>NC_030810.1:115733907-116348815 GCF_001704415.2 Capra hircus
TGCCTACGATGCAGGAGACCTGGGTTTGATCCCTGGGCTGGGAAGATCTCCTGGAGAAGGAAATGGCAACCCACTCCAGTATTCTTGCCTGGAAAATCCCACGGACGGAGGAGCCTGGTAGGCTACAGTCCTTGGGGTCGCAAAGAGTCGGACACGACTGAGCCACTTCACTTTCACTAAGCCAGTGACTGGTGCATAGTCGGCTGTCCGTTTCTACTCAGTGAAATGTGTCAAATAATTTAATTGGGGAATATGGCAAAAGAAGCAGAGGAAGTTAGTGTATGGGCATCTTCAGCAGAGAAGGAAATCTCATGGGGGCGCCTGCTCCACCGAAGGGCTGGTGCAAGTTCACGGACGCCCTCTGTCCAAAGCCCCCAGCTTCTGTGTCTCTGCAGCTCTTTTGTCCCGTCAGGTTCTGTTCTGAGGCGAGTGGTGGCTGCCACCTCAGCTGCCTCCCCTGCCCCCATGTGTCTCCGCTTGCCGTCAGCCAGCAAGCCTTAATGCATCACACTCTGGCGCCAATAACAGTCTCCCCGCTGAAAAAAGAAAGACTTGAGGGACTGGAATTGTGAGGGAAATGCAAGCTCTGTGCTTGGAGGGTGGTCCGGGGCCCCTCCCCCTTCTCCTCTTTGAACCAGAGAGGGGGCTGGTTCCAGGCTCAGTGGGAAAGCTCTTTCGAAGGGCGATGCACTTGGGCCACGGGGCACCATTTCACTTTAGTTGAGGGGGTGCCTGTTGTGTTCCAAAGAAAATGGGGTGGGGTTAACATAAAAGCAGAGTTTAGCAATCGGGAACCCAGTGGTCCCAGTGGCCTGATTTTTTAATTGATGATGAATTAAGCCCACAAGGCACTGGGGGTGGGTGGGGAGAACTTTTGTAAGAGGTTAAATTCCTGGTAGAGTGATGATAGGATTAGAAACAATTTGGTGGAAGCAAGCAGAAAACCAGCAGAAATACAAGTGATCGGTTGGGCGCCGTGTCCTCGCGTTCTCTGGTTCACCGGTGGCCCGTAGGCCTGTTGTCCTGGACGACCACAGCCTTCTGCCGCGGGGAGCACATTTGCATGCTTCCCTGTGCTTCCAGGCTGAGCTGGGAAGAAAGGAAAGAGAAAATCAAATGAAATGTTCAACCAGCAGAATTCTGTCTCCACTCAGGCTGGCTTACATTTGTCTCGCTTTCTATTTTCTGAGCTTTCTCTCACCATAAATCCTTTGCTGCTTTTATCCATTAAAATGTTTTTAATCTTTGTGCCAACACTTTGTCTTTTGGCTGGTTCTGTGTCTGTCTCAGCTCTATTATCCTCCCCACATTCTTTTTTTTGTCTCTTTATTGTCTCCTGATCTGAACCCCAGTCCTTCACTTTGAAATGCCTTTTTTTCCTTTTTCACATTTCAGGATTTCTTGCTTTATAATTGGATATTCACTTGTCCCTTCTTGGGGTCAGTATTTTTTCTCTAACTTGTGGCCATATCCACATTTTTGTGTTACTTTGGTGGACACACACTCATTGGGACTCTGTTTCCCCGGGGTTGTCTGTTAAAGAGATATGAGTCCCGCACTCCGCTCCCCCCACCAAAAAAAAAGCGGCCCCTGGACTTCTCTATCTTACCTAAATGCTTCTTTGCTTTGGGGCATAGGAATAAAACTTACTAAGCTCATCCACCATAAGAAAGGAGGGCGACACACCGCAAAGGAAGTGGGGCCAGCCCCATTTTGGAGGGAGTCTGCCTGATTTCTTGGGAGATAGGGTACGGGGCTCTGCACGGCCTCCCACTTACATTTCTTATATCTCACTTTACCTCTAGCCAGAGGAGGGCTGACAGCCTACAACAATGGCCTTCTTTCTTCTCCCAGGGCCTGTGTTTTGATAGTGTCAGGTTACACCCCAGCCTCCCTTTGGCCCATTTATAAACTTGACACGGGCAACATGATGTAATGTTATTTTTCAGGATCTCAATGAGGGAATTTTTTGCCCCAGGTCAGAAGAGTGCTGGTTGATTTTTGCTGAAATGATCCGTGGCATGCTCTAATATATGGGCTCCCAGATCACGAAGGTGGAGGTAGGAGAGAGAGCAGGGTCTGCACTGGAGTTGGTAGTGAGGAGTACAACCTTTTGTGTGTGTGGATCTTCCACTTCCGGGTGCCTGAGCCAACCTTTTGCTATTGGGCAGTGCTCCTGTGGCAAGAAGCCTGGCAGCTGCCCCTTTCAGAGCCGTCTTGCTGAGAGCCATCGTTGTCTTGATCTCCAGTGCATTGCCACTGGGTGGCTGCAGTGGCTGAGCCTGCACTAGGAAGTGGCAGTAGGGAGGAAGCAGGACCTTGGGGGACTTCCATGTAACTGAGTTTGTCTTGAGTTCAGCTGCCTCTTGCAACCCTGGTTCCTCTGCTGGGCTTGGGCTGGTGTTTGGCGTGGCTGGGAGCTTGGAAAGGGAGGCTGACAGAGAGCTGATGGGCCTCTGGGCCCCTTGTACTCCTTCCCCTTAAGCCTTGACTGTGGTCTTTTTGTGGACACTACCTGTATCTTAACATTTTCAGAATTGTCCCATTTCTATGTTTATATTTACTTGCTGGGAGCACTGCCCTACGCCACGCTCCCAGTGCAGACCACCTGTGTCCCCCTCTACCTTCCCCTCTCACCTCCTGGAGATGAGCATGTTACCAGTGCCTCATGAGAGGTGGTCAGGCACTGCAGTTAAGAGCAATGGAGTTACACTCCACCTCTACTTTCCAATCCTGGCCGTGGTATTAATTGGCGTATTAACCTTGAACAAGTTAGTTGAACTCTGCCTCCGAGTGCCCGATCTGTTAAATGGGAGGAATGACAGATCAATGGTTACTGAGCAGATTAAATGAGTCAATATACTGCTTAGAAGTGTCCTCAGTTCAGTTCAGTTCAGTCGCTCAGTCGTGTCCGACTCTTTGCGACCCCATGAATTGCAGCACACCAGGCCTCCCTGTCCATCACCAACTCCCGGAGTTCACTCAGACTCGCGTCCATCGAGTCAGTGATGCCATCCAGCCATCTCATCCTCGGTCGCCCCCTTCTCCTCCTGCCCCCAATCCCTCCCAGCATCAAAGTCTTTTCCAATGAGTCAACTCTTCGCATGAGGTGGCGAAAGTACTGGAGTTTCAGCAAAGTTCGGCAGCTCTATGGTGGGCTTAATGGCGACGCCCTCCAAGAGGGCTTATGCCGTTCCCAGGTCTGCTGCACCCAGAGCCCCTGCCCCTGCAGTGGCCACTGCTAACCCGTACCTCCACAGGAGACACTCAAACACTCAAAGGCAGGTCTGGCTCAGTCTCTGCTGGCGTGCACAAGGTTATTGTTTGAGCCCTCCGAGCATCTCTGGCGGGTATGGGGTTTGATTCTAAACGCTGTTTCACCTCTCCTACCATCTTGCTGGGGTTTCTGCTTTGCCTTTGGATGTGGGGTATCTTTTTTTGGTGGGATCCAACATTTTCCTGTCAATGGTTGTTCAGCAACGAGTTGTAATTTTGGAGTTCTCACAGGAGAAGGTGAGCACGTGTCCTACTCTGCCATCTTGGGTGTTATTTACCTTCTTTGCAGAATACATATATAACTTATATGCAGAGTACATGTATAAGTTAGATAAGCAGAGTACATCATGCGGAATGCTGAGCTCGATGAAGCACAAGCTGGAATCAAGATTGCTGCAAGAAGTATCAATAATCTCAGATATGCAGATGACAGCACCCTTATGGAAGAAAGTGAAGAACTAAAGGGCCTCTTGTTGAAAGTGAAAAAGGAGAGTAAAAAAGTTGGCTTAAAACTCAGCATTCAGAAAACTAAGATCATGGCACCTGGTCCCATCACTTCATGGCAAATAGATGCAGACACAATGAAAACAGTGACAGACTTTATTTTGGGGGGCTCCAAAATCACTGCAGATGGTGACTGCAGCCATGAAATTAAAAGATGTTTGTTCCTTGGAAGAAAAGCTATGACCAACCTAGACAGCATATTAAAAAGCAGAGACATTACTTTGCCAAGAAAGGTCCATCTAGTCAAAGCTAGGTTTTTTCCAGTAGTCATGTATGGATGTGAGAGTTGCACTATAAAGAAAGCTGAGAACCAAAGAGTTGATGCTTTTGAACTGTGGTGTTGGAGAGGACTCTTGAGAGGCCCTTGGACTGCGAGGAGATCAAACCAGCCCATCCTGAAGGAAATCAGTCCTGAATATTCATTGGAAGGACTGATGCTGAAGCTGAGACCAATACTCCGGCCACCTGCTGCAAAGAACCGACTCATTAGAAAAGACCCTGATGCTGGGCAGGATTGACGGCAGGAAGAGAAGGGGACAACATAGTATGAGATGGTTGGATGGCATCACCGATTCGATGGACATGAGTTTGAGCAAGCTGTGGAAGCTGGTGATGGACAGGGCAGCCTGCAGTCCATGCAGTCGCAAAGAATCAGACATGACTGAGCGACTGAACTGAACTGAGAACTGTCCTTGGCGTGTAGGGACCACTGTAGGAGAATTATCTTTAAAAATTCCTTCTAGAAATAATTTTGACAGATTACAGCTAGATTAATATTTTCTGTACCTAACTTTCTCTTTCTGTGTCTTAAAGGTTGAAGTGGCTCATGTTCAGGCCTTGTGTTCCAGTGTTTGACCCTGAATGCCTTGTCACCATCCCTATAGACAAGCCATCCCAGGCTGTCGCCTAGACATTTATGCTGAGAGCCACATTGGACTGCCAAGAAATGCATCTTATCCCAGCGCCACTGAACTGTCACTGTTCTCAGAACAGGTCCCACTCCTTGTGACTCTCAGCGGCTGCACTGTGTCCTCTGCCTTGTATGCCTTCCCTGCATTCCACACCACCTGGCAAACATTTCTCCCTCCTCCAAGGACCAGCACCATTCTCAGAGGTGCTGGAAAGCACTTCTTACCTTCCCCAGCCTTCTCCTGGGAGTCCTCGGAGCCAGTGTGGGGGTTGGGGGGGTGGTCACTATGCCCCTGTCCTGTTCTGTGCGTGTGTGTAGGTGGGAGCCCCTGAGGTCTCCCAGACCAGCTCCAGCAGTCATATCAATGTCTGCTAGATAGTTAACGCTCCATATCTTAATAAAACAAACAAGGATTTTGTGGTAAGAACATTATACATTCCTTTGTCTTACCTGCAAGTTTGGTGAGGGCAGAAGCAAAGAAATCAAAGTGCATGTTAGGGTCAGTCTGAGGTGGGATGTCTCCAGAGCATGGGCTGTTTACTGAGGGGCTGCGGCCAGAGTGCCCCTGGGGTTCTTTCTCTTCTCCTGGAGCCTAGGGTGGTGCTCCCATGGGGTACCCAGAACCTGGGAAGACCTGGCATGGCATCATGGCCTTGCTAGAGGTAAACTCCTCCATCAACTCCCAGGGCTGCCTTTCCTAGAATATTTCTGTGGGGTGTCTAAAGGCAGGGGGAGGGGCGGAGCATAGGATTGAAGAAACCAAACACAATTCTTTGCCCACGCTAGGAAGCAAGATGTAATTCTGTTCTGTACATGCTGCTGCTGCCAAGTCGCTTCAGTTGTGTCCGACTCTGTGCGATCCCATAGACGACAGTCCACCAGGCTCCCCCCCGCCCCTCAGTCTTTGGGATTCTCCAGGCAAGAACACTAGAGTGGGTTGCCATTTCCTTCTCCAATGCATGAAAGTGAAAAGTGAAAGTGACATCGCTCAGTCTCGTCTGACTCTCAGCGACCCCATGGACTGCAGCCCACCAGGCTCCTCTGTCCATGGGATCGTCCAGGCAAGAGTACTAAAGTGGGGTGCCACTCACTGCCTTCTCTGTCTTCTGTACATAGGGGCCTCCAAAAATTGGGCCTTCCCTCTGTGTGCAAGGACAGGAAAAGAGAATGGAGAGAAATTTAGAGAATGCATGAGTAAAGTGATGCAAAGAGTGATGAAGTGACTTGACCACGGACACGGACATATTTTATGATGAAGGCCTGGTCTCCAGATCCAGCACCTAACCATGCTGCCTTCTGAATGCTAGGTCCACACAGCCGGGTCAGCCCCTCGAAGCCTGTCTTGTCTTCTGTTGCTCGTTTCTTGTCTGACTTTTTTCTCTCGACTCCCCTCTCCCTCCCTCCTTCCTCATTCTCTCTGTGTCTGTTGACTTGTTACTCTGACAACATTCCTGTCTAGGCCATTGATTTTTGCCGATGGATTGACGAAGGGTCACTTCTTCCACTTGGCTCTGTCTTCATTTTTACCCTCTAAAATATAGCCCCCTCATAAAGACAGGGGCTTCCCACACAACTTGCAGGTCTAAATTGGGCCTTAATATAATGCATATGGTAATGATAAACAGGTTCGGTAGGGCATGACCTGTTGGCGGCTTAGGCTGGCGCTCCTGGGCATGTCAGTTGAACTCTGTAAGCCTGTTCAACTTTTCCCTTTATTGTAGGAGAGTGAGGACTCCTCAAAACTATGTACTTCCCAGGTAGTCAAAGGAAGTTTATACACACAATTTCTGCATGTAGTAACTGTGTATGAAAATGAAAGAGTTGAGTTGAAACTCACTTATTTTCTTATTAACTATCTTTGGGTTATCCTGTGACTACTTTGCTTCTATTTCTACTTCTGGTTGGAATAATCTTCTAAATAATCACAAGGCATTAAAAAAGAAAACTTATTTTTTTCTCCATATCATATTTTGTCTGCAGTGATACACAGAGCATTTATTTTTCTGGAGTAATTTTTCCTTCTTTCAGGCAAATGACTCTGTAAAGGTGGCATATTGCTTATTTTATATGGTGTTGATTCCCCACAGAGGACAAGTGCTCAAATGCCAACCTTCGAAATGTTAGGTACCAGATTGACCTTTCGTGATCAATTTGTTTTTATCCAGCTTTATTAACAGTCGACCACCACTCCACTGATTGGATCGACAAGGTGGTGATGTGGGGCAGTCGCTAGACGTAGCCAGGGTCACCAGACTGACTTTTGTTTGGTTTTTGTTTTCTGGACAAGGACTCTGTTAGTTGGAACAGCATTTAATTGTACCCACTGCAACTGCATAAAACCCGCGAGACAGTTACAAATGACCTGTCAGAAGAGGGGAGAAGTGAAGTGGGAGAATGAGCCGGAGGGAGGGCCTGCAGGCCTTGTGGGAACAACCACAACACCCTCCTGACGTTGAGATTTGGCTTCCCGGGGCGGGAAATGCCTGGAAAGGCCTCAGGGCTTAAGAGCCAGGAGGCTGGGGAGGCCGAGGGTTATTGTACTTGGTGACTGAGTTGACTTCCAGGTGGGCACCGTGGAGACCTTTCTCACTGGAGTCTTCTGAGATGTGTCGTGTGGAATACGGTTTTGTGAACTGCGGGATGGGGCTGGAAAGGCTGTCTTACTCTCTTTCTATATTTGGCCTCCGGAGCGGCTGTTCTGTCCCTCCCAGTAAACTTTCCAGTGGCTTCTCTCCAAACGTGGGGTGATTCAGTGTGTGAACACGCCCAGGCTGGTCCTTGGCGGTGTCGCCAGGGCTTAGTTGAGAGGCTTGCTGCTGTGGGCCTTGCCCCTGGAGTCCACGTGTTCATGCTCTGAGCCTCCTGCTGTCCCTCTGCCCTCCAGGACTCCCTCCCAACTTTTTCCTTCCAACTCCTCTGATGTGTGGTAGGGAACTCCATTTACCCATCTATATTGGTGGGAAAGTCTAGGCTAGGGCAAATAATAATACCTTGCAATTACTTAGCGTTCTATTGGGTGTATCTCCCTTGAGAAATATATTCCTGGGAGTATACCTGGAGAGTGAGTTTCAGTTAGCTGAATCATATTTTATGGCTTCTTAAGTTATTAATTTAAAAATCTGTTCTCAAGGACAAAACCCTGACCAAGGCCGTCTCAACCACACGCTGAAATTCTCAGCGAAGGTTTAAGAGGCATGTTTGCTGATAAATTACAAGGTGAAAACACTTTATGTAATGGAGAAACAAAAATCCCAAATTGCATTTTCTTACTGCTTACTTGAGAGAGAGAGGCATTTTCTGAGATTATTTAGTGCTTTTGAGAGTAGTAAGAGTAACTAATATTTAATGATATTTCTTGTGTGCTAGGTACAGTGGTAAATCCATCGACAGATCATTTTACATAATCCTCCTAATAATCCTTTGAGGAATGGAATATATTTATCCTAATTTACAGATTTTGAGACCAGATTCAAATAGGTGAAATAATTTGCTCAAGGTCATACAGCTGTTAAATGGTAGAACTGGAATTTGAACCCACCTGGAGTCCAGTTCCAGAGGTCAGATCATATTACCCCCTGACTGTTTCTTTTCCTGTTATGAGTGAAATAGCATACTTTCATCTCAAAAAAATATTATTTAAGAATTCCTTAAGTTTATATGCTAAAGCCCATAGGCCATATGTTGGTGCCTTTAAACTTTTATTTCCCTGAGAGATTATAACCAAGGCTAATGACGGACTGGTCAGCTTAGTTGGTTAGAGCTAATGGGGCCGAGGTGACAAGATTCAACCCCCATATGAGTCTGTTAACTGGTCTAAGTTTCATGGCCGTGGAGTTAACCTTTCACCTGGGCCAGCTGCCTCACAAATGAAGGTTGTTCATCTAAGAGAATAAGAAGGAAATTGTGGATAAAAGAGTAGAAACCACTTGACTAGCCACCTAAGACTATGACTGGTCATTCAAGAATCTTGTCTTTCCAGTTTGGAACTAGGTATTATTACCATCTTTTTTTTTTTTTTTTTTTTAATTAATTCAAACAGCATTTCTTACTGTGCCCCATGGAGCTAATACTTGTAATGTGTGTTGGAAATCATCCAGAGGGGTGTGTACGGTATAGTGAGGTTGCTTTTCAGAATTTATTTGAGCTGGGGACATTCTCCCTGGATTGGGATTCTTAGAAATACCCTTTAGAAAACGTTGTCTTAAAGTGGGTTTACTCTCGTTCTGTTTATTTTAGATCCCTGTGGCAGTGATGTCTCTCCACATCAGAGGAGAGCCGGTTACAATGGAAAAGATCAGTCTCCACCTTCCCCAAGCTTCTGGGTCTGTGTGGATCTCCTTTTAGCAGGTCACAGCTTTGCCCCTGAAGGGCATCTGTATCTCTTGCCTCGTGTCTTCTTGCCTGCATTCATTGTGTACCTGGAACTCTGCTGCTGCCCGCACCGCATACGCCGCAGCAGCGATACAGCAGGGACTAGAACCCTGATCTCCGACTCTGGCCCATTTCTCTTTCCAACAGCCTATGCTGCCTCCCAGTGGACAGAGCATTTGCAGGGAGCAGAGATGTTCATGCTTGATTCCTCTCTTGAAAAAGAATTGCTTAGTAACCTAGCATTTCTTGGACCGCTCTGGCTTTAGTTTGTAATGTAGCATTGTCTTAACTCTCTGTGCTAGACTGAAAACTCCCCTTTATCACTTCCCCCACTCCCAAATTAGCAGTATTATTAGTAAACACTAGAAAGCATTCCTTAAAAGTTCTAAGAACAGAGTCGAAATTGACTTTCTATTGGGAGAATAACCGTCACATTAGAGGAACTCACGAGGCGATCAGCACCAGCTCCTAACCTTCTCCTGGGGACGCTGGAGCGCAGAGAATCTTGTCAAAGGGGCTCTGCTACTCAGAGCTCACTTTCATTTCTCTCTGTTTAACGGTTCAGCTCCAGTGGCAATTTTGGTGGGCTGATAATTTGCAAAATTAGAGAAAGATAAGTTTTATTTGACTTAAAAAGTTAAGTCTAAGTGAGTAATTGCGAGGCTCTATCCCTCAGTCATATTTAGATGCTATTCCTGAAGAATAGTAGGGCTGCCAAAATCAGTAGGGTTTTTACCAAGCTCTGCTTCGGTAATCCTGTCACTTGCCTGAAGAATTCATTATGCTGAAATAAACACATTAGGAACTCTGTGGTCTCTTATATCTCTAATATTTATGAAGTCCTGAGGCTCCCAGCCAGCAATAGGGATGCAGGTAATTCCCAGCAATCAGTTAAATAGACGTTGGTTGATTTGGATTGCAAAATATAGGTACTTGGTTAGTCCCATATATGGACATGCATTGTTCTTCCATCATTCAAAAGCTACCTAATTATGAATATCGAAGCATAGTGTTCTGGCTTTTAACATGAGGCACTTACCTTTTAATTGGCCACAGCTTTGTTTTTAGCTGGGCTGTATCTCCACTGAGAGTCAAATGAAATGGGGAGATAATCAGCCAGTGAGCAGAGAAAGGGGTAAAATGATCATGGATTTATAAGTGGCAGCAGGAAAAGTTAGGGTTAGGCTAGAGGGAGAGAAACAAAAGACAGAAACTCCCGGGACACCAGCTCCCTTTGCTGCCACACTGCCAGGCACACCTCTTTTGCAAGCACCTTTTAATTTCCCTCTTTGGCTTTCAGGTGGGACATATGGACACTTTTGAGCTGACATCTACCAGCTTGATCACAAGCTTGACTCTTCCCTACCCTTAAACTCTGAGCCAAGCAGAGGGTGGGGCCTTGGATCCTCACTGCACAAACTTGGCAGGGAAAAAAAGACCGTTAAGTGAAGGCTAATTGGAATCTGCCCCAAACTGCACTCTGTTGGAGCTATTTACAATATCTTTCAAGCAGCGACTTAGTAGATTATTCAGTTAAGGGGCTGTGGGTTTAGGAGGGTCCTCAAGGGGAGGAAATTGACCTGAAGGACCAGCTGGCTTGGACATAGCAGTGGATGCTTTCTCAAACTCTTGAAATATTAACTCCTCCATGATCTTAATCCTTGGCATACAGCCTTAAATGATTCCCCTTACAGCAAGAGCAGGACACATCTTCTGGGTCATGTGTCTCTTTATAGTCCAATGAAAGCTATGACCCTCCTCCCAGAAAATCAACTTACATACACACACACACACACACACACACACACACACACACACACACACACATATATTTTTTCCCATGTGATTTGAAGAAGCTAAGGAACCCTTGAAAGACCATCCGTGGATCTTCTAATTTTGTCAGTTTAAGAAAATCCTGCTTTAGATGGAGAAATAAGACCAGGAAGTTTGCTAGACTCTGCGGATGTAATAGTGTGGTTACCAAGCACACCTCAGTGAAAGCTCTGCTGAAATGTGGCTTTTTGGAGTATTCTGTTAGCTATTTCTCCCCTCTGGCTTCATGATGATCATAGTAAGTTTTATTTATGTGATTTTGTAGTTTACAGAGTGCTTTTTAACAGCCCATTTAGCTCTCACCACAATCCTGCCAGGTATGTGGATATTGTTTTCCCTATCACTAATTGCTTTCTCTGATACAGGTCCCAGTTCGTCCCAGTTCTCCCTGAGGCTCCCTCCCACCCAAGTATGTGTTTGGTTGATGGAAAGCAAGAGGGGTTGGGTGGGGGGAGGGGCATCTACCATGAGCACCACGCGGAGCAGTGAAGGTGGAACCGTTGACTTGGCTCAGAGGTGAGGTGTCTTCTCTCCATGAACTTCTTGTATGAAGATGAGGACAGGGGAACTATTTTTTCTTTATCATGGCCACATGTCACCAAGGCTGATTTTATTGATTTTGAATTTGTGATAACTATTGCAGAGACGTGGCTGAAGTTCACTTTTGAATCAGTGATAAAGCTGGCCCATCAAATACATATTGTAAAGATCTAGGCAAACTTTTATAGAAAATCATAGACTGCCTTAAAAAAAAACATTTGTATTCAGGTAATTAAAAAACACCTGTTTGTATTTAAACATCTGAGAAACAGATCTATTTATTTTCATTTTATTGACACAAGTCTCAAGTCACTATTTAGAGGCTCTGTTATGTTAGTGGAATTCTAGCTAATTCTAATTATTGTAGGCATGCAGAAATGATAGCATTTTTCTTTTTAAAAAATAGTCCTTATCATTTTATGCTCTATTACCAGTTTACATGCTTGCCTGTGCTTATGCATATGTTTATGTCTATTTACTTTTTCCTTCCATACAGTTCCCCTGAGAAGAAGTAAGGACTTGTCCACAACTGTACCCCCATAGCCTAAAACCAGGGGCGGTGCGGAGTAGACTATTCAATGCGTGATTGGATTTGTAATTATCGACTTCAGATTTGGGGAGGAAATCCTGGGAAATTTTTTTCTTTCAATTCATCTTATGCGGTTTTTCAAGTGTCCTCTTTGTGTTTTGCTTTCTTTTTCTTTTCTAGTCACAGAGGGAGAATTTGGTTTTCAAAACCTGTTATGGGCATTTGCCTGGCTGCTAAAGATGCGGGAGAACATTGCAGAGGACAGCCTGGAGGGACGAGTGGGCTCTGGGCCTTGGGGTGCTGACTGGCTTAATACCCGTTCTCTAGAGTCAGTTTTAGGTCAGAGGATCTGCCCGAGTTAGCCATTCCACAAGCAACAAAGGACTTTTGAATAGAAGTAATCATGAATTTGGAATTCCTTTTGTTGTACATTCCATCTATTTGGCCATAATTAAGAATCTTTTACACCCGAAGTGCATATTTGGCCAGTGGAGGTTTTTAACAGCTCCATTGAGAAAAGGATGGATGGGCATACCTAATCAGAAAGGGTTTTGTGGCTCTGGAATGCAAGAATTACAGAGCTCACAGAAGATTACTCCTGTAGAATGTTTGAACAGGCATTTGGCTAGATGTTTTCTACCATTTTATTTCTGTCTTCTTTAAGAATGGAATAAATTAAAGCAAGGGCTTCCCTGGTGGCTCAGATGGTAAAAAAAAATCTGCCTGCAGTGCAAGAGACCTGGGTTCAGTCCCTGGGTTGGAAGATGCCCTGGAGAAGGGAATGGCCACCCACTCCAGTATTGTTGCCTGGAGAATTCCATGGACAGAGGAGCCTTGACAGGCTATAGTGCGTGGGGTTGCAAAGAATCAGACATGACTGAGCAACTAACACACACACACACACACACACACATTCATATCAAATGTAGTCTATAAGATCAACTAACGTTTATTATCCCTTCCCAGCTCAGATGGTAAAGAATCCTCCTGCGACGTGGGAGGCCCGGGTTTGCTCCCTGGGTCAGGAAGCTCCCTGGAGAAGGAAATGACAGCCCACTCCAGTATTCTTGCCTGGAGAATTGCATGGACAGAGGAGCTTGGTGGGCTATAGTCCGTGGGCTTGCAAAGAATCAGACATGACTGAGTGACATAGTTGCTACACTAAGTGTGTCCCAGTTGTTTAGACATACCAAGTCATGGAATCATTGAGACCCTATTAAGGCCACTCGTTCAGATGTCAATTAGTCTATCTTCTGTTTAGGTATCTTCTGAGCTTACCCAGTCTCTTTTCTCCTGTGGCAGTGACTTTAATATTTGTAAATGCTGAGTTAGGTGTTTCTTTAAATGGTCTTAGAAGGCAGGGTTGCGATGGAAATGATCCCTGCGGAGGAAAAGGCATCCTACTGGGAAAAGGTGGTTTAAAACAGTGGGTTGTCAGACGTCTTGATTTCTGTTCCCGTTGTTGCTTCTGTTGAATTCATTCCGGAAAAGCCATTGTGACCCACCCCCCGCTCTTTGCTGAACTGCCAGTGCTTTGGGGAGTTTCAGTTTATCTGTATGAAATCTCAGACTTGGAGATACTAGCCCAGAGAGTCTTCTGTACTGGACATGGATGGGACTTCAACTTCCCAAGATCCTGACTGGTTTTTCCATATAGTCGTGAGCAGAGGAGTGAGAGTCGCTCAGTTGTTTCTGAAGTTGTCCTGCTCTGCCCTCGGCCTGTGACCGCAGTGTACTCATGTGAACCAAGCTTTTCTTTGTTCGGGACGAATTAGGCACTTGGTTTGCACATGCTCTTAGCTCCTCTCTCCAAATTCCTTCTCATTCTCTACCCAGCATATGCTTATCGCTTTGCTAAACCAAGGTCTTGATTCTGTCTTTGTCCTGTGAGTCCTAACATTCAGAAACATTTTCATCATCTCAGACTGTTTGAGATGACTGTCCATGTCTGGCATGTGGCCGGCGTGGGCTCACACACATGCTGACACACCCTCCTCTTACAGACACAGTTACCATGCTTTAAATACTCTCCTTCTCTCTTTTGCACGTAGCATGCCTGTCATCTGCGGAGGTAAGACCTGCCCCATTACACACAAGATGGTTGTCACTAACGCAGTGGGTACGGATAGATAGAGACATCTAGCAGGGTGTTAATAAAGGGCCTGGTGAGGAATAGAGAAATGTCGCCCCCAGGTCACTCTTATAGACTGCCTGCAGTTTGCAGTAACCAGGACTGGTGAGGAGGTGGCAGAGGAATGGGGGAAGCAGGTGCACCCCTGTGTTAAGTCAGAGGAAAGGCGATTTCTGTAGTTGGTTTCCTTTCTGTCTAGGAAATTTTAAAAGCTTCTTCTGCTCAGGCAGATTAAGAGCCTTGCCAGCTTTCAATTCCCTCCAAGCTGGGAAGGGTGCATTAAACCTCATCTTCTTGCCAAACAGCCATCTAAATGCCAAACCC
This sequence comes from Capra hircus, assembly GCF_001704415.2. Taxonomy (NCBI): domain Eukaryota; kingdom Metazoa; phylum Chordata; class Mammalia; order Artiodactyla; family Bovidae; genus Capra; species Capra hircus. The sequence goes on from NC_030810.1 coordinate 115,748,326, forward strand.
ATCGAGTTTCTGAGGCTTTCTTGAGGGTGTGCTTCTCTGCCTCCCCCTCTTTGCCTTTGTCCGTGTCTCCGTCCTCGTCTTGGTGGCTTGGCATCGGCGCCTGGACAGTCCCCGCTTCTGTGTGTCTAGGTTCTTGCTGAGGCTGCCTTGTGCCTTTCATTACCACGCTAACAAACTCGAGTCGTGCCTAACGAGGACGCCTCATACGTTATGCTAATGATCAAGAGACATGTTAATGATATTTTAGAAGCCTAATTAGTGGAATATATAACTATATGCAATTTGGTAATGGACTGTGACAACAAGTTGTTAAAAGGGGGCTTGACAAATCCAGTTGCATGTGGCCTCAGACAAACAGGAGCTGAGAATGGATGAGTGGGAATTGGAAAGGGAGGTGGAGGGAAGGAGTTGTGTCCTAGGGATGGGAATGCCTATGTGCATTTATGGGGAGGTCAGTCTTTTATGGATTATTGCTTTCCTATCATCCTTCCACGATTTCCGAAAACCTTAGGGCTAACTGGATAGAAAGAATTCTTTGTTAATGTTTCTTAAGCAGTTGCTACTCTGGTTATTGATCATACGCATAATCTTTGTTAGAAATGTTATTTTGATTATGTTATTCTTTGCAATACTCTTGCTTAGCATTTGTAATAGGAAATGTATATACAGTAGATAGAAGATCAGATCTTGTACCAAAGAGAAATTTTATTGTGTTGTAAACTAGCAATCAAGACTATATAAACTGGGAAATTATCTGTATTGTGTCTATCAACATTTTGATGGTGTTGGTAGGAGTAAAACGAGGAGGTGTGTGTAAAATCGTTCAGCTGTTTGAATGTCATTTTCTCTCAATGAAAGAATTGGTTCGAGGCATATATTTCTTCAATTGGAATCTTCTCTCCTCTAGTGATTCCCATTTTTTGGGCCATGGACCCTGGGGAAGCCATGACGTTTTCGAAAAGGTTTGGAAAATCCTTACATACACCAGGCATTGTCTATAAACGGAACAATGTCATGTGCTTACACGCAGATGTATGAGATGCTATTGGGGTTAATAAAATACATGTTCATGTAAGAAAGCGCTTTTCAGTCCCTACTGGCTTTTCGTCATGTGCATCTTTTGTCCAGCTTTTGAAGCTAAAATTAGAAAGACTGGCTTGTAGTGGTCCTTACAATTTTTTGGCATGAAAAAGTCACAAAGGTTGGGAACTGTTGCCTAGCCTGTTATCATCAAGTGTTAGTAGCTCGGTTGTGTCTGACTCTTTGTGGCCCCATGGACTATCCCACCAGGCTCCTCTGTCCATGGGATTCTCCAGGCAAGAATACTGGAGTAGGTCACCATTCCCTTCTCCAGGGGAGCTTCTCAACCCAGGGATCAAATCTGGTTCGCCTGCATTGCAGGCAGATTCTTTACTATCTGAGCCCTCAGGAAAGCAAAGCTGCTTATAAAAATTTCAGCAAATAGCCTTCACTTTTGGCAACTATTTTATCTAGAAAGTGTATTTGTGAAAATTACCTAAGTGTTGTCTGTTTCTCCAGCGACTCTTATTATAAATTTGGAAGTAGAAGCCAGGCGGGCTGCAGCCCATGGAGTTGCGAAGAGCTGGGCGTGACTGCGCACAGGTGCAGTGGTTCCATAGGGTAGAAAGGTCCCCACAGTCAGAACTGAGTGATTTTCCTGCAGAACATGTTCTGCCACAACTTGCAACATAGATTTTTTTTTCCTGTATATACATTTAATCATTTTTGAAGTGTAGTTGATTTACAGTATCAGTTTCAGGTGTGTGTGTGCCCAGTTGTGCCCAATTCTTTGTGACCCCATGGACGGTAGCCCACCAGGCTTCTCTGTCCGTGGAATTCTTCAGGCAAGAGTACTGGAGTTGGTTCCCATTTCCTGCTCCAGAGGATCTTCCTGACCCACGTAGCAAACCATACCTCCTGCATCTCCTGCTTTGGCAGCGGTTTCTTTACCGCTCGCGCCACTATGGCACAGCAGTTCAGTTCACACCTGGTAATGCGCTTCAGATGCTCTTCCTTTCCCTTAGAGGTTATTGCAAAATACTGAGTATACTATACAATAAGTCCTTAATGGTTATCTAGCTTATGTATAGTAATGTGTGTATGTTAATCCGAACCTCCTAATTTATCACTCCCTCACCCTTTTTCCCTTTTGGTCACACACACACACACTTCATTGAATGTATACCAACAATGGAATATTACTCCGTCATCAAAAAGAAAGAAATATTGCCGTGTACAACAACATGGATGGATCTAGAGGTTATTATACCTGAAGTAAGGTCTGACCTGAAGTAAGTCAGACAGATAAATATATGATAAAACTTACATGTAGAATCTGAAAAGAAAAAAAAGATACTGTTTACAGAAGAATCCAAACAAACTTCTTGGCCAACCCAGTATTTCCAAAACAGACACTCACGTAGTTGCTTGAGCACAGCAGGGTACACTTGGCACTAGCTTATGGGAACCTCAGTTCTAAAAACTTGTTCTCATTTATTTTTTGGTCTAGAACGAAAATGCCTTAGTGTTTTGGGCACCAAGTCTATACTCTGGAAATGTGTTTTCTCAGGTTATTGGCCATGAGGTGGGTTTGTAGTTTTTCACTGGCCATTCTTCCAAAGGCAATATGCCCTATTACTGTTGAGGAATGTGGAAGGGGATAGATTTCTTTGTTTGGGTTTTATTATTTACTGAGCAGTACCTCTGTTAGATGTTACTCACTGGCTCAAGCTTCATTGTATAACCTTCCTCTTTGTTGGTTTTAGGACATAGGCCCGGGGACAGAATGGCTTCCCATAATGATGCTTATATTAAAATTTGAGGTTGTCTTCCTTTGGCTTACCCTTTGTTACCTAAAGGATTGATTGTGAAAAGAAAGAAGGAAAAATGTATCACTGCACTTAATAGATTGTGCCCTTTTGACGTGGAGACATTTAGTTTTCTAAATTTAGGCACTGCCCATCCCTGTGCTTGTGATCAATGCTTGCTGGTGAGAGAACTTGTCTTTTAAGGGACATAGTGGTTAGTGATTGTCTTTTGAGGATTGTGCTGAGAAGACCTCCCTGGAATTCCCTTTTGAATTCAGTGAGTCAAAAAGACTGTGGTTATCAGACCAAGTGAAGTAAGCCAGACGAAGACAGATACCATGTGGTGTCATTTATATGCTGAATCTAAAAAAAAAATGATACAGGTGAACTTTTTTACAAAACAGAAAAAGACCCACAAACATAGAAAAGATATGGTTACCAAAGGGGAAAGGGGAAGGGGGAAACAAGGAGTTTGGACTTAACGCATACATGTTACTATGTATAAAACAGATAATCAACAAGGACCTACGTATAGAACAAGGAACTATGCTCAACATTTTGTAATAACCTATAAGGGAAAAGAATCTGAAAAAAGTATATGTAATTGAATTACTGTGCTATATATCTGAAACTAATACAACATGATAAATCAACTAAAATTTTTTTCAATTAAAAAAAATCAAATTGTTGTGGACAAAAAAAGTCTAAAAATGCTGCGTGGTTTTGGTGCTCTGAGAAACTTGTGTTCTTTCTCCTCCTGTGTGCTGTCTTCTCTCCCTCTTTGACTGTAGCCTGCATTGAGACGTCAGAGATACGGATTCCCAGCTTTGAGGCCTTGAGTATAGTCCCTGCTTTCTGTATGTAAGGTTCAGCCTTGTGCATTCCACCACTTAGCATCCCTGCGTTTCAGCTGAGCATCATTCTGTTCTTTCTCTTTTTCTATTTCCTCTATATTTTTATTGATAAACCACTAGAGGAAGATTATGCATGAACTCAGAATTCTGTTATTACATCTGATGTTTGCTTCCAGTTAAAAATGAGGACGAATTTTGAGGAGGGAGGCAGAAAGGGAAAAAAAAGTTTATGAGTGAGCCGGTGGCAAAAGCACATTCATTGTCAGTGTCTTTCTCACTGAGTCGTTTGAAGCTGGGAAATTAGCAGCCGCTTTGAAGCTCAGAAGATCTTTCATCTTTGTGTGTGTGAGTGTATGTGTGTGTGTGTGTTAATATTAAGCTGAGATTCTTTTTCTTGCCACTTATTTGGTTTTTCTGCTAATAATGAAATTATAATGAGATCCCTGATGGGATTAAAAAAAAGAAAGAAAAAACACCTCACATGAATTATCCTGTTTCCCCCTCACCCGCCTTCTGCCTTTCTGTAAAAATCTATTCTGCATAATAGGCCTTTGTCTCTGGATTTGAAACAGAATTGAAGAAGGCCAGGAGTCGGAAGTGCCCCCATTGTTCCTTTGGGGGCTAGGATGCAAAGTTCTGTTGAGCAGGGGATGCTCTCTTTTCTTCCATCTCCCAGTCCTGTTTCTCCCTGGACCCTGTCACCCCCATCCTCCAACTGCCCCCCTCCCACATGCTGACTTTGAGTAGGGAAGAGCTGAGGGCAAGTATCGGGTGTTTTTGCAGGCCAAATGTTTGGTTTCTTTGAGGGCTACATACTCCCTCTCCCCTTTATAGCTTTAAGCATTCATAACTTGGTCTTTTATAAAGGCACCAAATATCTGTCTTGGTTGGCAGAAACTGGGTGTTTTGAAACCCTGGGAAAACTTGCTCAGGATGGTTCTGTGGTAGCAGGTTTCCCTTCCATCACCTCGCATTCCTGTCCCCTTGCCCTTTTATCAGTAGGGCTTTGGTAAATGCCCCTGATGAAAGAGGCCTCATTGCTCTGGCTGAGAGTTCCTTGTCCAGGCCTGGGTTTCTCCACGTGGGTGAGTAGATGGAATCCTTGGTGGAATAAATCTCTATACAGGCTGTTCAAGACGGATGCACAGTTTTCTAATTTCAGAATTTCTCTCTGTAGAAAAGGCAATGTTGTGGTTGATTCCAATGAACAGTTTAAGCCTTGGCAACTCTCAGAAAATTCTTCCCTAATTCTGCTTCAGTGTTTTGTCTGAAGTCAGGGATAGCCAGCTGCTGTGTTGGTCTTAGTACTCTAGAAAAATGAGGTGTGAAAAATGGGGGGGAATGAGTATGCCTTGTCTCCCTCTGTGGCTTGGTCAAAGGCTATTTCCTGAATATATTCCATGTCTAGGTTTCTTTCTGATCAATGCTAATAACCAGTTTCAGGACCTCACTCCCATTCATGTCTGTAGGTTCCCCCTCTCTTTCTTCCTTCTCACCATTAAACAGGTATAATAAAGCGGGGGAATCTTTACAGTTGGTGATTTTATATCATAGATCAAAGATCAAAGCAGAGGAATACACAGCAACCGTAAAATTAACTGCTTTTTCAATTTTACAATGCTTTCAGTGATAGAGAATCTTATAAATTTAATATTAATTAAACACTTAGCTTTTAACCTCCTCCTGCATCTACTTTTGGCTAGTGGCTGGAAAAAATTAATTGGGCATCTTAAATCTTGTGTTACTCACGCTTTGACAGGAGGGGTTTCAAAAGCACTTATAACTTTAGCAGAATGCACTTTGGAGCATTTGTCCTTCCACTCACCTAATTGAAAATGCCTTTCCCCCCCACTTAAGGTAAAATGAACCATTTGCTAATTTTCTTTTTTTAAAGAGATATAACTTATAGTCTCCTTTCATAGCCTGAGCTTTAACTCAGCCTCTTGGCACATTAACACTTCACAAAATGGAAGCCGTTGAACTTCCATTATTATAAACGTCTTTTTGATTTTGGATTGTGTTGGGACACACATGTGGCTGGTAGTTGCTTGGCCTGATCATCGTGTCACCTGCAGCCTCTGGGTATTCAGTTTGGCGAGAGTTGCCTCCTGCTTCAGAGAGCATGGCTTACCTTGGCAGTGCTGAGCCCACATGGTGACCCAGATGGAACTCGAGAATGGACCCCTGGTAACAGGACAGGAGAGTCAGAATGGAAGAGAAAGGAAATACTGTTCTACCTGAAGGACGGCCCAGTGTGCTGGACAAGATATTTTGAGAGTGCTCCGCTTGATTGTTCATGATTCCTGAACTATTAAAGGGACTGAACTTGGTCTTTAGTTAGGGGATGGGTGTTAGTCTGTCTGTAGTAGCCAGGCGAGTATCCGTGTCTGTGCTTCAGAAATGGCTCAGTAGAAGTAATAATAGGGCTTCCCAGGTGGTACAGTGATAAAGAGTCCGCCTGCCAATGCAAAAGATGCAAGAGATGTGAGTTTGGTCCCTGGGTCAGGAAGATCCCTGGAGTAGGAAACGGCAACCCACTTCAGTATTCTTGCCTGGAAAATTCCATGGAGAGAGGAGCCTGATGGGCTGCAGTCTGTGGGGTCACAAAGAATTGGACATGACTGAGCATAACACAGAGATAATAATACCAATCCATTGCATCTTTATAGTATTTTTTCTCCAGTGAGCATGGCGTACTTTCATCCATATGATCTTGTTTTTAATCACATATCACTGCAAAATACTTAGAGGTGGCCTCTGAGTCTAAGCAAGCTGGTTTCCTGCTGGGGCCATGTATTTGAAACTGGTGGCCTGGAGTCACAGCAAATGGAGTATGGGCTCCAAGAAGGCATCTTTCTGTCCTTGTTTTAGTTTCAGGTGACTGAGAAGTAGTACCTTAATTGCTTTTGGGGATGTCTGTTCTTAACACAGTGCTCAGTGGAAATCCTCAGGGTTATGTGCACCTCACCTTGAAAAAAAATTCATAGAAAACTAAATTTGGGAGAAAAGAAATGAAAGGAGTCATTTACTTTACAAAAATATTTTTTAAAGTCCTCTCTAGAATTGTTCAGTACAGGTTTGCTTTAAATGGCTAAGTCTTCTAGTCCTATAGTCTTCTAATAAGACTCTAAATCTATTTATGGCCTGTGCTTCAGGAGCATATTTCTGAGGGTAATGTAACGGACATAGACTCAGAGCATAGTGGTCTATCTTCTGCACTGAGCTGCAATGGTTCTTGCTCTTCAAGTCCCAAACAGTCACTTTGACAGTCCCTGATGGCAGTAGGAAAATGGTTAATCCAGCTGTGAAATAATAAATTAGTGTGGAGTCACCACTAGAACTGAGATTCCTAGCTTTATGCACCTGGTTGATCTTACTCCCTGTGAAACCATCACTGTTCCTTTTCATTGCAGCTGAGCTTTCTGAACCTTTTAAGAACTGAATTGGTGGGATGTGGAATTTGATAGCCGATAAATTAAGGATATTGGTAAATTTAACGACTCTATTAGAAGATGGCATTTCCAGAATCAGAGCAACATTTGCTTGTGTGTTTGTAAGTGTATCTGCAGAAATCCTTTATATATGTATCACTGTGTTTTTCTATCTATCTAAAGCTATATGATATGTGGGGTGCTATAAAATTTTTATAGCCTTAGTTTGGGTTGACCGCCTTATTACTCACGAGTGAGCTATACAGGTCTTCCTTAACAAGTGGCAATAAAGGCTTTACAGCACCCCTTACACCGTCACATATTTTTGTTTAGGCCACATATTGTCTTTTTCTTTTTAAGCCTCCCTTTGCTCATGTCCCTCTCAAGTACCTTTGTTGCCATGGCAACAGTTCCATCATGGCTTAGGGTGGAGCAGACTGACAATGCTCCTGCAAGCTTCTTGAAGTCGTTGCTTGTTTGGGTTGACCTCCAACATGCTGCCGGGGCCAGGGCTGGGGCCCTTAGCCTGGTCATCGGTGTCACTTTTTTTCTCTTTAGTATCTGTAGCTTTGCTTATTTGACTGCTTGGCTGTTCCTACATTAATCATTCTACATGTCTTCATGGACTTGTCCTCTAAGGAATATGAAGAAGCTGGCACTCATTTTCCAAAACTCAAAAGTTAACATTGAACATTTTGAGTTAAACTTGGAGCTGTGTTAAGTGGCTGGCTACTTAGGAAATACTGAGGCCAGATGGAAGGAGGAAAGGAGCCCTCTGCTTATCAAAGTTGTCTTCTGAGTTCCTCCCAGGCACCGTTTCTGCAAGTTACCACATGCATTTTTAGGTCCTCCATCTTTCTCTTTAAGGTTGTCCACTTCCACCAGATTTTCCCATTCCTTGACTCATGGACTGTTAGTGTTGGATAGGAGTCATAGAACTGAGTCCAGCCCACTCATTGCATTTATAGGAAACTGAGGTGCAAAGGGCCATGTGGCTTGTTGAGGTCACTCAGCATGTAGGAAACTTGCCCAACTGGGATGAACACCTCTGTCTCCTGGTCCCCAGCTGGACTTCATCTTTGCCACGATTACTTGATTCTTTAAAACAGAAATTATTCAGAAGGTTTTACGGTCAGGCCAAGTTTCCCATCAAGCCACCTCAGCATTTCTGTTAAATGTGGTGGTAGCTTTAGTAGCGAGATCATTTGGCAGAAGTAGACAGGTGGTGAGGCTGTGCCTCCAAATCTCTCAATTCTTTTCCCAGTGAGAAGGTTGGCTTGCCAGCTCCTTGATAGAAGGTAGTAGTTCCTGTAATCTGTTATCTCAGCCACATTTGGGATGCTTGTATGTATGACTCCATCTATTTATATATTTTATATGGGCAATATTTTGACTGTTTCTTTTTTGAAAGACAGTGTGAATGAGTATGCCAAAAATCACAGATGATATGAAAAACGCTATCAAAAAAACCCCCACTTTCTCAGGAAGGTGAATAAAACAACCCTAGAACAATGTGCAATTTGTTCTGATGTCCTTTTGTGAAGTCATTAGGAAAGCTAGTGCTTGTGATCAGCGTGGGGGTGATTCTGGACATCAGTGACTCTGATTAGGGAAAAGATTTCAGATCTGAGAGTCTTGGCAAAGAAAGTAGGATTTGTTGAATCCATTCTAGGATGACGTGAAGAAGGATCCTGAATATATTTTTCTTTTCTGAGTTTCTTAAGTTTGAGGTATTTTATAGGCCTGGGGTAAGGGGCATTTTAGGAGAAAGGTCTCTTTTAGATCTTCTGGGTTTTCTGACCTATAGGCGTGTGTGTGTGTGTGTGTGTTAGTGACTCAGTTGTGTCAGTCTTTGCTATCCTATGGACGTATAGCCCAGGCCCCTCTGACCATGGAGTTCTCCAGAATACTAGAGTGGGTTGCCATTCTCTTCTCCAGGGGATCTTCCTGACCCAGGAACTGAACCCATGTCTCCTGCATTGCAGACAGATTCTTTGCCCTCTGAGCCACCAGGGAAGCCCTGACCTGTGGGCATGGTGCTCATGTATTTGAATAGGCAGTTTTTATATATAGGTCGCCCATGATAATTAGTGATCATCTGTCAATCAAGTGACACTGTAATGTTCCATGTGATAACGTTTTTCTGTTTCCCAAAAACCAGGGAAAAGAGAAAGCAGATGAAATGAAATGATCTGTATAAAGCACATTGAATGATCCTGAAAGGGTTATTGTTTCTGTTTAACAGATGAGGAAACTGAGCCCCAGAGAGGATAAATAAAGTGTCTAATCTCCTAAGACTAGTAAGTGACAAAACTGAGATTTCTTGGATACAAACCTACAAAACTGTTCCTCTTGGTCACACTGTCCCATTAGATACTTGGCAGTTACTCTCTTGCAGTCTTTGGATCCTTTCCTTCTATCATGTGCTGAATTCCTTCCTCCACAACTCATAGTAAAACAAGAATGGCAAGCATTTGGCATCATCACACAAAAGCTGGGGAGTCTCACCTTCCTATAAAGACACCTTGTCTGCCCTAGCAGGTTTCCAGGTAGTTTGATGTCGCTGACAGAGTGGATTATGAAATAGCAGCACGTGGGCTCCATCCGGGAGATGTAGGAATCTGACAGAAAGTGAGGGCTGGGGAGGGAAAGAAGGAAGAAGCAAATATATTAAACCCAGAGTTGCTTATTCTTTTTCTTTCAGATTAATGTATATAGCTGTTACCACACTTTTCAAAAAATATAACTCTTAAAAGCCTCCCTCTGACTTAAGTGCTAGATGAAAGTTCTGGTTGAAATAAAGCAAGTAGTTTTATAAACCTAATGGCAGAGAGAATTTTTTTTCCTGCAGTTTTCAGAGTACTTTATGAACAAACTTAAATGTCTTTAGATGTAAACAATGTAGAGAAGCTAGAAACTATAGCTCTCAGATTCATGGAATAAAAGCATGGGGGCGGAGGAGGGGAACAAAAAAAATTAAATAAAAGGAGAGTAAACGCTATCACTCTGTGCTGACCCTTTTACTGAGATAAGGGGCAAAGCATAAATATTCCACACAGAGAGTGACAAGTCCACTTACTTAATTCATTATTTATTTTACTTATTGGAGAAGCTGCTTAGCCTCTGGGCATATTTACAAGTGTGATAGAGAAAAGACAGACTCTGCCATTACTGTTTACAGTCCACAATAGATAATATATAAACAGGACATATTGTCTTTGTAGACAGACACTTGCATCAGATACACTTTGAACACACAAGAGAAAAGCGATTAAGATGCATATGAAATCACTGAGATAAATCAGTATTCATAGCCAATGAAGGGAAATAATACAAATCAAGGAATTGGAAGTATATTTGATTCCACATTTGACTGTTTTTGCAGTTCGAAACAGGATTTTGGAAGCCAGTGTGACTGCAGTAGAGTCAGGAACCAGGCGATCAGTGCTGTGACTTGCTTGTTCCATAAGCAGAGCCTGGGCAACACTCAATAACCCCCTCACCTTCATGGACCATCAGCCGGAGAGAGGCAAATTAGGGAAGTGGCATAAGCCACAAATCACAGGCTGTTGTGAGATTCAGTCTGACCCTTAGCATCATTTTGTCTGAGTCCTCTTGGATTTAATGGGATTCCCTTCACACTACCCCTCTCTCTGGACAAATACTAATATGGTTATCACCGTGATTACTTGGGGCTGACCTAATACCCTTCTGCCCTGAAACCATGGGACCTTGCTATGGCCTCGGTATCAGTGACCCTGGCAGCACCTCATTGACTCGGCAGAACCAGAGTTGAAGTTACAAAGAAGGGAGGTATCCTTTAGTGCCCCCCACTGCCCTCACCCCCTTCATTGTGCTCTTTCTTTTCATTATGCTCTTTCTTCCCTCTGGGATGCTACCCATTACTCCCAAGGAATCAAAAGCTCAGATATCCTGATTGCAGAGGGAGGTAGGGAAGAAGTCAGGCTCGGCTGTGAGAACAGTGAGACCTGGTGTACCTGTCCTGACGTTCGTAGCACAGCTTTTCTCCTGCTGAACACGGGAGGGAGAGAAAAGCCAAACTCTGTGACCTTGAGTGTATGTATAGGTTTTCATAATCCATAAATAATTTCGGGAATTAGAGATATCCTGTTCGTGTTGAATAGGCAGAATGCCCACTAGGTATTCGACACTGCTCCAGACCTGTGTTTAAGCTTTTTTCTCAATTTATTGCTTTATATCAACTACCCCAGCCCACTTACAGCAAGACCTTTCTGATGATGAAGAGACTGGGGAGACTCTGTGGCCTGGATGCGTTAGATCCGTATGGTGTATAGGGTGTAGACAACAAGCAACCTGGCCTCACTGCTGCTCTCCACAAGCACGACGGTTATGGAAGGGGAGAAATGGAAGCACAGAACGGTGTTATTTGGGTGACTGAGAATAACCTAAAAAGTGGGATATTGATTTTATGGTATTTGGACCTTCAACCTGCTCATATAGATCTAGAAGAAACCTTAGAAATGCCCAACCACTTTGTTTTACAGAGAAGAAAGCCCAGGGTGGATATTAACCCGCTTGAGTTCATACACGTAGTGGGGTAGCTAGACTCCGAACCAGTTTTCCTGAGTGCATATCCACTGTACCACACCCTGTATGTGGAATGTCCTCAAATGAATGGTGTTGAATGACTTTTTATTGTTTTTCTCAATTATCTCCTTTTCTTTTTTTATGTTATTAATTATCGCATCATCTTCTATTATTAATATTTTCATTGCCAGGTCCATTTTGCTCTTATTCAAGGGTCCCAACATGGACTGTGTCTTATATCTGGTAGAATTTGAATGGAATTGGTGGAGGATGTGATCATGTGCTGGATAAGAGCCTGGCTCTGGACTCTTGATGGCTAGGGTTTGAACCCCAGTTCTGCCATTTATGTGCTAGGTGACTTGGACATATTACTTAACCTCTCTTTGCTTCAGTATCTATTTGATAGGAAGGATAACAGTGGTATCTGTTTCATAGATATTGTTCTCATAGTTAATATTCTTAAAGCCACTGAAACAGCACCTGGTTCGTGTTAAGCCTCGTACGATTGTATTTATTTTCATCATCTCCAGCACTGGCCTCGAGCTACCTAGAAGGTTATATCATTTAATCTCCCGTTTAACCGAGAAAGGAACGCGTTTGTAACCGTCCTGGATAACAGTTACCCAGCTCTCTGTAGCCTTTGAGAGCCGGCTCACCACGACCTGTGCCAGCTTTGTCTTCTGGACCCGTACACAATACGTCTGTTCTTTCTTCTGCTTTGGAGACAGCTTCTAAGTTGCTAACTGAATATTCCTTCTGCTTTCTTAGAACCTATCGTTGTAGATTTCAGGGCGATTTGACCAAAGGCTCCGTCAGGGATGTTGTGGCCACGTATCACCCAAGAGGCTGAGGTCGGTGCAGCTGGTTTGCAGCAAGACCTGGCCTGGTTCCACACCTGCTGGGGTGTCCCTTGGACTGATGATTCTACTAAGGCACTGGTGCAAGCGAGCGCTGTAAAGAAATAAAATTTACCATTTCCTCTCTTCCTTTGTGATGCCTTAAACATAGTGGCCTTTCATAAAGGATTTGAAGAGAGAGTGCTTGTTGAACTTGACGGCGCTTCGCGTCTGTTTGTTCTTCCCTTCCTCGTGATGCCCATCGGGTTCTGTTTCTGGAACACCAATTGCCCATGTTTGTTGTAGTGTCTGTTGGATGACTGTCCACTCAAAAAGGGACGTGTCAGCTTCCTACTAACGTAACTACCGCCATCCTAGGGGCACAAACTTCCTTTCCATGCAGCACTAGAGTGGAAGGTCAGGACTGTTGGATATTGTTTAGGGTCCTTTTCCAGGGATGTGTTTTTGGGGAGAACAAAGCCTGTTAGTTGTTTCCTAGCCGGTCAGGTCTTGGAAAGGCCCGAACACTGAGTGTGCTCCACGCACCTTGTTGAACGTTGTTCTGCCTGGGTCTGTCGCCTGGCCCCCCAGCCTCCTCACGGCCTCATAAGTGACAAGACGCTGCGGTATCTGTCTTTAGAGACGGCAACTCTGAACAGGAGTTAGCTCAGGGGCTGCAAATATGCTGAGCCTCCTTTCTTTCCCCTTCGAGGAGGCAGAGATGCATCTTAGAGAAGGTGGAAGTGTGTGTGGGGGGGGAAGGGGGAGTGAGAGCGAGGCTGGGGGTGGGGAGGAAAGGAGGAACAACTGTAAAAAATGTTAATTTATTAATCACTGAATATATAGCAGTTCATCTGAAATGCTGTTGCTATGCCAACACCCTGGGAGTTTATTTTCTTAATCCAAGAGAGGAGCTCTCAGTCCCCTGCTCCCCTGCTGTGTCATTTGAATTTGCTGCTGCCACCGCTGCCATCCCGGTATCTGTTTTAAAAAGTGCTGGGGGGGTGGAGATGTGGGGGAAGGGGGGAGTGTGTGGAGGGGAACTGGGCTGAACCACCAAAGCAGTCATATGCAAAGCAGCAAGAGGCCTTTCTCCGTACGACTTAGTAAAAATGACACAAATTAATATACTCTACTTAAACCAGACCAAGATTAATGGTTCTCTTTCAGTGCAGCTTAGCCCAACTGTCACTCGACAGGCGTTTGTCGGACAAAATCAACACTAATCAACATTTATTCGTCTCTTGCCCTTGGGTCTGAGGCGCGCGAGCGGGCTGCACCGTCCTCCCGCGCGGCTCGCCACGCTTTTCACCCTCCATCCAGCTGCTCCATACATCACCCTTCCTCCTGGTGCCGCTCCTCGGACGGATCCACACACTCAGCTATCAGGGTACATTAGGGGCATGATAGATTTTCTGTTTTAATTTACATCTATTATATTACAACATAACAGATTTTGATTCAGGCGAGACCAGTGTCTCCTATAGCCAGACTCCTTGGGAGGATTTCTGCATTAACTTATTAAGGTTCGTTAGGATGCTGCTTCAAATAGGCTCCTTCTCTCTCTCTCCCCGCCCCCCTTTCTCTCTAACACGCTCAGTAAAGATGTCTGGGTGCACCTTATTCACAAGCACAGCTTATTCTTTTCAGACTCGGCTTCCTGCACTGGGTCACATGAGGCTGGCTGGGTTCCTCCCTTACTTTCTGATTGGACTTTGATCAGCCAACAGTGGGAGCTGTGAGCTCCTTTCCGTGCTCGGGTTAATGGGCTCTGACAAATCTGGTGGCCTGGAGTCACTGGGCACCCTCTCCCAGGCTTCAGTCTTTGCCCCTAACATCTTTTTTTTTTTTTTTTAATCTCTTTTTCCTTTTGATCTCAGTTACAGTTGTATTTTATTTTTACTGAAACACAGGCCTATAGAGACGGGGGAAAAAAGAGCAAACAAAATTGGTTGAGCTAACTAAGAAAAGGTAGTTGCAAGGGTGGCTGAAGGAGTGGATCTGAGTGACTGCTTGCCTTTCTTTGTGACCATCTTGGAAACATCTCATTTCAGCTTGGAACACCAGGGATGAGGCCAGCTTGTTTCGAGCTGGTGTGTGGGATCTTACATTTATAGTTCCCTTGTAGAATTCCTTTCCACCTCATTTATGAAATCGGGTTTTTATTTTCATCCTCTCTCTTCTTCCTTTCACGAGTGCTGTAGTGTTGAGGACCTCTTTTATTTGGTGATCCAGGGTTCCACCATGATTTTGTGGTCAGACTAGAATGTTTTATGGCTGTTGACTGAGGCCACACTCAGCTCTAGCTATTGAGTCACCTGTTTGCTGGCTGTCGAGAAGAGAACAGAAATCCTCCCATCTGGTTGGGTCCTTTCACCCTGGTTACTTTCTGTGTGGACACCATGGCTTTGTCAGACGTCCAGGAAGGACTGTGGCTTTCTTCTCACATTGGCTCTAACGCTAGATCCTGGGCCGCTTAGAAGGCACAAGTGTTTTCTGCCAAGCCATTGATTCTAAACTGTGGTAAAGTTCCTTTTGTGGTCACAAATGCAGAGAAACCAGGGGCTGAGTTGGAAATGTGTGGTTTGTGTGTATTTGAGTGTGGCTGCCAAAGTGTACAATGTGTTAGGAGGAGAGCTTAGCACTTTCATTTTGGTTTCTTATTACGTAGCAATAAAGTAAATGACGCTTAGTGTAACTTTGCACATAGAGAACTGTAGCTCAATTTGAGAAACGAAACTCCACCCACAGGAGTACTCAGTATCTTGAACTTGGGAAATGGACCTTGTTAATTTTAATGATGGGAAAAATTCTCTAGCAGGGACTGAGATGATGATGAAATACCAATAGGGTTATCACTTTGGATGATCTCACTGAATTCGGAGAATCAGAATGATGCTTGGAGAATTTTCTAAAATCCTGGGAACAGATTTAGAAGGGAATACATATGCCCCCAATGGTATTAAGAGATGGATTGCCTGGTGGGCATAGCAGAACTTGTTTTCGTTCTTCTCAAAGGGGCTGTTAGAAAAGTTAACACATTTAAAAGTTGAGTGAAAATAAAACTGAAAGAAAAATATACACGAGCGTGATTCTTGTGTGAGTCTAGCTTGAAGACAATGAAGCTGGGACGATAGTGGCTGCGACAGTTGGCTGGAGCCGAGGGCTGCTGAGTTCAAGTGCATGCTGGGACACTAACTTCCAGTGGGATTTGGGGCATCTGTTTCTTTATCACCCAAAGACAGGAAGTGGGCTAAGGGTGTCCTGTTATACGGTAGGCAGCTATTTGACTTGAACAATAAGTTCATGATTTTGGCTTTGCTGTTGGGGAGCTGACAGATTGTGACCAATGAGGTTAGGATGACTGTCGGACAATTTTGCCCTCAGTTAGCACAGGCTTGCCAAGTTCCCCTGGCATTGGGCAGGGATCACAGAAAGAAACATCGCCATTTAAGGTATTTGGCTCTTTTACTTTATCCCAGTCCTCTACACAGGCGATCCTGGGAAAGGATCTTTATTCTACCAGTGAGTTTTTGGAGGTATGGAGCATACAGCTCAGACTTTTCTTCTCCAAAAGTGTGAGCCTGCTGACTCAAGCTCCTTTCCCATCTCTCTGGCATGTCAGTGCATTCAGTATAAGATCTGTGCAGCCATCAGGCACAAATTCATGAGTCACTAAAGGGACGCATTTTGATTGAATGGGGCCATCTTGCTCTAAGGGTATCTTGTGGATACCTGGATATCTGTGGAATGTTGCAGGGGACCCATTCAGGATTCTAAGGTCCTTGAACTTCAGTCCTTTTCTCTGAAAGCTGTAAGACAGCAGTTCAAGGCACTTGTGCCACTGCGATGACTGTGTGTGAATGTCATGGGAAATGCTGGTTGCCAAGCAGCAGGGAACGGACATAACCGTGCTGCCTAGCAACAGCGGCGACAGCGTGGTCACTGGCGCAGATTTCTGCGCCTGGAAATTAGAGATGGCTTCCACGGGTCGCACTTTGCCCTGGCCACAGTCAGATGTAGGAAAACATAGTGAATGAGGGTGGATAAATATACAGATATGCGCTTTAAAATGGTTCCTTTCCAAACTCTCAGGCCAAGCATTGATTTGTGTGCAGTATTCCTCAGTTTCCCCTTTGGGAGATACTGTGTACAGCTGGACCTATGGGTTGATGGCTGAGCCAGAAGAGGGGTTCCAGGAAGGTACCGGCCTTCTCTGGTGCTGCCTGTTCTGAGTCTCGTGGGGCCTTTACTCTGGAGAGCATGTGTGAATGTAATATAAAACAGTCAATTTTCTGATAAAGACATACACACACAGTCAGAGCCCATGTGAAAGAAAGACAGGAGGAGCAGAGCGTGACCACCTATTGTTCTTTGGGGTCCGAGGAACAAAGCGGTCGGGAGAGAGAAAGCCAGGCGAGCTTTGGCCCTGCTGACTTGCCCTTTCTCCCAGCTCTGACCGGCACCTCGCGCACGGCGCTCCTCAGTGAGGTCACCTGGTCAGGGTCGATGCTGAAGGGGCTTCTTGCCTGAGGCCTCCTGGGTCAGAGTTGTGTGTATGGAGCACTGGGAGTGTTTGGAGCTGAATTCTGAAGGAAAGTATTATCTGGCAGCAAGAGAAAGAGTGTGCGCATACCATCCCCTACCCCTCCTGGTGTGAGTCGGTCCTGCCAGTCCAGCTCCTGCCACGGGAGTTGAGTGGCAGCCAAGTGCAGGCTTGGCATCAGAGGACCCTGGTTCAGTCCTTAATGTCACTACCTGCCAGCGGTGTGGCTTTATGCAGCCACTTGTCCCTCCTGAATCTTTGTGTTTCTGTCTGGAAAGGATAATGTCGATATCTGCCTCTTAGGGTGACTTTGAAGGTTCAGAAAGGCACAAGTGTGTTGGCCCATCTGACCTGTGGCGCGAATAAAGGGCTTCGTGCTGTCAACCTCCTCTTAGTGGCTCCAGAGCAGGAAGTGAGAAGGTCAAGGGAAGCCCTGTAGCCTGCCTGCTTAGCACAAACTTGTTGATTTTCTCCCGTCTTAGCCTTCTGAATGAAGAGCTGCTATGTCCCTCTTTTTAGGTTAGAGAGGATGAGAGACTCTTTTAAGGCTTGACTTGGTTCCTAGGGAGCCTGGAGGGCACTTAGGAATTTTTGGTAATTTCTTAGATAGTCCTTACAGGGTTAGTGAGGATGGTTGGCTCCCATTTCAGCGATGATGAGACAGCCATAAAGAACAGTGAGATTGTCTGTTTGGGATTCTAGAGACCACTGCTTCCAAGATGGGATCGAAATCCCGGGGCCTGATGGAATAAGTGAAGCCCCTGGCAGAGTCAGAGGGATAGGGTAGCGCAGGAAGTCCCATAAGTCAGAGGGGCTAGGAGCTGCCAAGGCTTGGATTTTAGATTTCAGGATTGCCAGGTCAGCACGCCCTCTGGATGGCCCGCAGCATGGCTTTTGAAAGCCTAGCTGAGCTGGGTTGGAGTCGGGCCTGTGTCTTCTCTGTTGTGTTTAGATTTGTGTGTCCGCTAGTCTTCAGAGGGGCAAAGGGGTTCCCGTGAGGAAGCTTCAGCTTCTCACCTTTCCTTTCATGGAAGTCCTGCTGAAGACTCTCATTCTCAGTTTCCCGAGCAAGGATGGTGATCAGAGTCAGATAAGTCCAGCGTTGGTAATTACCACTTGGACTGCTGTGCAAGTGCTCCATTCGGGATGGTTCCATGTCCTCCACAGGTCCTTGGAAACGTGGATCTCAGGGCTGCCTGGATGTCTGTGGAATGTTGCATCATACCACCGCGAGGGACAGTTTGTACTTCTTCATTAGTTCCTTGTGTCTTAAAGCAAACACAGGCACAGTGTTCTGGATTGGCCACTGTTTTTTTTTTTTTTAAGTGTTTATTTGTTTATTTGGTAGCATCAGGCCTAAGTTGTTTCTCTCTAGTGGCACGCAGGTTAGTTGCCCTGCAGCATGTGGGATCTTAGTTTCCTGACCAGGGATTGACCCCAAATCCCATGCGTTTCAAGGCAGATTTTTAAACACTAGGCCACCAGGGAAGTCCCTGGCAACTGTTAATAGCTTCACTTCTTTGTCAAAGGTGGGGCTTGGTCTCTCAGAACCCTTTTGGCTCTGGCATTTAGAACCTCTTCGTGATACAGGCATCCTCAGCCATTTCTGTGCACGGAGAGATTGCCTCTCAAAAATTTTCCCTTGGAGCAGCCACTGGTGGACTGTGAGCAGAAGGTGGACAGCAGTGTGGTTCTAGAATTCCATGCCACCTGTTTTTTGCGCTGCGTCCTGAGCTGCCTCTGACAGTCACATTTCATGGCCCTGGGCCACAGCTGACTCATGATACTCATCTGAGTGTTTTTCTTTGGGGTTGGGGGCAGGGAGGAAGGCGAGAGAATAGAGGAGAGGAGAGACGTGGGTGGGACCATTGCCCCTGCAGTTCACTGTTAAAGGGGTGCAGCAGCTCCTGCTATGTTACCCAGAAGATTTGCTCAGGCCATGGGGACACCCAGTGACCTGATCTAGACCAGTAAAGCAGTTTCGACCAGGCGTGCTTCCCAGCTGCCCTCCTGTAGGGCTGCATGTGGAAATGACCTGTCTTCTTGTGCCCTGGCTTCACGTGGTTCTCTGCGTGAGAGCTCTTGGTTACCACCGAAGGCAGCTTCTGGGGCAGCCTGGGCCCCAGCCTGTCTCAGGGCTGTCCCCTCAGCTGTTTCTCAGGGAGGTATGAAAAACTGCTTCCAGGTCTTGGGTCTTCTTTCTTTCTGTGCATTTTAATCATTTCAGCTCTTGCTCTACATCAGAGAAGAGGGTGAGGAAGATTTTATTGTCTGCTGAGTTTCGGCCCTCTCCGGTGGCGCCGGCCTGTGTTGTGCATCCTTCCCACAACAAATGGCACGTATTGTGTTTGGTTTTGCGTGGTCATAGTGACTTCTGGTATTCAGCTAGGACCCTTCCTTTAAGGAAGTTAGAACACTTGATGGATTTTAGGCCTTTGATTTTCATCAATACTCCTGGAAACCTGAGGTCCAGTGAGATATGGCAACCTTGATTAGTTCTATAACACGGAGGCTGCTCTTTGGGATGTCTCTCGTCTCCCTCGTGTACCCTCCCCCATTTTCTCCCTCTCTTCCTCTGTCTCACTTTGTTAGAAAATTGAATGTTTACATTCACGATATTCTATTTTCTTACCGTAAGTCCTGTCTCTAATACTGTTCATTACTCTCATGCCTATTTTTCGGAACTCAGGTGTATTTCTGCATTTCTGTCATCATCTTCCTGCGAAAGTATACATGAGAAGTTGGTAGTAACCCCATTTCAGAACTGAAGGAACTTAGTACAGGCTTATCCTGTCTTGTGGAGACTGAGTCCCAGTGTGTGAAAGTGTCTTGCCAAGGGGGAAGTGAAAGTGAAAGCCACTCGCTCGTGTCCGACTCTGTGCGACCCCATGGACCATACAGTCCATGGAATTCTCCAGGCCAGAATACTGCAGTGGGTAGCTGCTCCCTTCTCCAGTGAATCTTCCCAACCCAGGCATTGAACCCAGGTCTCCCACACTGCAGGCAGATTCTTTACCGCCAGGGAAGCCCTGCCAAGGGGGTGTGACACTTAATAAGAAAGGGAACTAAAAATAGACTTCAGACGTTTCACCTGGCTCTCATCTGTATCATTCCTCAGCTTGGTCCTGGTTAGGACATGCAGGGCATCGATCTGTTTTCATCTGGAGAATTACCACCCAAGTGTGTCCCAGTGGTTGATTAGGGGGTGAAATCCCGTGGAAGTGATGTTGAAACTCTAAACATGGGGGAGTTGCTACAGTCCTGAGGATTAACATTGCAGTATA
This sequence comes from Capra hircus, assembly GCF_001704415.2. Classification (NCBI taxonomy): domain Eukaryota; kingdom Metazoa; phylum Chordata; class Mammalia; order Artiodactyla; family Bovidae; genus Capra; species Capra hircus. Next base: position 115,768,674 of record NC_030810.1, read on the forward strand.
ACCTTGTCTTGTGAAGTCTTTATTGAGAGGAGGTATTCAGATTTATGAATTTGAGTAGGTGTTTTTATCACAGATAACACAGTTCTTCATTCTCAGCAAGGACACAGTGAACATGAGCTGCTTGCCTTAGAAAGCAATACACATCATGAGATGTTGAAAGGAAGCAATATAACAAAAACCATCTGCCCTCAAGGAGCTCATAGTCTAGTCATGGAGAAAGGACAGAACACTGGATGTCTGTCCTTTGCTTTGACAGGTGTCACTGTGATGATTTGAAGGCAACCAGCTACCTCTTGTTCTTTTACCCAGCCCAGCTGTTTCAGATGAAAGAAAAGGATAGAGAGGCGGGCTTCTGCTGTGACGGAGGTGATGTTCTATTTTAAGATAAAGTATGGAAGCAACTGATTGATGGATTATAAACTGGGAGGTCCAGGCTAAAGCTTCATTCTAGGGGCATCAGTATATTTCACTGGGAGCCTCCTGGGCATTAATTCTGCCGTTAATTTTGTTATTAGAGACTTAGCCAAACAAAGGGAGGTGGCGAAGCTTGAGGCTGGTTTAACCTTGATGAAACAGTGATTTCACCAAGGATGATGTTCCCCCATCTATCTTCATCCATCAAGGCACTGCTGAAATATGCTAATGAAGCCCAGAGATAGAAGCCCAGAGCAGTTAAATGGGGCGTTGCAGACGCTCTCCCTACCCTTGTGACAGGGCGATGCCACTTACTGTCCAGATTTAGTGCATGGAGACGAGCAGCACTGGCGTGGTCTCGTGGTTGAAGACAGAGTATTGGTGGAGGGGCCGCTTAGCAGAAATGAAGAGCAAGATTCGGAGATGCACGCTCCGGAATCGATGGAAAAGTGCGGGTTGTGGCGAAGGGGACATTTTCTTTTCTTCTGTTTGTCGCACCTTCTAGCTAATCCATGGTGCAGATGAGGAAGCATTTTTGTTTGAAGTTCCGGCATGCGACCTCCCACCTTGTGCCACAGCAATGTATCTGTCACCACGTTAGTTCATATCACTGCGCTTCTTTCCAGTGATTAAAAATGAGCTAATACCTTTTTTCTACCAAATTAGTTTAAGTAGCTTAATCTAATTCATTGCTTATAAACACCCTTGAAGAAGTGAAATTATAGCATTTATTTTACAGAGGAGGTTTGAGAGATTAAATTCATGTCCAAATCACATAGCTAGTAAGTGAGATGTTTGGGGTTCGAACACATGTCCATCCAACTCCGAAGCCCTTACCTCTGTGATCTGATGACTCTTATGCAGGGTGTATCTGGGAATCCTTGCTAACTCTTGTGGGTAGCTTGGCTCACTTATATATTTACATATTCTTTGAGTTCACTGTATCTTTATTATTCTCTTTATAGTTCTTTCTTTCCTAAATAGACCGTAAGCTCTCTGAGGCCAGGGCCAGGATCCTCAGTCTAGTGCCCCAAACACTGGACATTTTGATTAATAATGCACCTGTCTACTGTTGATACCCCTAGCTTTCATGTAGAGGGCTTAATTTGTCCCTGAGCTTTTAGTTGATGGTGGAATAAAGCTGGCCAGCTGCTTTCTGGTTTTCATACTTTGGATAAACACCATGGAGGTTTGTATCTGTCTTTACAAACTTGACAAGAATCACAGTAAAATTTCTTGGTAAATCCACTTCTGTCTCCTCCTGGCTTTATCCTGTCCAGCCCATATCAGACCACACAGAGGAAAAAAGGAAATAACAGTCAAGTTTCATTATTACTCAGTAAATGGCATCCTCAGGCCAGTCTCTTCTAGGAGCTGTGTACAAAATGGTGCTGATCCTAGACAGTTAAGGTAGCAGCCCATCTTCCTTCCCAGGATGCTAATCCTGAACTATAGGTGGTCCTAGAAATTAGGTAAAAGAATCCCCAAATCTAACAATGAATTATCAGCTACCCCGCCACCTTTACACACACACACACACACACACACAGATGGTGGAAAGCAGAAGCAAAAAAAAAGAGAAAAGAAAGATAGATTTTTGGGGGAAAAAAAAAAAAGAATTTTAAAATAAGAAAATGCTCAGTAACATTATTCCCTGAAATAAATTGTGCTAGAGTAAAAGCTCCATCTTGGCTTTGAGATCTGCTCTGCCATTTATCAAGCCAGCTCTGAACTTAGGGGACTCTCGGCTGTTATTAAAGGGTTAAAAACCAAAGGCCTGGAGCTTCCAGGATGTCGTGTGGGTCAGTGGATGTTGCCAAAAGGTAACATCAGCCAGTGGAGTCAGTTGGGCTCCCCGTCTGGCAGATCTGTCTTTCTCAGCTGCTCCTCCTCCACTTTCTAGGCTTGGAGTTCACATACAGTAAATCTTTCTCTTAATAAAGCCGTTTTTCAAATCTGACTTTGGACTAGGGACTGCTTTTTCTCCAAATGCAACAGCTGTTAAACATGGCGCACTGGGCACAGTGTCTATCTCTTTGTTTAGTTTGGGGTTTTCATATGAGCAGAACCCTAACGGGGTGGGAGGATGCTATCGATTTCTTTCTACCCCTGAGTCAGGCACTGGGGTTGGAAAGAAGGCCTCCAGCCTCGAAAGGCCTCCGGGCTCCGTGGACTACTCGCCCTTGAAGCCTATTGTCCCCTAATAACCAGTGCAGGGTGCCCCCTCCTCTGGGCAAGATAGAATTGTGGAACTCAAGGTGTCAGCCAGCAGAAGCCAGACCTCTTGGCCCCTATCTGTCCCGGTTATGCGGGGAAAGGCATTTTTGCCCCCTTGCTCTCTTGTCCTTCTGTCACTGTCTCTGTCCCCAGTGCAGTGGGGAGCGTTAACTCCCTGCAGGGGAAGAAAGTTCACAAAAGAAATGAATTATGCATATGGAATTCATTTCCTTGATGAATAGGGAATCTGAACAAACTCCATGGCTGCTTGATTTTAAGGCAGAGGAGAAGGGCGGGGGAGGGTTAAAGCAGTTTGAAGGGGGCGATTGAAAAGAATCTGGAGCAAGAGGTGGAAGAAAAACCATGGCAGAAGGACTTGGGTTTGAAACGTTAAGGACAAAATAAGTGGCCCTTTGAAAACTGTTCATGGCCCATTCATTATTCTTGCCGACACATACACACCAGTACCTTCCTCACTCCCAGTGACTGTGCAGATTTGTCAGCAGAGAAACTGAAGGTGCTGGTAAGATACTACTGGGGAGACGTGACACCACCATCATGACCAGACTTGCTGAATTAAATGTTTTACAGTGGTTTCTGGCACATTTCAGTACAGTTTAACAATTGGCACCTGGAATTTTGAGGCAGAAGTTTTGTAATGGGTAAAACACTGCATTTAGAAGTAGAATTCCTGGATCCAAGGTCAAGGACAAACAGACTGTATGCCCTTGAGCAAGTCACAGCCTTTCTCAGCCTCAGCCGTCTCATCTGTAAATGGGGAACATGGCATCTGCCTAGTGGAGATCAGAGGGTGAAATGAAGGAAAGATGGAATGAGAAGGATTTCCCTGCTTGTGTTTTGACAAGTAACCCCAAATACAGATCTGAAGAGATTTTATTTTTCTATCTCTGCCTCCTTTCCTTGACAGCCTTAGAGATGTTTAGATCTAGTCCTTAAGCAAGCCAGGCTTCCTTTGGAGCAGAATAAAGGAGACAGTGATTTGGAAGCCTATAGTGGGTAAAGAAATAATTAAGCAGACAAGCAAAGAAACAAAAATTCTTTGTAATCTTGACTTCCTCTGTGTTAGGGAAATCACTTAAAATAGTCAGTGTTTATTTCTGGCAAATTTAGCCACTGAACCAGTAGTTGTAACTGCATACCTAGTTTGATAGGGACGCTTGTCATTGACAGCCACATAAATGAAGGAATCTACCTGAGGGTGGTTTGTAGTTTTTTTTTGTTTCTTTTGGGTAGAAATGACTACCAGGAAGAGGCAGCCTCTCTTGATTGCCAAAAGCCTGTGGATGCTTCCAGGTAGGAAGTGTGACCATACTGACTTCCTTGCTTTGAATTGTTCTCCATTATGATTTCCCCTGTGGCTCAGCTGGTAAAGAACCCGCCTGCAATGTGGGACACCTGGATTCAATCCCCGGGTTGGGAGGATCCCCTAGAGAAGGGAAAGGCTACCCACTCCAGGATTCTGGCCTGGGTTCACAAAGAGTCAGACACGACTGAGCGACTTTAACTTTCACATGCCTTCCTCCTGAATGGAAAGAGTGTGCGGGGCTCCTGAGTCTTCAGGGGAGATAACAGACTCCCAGGCATGTATGCACGTATGAAGAAGAGGAGGAAATCCTGGGAGGAAAGAGATTTTTTTTCTCGTTTTGGCCACGGCATGTAGAATGCGGGATCCTGGTTCCCTGACCAAGGATCGGATCTGTGCCCCCCGTGCTGGGCGCACGGAGTCCTAACTGTTGGACTGTCAGGAAAGTCCGAGAGATTTTTTTGATAAACTTGGGAGACTTGAGTGCCTTCTCAGGATTGAGTGGATTGAGTAGGTCTCACCTGCCACAGTTCTTTATTTTTCTTACAACCTAATTGCAACGCATACTCTTTTCACAGTGGTGTGCTTGTTTTACAACAAACGCCTTCTCTTGTTTTTTGGGGACTGAGGATGTGTAGGCTAGTGAAATTGTATCCTTTGTGCTGTCCATCATGAACAGGCAAGACAACCTCATGTCCTGTGGTGAGGAAGTTTTCCATCTACCCCTCATAGGATCCTGACAATGGGTGAAGGTGCCCTATGGCAGCCCTTCTGGCAGCAGCAGGGAGTGGGTGAGCCTCTGGGACTCTGGACCAAACTCCAACTTCAACTCTTGCATGTCTGTATCATGGATTTCATTTGTTTGACTTTAGGGGTGAGAGTCGGTTTCTAAGAAATATTTGAAACCCAGTGGTGCAGAGAACAGACCAATACCTAGTATGAATTATTTATTTGTTTATTAAGATTTTCATGGTAACTTTTCTCTTCAAGCTCCAGGCACTATATGGAACACTTCAAACTGGAAGCATTTAGCACTAAAGACTGAAAACAAGGCCAGGAGGGGAGGAAATTCTGGGAAGGATGGGACAAGAAAGAAGGAGAACAGAAGAGAGAGTGGGGGCAGGCAGTTCAGGCCTCAGAACTTGAGCCAAAGGAAGTAGGTTCTAGAGACCAGGGATCTGTGGGGAGGAAGCCAGCTTTGCCTGTAAACGTCATTGTGTTATTAGCAGAAGTTGCTTCACCTTCCCAAGCTCCTCCCCAAGATGGGGGTGACCTAGTTGACCTCCCTTGTCCCTCCCAGGTATGGCTTTCACAGAGGCTGAGAAGCTTACCTTTTTTGGTGTTCAGGCCTAAGACTCCTGCCACGTCATTATGGTCATAAAAAATGTGCTTTTAATGTTATGCATAAACCTTTTAATAACAAGTATATTTGGTACAGAGTGGCTTTCAATCCTGGTTGCCCATTAAAATCACTTGGGGAACTGTTAGAAACTACCAGCAATACCTGGGCTTCACCCAGAAACCATGAAATCAGAAATTCTGGGTCCTAGTGCTGAGCATTAATTCTTATTTTTTTCAAAGCATCCCAACCTTTAGTATTATGCAGATAGAGGCTTCCCTAGTGACTCAGACTGTAAAGAATCTGTCTGCAATGCAGGAGACCCAGAAATTCAGTCACTGGGTCAGGAAGATCCTCTGGAGAAGGAAATGGCTACCCACTCCAATATTCTTGCCTGGAGAATTCCATGGACAGAGGAACCTGGTGGGCTACAGTCCATGGGGTTGCAAAGAGTCTAACACGACAAGAGTAATTAACACTTTCACTTTCACCAAGATTGTAGAATATTGCTGTGGGGACTAGGGGAAGAGTGGTGATTGGAGAAGTGAGGTTAAGAGGTTGAAGATGCCTAAAGAAGAATAAGGAAGGCCTTATAACTGATTTTAAGTGCTAACCATGGGGGAAGAGAATTTCTCATGGCAGCTCACTCCAGTATTCTTACTGAGGAAGGCCCATAGACAGAGATATACTATGTAGGTATACTGTGTATAGGGTTTCCCACGTGGCTCAGTGATAAATGAACCCACCTGACAAGCAGGAGAGTTGGGTTTGATCTCTGGGTCAGGAAGATCCCATGGAGAAGAAAATGACAACCCACTCCAGTATTACTGCCTGGGAAATCACATGGACAGGGAAGCCTGGTGAGCTGCTAGGGAATTGGGCTTCCCTAGTAGCTCACCTGGTAAAGAATCTGCCTACAATGCAAGAGATGTGAGTTCGATCCTTCAGTCAGGAGGATCCCTTGGAGAAGGGAATGGCTACCCACTCTAGCCTTCTTGCCTGGAGAATTCCATGGACAGAGGAGCCTGGCAGACTACAGTCCATGGGGTCACAAAGAGTCAGACATGACTAAGTAACTAACATTTTCACATTTTTCGCTTTTTTGATGTTTATAAGCTATAGATTATTCTGGTAGTGTGTGTAGTATTTTGGGCTTGTGCAGCTCATTTTTCAGATACTTCCAGGCAGGGAAACTTCAGAACTGTCGCAGCAACTTCTTTGGACACGGTTGCAGCTACCTGGTTCACTTTGAAAGAGTTTCTGCCGCATGCCAGGCACTGCTAGGTGTGTAATACTTACCGTCTTTAAATTGAATGTAGCACAGATGTTGGTGTTATACTAATCTCCATTTTGCAGAAGGGGAAACGGAGGGCCACTGAGGCTAAATCCCAGACTTGTAACTAGTGGAGAAAGAGGATCAAACCTGTCTCTCTCTCTCTCTTTCCAAAGCCATCCCCCTCTTTCCACTGTGCTCCCTGCCTCTCGGGACCACACAGGAGTTGTTTGTCAACTGCCCCGTCTTGCTGGGAAGGCTTTCTTCTTTCAGATAAGTAAGAAAATGTGAGGGGAGTAATTAACTTCTGTGGGGGGGAATCTTTGAGATGGGGAGAGGCCATGTAGGGTCATAAAAATGTGCAAATGAAAAGGGCCTTCTGATCTCAGGGCAAGCTTGAAATTACAGCTGGGCCAAAAGACATAAAACTGTGGGCCAGTCCAAATGTGAATCAGTCGTATGGGGAACATGCTTCTTGTTTAGGGGCTGTTCTGTGGTGTCCTTGATGTAACTTGAGGTTACTGCTTCTCTTGATTCAGCATGGTGGCCTATGTGCTGTTCCCTTTGTGTTCACCATGGATTCTGGGCTCCCCTTCAGGTGGTCCATGCTAGATGAGATAACGCTGGCCTTCAGGTCTCGCTCAGCCCTTTCCTTGAGCTTTACTCCTAATCGGCCCATTTACGCCTTCCAGAAGAAATGAACCGTGTGTCTGCTTCCCTTAACAAAATGTTCTATACTCATATTTTTGAGCATAAAGCAAAATTAGTCTCTTAAAAGTAAAATGCTTTTAAAGCACTGTTATTAATGGATTGCTTCCCTTCAGGGATGGGAATGCTTCATATAGGGTGCTAACTCATTTATTTCCATGTCATCCAGGGGAAAAAGGCCTGAACCATTTCTGATGAGGAAACTAAGGCCTCGTCATTGTTGAGTGTAGGTAAAACTTCTATTGTGTCTCTCTAGACCTTAAACCCAGGACACATCTGACAAAATTGTCCCCCATTTTGTGACACCTCAAACCCATTCTTTTCTCCAATATTTGGAACAACTAGGCAATTTTCTGATATTGGTTGTTCATGCCCTTGGTTGGAGCCATGGCTGCTTAGCTCCCTAGTTCATGCCCACCACGTTAAAGTGTAGCGCTTGCACTCCTCTTCCTTGGCTTCACACATCTTCCACATCCCTGTAGCAGAATCTGCAGCAAACTAGCGTATTAATTTTTTTGGAGGCCTCTACCTGCCTGGCCTGGTGTGAGACAGGGCACACTTAGATTCACGTAGCTTCAAATGACTGTGCTGGGTCTGTTCTAAGTCTGAATTCTGTCATTGGTCCAGCCTTCATAAACTTTCTTTTGAATGCTAATTAATAAAAGTAATGGCCTTCTTTTCCCTTCTCATAATAATATTGCCAGCTTTCAGAGTTCTCTGAAAACCTTGAGATGTCCATGGCCAAAGAAAATAGGGATGTTTGGCTTCAAAGTGTGGGCTTTGGCTTACATACATACTCTCTCCGAGAAAGGCTGAAAAGAAATAGTGGAAGGTTTTCCAGGGAAGGGTTTGCAGGAAGTGATCCAGTCTGGTTGTGTGGGTCTGCTGATGACATTGGGGAAAATGGAACCCTCTTGATACCAGCCCTGGGCTTCACGCAGGGGCCAGCCATAGGAGTCTGTTCCTTTTGGAGATGAGGAACACCCTTCTCTTAGGCAAATCTAGGAAAGAGAGGCTCTCTCTTTGGTCCTGTGGATATAGGATTATTCTCTTGGAAGAGAAGGAGTCTTAGTTTGACTACAGCCGGTTCATTCCTTCTGTGTTGTGTGCAAAAGGGAAGGTCATCATAGTCCCTAAGCCCTCCCTTGTCGGTTAACTCTCTTGACACCTGGTAACTGGGAGCAGGGCCCTCGCTGCTCTTCCTTAAAGTGTCCACATGGAGGGCTTTTCCCAGTCTGGCTGTGCTCTTGCTGCTGTGCTCCGTGGCCGAGTACACGCTGCCTAAATTTTCTTTGTCAACACCTCCCTGCCCTTCAAAAAAAACATGCAGAGAAGCCAGCATTTCTATTTCTTCTCCGTCACCAATGCTTCCTCTCTCTCTTCCTTTCCTCCTTCCATGCCCCTTTAGTAACAGCGAGTGATGGAGTTACAGTGGTAGAAGGGGTCGGGGGAGGATGCTAACTCAGGAGAGAATCAGCCAAGAGAGCTTGGGGTGGGGAGGAGGAAGGCAGGAAGGCTCCAAGCATCACGCAGCCTGTGCCCACCCCCAGCCTCCTTGTGCCTGCTGTCTCTGAGGGAGGGGGATAAATTTGGTTTGCGCCAACATTTAACTGATAAATGAAATTTGTATGTTAAAACAATGGTAATTTCATTGTGTTTTCTCTCCTTCTTTCCCATCCGCACTTCCACGTCACCCCACCTCTTCCTCACTCTTCAGCTTTGGGTAAGGGGGGCAGTGGTGGGGAGGGGGCTTTGCAAGCTGTCGGTTTGCATTGTGCGGACGGGGAAAGGTCTCTACCTGGCTCATTTTGTCCCCTTTGCTCGGGCTGTCACTGCTGACAGTCCTCATGTTTATTTCATCTCGCGTGGTGGCTGTCTCGTTTCCCTACCCTCCGATGTCATTAACGCACAGAGAGCGGGCCCTGTAGTGTTGAGCCTAATGAATTCCGCTGTGGCTGCTCTGCTCCCCACCTCGTTACCAAAGCTCAAGGTGTCAAATTAAACCCAGCCTGGAGAGAAAGAGAAAGTGTGGGCGAGAATGGAGAGCCAGGGAAGAGGGCGGGCATAAACAACTGTCCAGAAAAGAGCAGACTGGGGAGTGGGACACAGGGGAGTGCCACCGATAGGTGAGTTCCTGTGACCAAGTCCACTCCGAGCAAGGTGACAGCCAAGACTCTCAGCAGGACCGAATGACCTCTTCCTCCTGGTGTGGGGTTTTGCACCTTGGCCTTGGATTACAGTTTGTCGCCTTTTTCTCATTGCCTGGTTGATTGATCCTCCTAGTTTATGTAGATCGGGCACCTTGCAAAGCAGATGGAGTAGCTAGAGCAGTGGAGAGCAGATAGAGCTTATGGAAGCATGTGTGTGTATGTTCCCTTGTGTAAGGAAAAGTGGAGGCCATGTGCTGAGTGGCCTGAGTAGCTGCAGAATCCCATGCTTCAAAATGGGAGAAAGATAAAATCGTCGCATAAATGAACATTATCCCAGTGGGGGATACCCTTTCCTGACCCCTACCCTAATCTGGGGAATCATGATCTCTTCTGTTTATCAGATGATACTATTTACAAAGCCATTTTCTGTATGGTGTTGGTATTTATCTTTGGTGTATTTTGTTTGCAATGACCATGAATAAGATTTTCCCATTTTGCAGGTGGGGAAAATGTGGAGCGGAGATATGTTAAGATGATAAAGCTAGAAGGTGAGAGGACTGGGGTTATATTTCAGGTCTTCTGTTTCCAGAATTCAGTGTTCTCTCCCTTGTACTTGCTAGACTGAGCCAGAGGTGGGAGGAGATTGATGATGAGTAATCTTGTGAATTTTAAAACCTGAGGTAAATTTACAAATAGTGAATGGACAGATCTTAAGTATACACTTTGATGTGTTCGCACAGGTGAGTATACCCATGTAACCAGTGCCCCAGTTAAGATCTAGACTGTTTCCATCACCCTGAAAGTTTCTTCTGACCCTTTTTACCTCAAGTCATCACTTTCCCCTCCTTCACTTCTCACCCCCAACACCCATTATTCTAATTTTTTTCATCCTATGCTAATTTTGCCAGTTCTTAACACTTTAAATGAGTAGAATGATGCAGATGTGTACTTTGGGGCCTGGCTGTTACTCATCATCGTATTTTTTTGTGTGAGATTTATACATATTGCTGCTTGTATCAGTAGTTTGTTTCCTTTTAATGCCAAGTGGGTAGTCCATTATATAAATGTATCACAATATATTTATTCAGTCTCCCTTGTGATTTTTCTCTAAGGAAAAAAATCTTTGAAATTAATTTGATACTTGCTGCTACTGCTACTGCTAAGTCGCTTCAGTCGTGTCCGACTCTTAATGACCCCATGGACTGCAGCCTACCATGCTCCTCCATCCATGGGATTTTCCAGGCAAGAGTACTATTTGATACTTAGGGTATTCAAAATATTCAAAAATATTTTGGAGCACATGGTGGTCCAGTTAACCCGAGTCTCCTGGATTCAATGAGAGGACCAGGGTGCCAGGCAAGAGGTAGGGAGAGCTGAAGCCAGGGTGAACAAAGGCTTTATGGACAAACTTCTCAGACCTTGCCCCACAAATTGGTGCTTTAAATGGTTTGGGACTTACTTTTCTCTTTGCTTAGGGTTCGTTCTCCGGCTCCTTGTCCTTTGCTATTCATGACAATAAGTATGATGATGGAGCAGCATTTCCCTTCTTTCTTGAGGTTTTGTCATTCTGTGTTGATAATTTGACTTTAAAACTCTGCTCCTCTCCAGATTAACATGCAACTTTATTTTTGAGAAATGCCACCATTATTTTCTAAATAGTAGAGAATAATTCAAGGATATGAAAAGATTGAAACTAGAAATCTCTGGCAGATGTTCTGTAAACACAATGAATAGTGAGGTGTCTAACTATATATACTAGCATCATTTCGTAGATGGGGACAATGTGGAGAACTCTGCAAACAGGTTGTTTGCTAACATATAATAGCAGGGACATTCAGGTTCCCTGACATACAGCCTATTGCTTTTACCTTGAACCAAGCAGGCAGGATGTGTGTGTGTTTCCAGAGGCCCTGAGAATTGACAGAAAAGAGGCCCAGGCTTTGGTGCTCTGGTTAAAGTTGACATCATGGCAAGACATTGGTTCTCGGGTCTCTTTGATTTAAAATTTGTTATGTAATATGATTATGTCCTCAATGATGGTTTTTTTCATTAAATCCACAGCTTGGTCAGGCTAAGCAGATGCAGGATTCAGAAGGGTTTGTAAAGATGGGGATGAGAAAGCAAGAAATACAGAATTTAAATTCTCCTCGCCTTTTAACTTTCCCTAGTGATGTTTATACTTCCCCAAGGGTCCAGATGGGGAGAGAATGGTCTGAGAGTATTTCTGGGGCAGCACACCAGTGTCCTGTTTTCTTCTCCCCTCTGCTCTAAAAGTCACAAAAAGAGAATTATGTGGCACTATGAGGCCTATTTAGGAAAGACTCAGTTGCCATTGGTCAGTGGAAGAACCGAGGCAGTTATCTGAATCTCAAGCATTCATATATTCATTTAGCAGCATTTATTGAACTGGGGATGAGAAATAGTCAGTCCTTGCCTTCAAGGAGTTCACCGCTGGGAAACAGTGGGTGGTGTGTATTATCACTGGGATGAGGGCAGAGCATGATGGGAAATGGAAGAAGGGCCTTGGACATGGCTTGCTTGGGTCAGGGATGGCTCCCTGGAGAGGAAGCCCCAGGGGAAGAACTGGCTTTAGGGGAATGAGCCAAAAGGAGTTACTCTTCAGTATGTCCCTCTCCCCATCTCCAGCAGCTTCCTTGAGTACTTATCTTTTTCAGGGCACCATGTTACAGGGCGTCCTGGCTTCTAAAGTACAAAAGTCCAATGTTGAATAAATAGAGATGGATGAGGCACATGGGCATTGGAACTGCTCTTAACCTCCCCCCAAATGAGCCACTCCTGGTGATGTCCCAGTGGGACGGTCAGGACAATGCCAATATTTAGGATAACGATCGGTGAATTTTCTTTTGTGATCTGTCTGATCTGGTTTTTGTGTTTGCTGATCTGGAGCTCCGGTTAACCTCCTTGACTGGGGTCATGAGTTTCCGTTTTGTTTGTAACAGGCTTTAGATTTACAAAACACTGTAGACAGTTGTGTGGCGTAGTTGCTCTAAACCTTACTGAATAGGCTTTTACATGGCATGGATATGCTAGTTCTCCAATAAAACTATGCACTGTTAATAAGGACTTGATGAAGATTCTGTGTGATAAATGAGGGTGTGACAGCCTTTGGAGTCAGTAGATTTTGTGCAACAAGGAAGTGATGCAAATATTCACCATTATACTGTACACCTCTTTGACTGCCGTGGTAGAGAGTGGAGTTAATGTGGTATAGACATTATATTTTAAGAGAGTGAAAATAAGACATTCTCATTATTTGATCAATGAGCAGAGAGTGGGCTTCTTAATATAATGAAAAACCCTTGGAATCTGTCGGTTTAATTCCTCAGTGGTAAGAAATGTCATATATGTTTTGGTCTAGTATATAAATAATGTAACTCTGGTCACATGGCTGAACCGGTATGGAAGCTGAGGAATGGAGTAGTAAAAGTGAGTATGTCCTGATGAAATCTCAGTCACAGTTGACTCACTACTAGGATCAGGGATCTTTTTCAAATCAATAATAATTCAGAAGGCAAATGCTTAGTGTGTCTCTTGGAAATTTTTCCCCCAGCCATCTTCTAATGGATCTAGTCCATATTTTACAGAGTCAGAAAATTTTAAATAATAATAGAATTCACCTCATCTAAGTTCATTTATGGAGAAGGCAATGGCACCCCACTCCAGTACTCTTGCCTGGAAAATCCCGTGGACGGAGGAGCCTGGTAGGCTGTGGTCCATGGGGTCGCTAAGAGTTGGACATGACTGAGCGACTTCACTTTCACTTTTCACTTTCATGCACTGGAGAAGGAAATGGCAACCCGCTTTGGTGTTCTTGCCTGGAGAATCCCAGGGACGGTGGAGCCTGATGGGCTGCCGTCTGTGGGGTCGCACAGGGTCGGACACGACTGAAGCGACTTAGCAGCAGCAAGTTCATTTAGATCAGCAAACTGGTAATGCTGCACATTTTCACTTCCTTGAAACTAAATTATGAGAAATACTTCTTCATAGCATTTCAACACTAAACAGATTCCCAAATCTGTGTAGGACCACAACACATCTATTCCCTTCACTTTAAATAAATTATAAGGAGAAAGCTGTCTGGAATTTGATGGAAACATGGCATGCCATTTGATGCCACTGGAGGATTTGCTGTGTCAATTTGAGTGATGGATGCTGAGGAATGAAGGAAAAAACTCTTTACAATGTGAAATAGAAAATTAAAGGACAATAAAATGTTAAAAAGTGTGGGGAATTCTTATAACATGACTAATTGTGTCTGAGGTGGTGAATATCAGTTCTGCATCTTGAATCCTCAAGTTATATAAATGGTACATATTGTACTATCATATTAGCTTATATATGTTGCATATAATATATGATTATACTCTGTCAAAAATAGGTGATGTGATTTTTCATCCCCTGGTGAGCTTGATGTCCAAATGAGTTTAGGAATGGGTTAACTGTGGATTATATATGTATGACACCAAGCCTGTGTTAAGAATGAAAAAAAAATCTCATTTGTAGGATGTTGGACTAAAGCAATGATATTAAGACAACATATTCTAGTCCAAATAAGCAAATGATCTGTTGTTTGGTAAACAAAACAGTGGAGTGTATTGGTACTGTTTTCCATAGGGTGGAAAAGTAACAAGAACATACAGAGAAATGATAAAAGCTATTTGACTTCAAGAAACAAGCTTCTGAAAGACTTGGTGACTGTGGGTCATAAGAACACTTACTTCAGTGACTGATATTTCTACCTGCTCCAGTTAAGCATTTTAAGGATGTAGGAGATGGATCAGGCTTTGGTATCTGTTGGGAAGGTGGGGACATCTGCTGTCTTTCAGGGAATCAGGAGACGGTTATCTCAACAGGAGACAATAATAATATGGTAAACCAAACCTCATATTATCATGATGTACTAAAACTGGATTAATCGAAGCAATAAAATCAAAATAACAGTAAGTGCTTATGCAGTGTAAGTAAGATTTACTTCAAGGCAGAAATAAAGCAATGACTTCACAGTCTTAGTATATTTGATGATACCTGTTCTCTGAGGGCAGAAACTAGACACAAAATCCATACAAGATGTTAACAACTTTAGTTGGTCCTGAACTGTGGAATGTGGGATGTGGGAACATTTACATCACACCTCCCTGTTTAGCATGAGGAGTGTGCCTGGTATGTCTGTTTTGTGCTGCTCAAGTCAAAAGGAGGCTCGCTTTTACTTTGATGGGGTGCTTGAGGAAAGAGATACTCCTTTTCCTTCCCCCGTTAGATTTGTTGTCTTACTGTCTTTCATTGACTCACTCTGATCTGTGTGGCTTTATCGACCGCTGTGGTTAAGCCCATGCAACCTGCATGCTGTGCGGGAAAGAAAGGTGATGGACAGATAGTCCCAGGGTTACACAAACTCCGGTGCCCTTCCCTTCCTGACCTGTCATCCCACCCTTCCGGTGGCTTTGGGGATGCCCACCTGCTAAGGCACCCCTGCAGAGGCGCCCCTAGCAGCTTCAGTGGCGGATGGCATTTGTGCTCTGCTGTCAGACACATTCTAGGGCAGAAGGGAGCAGGTGACAGGTGAGAGGTGGATTCGGAGACCTAAAAATTCAGAGGGTGGTCCCCTTTTCTCTTAAACACAGTGGCATTCAGGATTTGTGGTATTTCTCAAATAATAGAGAAGAAAAAGCAAGAACAAAAGGAGAACTGGTGGGGACAAAAAAAAGAAAGACCAATCGACCTTATAACCCACTCTAATCCTGTAGCCATGATTTAGCTGATTTGTAAAAGTGACCCTGTGCCCAAAGGCCAGGAAAGTGAACGAGTCGTTTCTAAAGGTTCTCGTCAGCCTGGTGTGTATAGAGCAACCAGTTGAAAACTGCATTTTATCTGCTGTGGTTTTAAAGGTTTCTGGGAATTCCAGCCTTGCCTTTCTAAGAATGACCAAAACAAGTACAGATAATCGCTAGGGCTGAAATACTGGAGATCTGTTAATATAGATAATTGCTGTGACAGTTCCTCAACATTCACAGCAGTGGAACTACGGTTTTGGCTCTGGACAGCAGCTTGAATGTGTTTCACACTCTAGGCATGTGGATGCAGTATGGTGTCATGGAAATAACACTGGCTTTTAGAGTCAAATCTGAGTTTGACACTCCAGTTCTGCTACGTTTCTGCATACATGGACCCACTTTATGACCTTGGACAGAATACTTAGCCTCTGCAACCTCAGATTATTGATCAGTAAAATGGGGATTTTAAAAGCTACCTGATAACAATGATAGCCAGTATTCGTGCCTATATGCTAGGTATTTGTTATAATCACTTTACCTATATTATTTGTTTGAATGCTCATTACATCCTTTCAGGGTAGAGGCTCTTACTATGCTCATTGTATTGCTGAGGAAGCAAAGGAGGCAGAGGCTGAATAACCTAAGTGCACACAGTTACTAAGTTGCAAAAGATGCTGATTTCCAGAACTCTGGCCTTCAGCATCAACGTTACAATTGCCTCATCCCAGTCTTTGGGCGGGCCAGTGGCAATCATACTTCGCACTTGTGTTGTGCAGTGCCTGGTGGATAGGAGGCGCTTAGAAAGTGTGGCTTCCATCCCCACCCCTCCATCCCTCCCTGTGACCAGCGTGATATCAACACAGTGTGGAAATATTTCTTTCCCCTGTTAGTTGGAAATGAGGTGTGCTGTTTCTAGCTCTAGAAACCACATCGCAGGGATATGTCCAGACTTGAAGCTACACATTGATTCATATCATCTCGTTTGGAGGCAGGTGAAGGTCCTGTTGAAATATGATTGGAAATTCTGTGTCCACAGGTCTTTTCGCTTTGAATTCTAAGCCTGGAACATGCGTTTCTCTGCCACCTCCTCCTTAGGAATATAGCCCTCCTCCCTTGATTTTAATGCCTGAGTTCTCTGAGAACCGCAACTCTATACTTTCCTTGAATACCCAAAGCACATTATGCAGGAGGGAAAGTATACTGTATATTTTATTTCTATTCTGTCACACTGCTTGCTGAACAAAGAGGACTCTTTTGAGTGACTAAAGGGAAGTTGGGGTTTGTACCGAGAAAGCAGGAGCTGAATCTGAGAAGAGTGTCCTCTTGCCGTTGAGGGGCTTTTGCAGAACCTGCACACTTCTCAGACACCTTCCTTTTACCCAGGAGCAGGGTCACAAGCACTTACACTTGGCTGATTGGAACCATGTGCTACAGACAGTGCGGCCGAGGTAGCGGCAGAACTGGGGGTGGTGGCGGTGGCTGGTCTGTGTCCAGAGTCAGCCGCACAGTGCCTGTCTCCTAGCTGACGTCCCGTGGCAGCGCTTTGGCTGTGGTCTCAGCTGCCTGGGCTTATTTTTCCGAGGTTGGTTCCCCAGACTTCCTGTTGATTCTGTGCGGCACTGAGTATCTGTCCAATAAATTCCTTCCCTGAGTAGGTGAGCCAGAGTCCGTTCCTCTTGTTTGCAGCCCAAAACGTTGACTGGTAGAAGAGGCTAGGGAGCATCACATGCTGTTCTGGTAGAAAATGAAGTATATGCTAACTGGAGAAGGATTGTGCCTTGCTTTAATATTAAGGGAATGTTGTCTAAGCCTGAAATACTGGTTTAGTCTTTGACTGGAGGCCTTTGGGGACCTTACCTCCACGGGACATGCTGGGGCCTGGAGCCTTGGGGAACTTAACACTCGATTTGAAAGCGGCTGCCGGGAAACTGGGGCCTCTCAGTTGGCAGCCGACACGGCAGGGCTGAGAGACTCAAAACACCTGGATGGGGACTTCCCTGGTGATCTAGTGTTTAAGAATCTGTCTTCCAAGCTGGGGACACAGGTTCGATCCCTGGTCGGGGAATAAGATCTCACATGGCGTGGGACAGCTGAGCCGGAGGGCGGAAACTATTGAACCCACCTGCAGTGGAGACCGTGAGCCACAGGCAGAGAGTCTGCGCGCCGCAGTGAGAGAGCCCGTGTGCCGCAACTAAGACCCGCTGGGCCCAAAAGTAAATAAATAAATTAATAAAGAAGACTGAACGCCTGCCTGGGGAGATCGGCGCAAGGTCAGGGATACTTCAGGACTCTCCTCTTGGGATAAAGCGAAGGACTTTTGCCGTCACATAAACTTCCTTTATATTAGCTTGTTGTTCCTGGGCACCCTGTCAACTATGTAAAACCCCATTCAGTTGTAGGCAGTATCAGCAGAGGAAGAAGGAAGTGGTTTTGTGTAGAGGCCCCATTTAGTGGTTGTACTACTGCCTTCTGCCATCACTCTCTTTCCTTGGTTAACGAAACAGTGCTGCTTTTATGCATGTTACCCTTGACTGCAGCATTCTCCCTCACCGTTGAGTTTCGAAAACCAAGCACAGGGTGATTTTTTTTTTTTTTTCGGTACAGTATTTCATTTCAGTTCTAACAATAATACAGATTGTGGTCTGTGCCTCTAAATAAATAATGCATCAGCTGTTGATACTACTAATTCCCTTTCAAGGATTTATATACTCCTTCCCACAAATTTCTATTCAGCACAAGGGTTACCTACCTTACCTGTGGAGCTGGGCACTTTGATTAATATCTGCAGTATGCTTCTGCTGGGGGGAGACAGCCTGATAATCGCTGCATTCAAACAGCTGAGCACACTTGGAGGCAAACACACGGCTTGTTGCTGTGCCTGTTCACCTTGTTTAAGGCAACCCAGATTGGAAATAGCCAAGAGAGGAAAACTCTTCTCTGTTTTTCTCTATAGCTACCAGCTCTTCCTCATTGGGCTCTACATTCTTCATCAATGGAACCCCCTACTGCCATTTTCTTATGCTTTACTTCTTTTTTTTTAATTTTAATTTTTACTTTATTTTACTTTACAATACTGTATTGGTTTTGCCATACATTGACATGAATCCACCACGGGTGTACATGCGTTCCCAAACATGAACCCCCCTTCCACCCCTCCCCATGCTTTACTTCTTCAGCATCTGTAGTAGTCAGAAAGCAAAGGAGGGCCAGTGGTTGAGGATCTGTGATTGAAGACAGCAGAGCCCCTTGCTCCTGTGTGTCTGAAGGACATTCCGTCTATCGTGATGGGTAATAGTCCCAATGGTTCATGTCCAAGAAATACCCACAATTCACAGAGAGAGCCCTGAGACTATTTCCTCAGTGTGGTCCAGGGGTCACTGGCAATTTCACTGTCAGCCAGTTTCTTGTATTGACCTTTGTAATTTTATTTTTTGGTTATTAGTTAATGTGTACATAAGCATCATCACCTCATTGGATATTCAAATCTAAGTAGCCTCAGCTCTTTTTTCATTTCATGTTTTCAAGCACAAGTGGTTAGGTTGGTTACAGAGTGAAAAACAAAAAGACCTGAAGACCTAAAAAATATACCCTCAATGAGAGCATCAACTGTCTGAATGGTTTCTAAGATACTGTCTAAATCTGATCAAATCAGTTCCTCCCAGACTTGAAGAATGAGCCTGCTTTTAATACTTGCT
Source organism: Capra hircus (assembly GCF_001704415.2). NCBI lineage: Eukaryota > Metazoa > Chordata > Mammalia > Artiodactyla > Bovidae > Capra > Capra hircus. Next base: position 115,787,586 of record NC_030810.1, read on the forward strand.
TGCTCTGTTTTTGGAACTGTCATCTTGGCCAGAACTTCAAGCCATCTAGGAGACAGGGTTTAAGCAGAGTTCATAGGACCTTTATAGAGCACCATGAAGCCCTGGAAAGCCCTGGGTGCGTCCTGCTGCCTGTGTTGTCAATACTGAGTTTCCATGGTTAGTTACGGTGGTCTTGTATCATGCATGATGGCTCAGGGCTGGAGGAGACATGTTTAATTCATTCCAAACAAGCCTGGAGCAGCCCTACACTCATGGGGTTCGGGAGTATGGACTTTGACCATCCCCTGGACCAGGGCCTCCTGCACAGCTGAGTTGGAAGTGGGATGCTTTTGGTCCACACTTAAATTGCACTGGTTTTCTTCTGTAATTGTCTGGAGTTTGGTTGCTTGGCAATTATGACCACTCTTTCTGCTCCCACAGTTACCTCCTTATGATGTGAAGATTGTTATTCTGTGTTACACATGCACACGGTGGCACAGATACACTGATTTCCTTTGGGTAGTAGAGGGTTAATGCACAGGACTCTGATTAGAAGTAGTTTTTCTTCCTCCTGAATTAGAACTATCTCCCTCCCTTATCCTTTTATTATTGTGTTATTACAAACAACTACATCTCTAAAACACAAATGTTTTAAAGTTGACTATGATATCATAGAAATGCATGGGTGCTAACATAAGCACAGCTTGTGAAAATAAGTCGTGCCTAGCTTTGTAAGTTTCAGATGTTTTCCAGAAGCCACAGCCTTAGTGTATGTCAGCCAAAGGGATGACTTCAGCAAAATCTAAAGTTTTTTTTTTTTCCTGTAGGTCTTTTATCTTGAGATTTGAACAGAGCAGAAGGTATCTTAGTGGGGCTCCTCTCCCCATGGGTACAACATGACCTTGTGTAATAATATGTTATTGTTCATGAAACATGGAGCCTGTTTGACATTTTGTGCTTTGGGCTCTGACCCGTAGCTTGCCTGATCTAGGCTCTGCAAGTGAAGATACTTATCATTGACACACTGTGTGTTCTTTAGAGTAAAGCTATATCAAAGATACTTACATTTAATGAGATGATTGCACCTGTCTGTCATTGCAATTAAAACATTTATGAGATCATCAAACACCTTTTTGAGCGCTCGGCAATGTATTGCTCTTGGTATGATATCCTATCCATCATAGTCCTATGCAAATAATTACGTTAAGGAAGTATGGTGAAGTGTGTTGGCGCCTTAAGTAAAATACCAATTGCCAGGTAACTTTGGGGTGAACTCCAGGCCACCTTTCATACTACAGCTATGACTAATCAGATGATGTGTAAGTTAATTGCTCTTCCCAGAAGCCAAGTGTTGAAGAAAGTTAGGTTGTGGTCCTGTGTGTGGGAATCCGAGCACCTGCTGAATGATGCCTGATGGTTTCGTCAAAGGGTTTCCAACAGTCTCCCCATTCGTGACAGATAAACCCTGAAAGAGCAAAAGGCTGTGTTGTGAATGGGAAACTAGCAGCCGCTTTGCCCGTGGTGAACGTTATGAATTACTTAATGTTAATCCATGTAACAGGGAAGTGGCTACATGGCAAAGAGAACACAGATGTCTCAGCTGAAACAGATGAACTGAGGTCATAGAGTTTAGAAGGTCCAGCTTTTCCTTATTCTCGCATAATGAAGTCTTTCCTTTGTAATATGAGCTGATGTTCACCAGCTGGGGACCTTGTCCAGCTGTCTTGACCTTTGGAAACTGTTTATCTTCCTGTGTGAAGATGGGGGAGATTTTTAGTGGGGGGATGTTCCCTCTGGTTCTATACCGAAGCTGCTTCTGATGACAGGTGGCAGCAGTGGTAACTACAGCGGTCATGGTACCAGCATAGTTTGTTAAGGTTTAGATCTTGAACCTTCATTGTGAGAGGCAGGTCCTGACATCAGGCTGCATTGTTCTGGTGCTTTGTGGGACAGAGACTTGGAATTTGTGTTGTGGGATCTTAGAAAAGAGACCTTTGTCACGAGTGGGGGAGGAGGAGGACGCTGAACCTTCCCCACGGGTGTTTCAGCCCTGTAATGAAGTCCATGAGTAGTTTACTTTTAAAATTCTTGTCTAACTGGGCAGAAAGAATTGTTGATCTCTTTTATATTGACGGTACAGCTGTATTGGTCAAAAGTTTTGGTTGCAATAGAAGTCATACACTGGCTGCTCTCAGCAGAATAAAAATTGTATTAAAAGATCTTTTAATCTTTAAAAATGCATGGGGCACTAGTTGGCTCACAGAATGTCTGGAGAGCCTGGCAGCCTTTGTCTCTGCTGTTGGCAGTCGGGACACTTGTACCTAAGGCTAGTGGTTCAGCCACTTCTGCCCCTGAAGAACCACATGCTTCAACCCCATGGTTACCAAAAGGTCACATCTTCTGAATGCAACTGCTGCTCTTCCAAATCTGAGTCTCATGAGTCTTCTGCAAATACGGAACCCATTTCATCTGCCTGCACCTAGTTACAAGGGACTGTGCAGTATTAAGTCTTATGGTTTGACCTTGGTGAGATGGGACTCATAATGTAGGAAATTATCTGGATTGTAATATCTCAAAAACATCAGGAATCCAAATAACTTAGGGTTTCAGAATCCTCAGTTTGGGGCAGCTCCCGGAGACAGTGGCACCTGAGACCAGCTGGAGTCGAGGAGCATGAGTGTGATTCCTGGGTGCTGTTTGCTGTTCCTGTGGATGCCTCTCCTCCCAGAGGAGGCCTCCATTTGTCATCATCTTGAGGTGTGTGTCTAACTTAGTGGCACTCTGCTGGGGCTTTCTCAACTGCCATGTGGCAGTTCAGCTCTTCCCAGCAGCTTCAGAAGCTGGATGGAAAGAAGGCTCTGTTCATTTCTGCATTCAGTGGACACTTTATGAATGCTAAAAGGAGGCGTAAGTCCATGATTATCAATATTCTTATTTGATGCTTTTGTATAAATATGCCTAGGGTTTCAATGATTCAGTGATATATTTAGCTAATGCTTATGTTGTTCTAATGTACTAGTGTGCTCGTTTCTCAGTGTAGTCTGAGAAAGAAAAATGAAATAATGATGGCTGCTCTAAGAAGCCTGATAACAGATTCTGGCTGATGGAACAGATATTCTGCAGCTTGATAAGCTCAGGAGAACTGTGGGACTTTTGTTATTGCCATTCTAGTAATGGAAATGTCCCTAGACTAGCTTCAAAGACCACCAGTAAGTAATGCTAGGAGAGGAGGTGAAGTAAATATGAAGGATGAAGAATGGGAATGAGAAGATTCCTAAGAGTCATTGGATATTAAAATTGAGAGATTTCAGGCTAAAGTCCTGGCATTTGCTCTCTTCTCCCTCCCCCCTGCAAAAGCAATCATAATAATTTAATAATTGCTGTCCTTTTTTTTTTTTTTCCAAAACAAACCTTTTGAAAATGACTTGTGAACAAAAAAAGTGGGGAGGGGTGAGCATCGGCCTTGGGGACTTGAGAGTTGAAATGAAGCTTGCAGACATCATTGTAGTTGAATCTCAATAGAGACTCTAGGGAGCCCTGATCCCTGGTGGACATCTTTATCCTGCCCCTCAATCTGAGCCCATGTGCCCACGGTGTCCCACCAGAGACCCTGTCATACTGACCTCAGCTGGACCAGGAGATGGGACCCCTGCTGACCAAGACTGGCTAATGGTAGGGCTGGGAGCCTGAACAATTGCTACCTTTTATTGAGTCCTGATTATGTGCTGAGACTATCTCATTTTATTTTCATAGAACTCAACATAGGACAGCATTAATTCCCTTTATTTCAGTTGAATGAACTGATTAGAGATTTTATGTAACTGGTTTTGTCATGCATTTTGTCGCAGGTAGAGCTGAGATTTGAATCTGGCTTTGGTACTAGGCTACACCTTAAGAAGAGAGGATGGTATTATGTTTATCTTGGGATGGTTCTACCCATGATAGTTAATCGTTTACAAATGTTGTGGCTCTCCCCATCCAGACTAACACTGCTTCTGAAGGCTTTTTCAGGCCCATGGTGCCATCTTTCATGAACCCCTGGCCTTCAGACCTTTCCTTTTTCTTACTGATCTCATTTTGATCATCCAGTGGGTTTGTGTATTTAGTTCTGATGTTTACGTGGCTGTGAGCTAAGGAAAAAGCAGTGCAATGTTTTAGCTAAGGTCCTTTCCTTATAGAAGTTTATAATCTGAAAAAAAAATAAATATTGGCAAAGCAATAACTTTGAGTCTGATGGGACTACAGAGTACAGTGAAGCAGAGGGCATTTGGGCCCAGACAGGCGGCTTGGGTCATGGTTGTTGAGCTGTATTTCAGATCCTTTGGGTCACCCCTTCAGCCTGAAGATATCATATGGACATGACCTCTGTCATAATTTGATAAGTAGTTTTTTTGTTAAGCACAGTAGACCTTTGGTATTCAACGATTTCATATTTTTGTTTTTGACAATGAAAAAATGACCACTAATGTGTATGGTGCATAATCAGCTTTAATTTTGCTGATTTGAATGAATCATGCCCATTTGAATGGTTTATGCAAGACTCATTTAGCTGGTACAAGCGCCTAGCCTCATCTCCATGATTGGGATTCTCAGATATGGGGGTTCCCAGAGGTGTCTGGACAAGGCTTACGGTAAGTGCAGCTTATTCGCCCAGAATTTTGTTTCTAGGCCTGTCCTGGCCTCAGGTGGCCCAGACAGTGAGAGATGTACTGCCAGCAGGCTCTCCTCCTGGCTGCGTACACCTGCCTACTCCACCCACCTTAGGGGGCATGTAGAGTAGTTTGCAGGTCTCTCCTTGACTGATAAGGCTTGTCTGTGGAAACAGTAACTGGTGTCCACTTCTACATGCTTTTCCTCGGTTCACCTCCTGTCTGCTTACATTTTGGCCAAGAACTATGTCTCCCATCACCTGTTCCCAATAGTCAACCTTTGGCTACCTGGTCCTGAACTTGCCTTTGCAGGGCTCCATGAAATCCAACACAAAGTCCCACCCCAGAGACTCTTTTTTTCACTAGGAATCTTCTGTTGTTACCCTCAGCAGTTGGTAAAGGGGGTTGGTGTACTGGGTCCCTTTTCATTTTTCCCCACCCAACCTGATTGTGTCTTGAGTTGGAGGGAGGTGGGGGCAGGTTTGACCTTGAGGCTCAGAAGGACTTCACTTCTGTGGCAACAATTGGACAAGTGTCTACAAATCCTCTCTTCCATGCCAGCATCCTCCTCCACTCAGCCCACCTCCACTGTGACTCACGGTTGCCTGAGAGAGTGTGGTCTCCCAGCCAATGCCAAGCTGGGCTGGGTCCCAAGGTGATCTTTAGGTAGGTGTAGATAACAGGGAGACTCAGAGCCCTGCCAAAAGCACTTGGCCAAGGCCCCAAGATAATATTTGAAGTCCTTAGTTGTAGAGAGCATCAAAGTATAATGGACTCTCCCCCTTTTGCTTTACCTTCCCCAGGCGCGGCCTATGCTTGACGTCTTTTTATCAGATGAGCTTGGCACTGCCAGGACGGGCTCCTCGCGCCAACGTGGCAGCAGCCACAGCCCCTCAGCTTGTTAGACTGAAAGAATGTGCCGTTTTAATTAATGATATGTAAATATCCTTGAATGGGCCACATTTGCATATTAAGAGAGATTTGCGGAATCTGCGGAGTAATATATTTTAATTAAGGATTAATTAAAAATAATGGGAATTTCATTTCGCCTGGCAGAATCCGTTTAGATTTTAGCACACGTCTGCTTGGGAGTCTGGTAGGAAGGCTCTGTGTTGCGATTCCTGCAGATGAGAGAGGCGCTCTTGTGTTTATCATCTTGGAACCCCATTCTGGGGAGCAAAGGGAATATAAAGGGGGGACATTTTTCCTCTTGCCTTCCCCAGCACCCACCCCTCTTCTTCCCTCCTTTTTGTGATTTTAGGGCTGTTTTGGTATTCTTTATGGTAAAGTAAGTAAATGGCTCTGAGACACGGAACACTAGTTGTGTTGGCAATTATGTTAATGGGATGCTATTAGGCTATGATTCTATATGAGCAATTGGGGAGAAGAAATGCCTTACTGAGAGAGAATGATACAACAGACGTCTGTCTTATTGATATAGCTCCAGTGGTGCTTTCTGCATAATTACACTCGGCCACTTTCTTTAGGTGGGGGAGAGGCCGCTGCATTAGGGAGTTGGGAGCAAGGGCTCGGGGTAAGGGGTGCCCCCTAAAGATGCAGAGGATGGTGGGGGTGCCGGGCAGACTCTCTTAGCAGATGTGGGTATTGCAGGTGAGCAGGACTTGTTTCACAGAAATCCTCGGATTCTCTTCCTTTTTTTTCTGCTCCCTGGGGAGAAGTAGTCTCAAGTATGGACTGAGGGCTAACTCCAGGCCTCCTTCTAGAGGCTGAATTCTCTAGAAGACACACACTGCAGCTTCTGTCTGTGGGCTACTGTCCTTTCCTGAGTTTACACTGCACATCCTCCTACATGTAGGGAATTCACTGTTGTACCCTCAGCCCAGGACACGCGTGCTCACAGCCTCCCAGCACTTCCTGGCTTTTGCGGTTGATTCAGCCACGTGGGAGCTTTTCCTGGATCCTCAACAGCTGGCCCCTGCAATTCTTTCCTCCTCTCCCAGCTCTACAATTGCTGCTGCTATGGAGGTTGGGCTACCTGCTTACCTTTTTTGAGGCTGGAGAGAATTCCTCTTGCCCATTTAACTGCTTCAAGAGTATGAGGGTCTCTTGAAGTGGTGGGTAGTCAAGGGTCTCTTGAAGTGGTGGGTAGTCAAGAGAGGAAGCCAGACTCTGCCCTGGAGGACGGAGGCCCCAGGCTCCTAAGAGCTTCTACGACAGAGAAGGCTTATTTGGTTTTCTTCCCTTACCATAACACACCCTCTGGGAGATCCAGGGGAAATAGCCTCGGACCTCTTTGAGAGCTGATGGCCTGAGGCTTGCATCTTTAAAGCAAATTTCCTGATTATTTTGATGACTGCCGAGCAGAAATGCTGGGGAGGAACTTAGAGTGGGGGGCAGGGATCTAGCAATTATGCTTCCACGCACAATCCCTTTCCAGGAGAATCCCCTGGTGGAAAATTTTCAGCACTTCCACTGGAAGCCTTAACTCAGTTTTCCACTTACTCTCATTAAAAAATATGTATGTCAGCTCTCTCCACCCCCTGCATTCTCCCCCACCCCTGGGGTGACTCCTGGTAATTCCTGAATTTAGGGGAAATCCACCTATATGCGCTGATGGATGGCCTTTCCTTGTAGGCATCCTGACAGCTCAATAGCCAGCTGACTGAAAGCGTTAGGGGTCAGAAAGATGGGGTTGAGCTGAATCTGTTGACACCACCCAGAGCAACGGGGCTTTCAGAGCGACAAGGCGACTGTGGGGCAGAAAAATGGAGCAGGGAGCAGAGAGAGAGAGGGACCGAAGGTGGTCAGGTGAGGCGCCCTGTAGACCTAGGGAGACCGAGGGGACAGTGAACAAAGCCTGGGGGCGGGGGCGAGGAAGGAGCCTTCCCTTTCTGCCCGAGTCCACTCGCTTGTGTGCACTTTGCAAAGGCAGCGGTGCCGTATCTAATGCAAATGGAGAAAATGCAGTTTCTGGTAAGTGTTCCCTAATAAATAACATCAAGTCTTCTTCCCTATCAGCTGGTGACATCCCGCATTTCTCTTCCCAATGCGCCAGCCCAAGACATTTAATGATGTGGTGCTCCTTATGGGATGTGAGGTCCATGCTAATATCTCCACTCTCACAAAATGGTGGGAACAGATTCAGCCTGGCTCAATTATTCTGCACCGACAGGGAGCACCGAATAAATATATATACATTGCAAATACACACAGTCCTTTTTCTTTATGTATATATATATATATACACACACACATATATATGTATATATATATATTTAAGTCAGTGAAGTTGCTCTTGCTTTTCCTCTTCGTTAGGTAGAAATTTGTTGAAGGCTAGGTTTTGGTCGCTGGAGGATTTCATTAACGGAACGAAGTCAAAATAATCAATTTCAGATGTTCCCAGTGTTTGTGGTAATGGTCTCTCTAACAATTCTGGTGAGCTGGGTGAGCTGGAACCTTCCTTTAAATGGCTGAACGTTGACGTTCAGTACCAGCCAACTTTGAGAGCGCACGCACCCACACGTGTGCCCGCACCCGGGGCTGAGCGAGAGGGTTCTGTTCGTCACCGCTCTCTTCCCTCACTGTTTTACCACTTGCTTCATGTTTAATTTCCCCTGTCGTAACCCTTTCCCTCCATCAGTACAGTGCGTGAAAGGCTGTTCTCTGTCCTTTGCTCTCTCCTCATAAGTCTGGGCCATTTCTGGGAACATGTGTGACAGGCTGAATTGTGTGTGTGTGTGTGTGTGAGTGGAGGGGGAGAGTAAGAGGCTGGTGAAATCTGCATTCAAGTCAATAGAGAGCCTCGTCGTCAGAGTAAAGGTTTTCTGTGAGTGTGGGTGTCTGAATCCTGGTGTATATTATCCTGGCATCTCTACCAAGCCAACTGGGAGCTCATCAGAAAGTGCAGGCTTGCCCATATGCCTTACCTTTCCTTTCTTCCCTGGGCCCCTTGTACTTTCAAAGAATGAATAAATTAAATTGAAGGGAGTCCACCGTGGATTTTCCATTATTAATATGTCTCTTTTTATTTATTTTTCATGTATTTTTCTTACTCGGGCTGTTTTCCTTTCTTTTCTTCCCCCCCTTTTCTTTTTCTCTTTGCTCTCATTCCCCTGTTGACACACCAAGTGTACAAGCTCTGTCCCCCCAAGCCTCCCCACCACACATGAACACGGCGCTTTCTCTGCAGCCTGTTTGTGACTCGACACAGACTCTCGCAGATGTAAACACACCAGAGAGGGCCACCGCATGTGTGAATTGCTTGTACTTTTTCCCTTTGATAAGCTGTCATCTGTGGGCACTGCTCAGGGATTTGATCCCACTGATCTTTCGACCCCGTGGAAGACAGTAAACACCCTCCCAGACCCCTTGCTCTGCCTCTGTGTCTGAACCTTTCACTCTCCTTTAATGAGAATTTCTCCTAATTATTTCAGTGGCTGCAGCAGAGGGACTGCAGTGTACTTAGATCTCGATACTGGGACGTGACTGTTATGCTGATAAAGGCGAGAGATCAATAATTTAGGCCCCAGCTTTAATGGCAAAGCTGAGAGCTTCAGTGTCTGCATTCAGGTTGAGTCTTAGAGGTTCTTAGCGTATTCATGATTTCCAGAGGATCGTCTCCCCTTTTTTTTAAGCTACAGCCGATCGGCATTCTTATAACCACTCCATTGTATTTATAAGAAGATATCTGCCTCATTTCTTTGAACTTCTGTCTGTGTATCACGTAGATGTGCAGAGACACACCTGTACCTCTTGTGTGTACATCTGCTTATTCGCAAATGTGTATATACACTGAAGCACATTCAGACTTTGATTTTTGTTATCTGGGGAGGATCCTCAGTCATGTTGTTTTGGCTTTTGGGCAACCTGTGCTTTGTCTGTTCTGAATTCATCTGGTAGATGTGTGGGCTCTCCAAAGGCAGGGGTATGGCATCCTTTTTTTTTTGTTGTTGTTGTTTACTCTGTCTGCTTTGCCCCTCTGTCTTACAGCTACAGTTGTGCTCAATGGAAAGGGGCCACACCAAAGCACCGCGCTCACGCACATGCGGACATGGATGTATATGGAATACCTTTCTGAGTTCTTCAGTGTCATTTTCTGAGGAAATCCAGCAAACCTATCTGGGCTCCAGCAAACCTATCTGGGCTCCAGCAAATTTGTACACTACATACCTGCTAAGCAGATAAATGCTGTGATATTATATTAAATTTGAAAAGCGAGGGTGGGAGCATTGTACAGTTAAGGGATTATCTTAGACAATTAGCCATATTCCTCACCTGCAATAATTTAAGACTGTAAATGCATGTTCAGTGCTGTCCCTGAAGGGTCAGAGTCGGGCAGGCAGAACCCCAGAGTCCAAGCTCCAAGATTTCTCTCTACTCTCGTCAGTCTTACTTTCTCTGAAATGTTTTCCTTCTGAAAAAGTAACTGACATTTTTAAGTTGCCTTAAGACACTAAACTCTTGTGATTCTGCTTATGTTTTGGCATTGTAAATTCAGTAGAAAGAGCATTTCTTTCCATTGTAAACTTCCCAGCGGGATGGAATTGTTTTGGGAAGGCGGTGGGATTTCACGCTAGGATCTCAGCAGGTGCAGCACCCAGCCGCTAGGGAGCAGAGCGACAGACTTGCGGTTCCGCAGGTCTTTGGAGGAATGTCTTGCCCAGTGCAGCAAAAACACAGTTATGGGGAAATTGGTAGCGAAAGTTCAGAGAGGGCTTGAATAACTATCAGTGTTTTACACACTGGGAACCTGGGGCACAGAGATGAAGTGATCTTGAGCTGAAAACAAGACATGAGTCTGTGTAGTTTCCAACAATGAGACAGCGTCCCTATCCAGTTGACTTTTTATGGGCAAGCTTACCTTTTAGTCATCAGTCACTGGTCAGTCCCATCTCTATTCCTCTAGTTTGTTAAGGCTGGGACTTCGTAATTTCATGAGCTGGCCCTGCTTTGTTTTGTCCCTAAAGCTTATTTCTAGAAGTAGATTTGCTTTCATGGTATCAAGTCTGGTTATCTTGGCGTCATGACATATACCTGAACAAGCAGGAATGGAAAGTTGAACTTGTGTCTAGCAAAGAACCTTAGCATTTTTGTGTTTTCAAGACCTTTCTAGTTGATTCTGTGGCTGAGGTTTACAAATAGCTTTCTTCCTATGATCTTGACTTTGTTCTGCCAAGGTCATTCTTGCTTTGCTAAGTTGGGATGCTGCTTTTTGATAATTGCCACTAAAACCCTTTTTTGAGTTAAGAGAGGCAGGCTAGGGATTTGGAGTGATGCTATGAATCAAGGAGTTCTGAGAAAATTATAAATAGGCATGGAATGTCCTGGATAAATCTGTGGTGGAGGAATTAATTCTGAACCACTAAGTACCATTAAGAATTTGATGCCAACTAAATAGGCAGAAATTTTTTCAGATGCTGCCAAAATTTAGAAACCACCCAGTGTGCCACAGCTTCAGGGAGCAAAATCATTAATTTTACCAAACTGGAGAAAAATGAAGAAATACTTAATAGGTCAGAATCCATCTGATCCCAGAGGCCACTGGTTTTGGGCTAACAGAGGCCAAAAGTGATACTGGGTGGTTGGTGAGAGGAAGAGAGCACAGGCTCACACATCTGAAAGGGTCTTTAAACTTGATGAAATGATGTTTTGATTTCATGGTACTCAGGCAAGTAAACCCTTTCTTTGACATGGTGCTTCAAAGACTAAATATTTTCACATCTACATTCTTATTAAAAGCAACCCTAGGAGATTGGCCACGAAAATACAATTCAGTGTTGTTTTTTTTTTAAGATGAGGATACTGAGGTTTCAAGATCTGACGTGGCTTGTTTACAGTCACATAGCTGGTAGGTGGCAGACAGAAGAACAATCTAAGTTGTAATTCTTGGTCCTGGACTGATAGGTGATGTCAACAGATCTCTCCCCTAGGAGTTTTAGTGGAAAAAAAATTGTACAACCATTTCATCTATGGAAATGGGATAGAAATAATCGTTCCCTTCTGGGTCTTTTTTCCTACCTCTGGCATCTAGTCCTTAGCATTAAAGAAAATAGGAAATTTCTTTCTTTTACCATTCACTTAAGAGGTGTTATTAGTGATAATAGTCCTTGTTCTCTGCTGTCCTGGTGCCTTCTTGGTGAAAACAGTGGTCTCTGCAGGATGCAGCCACCACCCCAGGGTCCAGCACTGTTCAGACTGAGCCAGCCAAAACCAGGCCTGGCAAATGGATGGGGACTTTCCTTGTCAAGAAGGGAGCTCTTCTGATGTGTACCATGTGTCAGCTTGCCAGTCATTATGAGGGGTCCATGTACTTTCCTGGCTTTTCCTTTAATGTCCTCCCTTTGTATATGCAAGATCTTTTCCCGTGATATTGTTCATCTCATCATGAATGAACTCCAGGACCCCCATGTGATGCTAAGGATTAAGTGCTGCCATCTTGGGTTATATTCCACTGAACTTGCTTGGGTGAAAACTTCTCAGGCAGATCCTGGTGGGGATTGGATGTAAGATTTCTATATTCCATCAGACTAGATATATTAGTCAGCTCGGGCTGCCATAACACAATCCGTAGCCTGAGTGGCCTAAGCAGCAGACATTTACTGCTCACAGTTCAGGAGGCTGGGGCCTGAGATCAGGGTGCCAGCAGGTTTAGCTCTCAGTGAGGGCCTTCTTCCTGGCTTGGGGATGGCTACCTCCTCGTTGTAGCCTCACAAGGCAGAGAAAAGATGCTGTGATGTCTGTTCCTCTTCTTATAAAGGCATTAGTCCCATCGTTAGGGTGAGTCCTCATATTATCATTTAACCTAATCATCTCCTCTCTGCTTTTATATCTGTGCTGTGTTTGTCCAGCTTATTGCCTGGGCTTCCCCTTGCGATTCATTCCGTTTTCAGATCCCTTCCTGATAAGCAGAACCCTTGCATTAATGGAGTTTTGTAGTAGAAGTAGGATACTGCTGGCCCTAGACCAGCAGAGAATAAGTGTGAACTAGGATAAGAAATTAAGATCATGTCCAAGTAGGGCAATGTGTCAAACCAAGAAGGCAAGGCACAGAGGCAGGGTTGTGTGTAAATGTGGAAACTAGCGCTCCCAGGCGAAGTAAGGTGGTTCTAAGGACACAAAGTTTCAAGCCATGGTGCCAGATTTATGTTCTAGCACGTTTTTGGTTCAGACACCAAGTCTTGAAATGGATTAGAATGAAGTATTTAGGAGGACAGCCTCTGAAGTGGATTCAAAGCCTGTCCTTCAACTTGCTAGCTAAGTGATATTGAGGTTTTTAACTGTCATGAGTAATACACGTTAGCATTATTTTCTTCCAAGAACCCTGCCTGATTCACTCCCTAGCTGCCTAGAGTTTTTTTCTTTGGTAAAGCTTAAACCTTGACCCTTAAGCCAGGGGCTGAGTTTTGCCTTTAAGTGGACATGCTGCCCCACAGGGTCTGCCCTACCCATGACAGTGACTACTTGGGTGTTTCTTTTTTCCCTTTCCTTGCATAAGATTGTCATGTCAGGCTCATCTGATGATTGTCGCACCCATTTGGACACTTCAGTTAAGATTCTTGGCCTAATTTCTATCCCTTGTTCAACTGGTGAAAATGAAAGTCGCTCAGTCGTGTCCAGCTCTTTGCGACCCCGTGGGCTATACAGTCCATGGAATTCTCCAGGCCAGAATACTGGAGTGGGTGGCTGTTCCCTTCTCCAGGGGATCTTCCCAAGCCAAACCCAGGTCTCCCACATTGAGGGTGGATTCTTTACCAACTTAGCCACCAGGGAAGTCCTGCTCAACTGGTAGGTACTGTTAAGATCTTAACATGAATAATAAGTCAAACCTCCATGGTTTATGGCAAGTAAGAATATATTCCACATATATACTGCTTTACAGTTTATAAAGTGCATATATTTGCACTCTTTACTCACAGTTTTTAAGGTGCTATGGGGTCCATAAAAAGTGTATAAGAACTGATACCTGCTTTTCGGGAGCATCTAGTGTTTGGGAGACTAAAGTATGAACTGCAGATGATAATGTTCAATGAAGTTGTTTATTGGGCGTCACGGATTGAAAGTGCACTGATATTTCAGGGAGAAAATCAGGGGCTTGGGGTTCATGGTAAGTAGAGCTGGATTCATGGAGGTGAGGTAGAGGTGGGGTCAGGTAGAAGGAGGGAGGCACTTGAGTGATAAGGGGGGATGAACCAGTGCTAAGGAAATATGGAGCTGGGACTGCATTTGGCCTGGGGAGGTGACGGGGAGGGAAATGGCCTGCCTCTTGTGCATAGAATTTGGGTGAAGAGTAGCGATAGAGGAAGGTCTCCTGTAGGCTGAATGGTTGTGTCTCCCCCATCAAATTCAAATGCTGAACCTAATCCCTATTGTGATGGTATTTGGAGGTGGCACATTTGGGAGAATACTAGGTCATGAGGTCAGAGCACTCAGGAATGGGTTTAGTACTCTTTTAAAAGGGGCCCAGAGGGCTCCCTCACCCCTCCTACCACATGAGGATACAGAAAAAAGGTCGACTGTGAACCAAGAAGTGCGCCCTCACCAGATGCCAAATCTGCCAGCACCCTAATCGTCAACTCCTATAGCCTCCAAAACGGTGAGGAATTTCTCTTGTTTATAGACTGTTGGCTACCAGTCTGTGGTGTTTCTATGATAGCAGGCTAAATGGACTAAGATAGGATGAATAGGGTCAGGTTATGGAGATGAGGCAAAGTTTTAAGCAGGTCGTTCATGTATGTATTTTGTCATTTAAATTTCCAACAACCCTAGAGATTTAGTATTACTGGCCCCATTTTATAGAAAGTGAATCTGATAGTGTACATGTCCAGGTCAGTCTAAAGCCATGTTCTTTCCAGGTCAACATCATGCCTTGCATTCAAGGCAGGATTGTAAGATTGACATGGTTGGTAATGGAGAATCATGGCAAATTCCTAACAAAGTGTAAGTGAAAGGGGATTGTTCACTGCACATGGATTCATCTGCTTATGTAGGACAAGGAAATCATTTGGTGGAACATGTAGAGTGGTCAGAAGCCAAATTTTGAGGCTTCCTTGGCAGTCCAGTGGTTGGGACTTGGCGCTTTGACTGCCAGCTCCCAAGTTCAATCCCCGTTTGGGGAACTTAGGATCCGGCAAGCCACACAGTGAGGCCGAAGAAAACGAAAGAGCAATCCTGAAAATCAGACCATGAACTTCACTCCCAGGATCTGCATCCTTTCTCTGTGTACTGGCAACGTCCAGCTCCTTTGTATCCACAGTTTTCTGTCTGTATCCCAGCCTGCATGAAAGGCATGATCCTTCATGGGTCTGTGTCTCTGCAATTTATGATGCTTTCAGATCACCAAACACAATTCATTTGGCAATGAAAGAAAATAGTTTTGTGCTATTGCCCTACGTGTGTGGGAAATTGCATTTTTGATGAGCAGAGCTATTGGCCTTATTCACATGACAGGTTGAGAACATGAACTGGAGGCCATGGCCTCAGGTGAAAAATCTCAGGAACCCAGTTCCTCATCTGCCGCAGTCTAGTGAGGGTGAAACAGCCACCATCCCTGTGGTCCTTTGAGCTATGTTTGTAATCTGTTGGTTTTCATTAGCTAAGACATCCACTCATAATTATTCCTGTAAAAGAACTCTTTATTAACGAAGATACGTCCCTGTGATACATTTTGTTATCAGAAAGTTTCTCACCTACGATTGAAGTACGAGGCTTGGGGACGCATGCCAGTTTCTCCTTATCTCGTGTGTGTGTGTGTGTGTGTGTGTGTGTGTGTGTGTGTGTGTGTGTGTGTGAGTGCGAGAGAGCGAGAGAGAGACAGAGAGAGAGCGAGAGAGAGAGAGAGAGAGAGAGAGAGAGAGAGAGAGAGCACGAGGTGTTGATGATGTGATCTTTCTTAACTCACAATTTTCCGGTGAAAAGAGTACTGAGCAGTTTTGCTGTCTGGCGTTTGTTGGGAGTGGGGCAGAGGTGTTCAAAGGAGAAGAGACAGGAGCATGAGTCCTTGCTTAGCTCGATCCAGGGCATCCTTTCTCCCAGTCCCTGGGGAGCCTAGAAGGGAAACTTTTTTCTCAATTACCTCTAAGCTCACCAGTGGGAGATTTTTTTTTTTTTTTTTGATCTCCTAGACATCATTTCCTCTTCCTCAACCTTTGCCACTACCTACACAGTGCTAAAAAGACCACATTTAAGGACACCATCGCCAGAAGCCCCTCTCTTGCCCACCATCGGCAGAGTAGTTTTATGGGCAGCTGCTTTTTCCACTAAAGTCATTCGTTAATTAGGGCATGCTGTATTCCAGACTCCAGGGGGCAGCTCTAAGTTCATTTTAATTTAGATTTATCTGAGATGGTAGAAAAATCTTGTACAGGGTGAGGAAACTGCCCTCACCTAGGCAGAAGGAGTTAAGAACGAAATCAAATTCTTCACATATCTGCTAGTATTGAGACTGATGTTTTGAGAAATGGACTTGCCAGTAAGTATATATGTATATATATATAAACACTGATAGCTTTTCCTCCTACTCTTCATCCTCCCCCTAAAGGTTACATGGGTTTCCACACTCTTAATTAACCTCATCAAATAATTTGTTTACTAGGCTCAGCTTTTTATTCAGTTGACAAATGATCACCAGGCAGGAGATGATGGTGAGGAGATGGAGGAGGACTGGGAAACCCGGGCCAAACTTGGTTTGCACTTTGAAAGAGGTTTAAAACAAACAAACAAAAAGAGATTCATGAGACAATGAGGAAGACAGTCTGCTGCTGTGAACACTGGAGAGGTAGTTGGCATGATGTGCTGTGAGGAGTTAGGGACCTCAGGAGGAGACACGTAACTATAACATAATCAGAGTTATGATACCGGCTCCATTGAAAATTGGTGGTGGACACAGTATGTGTAATCGTCTGGCCTTTTACTGCAAGCAGCCAGCTCTCTTTTGGTCTTATTGTTTATAAAAATATGAGATAAGCACAATTAAAAATTCCCAAATTAGTAGATCTGAGGCCTAATGTTTTTTAAGAAAAAGTCAAAAGAAGTTATATTCATTTAATTGTAAGTAACTAAAAGGCAGAATTTTTAATGCTTTATAGTTATTTAACAAAATTTATCCCGAAACAGGCCCTAACTTGTGAAGAGCACTGTAGGTTCCTATTAATATTCGTGTTCTCGTTTGATCTTTGTAACAGCCCCTTGAAGGAGGTTCTCAGGACAAACACAGATTCAGCCTTATTTTAAAGATGGGAAATCTGACAGAGAAAGCAAGTTATGGGGTAAAATTCACAAATAATGTCTTCTTATTCCAAACGCCTGCTTTTTAAATCCAGTGATCTGGTCTTAGCCGGACCAGTGAGGTGTCATTGGAAATATCAGTGGCCATGTGCAATCAATTAGTGGTTTCTTCCTTCTTAGTGAGAATGAACCCACAGAATGGAGCCGCTTCATTACTCTATCGCAGGTGGAACTGGCCCCTATACGGTGGGTTGGGTGGACCTTGATGGTTTAATAAAAGTAGAAAGAAAGTCTATTTCCAGGAAGATGGGTCCAATAAGTCTTTGATAAAGAACTAGAAGTCAGTTACTAAAGCATTATATTTTAGAAGATCATAAAGCAAATGTTTATCATATTTATTTGCCTTTAAAAAAAAAAAAAAAGAAGCAAAGCCCTTGAGCTTGTTTCAGGAATATCTGAGAGGACATTACAACATATGGAGGCTGAACAACACGCTGCTGAATAACCAACAAATCACAGAAGAAATAAAAAAGAAATCAAAATATGCATAGAAACGAAGGAAAACGAAAAAACACAACAACCCAAAACCTGTGGGATACTGTAAAAGCAGTGCTAAGGGGAAAGTTCATAGCAATACAATTTTAGAATTGTAGATTCAAAAGAGATTTAGTATTAAACTCCTACCACTACAATGATAGAACTGGCTAATGTCGTCTGAATATTGTATAAATACTTCTAGAAATTGGTAGTGAGATCACAGCATTTTTCTACCTTAAAGGACCCTTCAAGGTAATTATTGTTTAACAAAAAGGCTGTTATATACATGAAACAGGCTGTTTTTTCTCTTGAGGAACTGAATCTGCCTTAGTGAAACTTTTCTCCCATCTATCTGAGGCCTCCCCTTGGGCACAGTGTAAAGCAAATCCATTGCTCTTTTGCACAATGACTGCTCAAGTATTTGAAGACCATTATTATTATTTTTTCCATCAACTTTTCTTCCCTAGGCAGAACACTCTGAATTCTTTGAGTTTCTGTGTTATTTATACTTATTCTTAATTTATAACTGTACAGATATTTGTAGAGCACCTACTATGTGTGAGTCTGGCATTTCTAAATTTAAACCTTTTCCTTGCAGTAAATTGTAAAGGAAAAGAAAACCAGTTGTATTCTTTTCTGTTATGCTCAGGTAATAGAAAATGAAGTGTGTGTGTGTGTGTGTTTGCTTACACACATGTGTATGGATAGATGTATATATGCACACACATCTATATATTGTACATATCATAAAATGCAGGGAATGAAACTGGAAAGGTAATAAACAAGTTGGAAAACTAATTGGACATTTAAAATAAATCTTTTTACTTTTGATGGTTTAAGAGAAGAATTATGGGGCTAATTATAGCTGCTTTTTAGAGATAGAGCTGTCCAAAGATGCACCACAGCTGACTGGCAGTCCTGGATGCCTGTAAGGAGAGAAATGCAGTTTTAACAGCCTGCTGAGTTTTGTTCCAGACTAAGACATAGAAAGTAAATGAAAACCAAATTGCAAAAAGAAACAACATTAATTCAAATTCTGCTGTTGGCAAAGTTTTGATCTTCTGTCCCAGTAAAGTCCAATTTACCTTTGTCTTCAGTGGTAAAAATATTTACCAACTGATAAGTAAACTTGCTAAATAAATTAATAGTATAAAAAGACTTCAAGGGGATGTTCCAAGTATTCATGCAAGCAAACTAGTACTTTCTAGTATTTTTGTAGTATATAAGTACTCAATACAAATATATGATTATGTCTTGTTAAAGTATCATTTACATATAATGTAATATAATTATAAGCCTTTCTTATAGATTTATTAAAATAGATGAGATCTACCAAGGATATTATAGGCCCAATGGGAAGAATTAGAAAGAAATCATCCTATTTTTCAATAACATACCCTCTTAGAGAGCTGTCACTAATTCAGACAGGTCTTTCTTGTTATTCTAAGTTGGTGAGAAAATAGCATATAAATTGGATTTTGACCCGGGTTCAATCCCTGGGTTGGGAAGATCCCCTGAAGAAGGAAATGGCAACCCTCTCCAGTATTCTTGCCTGGCGAATCCCATGGACAGAGGAGCCTGGCGGGCTACAGTCCACGGGGTCACAAAGAGTCGGACACGATCACACACACACTCTTTTTGCAGGTATTTAGAAATAGGAGCAGTAGTTTTGGTATGGCTCTTCCTGGATGCACAGGAAGGACCTATTCATCCATCTGTCCACCTATCTGTCCTTCCGTTTGTTCATTGAATAAATACTTATTGAGCTAGATGCTAGGTGCTAGGCACTTCTAGATGCTAGGCACTTCTGCTTAGCAGTAGAATAAATCAGTTAATCAGAACAGAACAAAGCCCCTTCTGACCTCAAAGAGCTCTTCTTTTAGGAATAATGATCATTAGTCACTAATTACTGTTTTTATCAACTGTCAGCTCTACCTGTGAGCTGGGTATTTTCAACTTCAGTTCAGTTCAGTTGCTCAGTCGTGTCCAACTCTTTAGGTGACACCATGGACTGCAGCATGCCAGGCTTCCCTGTCCATCACCAACTTCTGAAGCTTGCTCAAACTCACGTCCATTGAGTCAGTGATACCATCCAACCATCTCATCCGCTGTTGTCCCCTTCTCCTCCTGCCTTCAATTTTTCCCAACTTCAGGGTCTTTTCCATTGAGTCAGTTCTTCGCATCAGGTGGCCAAGTATTGGAGTTTCAGCTTCAGCATCAGTCCTTCCAATGAATATTCAGGACTGATTTCCTTTAGGATTGACTGGTTGGATCTCCTTGTAGTCCAAGGGACTCTCAAGAGTCTTCTCCAGCACCATAGTTCAAACACATCAGTTCAACTTAAAAAAAAAAAAAACACTAATCATGTGCTACAAGATTAACCCAGTTTCAGGTTCTTCTCTTTATTTTTTGCTTTCTATTAGATAGCCACCTCGTTCCTCAGGCTGCCAATGGAACTGGCGGCAGAGTCCTCTGGTGTAAGTGCTGGGAGTCTCGGCCATAACCGAATCCCTCATAGACTGAGCTTGTCACTGGGAAACAACTTGAATAGGACGGGGATTCTTCCCATTCCCTTTTTGCCTCCTCACGCCTTCCTTCCTTGAAGATAGGATAATTGCAAGGATGGACCATTTGACAGTAGTGGCAGGCACGTTTCTTCCTTCTATTTATTTTCCCCGCATGCCAGTCCTGCTGAGAACCCAGGCTGTGAATTTTTGATGTGGAGAGCTCTTCGCTAAGCTTGTCTTTAAGAAGAGGATGAAGGGAAAGTGGTGGTTCTATAACCATCATCAAATTTTGGTTTAATGCTCAACATTGTCAGATGGGTGTCAGGAAGCCAATAAAAGCATACCTTTGCATGAGCCTCTGTTAGCCAATCACGGTAGCATTTGTGTTGTGGTATACATCTTCCCACATGTCATATCAGATGTCATCTCATTTGATCCCCGTCAGGGTGCCCTAAGGCAGAAGATAGAGCCCTCCTTTACAGAAGAGGAAACCTAGGATTACAAGGAATTTGCCCCAGGTCAAATAGCAAATATCCAAACTAAGACTTTAACCCTGGCCTTGTGATTCCTAGATCAGTACTCCTTCTAACAGGCCACATGGCTCACTTTTAGTATCTTGACTTGCGGTGTTGGAGATACGCAGGGTTCATGTTGCTGTTTTCCCTGTGTTACAAAGGAAAGTCCTGAGACTTTGCCAGGGTTGAATAGGCAGTGGTAGAATTGAGATTTAAATCCAGACCATCTGAATCGAATCCTCGTCTTTCTGCTGTATCACCTTGCTGGCTGTAACACACACACACAGACACAGACACACACAGACACAGACACACACACACACACACACAAATGTATACAGTGTGTGGAGGGTAAATTAGGTAAGGACTGCTAAACCTGGTCTGGAGACCTACTATGATGGGAAAATGTGCTTGTGCTTTTGATGTGTGCTTGAGTTGTTATACTGTGCACCCTGTTCTTCCTTTTAGAATCAGTGGGCGATCACTCTAAGCTTTATGATTATTCTTAAGATTTCTTTCCTTTTGTTTATGTACTGAACATCTAACAGCTAGAGTCACATTTAAAGCAGCCATGAAGATATCCTCGTGAATACTTCCAGCTTGAACGTACTGTTTGCTTTTTGTAGTTATATCTATAGATCTGTCTACCTATCTCTGGCAGAGAGTATTATCATCGTGTTTTCCCTGTTTCTTGATACTCTGTGAAAATATTGCAGAAATAAAAGAACTGTCTTTATTCTTTGATCTCTCTTATGCTTTATGAATTCTGAAAAATTGAGGGAGAACAAAGGAAATCTATGCTTCAGTGCTTGCCCTTAGTATTGAGAATCAGGTTTAAAAGATGCTTTAAAATTTTAGAAGCCAGAATGGGAAGACACTGGGAAGAAGGATCCCATGTGGTCAGGCAGACTAGGTATTTCTTTGACCCCAGCCTTTGGGTTGAGAGACAGGACTTCCCTGGCGGCTCAGACGGTAAAGCGTCTGCCTACAATGCCGGAGACCCAGGTTCAATTCCTGGGTTGGGAAGATCGCCTGGAGAAGGAAATGGCAATCCACTCCAGTACTCTTGCCTGAGAATTAGAGATAAATTCCTAGGACCAATTACTAATCAGGAACCTGCGTCTCAGAGAGGTTAAGTGACTTCCTTAAGGAAACAGGACATTACGTGCTGTGACCAATACTGAAACCTAGCCTTCCAAATGCAGCATTTTAGCTCTGTTAAGAAAAGTCTAATGACCCAAAGCCTTAACAGAATCTTCCAGTGTTATTCAGACTTTTATGTAGCTCACTTTTTGAAGGCTTCCTGCTGTCACAGCTATCCTGGGAGATGGGAATGGCTTTTCCTAGATCTTTCTGCATTATTATTGTTGTTTTATTTTTAGTTCCATTTTCATGAAAAATGTACTTTTAGCCCAGGAAAGTAGCATAGCAGCAGTTTATCAGAGCGTTCCAGAACCGGTGGCGGGTAGTCCTTACCTCACCTACAAATCAAGGGTACCTTCATGGTTCCCACTCCAGTACTCTTGCCTGGAAAATCCCATGGATGGAGGAGGCTGGTAGGCTGCAGTCCATGGGGTCGCGAAGAGTCGGACACGACTGAGAGACTTCACTTTATTTTTCACTTTCATGCATCGAACCCACTCCAGTGTTCTTGCCTGGAGAATCCCAGGGACAGGGGAGCCTGGTGGGCTGCCGTCTATGGGGTCACACAGAGTTGGACACGACTGAAGTGACTCAGCTTAGCTTAGCTTCATGGTTCCTGGGGTAGAAGGAATGCACAGTCAGCTTGCCCGCAGTGGACAGCTAAAGCCGGAGGTCACTTGTCCCCTGCCTGGTCCCATGCTCCACTCTTCCTCCTAGCTCTTCAAGCCCTGACATAGTGCATGAACTAATTCTGTTTCCTCTGCAAATAGAAGGAGGTTCTGGAGACAGTGGGAGAATGAATATTCATTGAACACTCGCTCTGTATAAGGAGCAATGTCAGGACTCTGATGAACATTTTCTCAATAACTGCAGTGGTTCCATGAGTTTGGTGTCATCTCCATTTTTCAGATGGGGAAACTGGGAGCAGAGTAGCATTTCCAAAGTGGCACAGGTAGTGTGAGGGGAGACCTGGACAGGAGCCCCGACCTGTATGGTCCTGAAGCCTGCGTGCACTCTGTCTACATGGGATGCCCTCCCTCCTGCTGGAGAAAGGCACAGACCCTGGCTTTCTTGCAGTCTTCTGGCTGGAGACCATTAAGTGCCAGTCACCTATGGATAGTGTCACAGAGCACAGCGCCACCCAGAGGGAAGAGCCTGGCTGGACTTAGGAGTTAGTCAGGCCTGGGTTTGAGTCTTACGTTAGTCATTTAGTATTGATTGCTTCAGCATATTGCTTACCTGCTGTGGACCTTCATTGCTGCTGCTGCTGCTAAGTTGCTTCAGTCGTGTCCGACTCTGTGCGACCCCATAGACGGCAGCCCACCAGGCTCCCCCATCCCTGGGATTCTCCAGGCAAGAACACTGGAGTGGGTTGCCATTTCCTTCTCCAATGCGTGAAAGTGAAAGTGAAGTCGCTCAGTCGTGTCCGACTCCTAGCGACCCCATGAACTGCAGCCTACCAGGCTCCTCCATCCATGGGATTTTCCAGGCAAGAGTACCGGAGTGGGGTGCCATTGCCTTCTCCGGTGGAACTTCATTAACTCACCTCTAAAAAGGAAAGCTACCTACAGGGCCAGGAATCTATGAGGATTAGACAAGAGGGTATATGCACAAGGCCTAACTTGGAAGGTGTTCACTAACTGATGCTCTTTATTTTATGGTGATTACCATTCTACTTTTTTTTTTTTTTTCCCTTTAGATGAAAGTGTTAGATCACCTGGAACCTACAAGGGTGCGCTGACTTCTCTAGTTTGGCACATCTGTCTGGTCTGACTCTTGGGAAGCTTTGCTGGTCCATCTGATGGGAGTCGTGCAGGGTGAGAAGTAGGGTCAGCTGCAGCATAGGTAGCATCAGGAACCACTGGACCACAAGACCTCTCCTCGGCTGCTCCAGAATGATTAGAAGGAGGTGTGCATTAAGGTATTACAAGGCAGAAAGAAATTGGGGGACTGAGAGTAGCAACCAACCAGGCTGTTATTATTTGTAGGGCCAGGGAAGTGGGATGGGGGCCAGGGGTGATGCCTCCTTGGATTCACAGAGGTGAGTCAGTGAGAGAGACAAGGTTTCTATTTACTTTCCCTGGTCCGCTGGGTGCAAGTCAGGAACGTTCTCCACCTTGGTTAAGCTTGTTTGATAAATGAGGGATGCGTTGATCATTGTTAATGGTAGGATGCAGAAGTGGTCTTCAGACTGTTTGACAACAGCCAGGGTGGCATGGTCACCAGCTGGGGAGAGTGGGCAAGGGTCATAGTGCTGGAGCAGGATCCTCAAGACAGGGCTCACTTCTGTGTGCTGGCCAGTAACACTCAGCTGCTGGGGCCTCGGAAAAGCACAGGAGAGACACTGGGGCAAAAAGAGTGTGTCACTTGGAGGCAGAGAGGTTGGTTAAGGCACAGCGTTTGTCAACTGGTGGAGGAATGTCTCAGGATTTGAACCAGTGGTCCACATGTACTGGTATCTACCATGTACCAGTCCAGCTTGTGTGCACAGGGATTTTCAGTGTGCATTTGAATAAAGCCCCCAAACGTGCAAGGCTTGAAGAGCACTTTGTATGTCCCATTGGCAGTATTTCACCGGTGAAATATTTCCTTGGTGAAATCGTTGTCTAGTAACCATCACCAGCACTGGTACTCCGTCCTGGGTTCTTTTTAGGGATCTGTATTTGGAGAAAGTGTGGACTTAGCACTCACTTAAGGAAGAGTAACTTCGATAAGGGCCAGGTTGGTGTCCTTTCTCATGACTGGTTTCTTGTTTTGCAGATCTCCCTAACTCCCTAGCTGTGTCCTCCCGTAGGCACCTGTTTGAGACCCTGTGTGTCACGTTACTCCAACAGGAGCCCTTTGGGACTACCATGGTACTTTCTGGGGACTAGTCTTTGTGGCAGAGGCCTTTGCTGGGGGAATGCCTGGCTCTCCCAGCTCTTCCTTACTCATTGCAGGGCCCATGTCATCCTTTCATCTTCCTTTTCTCAGATTTAGTCAGGGTGATGTCTTTGAAACATATGTACATCTACCTTTAGATAGTTTATCGTTTGCTGAAAATAACCCTTCAGACAGACTTAAGAGTAGTTTTCCAGCTTATTTAAAAGGTTTCTTTATATCAGTGAAGTGTTTGCTAGTGGCTCCTATAAATAGATTCTCTGGTGTATTTGAGAGTGTATACATTAACAGCTTGAAAGAGAGGTTTGGTGCATTGCTAAAGAACTTTTAAAGTTGCAAATTCAATCAGAAATAGAGATACATATGAATAATACTCTGATTATCTGTTTAGTCTTCTAACTTTGCCAAACTCATCCACACATTTTCCCTGTGGTATGGGAGGTCTCCATCTCCGATTCTTTGCAGATGGAAAGGCTGTCACATACATTTCTAATGGGTAGTGGGGTGGCTGGAAGGTGTTACCAGGAGTCCCTCCAGTTGCACTTCTTGCAGCTATTTTAAGGTCTTTGTCCAATGACACATGGTCCTCTCTCCATGCTCCCATTTGTCCTTCAGTATTTGCCTTTCTGGATTACGAGGCTTTGCTCTTCTCCATAAAATGGTTGGCATCCTCAGATTTAGGCCAAGAAAAAGTAGACTTCCATTTCCATTCTAGACTGCTGTTAGCACACAGATTTTCGTGAAGATAGCAGTAGTGCAGTCTGGGTCTTCGCTGAAGGAGTGGCCCTTCGTGTCGCCATCGGACCGAGGAATGGTGGGTAAACAGTTCCCTCTGAGAAGAGCCAGCCGGCTGGGGGGTGGAGCCGCGCCTTCTGCTGGCGCCCAGGGCCGCTCTGAGAGCCAGCGACCTTCCTTTGGGGCTCCTGATATCGAGCTGGGGAATGAGTAATTGGGGCTCGCCAAAGTGTTTAAACACCAGAATTGAAATTAATGTCCCCTCATTGCCAGCTACGCTGACAATACATTACAGCAAACACCTTCCCAAAGTGAAATGAATGTTTGTTTATCCTCATGAAATATACATCAAAACATGTTGGTGGAAGAAGCCCTAATGAGAGGGAAGGGTCCAGGTTTCCTGTTAATTCCAGGAGAGAGTGTTAACTGAGGTGAAGGTTTCTTTTTCCTTCCTTTCTTTTCCTTTCTTTCTTTGCTTTTTTTTTTTAAAAGAATAACCTGTCCACAGCTGTGTATCTAGGACATTAATATGGGTTTAATGAAAACTCCAGTTGATCTGTCCAAAGATATTGATGAGCATTGCCCAGCCGTATTAATCATCTCCTTGAGGGAGGAAATGAAGGGAATGGGCGAGCAGGTTTCTGTCAGATGCCAATCCAAATGAAGAGGTGTAAAAAAAGAAATCTTTTTTTTTGAACTCTCCACAGCTACATCTATTTCCCAGGACATAGGTTGGGCCAGCAGGGAATGAGAAGGGCCCATGACAGCACAGGAAATTCTGAGGCACATTTAACGTTAAATCATTACGCTTCTGCCAATAAATCCATTACTGTTAATTATATTGAGATGGCCAGCGATCCGCTGATAGTATTACTTCATTGATTTTCGTTCGACGTGGATCGAGGTTCTGGCTTTCACCTCTTTGGTGATTTTATTCCTTCGTTTCTTCCTCCCTCTCCTCATCTTCTCCCCCTGCTCTCCACACCCACCCCTCCCCTCCCGCCTTCCCCCTGGAGCTTCTGCAGTAATGCAGTTCGCCTCTCGCTGGCGATACAGTTCTCTCCCTAAGTGCCAAATGTTTCTTGATAGGAACAAGCTACATTTCTTTATGGCTTATGGCAAACTGCCTTGATTACTTCAACTGCTGTACCCATTATGTGAATTAAATATGTATTCAGTTGCATGCTGCTTGCAATGTTATTGCAGGGTGACATATGGTACTGACTCAATTAGAATGAAACTAGCATTAGATAACCCTTCTGATTACATGAATCCTGACCGGCTCCTCCTCGGCCTCCCCTCTGTGCTCGCGCGCTCTCTCCAGTGCAGGTTCGCATTATCAGTTATCATCTCTACCACGTTGGATGCTGGCTGGGGGTTGGGAAGGGGGTTGGCTGTGGGTTTCTGGGAAAGAAGGCATCTCAGACAGACAGAAAGACAATAAAAGGGCTGGTGGGGAAGGAATATAAAGGACTTTATGCTTGCCTTTGGAATTAACCTTTAATGTTATATTCTTTTGGAAGTGGTTGTCAGGCCTGCTGTGAGAAGAGGCCAGAAAGGTCTCTCTAAGGTTAGAAGATCAGAAAAGGAAAGAAAAAGAAAGACTGGGAAGTGACTGCTGTGTGTGTGATGAGTTGGTCCTTACATTGAAATCTTTAATTTAAAAAATAACACCTTTTTTCTCATATCTCATACTTAATTCTAACACCAGTGATTCATTTTGTTTTTATAGCACACCTGAATTCAACATTAACCCATTTGATTCCCATCAGCATCTGATATTACAGTTGGGCAGGAATTGTTGCCCCCATTTTACAGATGAAGCAGTGGAGACATAGGCCACATTACATTGTAGTTCAAAGTCACAAAGTCACAGGATGGCAAAATGAGAAGGAATGCTCAAGAATGCAGAAGGTTCTGAAGGGCAGCTCAAGGATGTGCTAAAACCTGAGAATTTTTAGATCTTACAAAGGAAGTACTTTGACTCTCTGGGCAGGGACAATTCCTGGAAATTCTTATCCCAACACATGCAATTCACCAGAGAGCAGCTGGCATATAACATTTCCTTCTGAAGAGTAACTTCTTTCCTTGATCATTTTCACCACCTTTTAAACTGTTCTAAGCTACCTTCCTTTTGCTTTTCCTGCTCTATCACTTCTACTTGCCGAGTAAGAGCCTGGAGAACGTTGGCTTACTCTCCTGTAGCCACACCTGGCTGGGCAGTCTCCCAGTCCGGAGCCTACGCCAGGGCCTGCAGGCCATCTTGGATTTTCTCAGGGTCTGATAGGAAGGCTGCTGGACCCAAGGCTGCCTGCGTAACTGTTGTAGCACCACCCAATGGGACTTCTGACCCGTGACCGTCTCAAGTCTGCAGGTCTGTTTGAACGTCTGTTGCGTGTATTTCTGTGCATGTATGCTTGTTGCTTCAGTCACGTCTGATACGCTTTGTGACCTTATAAACTGCAGCCCGCCAGCCCCTCAGTCCATGGGGTTCTCCAGGCAAGAGTACTGGAGTGGGTTGCTGTATCCTCCTCCAGAGGGTCTTCCCAGTCCAGAGATCAAACCTGTGCCTCCTGCACAGGGTTCTTTTCCCACTGAGCCACCAGGGAAGCCCCCAGATGTGTTCGTGTGCACCACACCATATGCTGGGAGAAATATTAAAAATGTATAGTGTATATGGTCACTGGCCTTATACAGCTCATAGCCAGGCAGAAAAAATAGCATGAGGGTCAGGGTAACTATAAATGAGAATGATATGAACCAAAGGTTCCATAGATGCACTTACTAACTTTAGCTGGAATTTCCAGAATGAAGCTTATGCTTAGCCCAGTACCTTGAGTATAGCGGGCATTCAGCAAATGATGAATGGATGAATAAATGAACGAGTGAATGAGAGAGATCAGTGTGCTCATGGTAATAATGAGGCAGGTTTTTGTGCAGGAGGATGGGGCCGCTTATAGATAACACAACCACCCATCCCATCCTGCCCCCCTAGCCTGCTTTCCCATTACAGTAATGATCACTAACTGATAGAGCACTTTACCCTGAAAATAGCCTTTCAAAAAGCTCTAAAAAGATACACACACACAAAGGAATAAACATAGTTGCCCGTGGAGACTCGGAGTGAGGTAAGGGATGGAGAGAATGGAGGCAAAGTAGAGACCAAGACTCAGCAGTGAATGGGAATCATAATGTGTTCACTGTGGACGTGATTTTATATCGTAGAGAGATACCTACTTAAAAATAAGATTAAAGTAAAAAAACTTTCCAGGAAGCATTAACTTACCTAATTTTCACAGCAACCATGTGTGTATAGGGGAATATTTGTATTATGTTCTAATTTATATAAGGAAACCAAGGCACAGAGAGGTTAGGTAACTTACCGAAAGCTGTGAAGTTAGTAAGTTGTAGCGTGAAGGCTAAATCGAGATGCATTCTTTCCACCGTAGCATGTGGCATCTGCGAGCTTTGGCCCAGCTGTGCCAGGGGGCGCCTCTGTGTTGGGGTCCTCCCTGGACCTCTATTGGACACTGTAACGGTGTGTGGACTGAGGTCTCAGCAGAAGGGGAGAAGGGGTGGGGCTAGAGGCCCTCCCCACTGCCCCTGAAGCCTGGCGGATTTATATTCCCAGTAAGATCTGACTGGTGCTATAAGAAGAGGGGTCTCTGCACCAGCCCTGGAGTTCAGGCTCACTCTGTGGGATGGAAGGCAGCATGGTAGCTTGAGCCTGCTCCTTCGGGTGGGCCAGCCATTCTCTGGGTGCCTTGGAGGAACCTAGAAGGAGCTGAGGACAAGTCTGGCACAGAGAAATGCCAAAAATTGCTAGTCTTATAAACTTAGTAAAGTGCAGCATATGCTTCTGAGGGTAAAGTGCGGCCTTTCTGTGGCATCCTCCAGGTAGGTGTGTCCTTTACTCTGTAGATGGTTACAGGGCTACCACCTCGCCACCCCTGGCCCCCCTCCACTCTTTCTCCTTGGCCTCCACCTAGGGCTGACTCGTCCGACAGGACAGAGTGAGAGTGGTGCCATCAGCTGTTCTCACATGGTGTATCCATCATTCCGTTGTAGCTTTCTTGTGCTTTTGCTCTCCAGGCCCAGCTAGTTCAGAGCAAGGCCTTTTCCTGAGCATATCGTAGCCAATGAAGAGTGGCTCTGACTGTAGACTCCAAGGGTGATCTGCTGCCCTGAACACAAAATAACTTTTACCACCTGTTTCTAATCAGAGGTTATCTTATGCCTGAGTGCCCTTCGGAAGAGTAAGGACAATGTTTTTCTACGGCCAGCCCTCTGGGGGGGCCATGTTCTGTTCTGATTTTATCTGAAACTGCCCATTGTTTCTTCTGTATCTAGTGACTCAGGTCTTGCCTCCCCATGAAGCCTTCTGGTAGGACTGTTCTAGGCTTCACACCCCCTCCAGTGATGCTAAGATTCTAACTTCTAGAAACTTTCTGTGCTTCTGCTGAGGTGAGATTTCTACCTCTCCAGGTCATGGGAGCTCCCAGTTAACAAATCCAATCTACACTCTTTTCAGTAGTAGATTATTGCTGTATTTAGTTCCAGTGATACTTCTATGATGAGACTCTCACCTCTCCTCGTTTCCATTTCATCCTGATTTGCTTCATAGCTCCTTGGTGGAACCTTCTCAGTTAACCTCAGTGGTGCCTCTCTTTTGACTGAAATATTCCCCACCATTGCCCATGACTTCATTTATCACCTAAATACTCATGGCTCACAAATGTATCGCTTGTAATCTCACTGAGGACAGGGGACTTTTCTTTCTCTACATTCCCCCTTGAACAACACAATGCCTGAACCAAAGTGAATATCCAATAAATGTTTTTTCAACAAGTGGTAAATGAAAACCTGTATTTTCCTCCCAGACTGATTCTTTGAATTTCAGATCTGCATGTATAACTGCCTAGCAGGTATCTCTACATCTACATTCAACAGAATCCTCAAACTCTACACATCCAGGGCAGACCCCCTCAGTCCCTTGGTCCACATTAAAGGACCTGGCTCTATTCCTTCTCTCTTTCATTTGAAAGAGAAAAAATCCAGAAGCCTCCTATTTGTGTTGAATTCTTTTTTTTTAAGCTTGCCCCACCCCCATCAAAATATTAGCCAATTTGTGTTAATTCTAACAGTCAACATTTATTGAACACTTTATGCCAGACTTGGTGCCAGGTGAGGGAGCATAAAGGTAAACACACACACCCTAACTATATCCTGTATCATCTGGCCTCCCCATCTGCCACAGCCCTCGGTCAGGCCCTCACTGCCTTTCACCCAGACAGCTGACCTCCTAGTTGGTGTCTCCGCCCCAGTTCTCTCTGTTTGCCCTCTCTAGGATCCAATCCACCTTGACACTCTTAACCTGTAAACCTGCTTGCCATACCCCTATTGAGGATTCTTCACTGGCAGCCCCAATGTCAGAAGCTGTAGTCCTGAATCTCAAAACTATTGTGCTGTGATTGGTTGTGAAGTATGTCACAAGTAATTTTGGTATTAATAGTAGTCTAAGACCTGAGGTTTGCAAATTATTTAAAAATTTAAACTAATTCAAATTATCACCATAAAAATGTCACTTTCACTCACTTGAAGTCCCATATGCTGAGCCGAGTAGAGTGGAAGACATAACTTTACAGCCTGCTGGGAATTGTGCATTCCCGACACACCCTCAGGAGTATCCTTTAAATCTGATCATGAATGAGTGTGCATGTAGGATGAACGTGCGAGGCTGAAGTCTTCATGACTGACCCTGAAATCTTTAGGATAGCCTACATTAACCCCATGATCTAGCCCTTGTCTATTTCACTGGGGCTATTTCTTAACATTTTCTTAATACTTAAGAAATACTTAAAAGCTACAAATACTTAAAAGCTGCCACTTTTTTTCTTCCACTCTTAAAACCATCTCTTCTATTAGGAATTCCTGTACCTACCACTTCCACTGTAAAACTACTGCTAATCATGCAGATGCTAGCAGAGACTCTTCTCACGGACTGTGACCCAGTCTTAGTCCTTAGTTGTGTTCACTTTGCCTGTATATTCCTTCAAGGTGATATATAACTTATATTACTTAGTCTTCGTAATTTTATTTTTTGTGCCTCATTTTAATTTTTACATATTTAGTTTCCCATTGGACTATAAGCACTTTGACTTCAGTGTCTTTTTATATTCTTGCAATTTCTTAGGACAGGCTTAGACATACAGTGGTGATGGTGGTTTAATCGCTAAGTCGTATCTAACTCTGCGACCCCATGGACTGTAGCCTGCCAGGCACCTCTGTCTGTGAGATTTTCTAGGCAAGAATACTGGAGTGGGCTGCCATTTCCTTCTCCAGGGTACCTTCTTAACCCAGGGATCAAACCCTGAGATAAATACCATATACCAACAAAGATAGCTACCATCTTACCCACTAATCCCAATGTTCTGCAGAGTCAGGCATCTTTAGTACAAAATTCTATTTTGATGTCCCTAGACAGGGCAACTGAGGAGAGTCCTGACTCATCCATGTGTGGATATATAGCCCTAGACATTTCCATAGAACTTGTATACACCTGTTTCTATCTGCCTGGTCTGCTTATGAGACCGTCTTCTGAAATGGTCACTTGAACCAAATTGGAGGAAGTATGGAGAAGAGGCTATAGTGGGTAAAGTGAGGCCCCTGTGATTATTATTGATCCTGTGGCCCTGAGTGTCCACCAGAAGGTTTCAGATAAGTGGTGAGAAATGGAGACCCAGTGGTTACTTGAGCACAGATGGCATATGCTGGAGCCAGAGTTAGGAGCTTTCTGTCTGGTGAAAATGTGCAAAATATATTAGACTAGAGAGAGAGTGAAGACAGGGCTTTAACCAGGAGACAAAAGGACCTGGGGTGTGAGTAAGTGAATGGTATTTCGGGAATGAAAAGGATTAGACTGTTTTGAAAGTAAGATTAGCAGAGCCTGGTAAGCATCCAAAGATGGAGCCTGAAGGACAGGTATGACTCAAGGATGACTGAATCATTTAAGTCATCTATTAATTTGGCTTCTAGAAAATGTTTGAGATGAGAGATGACTCAGTATAATGAAAAGCTGTTTAACGATTATAACTGACCCTAAATAGCTGGAGGGTGTGGTCGCAGATACCACCTAAGCCTGTAACTGCCGGCAGTGAGGCTTCGCCAGGGTTAGAGGCCTCTGCTGTGTTGTATCCAAGTTGGAACTAGGTTCTGAGGTGGTGCCATCTCTACCTATGTGTCTTCATGTGTAGGTTTTCTGATCTGGTTACTGGGAGGATGGGCTTGGCGTTAATAAGAACAGGGGAATTAGGGAAGGAGGGGATTCGAATGAGAGCTAGAGTTTTGTTCATTACAGACGCTGGCAGATTTTCCAGTTTCATAGGATATTGTGGTTGCTGCTGTACAATTGTTGATTTCTTATGGGCCACATCTCTGACATTCATTTGACTTTGTCTCTGCAGAGAGAAAGCACAGTCTCCGATAACCACACTCTATTTTCAGGGGCTTCCAAGGCGTAGCTCTCAAGTTTCTGGGATCTCCTTTCTGGGAGGAGCCAGGGTTTGTTGTGGTGGGAAAGAACGAACTTGGACTTTGGAGTCAGACAGACCTGAATTTGTGTCCCAGGTCCTCTGTCTACTGTGGGGCACTGGACAGGTTACCTAGTTTATGTTGTGTCTGTTTTCTCAATAATAAAAGTGGAGCGTATTTAGTTGATATTATATATATATATCTCAATACTAGCATCACCTACTTCATAGGGTTTGGGGAAGGATAATCATAATAATAGTAGCTAATATGAGCTTACAGGTTATTTACCAAGCACTGTTATTTTACATTCATTATTTCTTTTAATCATCCCTGCAAAACTGTAAAGGCTGTACTATCAGTGTACTCATTATATTGACCAGTAAAGTGGGCTTAGAAGTGTTAAGTAACTTCCTTAAAAGACCCAGGTTAATTGACAGAAGGAGGATTTGAACCTCGGTTGAATGACTGCAGCAGCTGAGCCCTTAAAGACTGAAACAAAGCTTTGTAGCCTCCCAAATATCAATCTTTCTGTGAAAATCGGGAAGCACTCCTAAAACCCATTCAGATTAATCGCCTCCTCTACCATGTTCCTGGAACAAAATATCTGTAGTTTTAATAAGCATATATTTTATGATTTCAATCCTTTATTCAGCCTTTTAGTCATTTGTTTAAAGTCCTTCTTTTTTCACTGAATTATAAGCGTTTGAACACAGGAACTGTGCCTACCTGTGTATTTTCCCTCCAATACCTTCTTTATACATAGGTGTTCTCAATGTTTATTTGTTGGAAAGAAATTATATGAAAGGCTCAACTTTCCCTAAGGAGAGTTACCTTTGGTACCTTGGGGTCACTTTTGCCTGTCACCAAAAGGAAAGACTAAAGTGTCAAGTAGTACTATAAGCAACACTAATGAAATGTGTTAAAAATCATTTAAAATAATGAAATGAAGTCAGTTAGTCTGATATAGTCCTTACCTCACTTCCTCACCCCCAACACACAAATGTCATAAAAACAGAGGTGATCTTTGCTCAGTCAGTAAGTTGTTTGTGACATTTATAATTGAACCAGATAAGAAATAAAGTATTGGAAACCAGTTCCTCTTTGCCTCCAGGTATCACACATGCTATATCCCATTTGGTCTTAACTTTTTTCTCACATCAGTCCCTTCAGTTGGAATGCAGGCCTTGTGCTGAAGCTGAGCGGTGCTGTGGTCTGACTTCCCATTGGTGGAGAGTGGGTCTGGGCAGTTGAGGTGGACGTAAGTGAATGTCATTATCCTCACTTGAGACAGAAAAAAGAAAATCCATGACCGCTTGGGTAGCAGCAAGGCCTTTAGGTTTAAAGTGCATGCTTAACAGATACATACTACTGTGCATAATACAGATAAACAATAAGGACTTACTGTTCAGCATAAGAAACAACATCCTGTAACATCCGATGATGGAAAAGAATTTGAAAAAAACTGTATGAACTGAATCACTTTGCTGTACATCTGAAACTAACAAGGCATTGTGAATCAATTATACATCAATATAAAACAAAAACAAAACAACAGCAAAGTGCCTTTTAGCTGCTCTTGGTTGCAAAGCCGAGTGATGATAGTGGTCCTGTTGGTAAAAATAATGATGCACAGAGCATTTCATCCTCATCAAGGTACCTCTTATCCCTGTTCTTTGAGCAACAGCCCCGTGTGGGTGAATAGGAGGAATCACAAAATTGTGTTCAGTAAAAGGCTGTTAGTTGTTCTTGTTTTGTCTTCTTTCCCCCCCAACCCTGTTCTTTGCTGATCCTGAATGAATCTCGCTGTAGTTACATCCAGCACACACTGTTGGCAGCCTTCCCCATGTGAAGCTATGGAGACATTGGCACGGAGGCCTCTGTATGACCCACTAAAGGCTCTAAGCACACCAGTCCGTGCAGTTGACTGGACAGGGGGCCCAGAGGCCACCCATCCCCAAATCCTTCGCCTCTTATTTCAGACATGATTCTAACTGGATGGTTGTCTGGTTTCCCTACCCCTGCCAGAGTATATGCATGGTCATCACCAATACTTACTGAGCAGTACCTGCCGATCTTGGTTTAGCCACCTTGGCTATGGACTCAGGGAATCCTTACCAGCACCCCAGGAGCTGGGAAACATGATTGTCTCCATTTTCCCGGTGAGGACCCAGTAGGGAGGGAATCAGAAACAAGGTCCCACAGCCATCAGTCAGGGTCAGGTTTGGCTTCCAGGATCCAGTACCACAGCTGTGTGAACTCGAACACTGTGCTACCTGTGAAGAAGAGCAAACTCCGAGAGGCAGTGAAGCTATAAAAAGCCCAGCAGATGGAGTTTACATAGGACAGGCTTGCAGATTCCCACCTAGCAGTGGGCCTGGGTGATAATTGGCATTCATAATGATAAATGATTTGGGTCCTGAAGAAGAAGCCAAGTTATGTTCAAGATTCGCATCTATCTGTCTATCTGGATATTTTTCAAAAGTGAAGCAAAGCAAACAGAAAGAAGCTAGAGGAAAGATAACGTTTTAAGTGGCTTATAGCTAAAATAATGAAAATCAACACAGTTTTGGTTAAACCCCTAAGAATAGGGAGATGAGGCAGCTTTCTGGAGTGGTTGCTTTCACAGGAGTTAATTTTTTCTTCCTTATCTACTCCTGGCTTCCAGAATCTCTGTTCCCTGGGTGTCTTCCCCAGCACAAAGGTTATGGACCCATGGACTGCCTGTACCTTCTCCCTGGACTGGAAAAAGATGACGTGAATTTATGAATCACCCTACGCTGTGAACAGGGTGCCTTGTGCCTGCTGTTGCTTTGCTTTGGGGGCGGCAGGTAGGAATGCAGTTCAGTAAATAGCAGTCCTTTCTTAAACCACCATGGATGTGGAAGGGGGGTGGTCGGGGGATTCGAGAGCAGAGAGGGGAAGTCAGGTCTTTGTCTGGAGGGAAATGCTGTGACCACCCCTTCAGGTCTGTTAAGCGTCTACTGGATAAGAAGGAGATTCTCTTCCTTGCTTCCACCTCCCCCTATCCCCGTTCTTTTTTCTCCCTTGGTAGAATAACATAAAATAAAAAAGCCCAGCAGAAAGGGAGCTGTGATGCTGTCGTCCCTGGCGTTGATGTTATTTATTTTCCTCAGTTGCTGCTCTGGAAGCCCGGAGTTGACAGAGCGGTTTTGTAGAATAGAAACATTATAGACTGTTACTGTCAGAGTGTTAAATGTGATGGATAGAGAAATAGAGGCGAAGGAGGGGACTTCATACGGGGAGCCAGGGTGCTCATGGGAAAGTAAACCATCCGCATATAAGAAATGAATGAGGTAATGTGGCGGGAGGTAATGGGCTTTCGCAACATGCCGGAACAGAGATGCTTATTACAGGGTGTGCTTAACCCCTGGCATGCTGACTTCCTTTTGTGGGTTCCTGGGCTCTCCGCCGTGTCCCTTGGTGTGAGCATGTGTGTGGCTTTTCTTCAGGCAGGGAAGCAGGCTTGTTCAGGAGTGGAAACAAACATGGGCTTAATAACGCAGTGTTAGCGTCAGCCTGTACATCAGAAAGCCTTGGCAGCTCCCAAGGGGCTTGGAATCCCCGGGGCTGCAGGAGACGGAATACGCCCTGACTGCTGGGTTAGGGAGAAGCAGGGAGGCACGCTGGGGGAGCTGGGAGCTCTGCTGGTTTCTCCATGGGGGACTTCTGAGGGGTGCTTTGGTTTCCTGGGAGAGAAGTCGATTCATGCTACTTGGCCTCCTTAGTGGCCCTGGAAGATGCCTTGCTGCTTTATGTAGACAGCGCCTAGCTGTTCTCCTACTGTCCGGAATGTGGTGGCTTTGCTACGAGATGGGAGGGAGAGAAGCAGAGAGCGAGCATCTTTATTAACTCCTTGTCAAGTTGTACAGAGCGTGTCAGGGGGAGACCCAGCCTGAGATGGGATGATGGAAGGGGTCTGGCTAGCCTAGGTGAGGTGGAGGGAAGTGAACTGAAAGGTGGCCGGGTTCCATGAACAAGGTGCTTTCCCTTTGTATTGGGTTCCCATGAGATGGCAGGATGGCATCACTGACTCGATGGACGTGAGTCTGGGTGAACTCTGGGAGTTGGTGATGGACAGGGAGGCCTGGCCTGCTGCGATTCATGGGGTCGCAAAGAGTCGGACACGACTGAGCGACTGAACTGAACTGAACTGGCTTTTCCTACCTATCTTTGTGTCCTGGTGGTGACCAGCCCTGTGCAAGCATTTAGCAAGCTATCAGGGCTCGGTTAATGGGGCCCTGATCTAGCTTTGGTGATTACCTGCTGTGTGGTCTCGAACAAGTCCTTTACCCTCTCTGGGTGTTAGTTTTCTCTTCTATGGTATGGGGATAATAACACCTCATAGGTTTATTATGAAGATCAAACACACTCATGCTATTGAAAGGGTAAGCAGGCTATAAAACATTATGCAAACACCAAAGTATTACCAGTATTTCAGCAGTTAGTGACAGAACAATACCTGTCACTAGGTATCAAGGATCCAGTAAAAAACGTCACCCAAGAAATTAACATTTTCAGGCTGGCAGCTTCATATGCTTTTACCCAGACAGCACTGCTTTTGCCTGCTGTTAAAGTGTGTCTCTCTGCTTTCAGTGGTGGTGACTTCAGCAAGGACGCTGCCCTGGCTCGATGTTTATATTTTTGGCACTGGGTCAGCAGGAGCCTCAGAAACTCTTGCAGGGGACGATCGTCACCTAAGAGCGGGGGTTTTCCTCCCCTTCCTATTCAGAGGTTTCACAGAATCACTGAATGCTGTGAAATTAGTCTGTTTCCATCATTGGCCTTGATGTAGTTTGGAAAGTGCCTCTTGCTGAAGCACAGACCTCACCTCTAGCAGCTTTTGGACCTTTCCCTGGAGCTCTTCCATACAAGAGGTTCCTCAACCCAACCTCATCCTCTGAGATCTAGCTGCCGCCTCTGAGGTCATGTCTCCAGAAGCCCTGTCCTTAAGATGGTCCACATTCTGGGGATTTTTTGGTTGTCACTGAAGCCTGCAAGGATCCTCAGTATTTCCACAGAAGCAGAAGGACCTCAGTTGGCTGGCCTGATCAGCCATGGTCTGGACCCTGTCCCAGGTCTTAGGCTGGCATGTGGTGCCCTCTGGTGAGACACAGGCCTGGGCTCATGCACTGCTTCTTCTTCCCTATCTCTCTTCCTCAGTCAGGGGTCTGGACCTCCCAGGCAAATTGGTCTCCTTGCTGTCTCCCTGCTCCCTGTGGGATGCCTTTATGTCGTCCATGTATATCTAGTTTCTATTCCTCTTTCAAATTTGCTGCTTATTTTTTCCCCAGTAATTACAGCTTTAATTGTCGTCTCTTGATTCTTCAAATCTATTCTACTGTATGTAACAGCTGGCTATATACAGTTTTTTGGTGTTTTTCTGGCTGTTTCACATGAGACTATCTTATCTTTCCAAGAGTGTTAAATTTTTCTCCAAAAAAGGGATAGCCCTGTATATATTTTTTCTTATAATTGGCATCCCACTGCCCTCTTCTGCAATCATTTGTCATCTATGTCATTATAATGCTTCTATAATATAGAGCTTTTTTTCTTTTTTTTTTTTTTTGCTTATTTCTGGGCTTCTGGAAAGACTGCTGCTGCTAAGTCACTTCAGTCGTGTTCGACTTTGTGTGACCCCATAGATGGCAGCCCACCAGGCTCCCCTGTCCCTGGGATTCTCCAGGCAAGAATACTGGAGTGGGTTGCCATTTCCTTCTCCAGTGCATGAAAGTGAGAAGTGAAAGTGAAGTCGCTTAGTTGTGACTGACTCTTAGCAACCCCATGGACTGCAGCCTACCAGGCTCCTCCGTCCATGGGATTTTCCAGGCAAGAGTACTGGAGTGGGGTGCCATTGCCTTTTCCACTGGAAATAGACTAGCAATGCCTTATAGAAAAAAGCATTATCTTAGGTATCTTTGGCTGTCCCAAGGTGACTAATATATAGCCCCTCTTGTTATTTCTTCAATTTATTGGCAGTTTTTAACGGAAAAGTTCTCTTCTTGCACTTAATCTAGTTTACATACTCAGACCTCCTTATATTCAGCCTTGAATGGAACGGTAATAAAAATCCGTGTGTAAAGGGAAAGGGTACCAACATGTGATGGGGTCTTGTCTCTCTCTGAGTAATATTGTTGGTACATGTCAGTAACCATGTCTCTGAGGATTAGATGCAGTGATGGATCTCAGAGTCTTGAATGGTGTGTCACATAGAGCAGGCATAGGAACTTGTTAGTTACAGTAGTGGCAATAGCATCCACAGTAATAATAATCATAAGAAGTAGTAGTAGTTGCAATAATTTCTATTGCCCAATTCAAATGCCTTTTTTGCTCTGTTTATGTTTTGATCGAGTTTCAGATATAATCAAATAATAGAGAGAATCTATAAGCTGGGGAACAGTAACACCAGACTCTCTAAACATGTCTTCCCTGTGCTAGTGGGATCCCTCTGCTCCTTCTTGCTCTAAAGGCTGGAACCCTATCACGCTGTCTTCCTGAATGCCTCTGTACCAGAATATTCTCTTCAAATATGTGCCTACAAAAGCCAACTCCTCTCAGGTTCAGGAAGGAAGGTGTGTATTAAGACTCAAAAAAAAGCTCAAAGCTCAGTCATGTCTGACTCTTTGTGACCCCATGGACTGTAGCCCGCTGGGATCCTCTGTCTATGGGATTTCCCAGGCAAGAATACTGGAGTGGGTTGCCATTTCCTTCTCCAGGGGATATTTTGGACTCAGGGTCTCCTGCATGACAGGTGGGTTCTTTACCACTGAGCCACAAGGGAAGCCCTGTATATTAGAAATAATGAGGTACAAATCCTTAGATTTGTTTAAAATTTATAAAAAGGCAAGTAATAAGGGATGAGGAAGACAGATCTAATTTCTGGCCTTTTCAGGAGATTTTGCCTCTGCATTTTTTAAATTCCACTAGGATGCCTAGAATAGTAAGATTTTCAGACTGTGGAGCTCAGGCAAAAGGCAGAATGATGCAAAGCTTCATGGATGATACTTTTCTCTTGTTGATTAGTGATTTTTCTAAATCCCTTTTTTTTCTGTGTCAAAACACAGTGCCAGTCTTTGAACCTCACCAACTATGATCTCAGAATTGTGTGCACTGAGCTCTGTGAAAAAGGGAGTGAACAGGGTTCAGGAGGGGGCATTGCTGGTGTATGCAGTAGGCAGTCAGTTCTCAAGAATAACCTGGGGGTGTTTATAGAATGAGGATTCACAGGACTGGTCCCAGCAGGTTTGCTGTGGTGTAGAAATCTGCATTTCATAAACACTTTTGATGAATTTGATGCTGGTGGTATCTCTGATGCTGGGAGGGATTGGGGGCAGGAGGAGAGGGGGACGACAGAGGATGAAATGGCTGGATGGCATCACCGACTTGATGGACTTGAGTTTGAGTGAACTCTGGGAGTTGGTGATGGACAGGGAGGCCTGGCATGCTGCAATTCATGGGGTTGCAAAGAGTTGGACACGACTGAGCGACTGGACTGAACTGGTACATACTTTACTCTTTGGGAAATAGCTCTACCTCCATATCTCTTCCATTCCACTTGTGCTGACGGTCCTCTTATGGGTCCTGAAGCTGGTAACTCATTGCCATGTGAGAGAATTTAAAATGCTGCATATGTGTTCACTTCAGTGATATACAGAAAGATTGAGGACACAGAGATGAACGGCATGGGTTTTCCACAAGGATGATGTGCATTTGTAAAGCATTTCATATTTTTCACTGAACTATATACTTGTGAATTGTGCACTTTCCTATATCTGTGTTATATACCAAAATATTAAAAATATCTATCATCTTTTTATTATTACCACTGATATATGACCCAACCCAAGAAGTTTTGATCTACATCAAGCATCTATTTTGAAGAGAATAAGAACTGATAGTGTGGATCCATGGTTTTCTAGTGAAGAAAGCTGAGCACCGAAGAATTGATGCTTTTGAACTGTGGTGTTGGAGAAGACTCTTGAGAGTCCCTTGGACTGCAAGGAGATCCAGCCAGTCCATTCTGAAGGAGATCAGCCCTGGGATTTCTTTGGAAGGAATGATGCTAAAGCTGAAACTCCAGTACTTTGGCCACCTCATGTGAAGAGTTGACTCATTGGAAAAGACTGTGATGCTGGGAGGGATTGGAGGCAGGAGGAGAAGGGGACGACAGAGGATGAGATGGCTGGATGGCATCACGGACTCGATGGACGTGAGTCTGAGTGAACTCCGAGAGTTGGTGATGGACAGGGAGGCCTGGCGTGCTGCAATTCATGGGGTCACAAAGAGTCGGACACGACTGAGAGACTGAACTGAACTGAAGAGTCGTGTCAGCCCCTTTGGTTAACATATGTGGCTTGTAGCAATTCTGGGTGGCATTGAGGGTAGGAGGGGACACAGAGCTCCCCTGAGCCTCCTGGTAGTAAGAGGTGATTACCATGATGAGGTTTTTTGGTGTCTAACATTTTTAGATTAGAATGCTTGTTGTCCAGACTGGGTAACAAGCAAAAGAGGAGCTCATCCTGAGCTCACCTTCACAAGCACAAGGCTCAGACTCTCCCCAAAGTCATGGAGATATTTTTCTGTGACCTCATTCTGGTAGAGTTGCTGTATTCACAGATATAATTTTGCATTTACCCTCTCACATCAGAACTTCCCTATCTTGAGTTTACTGTTCATTTTGAGTTGTGTTTGAGTGTGTTTGTGCACTCATAGGACTATACAATGAGCATGTACATGCGTATATGTGTGTGCCTGTGTTCATGTGATGAATGAGTGTGTACATGCGTATATGTGTGCGCCTGTGTTCATGTGATGAATGTGTGTGTACACATGTATATGTGTGTGCCTGTGTTCTTGTGATGAATGTGAGTGTACATGTGTGTGCCTGTGTTCATGTGATGAATGAGTGTGTACATGCATATATGTGTGCACCTGTGTTAATTAGATGAATGAGTATGTACATGCATATATGTGTGTGCCTGTGTTAATTGGATGAATGAGTGTGTACATGCATATATGTGTGCACCTGTGTTCATGTGATGAATGTGTACATGCGTCTATGTGTGTGCCTGTGTTCATGTGATGAATGTGTACATGCGTATATGTGTGTGCCTGTGTTCATGTGATGAATGAGCGTGTACATGCATATATGTGTGCACCTGTGTTCATGTGATGAATGAGTGTGTACATGCATATATGTGTGTGCCTGTGTTCATGTGATGAATGAGTGTGTACATGCATATACGTGTGTGCCTGTGTTCATGTGATGAATGAGTGTGTACATGCGTATATGTGTGTGCCTGTGTTAATTGGATGAATGAGTGTGTACATGCATATATATGTGCACCTGTGTTCATGTGATGAATGAGTGTGTACATGCATATATGTGCGTGCCTG
This sequence comes from Capra hircus, assembly GCF_001704415.2. Lineage (NCBI taxonomy): Eukaryota > Metazoa > Chordata > Mammalia > Artiodactyla > Bovidae > Capra > Capra hircus. Next base: position 115,829,658 of record NC_030810.1, read on the forward strand.
GGTTCATGTGATGAGTGAGTGTGTACATGCATATATGTGTGTGCTTGGGTTCATTTTATGGGCCAGCTTGTTCACATGATCTCTTGGAGAGACTTTGTTCCAGAATGCAGGGATAGTTAACTTTTTGTGCCAGTTCCATGGATGGCCAGTCATATAAGGGCTTTTGAGTTTTAACAACCTGGTGTTTCCAAGTATCTATTATTCCTCTCTGACTTGTTCCACTGTGCTATTCTGAATGGGAGAAAAGGCAGGGACACTTGAAGAGGTGAAGTAAAGTTAAGAGAGAAAGGAGAGTGTGAGTCAAGCTGAGTTGTGTGTCATGGACTGCTGGGTATTGTTGAACTATGGTGGTGGAGCTGGAGAAGGAAAAGGGCAAGAGATCCTTTACCCTCCAACACCCCCTATCCTCTTAAACACTCATGGATACAAACACACACACACAGTGACTCTTTGCTGATTATCGTAAGCCTAAACTCATTTCATATGAGATGACCTGCTTGCCAAGCGCCTAAGCCTCCATGAGACAACTTGGGTGTCTGCCCTTGGTGGTCAAAGCCACGGCATCCCTCACTGGCTGTTAATCAGGGTCTAGGAAATGGCAACCCACTCCAGTGTTCTTGCCTGGAGAATCCCAGGGACGGGGGAGCCTGGTGGGCTGCTGTTGGTGGGGTCGCACAGAGTCGGACACGACTGAAGTGACTTAGCAGCAGCAGCAGGAGGCTCTAGCCTTGTGCTGGACTAGGCTCTCTGTCTGAGCCCGGCAGCATAGCTTCTCTCAGACCCAAGACAGGCTGGGAAGGAAAAGGGATGGTTCCTCCTCCTCCTTTTTCCTAAACCTCTCCTCCGCACACATCCAACAGCACCCCTGAGGACCCAACCACCTTGTTACAATGGGCTCTGGGTTCAGAGCAACTTTCCTACAAATCTCTTTTTATTGGCGTCTCCTCCAATTTACCCATCCCGAATTGCATTTGAATCAGTGGAGAGAAGGAGAGAGAAGGGGGGAGGTACCCCCCTCCCCCAGCTCTTGGAAAAGCAGCTCAGAACCAGCTTTATTTGGTAAAATGCTGCAATATATGCTTGTCAGAAATAATTTATTCCTGTTAGCTGTAATCTGAAGGAAAACAGATACAAGTCCTATAGTTAAAAAAAAAAAGTAAAGTAGTCTTGCTTTCGCTGACAGTACAAAGGTGTCATATACAAGAAGGATTGACACAGACCAAGGGGTCTTGTGGGAAATATGATAATAACTATAAAGAAGACAGATTATTCCCCAGTTGCCAACATTCAAACCTTTTTACAGTCAGTTCAAACATATAAAACTTTATTGCTCTAGCAGAAAGGGGAACAATTTCTGGTTGCACAGCTTTCCCAGGGCTGGGTTTATACTGTCTGTGTTATTGCTCTATAGTGGCATTTTAAAGTTTATTGAACAAGACTTTTACAATTGAAGGAAGTATATAAAACTGTAAATTTATTAGATTTTTCAGGATAAGTGCCCTTTCTAGTTGTGCTCAAGAATTCGGAGCTACGAGAAACTGCTAGTTACAAGACTTATTAATATTAAAGACTGAGGCTATGCACATTTTATACCTTAACTGATCGCAAAAATAATATTATTATATTACTGAACGTCAGCGCTCTGATGCTGTGGAATTGGATGAATACACACATGTAGAACTTTAAGTACCAGACGTGTCTATGTTTCACTGGCTAAAAAGTTAGCTTTTGTTATATCTTACTTTATTTGATTTTAACACAATCGGTCAAGATACTCCCCTGTTCAGTGAAGAATGTCTCAGGGTAAGTGTTTTGGTCTAAGATCCTTGCTGATTTCCCAGCACTTCTCACTGTTTGACTGTAATGCAAGTACAAGTGGTAGATTTTAAGAACATATTTTAGGTGAAGTAACATGTCATAGCATGCACAGAAAACAGTTATTCTTTTGATAATCAAAATACTACTAAGAAAAGGTCTCTTTTGTGTTTTCCACCTTCTCATTGTTCAAGTCTCTGAGGGATATGATTTGAGGAATTTTGAAATGTTTGTGATAATTTGTATTAGGGTTTCTCAACCTCTGACCTATTGACTTTTTTAGGTCAGAGCTTTCTTTGTTGGGAGGGGCTGTTCTGTGCACTGAAGATGGTCAGTTGCATCCTTGTTTGCTACCGTAGGTACCAGCAGCATCTCCATTCCTCCACTGTGACGACCAAAAATGTCTCCAGGCAGTGTCTCCAATGTTCCCTGGAGTGTGCTCACCTCATGTTGAGATGCACTCATTTATACAGTAGCATGTCTTTGAGAAAAAATAAACTTTACTCTAAATAGAGAATGTGGGTTATGTCTGAATGATGACATATGATAAAAAAATAAAAAAAAAACAAACCTACAGTTACCAAATATGATAAATGATAGGATTATTTACTTCCAGAAATATCTGACTGTGGACTTCTCTTAAATAGTATATTCCTCAAAGAATGTAACAGAACTCAGTCCTGAAAACTCAACATATGATTTCTCAGGACTGTATCCCTCTGTTAACAGATGTCCTGCTGGCCCATCTGTGTCAGAGGGTGTGTGCTGCAGGGTATATCTACTTATGAAACTGGGTTGCATATTCTTTTGTGTTACCTATGATTCATCACTATGTGTTTGCCTCTTTGATTTTTCATATGCATATGCAGAAACATATGCATATATATACATATATATGTTTATATTACGTGACTACACATGGAAGAATTTGAGAAGTACAGAGACAGACAATTTTGATTATAATTTTCTCACTTGACAGCTTTAATTTTGAGGTACCATCAACTTGCCTTTAATTTTCAATTTGTGTTCTAGCATTTTTTTTTAACCTCTTCAGAAGGTTTTATTAGTGGATACATTAAAAACATTCCAAGAAGTTGTTTTTAGCACCTGTTCACCTTCATGCTGCCTAATGTTATGCAAGTTGTCTGTGTGAAGGGCACTTTGATCTAGGGTTTTGTGTTAATTTGCCTAATAGCCACAGCATTTACAGAAATAATTAAGATAACATGTTTTCAAAAGAGATTAAATTTTAAAAAGCCTTTAGGTTTTGATTGCCTGAGTTTTTGAAGTCCTACATTTCCATTTTATTTTTTTTCTCTTCTTTTTAAAATTCTAGACACCTGTGACTTACTAAACAGTATCTTGAAAGGGATCTGGATTCTGTTGTCCTGTAGCCACTGCTCTTTTCTCTCTCTCTCTGGCTTCCAACGGCTGGGTGATATTAGCTGTATGACAATATGTCTTTTCTCCTTTTCTCACCATCTCTGTAGGTGGACCCCCTACCCTGTAGATGCATCAGGGAGTGTCTTTTGTGAAGATGCATGACATCCTTAAGAAGTATGGGATAAATTCAGCTTATTCACTAAATGTCTTGCTGATAAGCTGGCTATACATTGAATGAATGGAAAGCAAATCATATTAGCAATCTGTCATGGTTCTGGCTAAGACACCTATGGTGATTCTTTTAGTAAACTAGAAGATCTGTTCACAGGCACCCCTTTAGTAATATTTGACTTCCTTAAATCATAATACACCTTGCTTGAATGTTTAGATTACCTATGTCCATACCAGTATTGTATTTGCTGTGTAACACACACATGTAACATATCAGTCTTTGAACTTGGCCATCAAAGAATGTATTTGGCCCCTTTGAGGGCCTTCCACCTCTAGAAATGATAGCCTCAATGCTTTTCAAGGCTAGATAATACATATAGTCTCTGCTTTAAATAATAATATGAACTTGGAAGACATGGAAACTCTGAGTCAGATATATGCAACCCTCCCCTCTAAAGCACTCAGGGTGAAGAGGGGAAATCTTCATCAAGTCTTGTTACCCTCCTGGATTCTTAAATCCTACTTCCAGGCACTGCAGAGGAGGCCGCTGCACTGTGATCTTAGGAAAACCCTCAACCAAACAAAAGAAGTTGACAAAAGAAACTCAAGAGCACTAGCCCAGCCACAGCTAAATTCCCAGGATGACTTAGGCCCTACACTTGTCCTGAGTTCCTAGACTTTCTCAGCGAGTTTGGCATCTGCAGGGGTGAGTAGAAAGGGCCTGTGGACTCTTTGGAGGTGGAAAGCGAACGAGCAGGAACAACGTGAAATAGCAAATGTCAGGGAAGTCAGGAAGCTCTGAGTCTTTTATGAGACCTTGGATATTCTGAGCACAGCTCCTCTGACACTGAGATTGGAATACAGATTACGGGAGGGAGCGTCCGTGACATGAAACCCAGGCTTAAATCTTCCCAAGGCTTTAGTGGGCCTTACCATATGAATATTTTGTTATTTTCTTTGGCAGTGCTCCCTCAGGGGTGGGGCAGTTCTAGAGGTGGGAGGGATGAGAACAAGATTGAGGCTAACACTGTTGTGAGGTATGTGTGCACACGTACATAGTGGGGAGCAGGGGAGATTATGAGAGAGGAAAAGAAAGGAAAGGGGAGAGAGAGAGAAAGAAAAAATCCCCATCTCATATAAGGCCCTGATACTACAATCACTGGAGCTGCTTGTGAATTCATGATAGCCTCACCATGAAAGGAAGAAAAGAGGACGAGCCCCCCATGCTGAAATGAATTTTATGCTTAAGAGCTTCTCTTGGGAAAGCAGATGTGTTTAAGAGTCTCTGAACTAAGATGGCCTTTTGGGGAAAAGGGGAAAGAAAAATCTCAACAACTTTGGAGCCTGGAAACAGTGGAAGGATGAATGTGGAAATGAGAAGCTGCCGCTCCCGTGAGGGAAGCCACGTGTCTTGCTGAGGTGATGCTGTGGGCCTGAGGGAGGTTGTCTGAGTGTTTGCCCCTAAGCTGGTTTAATGAGATCCTGGTGAGGACTGCGGGCCAGGCAGCCACTCTGCACCATCCCGACTGGGGGCCATCATGGCAGGCAGAGGCTGGCAGAGCCCCAGAGCGGTGCAGGCACCGTGGGGCATGTAGTGAGGTTCGTGGAGTGCTAGGCTTCCAGCCGCTTTGCCAGAACATGACTTGGCAGCAGATTTGAGAGTCTGGATTTTGCTTTTGCACACGTGTCCACGTCTGGTAGGTCATGCTGTCTCATATCCAGTCGTGCAAGTCAATTACGTGAGGCGGGCTACCCCAGACTGATGGAGGCCACAGAAACCAGGAGACTTAGGAACTGGGTGACTATTGGAGCCCCAGCACAGCAGGTACCAGAATCGGGGCTCCTTACACAGCCCTTTCTTTGGTCAGAGCAGGTCAACTACTATAGCCGCTATTCAGAAACAAGAAATATTTCTGTGTAGCTGACTGCTATATGCCAGGCACTGGGCTGTGTTTTTGACACACGTAATCGTTGTGACACATCTGTGGCAAAGGTACTTTGATTATCCCCATTTTAGAGATGGAGAAACTGGGAGCAAGGCAGAGTTAGAAAGTGTGGTGGAGCCAGGTGTGCGGTCTTGGCTACCTCCAGAGCGCGTGCCCCTGAACACCCAGTGGGCAGATTGGGGTTGAATGTGTTCTTTTATTTCAGCCGGCACTTATCGGCTGTTTACTCCATGCTCCATGCCACGCTAGGGGCTGGGGCGACAGGCTGGAGGAAGGCAGCATCCTGGTCCTTCAGGATGTCAGAGTCCCGGCGACACCCAAGCACGCTGGCAATGGCAGCAGTGTCGCAGACACCCTGAGACGGCTGGGCACAGTCCTCCTGGGGCTTGCCAGCCCGGAGCGGCAGCATGCAGCGGGGCCGGATGGCCACGGCCCACCAACTTCTTGTGATCATATTTGTCACCATTGACTACCCAGATGGCTCACCTGCCTCTACTGTGTGACCCTGAGAGAGCTGGCCTTCCTTCTGTGACAGTGGAAGCTTCTAGGAGAAGAGAGCTGTGGACAAAATGCAAAGCAGATCCTCCAGAAAGATAGGCCCAGTTGCTTATCTCAGGAAATCCTTTAGTCTTGTGAGCCTGAAATTATGGAAGAACAAAGCTGGGTCCATTGAAACAGAAAGAATAAGAAAACAAAAATAGCAAAAGGGAGGAAAGAAAACACTTTGAGTAAACTACCACCGCGAGCTGCCTCAGAAGTTCAGAGCGGGATTCTCATGTTTCAAGGATATTTTCAGATTCTGATGGCAATTAGGGAAAGACCACTGTAACCTTGAAACTTGGTCTGGAGGGACTGAGTTTAAGACCACCAAGACACTGCACGCAGACCACCCACTGCAGACTTTCTTGCAGAGATCTGCTGGCCAGTCTCTTGATAATACTGCAAGGCAACCTAAGCCATATTTTTTGGGAGAGTGGAAGAGTGGAAGCAGGTGATGAAAAGCCATGAAAAAAAGAATTAAAACAGAAATGTGCCTGAGGCTCTCATTTCAGCTGGCAGCAGAATTTTCCTCCTCTTTCCTTTTTGAATTTGATATTATTACAGGAACATTAGCACAGACTCAGTTTTCACTTGACAGTGAAATACCAGAAGTTGTCTTGAGGCCCGAGTGCTTTGTCGGTCCTGGGGAGGCAGGCTTCCTGTGAGTCATTGTAAATTTGTGAAAAAATTGCATGGGGATGGAGTGGTGGTGCAGCTAGTCACGAACTACCAGAGACCTCTGGGAAAGGTTTCTCCCTGGATGTGAGCTGGTGAGGATCAGGAGACACAGGAAGTGTAGAGGTGCAGCCAGGAAGTGGGTCACTTGAGTGTGAATCATAGAATCATTTTGAGGGTTAAATCAGCAAATTTCTGTAGCATGCTTCCACTAGTGCCTGGCACATACAACCCATGCTCAGTAAATATCAGCTCTTGTTACCATGTCTTTCTCAGCAGAGCAGTGATCTTTCTCTGCAGAACTGAAAACTGATGTCAGGAAAAGAGGCCTTGTGGTTGGAGGGAATGGTTTTTGGTTCGGTTATCTTTTTTCCTTTTTTTCTCCTTTCATTTCTCTCTTTCCTTCCTTACTGGAAAGCCACCAGAAATTGAATATGAGCTGGAAGACTTCTCCAGTGCTGTTGAATTCATTAGGTGTGTGTAGGGGCAGTGGAAGGTGCTGGTTTTCTGTGATTAAAGTGAAAGGACAGTTGAGAGTTTAAGGAGGAAAGGAGAGGAAACGAGCAAGGGCCAGGAAAGGAAGACCACGTGGAAGTTGTTTAATTGTTTGAAATGTTGACACACATGGACGCTGAACAGGAGCGTGAAGACTGACAGCTGAGTCCAAGGTGGGGGCCCGGTGCTTATCTTCCGTAGATTTGGAATGCACCTGCTCTTGTTGACCCCATCTGGCCAGCCAGGTGTGAGCCCCAGTACAGCAGCGGTGGCGGCAGCAGGGACCGCAGGCCGGTGCAGGCTGCAACAGACACACTCATCTCCCTGTACCCTCCTGCCCTCGGCTCTTTCTCTCTCTTCCTTCCACTTTGGTGACTCAGGGGGGGAAACATTGCATCACCCTATGAAGGAGCCGGGGGGTGGTTGGCTGTGTGCCATCCGCAGTGACCCAGGGCTGAGCTGTCAGCCACCACGACGTCTGCTGACCTGGAAGCAGAGAGATGAGCCCTTTCGTCAAAACTTTTCCATCCCAATTTTCTCTTTGGGGGATGCCCCCTGACTGCCCTCCAGTCCCACAGATAGTTGACTTTCTGTGAAAAGCCAGAAGAACGAGGAGAAAGGGGGACCCAAAAGACCAGAAGGAGAAACTAGATTGAGGAGATTGCTTTCAGGACACAGAATCCTTGCAAGCCTGGGCTTGCCCCTTCTTCAGACATCATCTTGGTTGATGTCTGTGTCTACCTGTGAAAAGCTGAAGGAGATGATATACACGCCACCATATAGAGGGCTGGCTCTTTTCCGGGCACTGGGATGTGGCATTCCTAGGCTAGGAAGGGGAGGGTTTCTGAAGAAGCAGCTTGATCATGGGGCAGGAGATCAGGGTTGAGTAAGAGGGTGGGGTTATTGAAATTGAATTGGGGGCTAAAGGGCAGAAAGAGCTGTACCCCGCTCCCTCCCCAGCTTTCCCCTTTGCTGGCTCTTTTTTTCCCTGTAAGAGAATCATAAGGGTCCCATCTGCCTTTTAGGGAGGGGTCTTGCTTGCTAACTGCTAACATCTGGGGCATGGTCCAGTTCATTATGCCACCCGGAATATCAAAGCAGTTTAGGCACTGGAAACCAGGGAAGGAGGAAGGGATTAAAAACAAAAAAAAACCCAGCCTTGCTGCCAGTCGGGCAGCTCTCTGTCTGCTGTCTGCAGGCTGCCACTACCCACTCGTTACAATTAAAATGAAGTGTCCGTCAGCGGCTATCTTCTCTGTGTGGCCCATATGTTTCTGAGCTGATACTGTCCGGATTATTCTGTTCGGGAAAACGATAAGGGCTGTTTATAACCTTGGCAAAGACTGAGGCCTAATCAGGCTGGAGCACATTTTCACCGACTGGCTGATAACAGGCTGTTAGCAGCCTTATCGCTGGGGAGAGATAGGCCGAAATAAGCAGATCTGTGAGCACAGGAGCCCAATCGAGTGGTACACACTCTGGCCCCAGCTTTATTTTTAGATTCCCTTTTCTCGGTTGGTATCAGAAGGCACAGAGGAAGGAGGTGGGGTGGGTGCTCCCATGGGGGTCAGAGGGAGGCGGAGGGGGACGTTAATCAACACGAGAGGCAGAGGGTCAGCCCAGCTCCCCGTGCTCTGGGCTCCCCTCAAATGAGGGAAAACACGCTCAGGTCTTAGGAGACAAAGGGAGGGATGGGGCTGAGTTTCCTGGCCTGGTGTGTGGGCCCCAGCGCTGGCTCAGCTGTGTCTCCCGGCTGCTGTTGTTTCCGTCCAGACCTTCAGGCATGGATGCTGGGTCCTTTCCACATTCCCTCCTGCTGCAGGGACTGACCTTGGCTTTTGGACTTAATCCACATTATGGGTGTCTTGATGGTATCCCTCCAGAGAGATTTTCCCCATTCAGCTCATCCTCATGCAGGCTTGGAGGCCAGACATGAGTTACATTAAGAGGAAAGGAGTTCAGGCAGGTCCATGGGTGCAGAGATTCAGACACTGACTGAGGCTTAAGGAGCTGTATAAACTGGGGACCCACGAAGCTGTGGATTAATAACCATGCTGGCTTCCCTGGTGTCTCAGGTGGTAAAGAACCTGCCTGCAATGAAGGAGACCCAGTTTGATCCATGGATCACGACGATCCCTTGGAGAATTGAATGGCTACCCACTCCAATATTCTTGCCTGGAGAATTCCATGGACAGAGGAGCCTGGCAGACTACAGTCCATTGGGTCCCAAAGAGTCAGACACGACTGAATGACTAAACACTTTCACTTTTTTTCAGCCTCCTCAGGGGTGAGCTGAAAGTTTTCAGAGAGCTCCAGGTTTCTGCCTCTCACTAAAGCCTTCAAGGAAAGACCTTTGGAACTTATGGCTATCCGCTGACAAATGAAAGCTAAATCAACAGCTGGCGTTTGCTTCTAAGACCTCATTCTCTGGGCCGTGATGTGTATGGTTCTAGAACAGTTCTGAATCTGACGTGCAGAGGTATGAATGTGAGATCAAGCATGTTAAAATAAAAAGTAGGAGGAAAGATGGAGAAGGCAATGGCATTCCACTCCAGTACTCTGGATGGAAAAGCCTGGTAGGCTACAGTCTATGGGGTCGCGAAGAGTCAGACACGACTGAGCGACCTCACTTTCACTTTTCACTTTCCTGCATTGGAGAAGGAAATGGCAACCCACTCCAGTGTTCTTGCCTGAAGAGTCCCAGGGACGGCAGAGCCTGGTGGGCTGTTGTCTATGGGGTCACACAGAGTCTGACACGACTGAAGCAACTTAGCAGCAGCAGGAGGAAAGATACAGTTGTGGTAGGCAACAAATGTCCTAAAAACAGGGAAGTTTGAAGGTATTGTTTGCATTAGACAATGGAAGTCTTGTACTTTCTCTGTTTATTTTGCATAAACCTTTCTGTCCTAGAGTACATTTTATCCTAAAGTGAAACACGGTCTACTGTGCTTCTGTCTGTCTCTCTGTCTCCATCTCTTGCCTCCTCTTCCTATCCTCTCTTGCTCTCCGAGCAGCTGCCTGATTCCTGACTCACTTTTGTCTGCCGAAGACTAGAAGAGTAGAATCAGGGGGTGGGAAAGAAGGACAAGGGGAGCCATGCACAGCGGGGCGGGGGGGAGGCATTTGTCGGGGCACACAGATTGAAGTAGGCACAGAAGGCAGCAGAAAGCATTATTACCATTATCATGCTAATCTGTTTACAAGGCCCCCTTTATTCATTAATCTTTGAATAGCGTGCAGCCTGAAATGAGAACCACCTGTGCCTCTAGGATTGAAAAAATAAGTGTTAAGGACAAATGGAAGCAGGAAGGGAAAAATTAAATATAAGCAAAATGCTTTAAACCAATCTTTTTGTCATTTAGACCTTCACACATATATTTTACAGCTCACATACTGCAAAGTGGCCAGCTGATTGGCAATTTAGAACACATCCCCCAAGTTCAGAGAAAAGTCTAAAAATGTAATAAAATTATTAAATGGTCTGTCTTTAAAAATCCAAACAGAGGGTTTTCAACACTAATTTTTATTCTTTTTGCAAGTTAGTACCCACACATAGAATAGAAATGAGTTAACACTTTAGAATCACTGGTTAACTCCATAAAGCAATCTTTTACATTATCTTCACGAAATTCAGCCGTATAATACAGAAAGCTAATGCTGGAAGGGACCTTACATATGATCTAGTTCAGTCCTCCGACTGTCTATTAAACTTTTAATTAAGAGTTCTTTACATGCAGTCCATACCTCCATTTGTCACGTCACACACACAGGCTGGTTACATTATCTTTAGAGGAGTTATTCTTACAGGGAGCAACATAGCTCTTCCAGACACTTATTACCCTGTGTTATAACAACTAGCACGGGCTGGAAGGAGATGTAGAGGAGAGCTGCAGCTTTCTTTGCCATTGTTGCTAAGATGGCAGCGATACTAGTTAGAAAATCTGCAGAAGACGTAGCCCACCTAGATCTAAGAATCTTCTAAGAAGAAATACAACGGGCCAACAGAATGGAATGGCTTCCATATTCCTTTAGATAGGACCGGAAGTTAGCTAAATAATAATTCTTATCAAAAGACCTTCCCTTTGTCAAGAGACTTTGTTCTCTAGTTGTAACCACCAAACCTTGTTGGTCACAGGTGGTTGTTCAGTCACTCAGTCGTGTCTGATTCTCTGTGACCCAATGGACTGCAGCACACCAGGCTTCCCTGTCCTTCACTTTCTCCTGGAGCTTGTTCAAACTCATGTCCATTGAGTCAGTGATGCCATCCAGCCATCTCATCTCACTCTCACAAGTGGCAGAGTCATAGAATCTCAGAGCTGTAGGGTTCTCCCTCTAAACACCTACCTCCTTATTTTTCAGAAGAGGAAACTGAAGCCCCAGAGAAGGGACTGGGATTAGAACTAGAATATCCTGCCTTCCAGCTCAGTGTTTTCCATCTATATGATGACTTTATGATTTAGCTATAGGATGAAGCATTTAAAATAAATCCCTTAACTGTCCATGCCACTGTTTACTCATCTGTAAAATGAGGATTGTAATTTCCCAATTGATTTTTAAGTTCCTCCCGAGCTGGGACTGTGCCATCCATCTCAGTATTTCCCAAGGCACCAAGCTCTCACGGTGCTTTGCGCACAGAGCTGCTCAATACATGTTGACTATTGAATAATTGAATGAATGAATGGATATGACTTTTAATTGGACTTCTCAAGTGATGACTTTTTCATTAAATGATTTTCTCAGTTGTGTGCCTGTTCTTAGCCATTCATCTCTTAAATCTCTTTTAGGAAAAGCAGTGAGAAATGATGATGGTGTCTTTGGTAGTTCTGCTGGAGAATCTTTCAGGACTGCAGAGGCCCAATTTCAATCACAGAATGGTTACTTGTTTTGTTTGCAGTTGGTTGTTCGTGGAGCCTTAGGAAGGCTTAGTGATCTGTGAGTCCTTTGACTTTGAGATTCTCAGCAGCAGGGTCATTGGGGAACCCTCTCCAGTGGATTGCTCTGGGATCTTTTCATTTTTCCTGAAGATAGAGAGGAAACTTACCGGGGGATCATGACTGGGGAATTTATTTAACTTGTTTCCTGCTATATCTTAGGATATAGGCGCTAGGATCATAGTAGAAATCTATACTCGAATACTTGGATCATAGTAGAAACTCAATAAATGGATAAATTCAGTGTAGACAGAGGTCTGCTTTTGCTTCACGATCTCATGCCTTCAGCACAAGAAGCTGGGCTGGGGGGCTGATGTTTTCTTTCCAAGTCTGTGGATTATCTGATTCTGTTCCTCTGACTCAGAAATCCTGACCAGGATCAACTCTTCGCCTGAAAGCATGAATTCGGTCAGTCTGTTAAAAATCTGTATCTTTGGACCTATAACTCACATTGCCAAGGCCCTTTGTATTCCAAGACTTTTCTCATCACTACTCCATGAAACGACCTCCCGCAAAGGCTGGTTGCCCTCTTCTCGGCTTCTGAGAACAGTCATTCACAGAGGTCAAAATCCAAGCAGAGAGATTATTTGGGGGGAGGGGGTTAGAATAAAATTGCTGTTTTGTTCATTCTAACTTGCTTCTCAGAGGCACATGACTGGCATATTTGGGTCATTAAATATAAAGAAATTCTTCTTATGAATTATGCCAGCAAGATGTTTTTGAATCATAAGAAAATGGTGTGTGTGGTGACTGCCAAGTCGTGTTTTTATATGTGACTCTGAGCACATCACCCATGGATCTGTATGTAAGAGGCAGTGAGACTGGGTACATGTATAGCATCATTCATTCGGGCCCTCAGAACCTTTCATAAACATGCAGTCACATAAGACTCCTGTGAGTTAAATAAATAATAAGATCCTTAGCCCCTTGAACAGAGTATGAAACCTAAATATTGAAAAATTAGGTAATTTAGCCCAAGGCTGCATGTGCAGAGACAGCAGGGCCCAGTGAGCTGCACCTAAGCGCCAGCAGCAAGAATCTTACCAGTGAGAAGGCATGAAGGCAGGTCGTGGTGTGGCTCTGAGAAGAGGCTTTTATTCAGCACCTGGTATGTTCCTGGTACTGAGTTAGAAACTCTTAAAGCGGGGAAAAGGCAAAACATACCCAAGTCTTTTCTCACGAGGCCTAAAAAGCAGTCTTTTCAATTTGTTGAGCTCACGCCGGGTGTGACAGTTCAATACTGAATAATTAAAATATAGAATGCTCTCCAGCAGTCACCGTTTGGTCTTGGAGGCAGAGAGCAGCTCTGTTCCAGGGTAGTGGTGGGGGGAGATTGACAGTAATGGAGAGGAGTTGGGGCAGTGCATTCAAAAATAGTTCAGTTTGGAGTCAACAGAGAATAGGAGAATGGACCTTACATTTGAGAAGAACCCAAATAAACAACAACTGAGAGATCAGAGAGAGGTTTGTGCTTTCATAGCACTTGCCACTGAATCTGTTCTCCTTTTGGTAAAAATGAAGGAAATGATATCGGTTAGTAGCGTGCCGCCATGGGAAGCACAGCTGAGGGTGGTTAACGTGTTGATAGTCACCTCGGTGAGATGCTCTGTATTTGATCTGTGTCAGCATGGTATTAGGTACCTGCTCTCTTGAGAGCATTTAAGAACGTGACGCTGGAGGTATTTCCGTGGACACATCTCTCCACCAGGTGTGTGGTATGAGCAGAACCAGACTTAAGAGAAAGGCCCTTCTTGGCTGCAGGATGAATACTGACCAGCAGATAGAACCGTGTTGAGAAGGAATCCTTGGGTGTCCCTGGGGCCTCTCCCTTCCAAGACTGAGCTCTGTCTCGGATTGTCAGGCAGGTGTTCAAATGAATAATGCAGCTAAAAATACTTGCAGCAGCAGCTGGGATGGTCTTTGAGTAGCTCTGGGATGGTGGGAGTACAGCATCCCAGCTACTTGGGCAGCTGTGTGTTGGCTTCAGAAAGTTAGAACAAACACTCTCTAGACACCTTCCCTACATTGACCAGGCCGCATTTCTGATGGAGAAACAAAACACAATTTTTGTTTTAGCCTTGCCTGGAAACAGGTGTGCCTTCACCAAACCCAGCACAGTTAAAGAACAAATTAACAGGCGTCCACTAGGGGGAGATTGTGGTTTCAGAGCAGTAAGTGGAGTTAATATTTATTTGTTCCCTGTCTAGTTCCTGCCCACCACTAATACATAGTACCTAGTATAATCTCAAGGACAGTAATCTCTATTAATAATCATAGCAATAACTGTTACTATATTAGCAGTCTTTTATTAATCACTTGAATGATGCTAAAGCTGAAGCTCCAGTACTTTGGCCACCTCATGCGAAGAGTTGACTCATTGGAAAAGACTCTGATGCTGGGAGGGATTGGGGGCAGGAGGAGAAGGGGACGACCGAGGATGAGTCAGGATGGCATCACTGACTCGATGGACGCGAGTCTGAGTGAACTCCGGGAGATGGTGATGAACAGGGAGGCCTGGCGTGCTGCAATTCATGGGGTCGCAAAGGGTCGGACACGACTGAGCGACTGGACTGAACTGAACTGAACTGATGTGTCAGATACCATATTTGTTTTATTTACTCTGCAAAACAAGAATCAAGGTAAGTAATATTTATCCCCATTAGTATAGTTCAGAAACTGAGCTTCAATAGTGAAACTTGCCCGAGGGCACACACACTTAAGTCATGGAGGTAGGAGTTCAGTCTAAAGCCTGATTCTTGAGCTTTCTTGGACATTTTAGTAAAAATGTTAGTTGTATTTCCATGTGAACTTGGTCATAACAGCAAGTTATTTTTTCACTCTAAACTTATACATATGGACTCATATATAATGATACCGTGTGGTATTGGCATTGTAGCTTGTTCAAGGTCATTTTGGAGAATCTAGATTATGTTTTGCAAAAGGGTCTGTCACCCGCAACGTGCCTGGGGTGAAAATCAGTGACTACCAGGTGAAGCCCCTGGGTGGATTGCCTTGGGGAACTCCGACTCTGACTCTGAGTGGTCTAGATGTGGTGACTTTCATTATTGTGGATGCTGAGAGGACTAACTCTGGTACATGGTGTATTGAGGAATTGGGTGGCAAAAGGGATCTTTAAGACGATTCTACAGATTTACTGTGTTAAATGTTATCACATGATGAGTATTCATGTGGCATTGACCTCAGAACACACGAAGATCCAAACCCCAATCGCCCAGGCTTTGGCGATGAGCTAAGCCTGACTCTGCTCCTTCTTGAGATCAAAGCTGATGACAGAGGTTGCCTGGCTGCAGCTCACTGGAGACTCGGGGATGCTTTTGACCATCCGGACTTGATGTAAACATGATGGAGCTATCGACGGACTCTTTATTTTTTGTGGCAGGGACTGGTTATGAAAGGGAAGTCTGTTTCAGAATTTCAGATTTTAAAATGGAAAAATGTGGATTTCAAGTAAGGCCTATTTTAAGTCTTTTGAAACTGAACTGCAGTCCTGTTTTTCCAGTCTTTATGGTAAATTCTCCTCCCTCAAAGTTGAATCACACTTGGATTTACTGAAAGAGGAAGGGCTGACCTTTGGGAACTGGCCAAATGACAATTTTCGGTTGATAACAAAATTGTTGCAGAATTCTACTCAGCCTTGCTTCTGGCCAGAGATACCATCAGATTAGATAAATTGAACAAGCCAGGGGGTACCAAGAACTGCCCAAGGAGACCTCCCCAGGCCTACTGGTCTGTGAGAAGGACACACGGGCAGGATGTGTCCCAGGAGCAGGCAACGCCATGGTGAGCCATTTTTCTATACATTTTCATTTGGGTTTAGATCTGAGGCAGGTGGGGGGTTGGCAAGAATTCTTCTGTCTGTACCTCATCCTGGAGAGAGAAGGTTAGGAAGCTAATGATCTGACATCAGGGGTATCATGTGGAATGTGAGCCCTGATCCCAAATGTGATGCAATTCTCTGATGAACCCACAACCAGAACCTGGACACCAGGAAGTACAAGCCGTTTTAACTTGTCCTGAGTATTGGAAAGCTTTTGTAGGCTACTAATTCAAATTGTAAAAATCATATTTACAAGAAATCTGGGAGAAGATGGATGGCATATTAGAATTATCTGGAGATCTTTTTAAAATCGTGCCTGTCCTGGGTCATAATCTCTGGATATGGGGGAGGCCCAGGCGTGTGTATTTTTGCAAAGCCCCCCAGGTGATTCTATGCCAGGCCCCACTGAGTTGAAACCCAGGGATTTAGATTAATTAATTAATTAATTCCATAGTAACATTGTTTTTGTCCCATCCAATGAGCATGCCAGCTGTGGCCCGCTATTCCTGTCATTGAATTTGGAAGTGTTTTGGCTCCTTAAAGTGCATGGGGTCTGTGTGTGTGTGTGAGTGCACGTGCGCGTATGTGTGTGTTTATTTGTTTTCTGAAGCATGCAGCCTGCTGCTGGGCCTGTGACATGTGATCAGAGCGATGTGGACACGGTGAGCCCGGGCACACTGACCCTCCCCGTTTCACTCTGCCTGCACACAGAGTTAACATCCTCTAGGTAAAGCTCTGGAATCCCATGCTGACCTTTTCGTGAAGCATTAGAATCAAGTAGAACATTTCCAGTTTTACCACAAATGCTTGCCCCATGGGAAAACACTTGCCTACATTTTATGACAATTGATTCTGATTTTGAGGAACTAATTTGTATTGAATGCAAAATGTCCAGCCTCACATGGAAACTGGAAAGTCCCCACATCTAGGCAGGTCCAACATCGTGTTTCTGTTGTAAAGACAGGGGAAACAATGAAAGATTGTGTTTTCTGTTTCAGAAAATCCTTCCTGCATTGTTCTGCATATTTTTATTTTTTACAGTCCTGTGGCTCTAATGATGACAGTTACAGATATCTGGGCTCATGGGAAACTTCATCCTGTCTGGTTCTGAGTTCCGAGATGGCAGAGGCTGCTGGATCTTGTACTGTGAGAAGTTCCCATTGTGCCAAGGATCCCGATGTGATCATGCTGACCCCTCTGAAGGATACTTGCGTACAGGACTGACTATCATTTGGACTCTGCAGGGAAAATTAGCATTTCACTCCCTGCACTGTTGCTCTGTCCACCAAGGAAGGAAAGTGCCTAGGACTGACTGTATGGTATACCCAAGAACTCTGGAACCTTCTAACCTCATCTGGAAGAAGTCACAGAGACAGTAGCTGCAACCTATCAGGCTAGCATCTGCTGACACACACAGGAGCCCCTCAAGCATACCTTCTGCCAGTGCCCAAACCAGGGGCTCACCTAGAGAAGTATCACTGATGCTTGAGTACCCCTGCCCCCAGTCCCAGGGCTTCCCAGGTGGTGCTAGTGGTAAAGAACCCACCTACCTGGAGAAGGAAATGGCAACCCACTCCAGTATTCTTGCCTGGAAAAGTCCATGGACAGTGGAGCCTGGTGGGCTGCAGTCCATGGGGTTACATGACTGAGCATGCATCCATGAGGGTGGAGGGAGATGGGTTGGTAGCAATAAACTGGTAGAACTAAAATAAATTAAAAATAAAACCACCTAACAATGCAGGTTAGACGTAAGAAATGCAGATTTGATCCTTGGGTCGGGAAGATCCCCTGGAGAAGGGCATGACAGCCCACTCCAGTGTTCTTGCCTGGCTGGCTACAGTCCGTGGGGTTGCAAAGAGTCAGACATGACTGAAGCAACTTAGCATGCACGCATGCCTCCAGTTCCAACCAATGTTTTCTTCAGTAGGAACAGCAAGTGGTATTTGAGGGAGGAGATGGTGAGATGCCTGTTAAGGTAACAGAGATGCTCAGTGGAACATTGCTTGGGAGGCACTTCTTCAGTACGGGAGCCGTGGTGGGCTTCGGACTTCTGTGGTTTCCTTCCTGAGGTCTAGTCACAGTCTATTCATTGCAACAAAAGACAAATTCTAAGAGAACCCTCCTGCACAAGGGTCAGGGGGCTTTTATCCAAAAGAATGTCAAGACAGATGGTAGTCATCCTAGTCTCTACGTGAACCCTTGAGAAGATGGCTGCGGGGCTTGGGGCAGGTGTGGGTATCTGTAAGGGTCTCTCTAGTCCCGAGCATCCTTAAGCTTTCTCAAGTTCATGCAACGGTCTGTTCCTGTTTCTGGGATTTGCCTCTTGGCATTGTTGTGCAGGGGACTTTTTTCCAGTTGTGCTTGTGGTAGAAAGGTCAGTCGTGCACCCACGAACGTGGCAGTCACTGTTTCTTCCCCACGGGTGCTTAAGCAAGTATTTGACTGGGTTGCAAATGAATTTGGGAGCTTGCTGGTCTTAAAACCCTCTTCCATCTGATTTTCTGTGTGGCCAGAATTCTCTTTAACCTCTGTTCCACATCTCAGAGACTTCATCTGTAAAACTGGGGGGCAAGTGTCTTCTGGTTGGTTGATGTGTTTTTTGGTCCTCCATAATATAGGATTGACAGAGAATGCAGGTAGAAAGGTAATGCTTTAAAAGCTGAAACATTTGACTTTTCTGGGCTCTAGTAGGTGAGGGCAGTTGTTTTCCGCTGTGGAATACCTTCTAAAACGTTTCCCTGAGTTCCCTTTTTCCTGTTTACTGTTTTAGCATGAAAGGTTGAGTTGCTAATGGTCCACTCCTGTTCCCCAGATATGAATACTGAACATCTCATTTGAAGAGATTTCTCTTCCTCTGCCTAGTGTTGGCTCACCCCAGGGAAAGGAGGAGTCTCACCCAAGGACGAGCAGGGTGTGGGAGCATGAATTATCACATATGCCATATTCACACAGGGTTTCATCCATTAGTCCATCATTTAACAAGTGATGCTCATTCACGTGACAGAACTGTTTTGAGCGTCTTTATTGGGTCAGGCTATACTCTAGGCACTAGGGATGAGCACAAACCGAGCGGACAGAATCCTTGTCCTCATGGAGCTTCTGTTTTATGAAAGAAATAGACAATAAATATGTTATCACATGGTATCAAATGGCACACAAACCTGTAAGATGCTCTTCTCTTTTAAACCTATTTTTGCCTCTTTCCCTTGGATTGACTTTCAGCTCTAGGCTCCCTGGCAAGTGGTTGGCCCCTCATGTTGACTCCCATGCCTGGCTGTCACTGAATGTAGATATCTGCAGGCTTACTTTCATGCTGTGTAACCATTTTCCGTTACAGCAGCTTCTTGCTGCTTACCAGAGCCTTAATCTCTTATGCTGCGATCAATGGGTGTGTGCCTTTCCCACTTGGATGCTCATTTTTTAATCCTTACTGCCTCCCTCAATGTCATCCTGTTCCATTTTTCTTTATAGACTTTCAGGTCTACTGTACCTGCTGATTACTTAGTGGAAAGTGCCAGACATCTCCCTTAATTAATTCCATCGATTTCAAATCCCACAAGGTTCGAGGTCCTTAGATTTCTGAAGCAGTTAAATGGAATGTCTAAATTCCAACCTTTTCCTTCTACAAATTGTTTTGCCACAAAGTTGCTGGGAGAAGGTGCTGCAGTTTTATTTATTTCAAGGAGTGTATTAATCCACAGAGGACTCTGCATTCTTAACTGGCTGTACACAAGAGAGAAGGAGAAAGGTGCTTGGTTGCCTCTTTCTTCCCTTCTCGCATCTCTCCTCAGGAAACATTTTTCTCACCCTCTCCTTCCTTTTGGTCATCTTTCCCCTTTGTCACTTATTTCTACAGTCCTGGCTGAACTGGGACTTTGTCTTAGCAGCCAGTTGTTTCTTAATTCTTTGAAAAAAGGTGTGACCGGGACTTTTAACTACCCAGGGTCTTTTCCAGGAAGGTACAGCTAAAAACCTATGGCAGTATGTGAGTTATACATACATGGTTTTCTAATGCTCTTTGCTAATAGTAAGCATGGAATTTCTAGAAAAGTGTTATCAAATCTGGCTCAAGCATTGTAAGATTTGTAAGGACGGTAACTTTTCCACATGGAGAAATCATCACTAGAGGAACTTCGAGATGCTGTGAACTCGATTCCCTCATTTTATAAATGCAAGTGTGGGGTACAGATTGAAACCTTATCATGAACCGCACCTGATACTAGGCATTATACATATATGATCTCTGAAGGGTGGGGGAACTGATTTCTGGGCACATTACAAGCTGCACCTAAAACCCAATTCATTTGCAATCACCATACTGCCTCTTCTGAAACCAGACAGCCAAAGAGAGGGAAGAGAGACTTAGTGCAAAGTTCTTTGGACTGACTCCGAAGAGGCTTACCCTCCACCCTGCCTGCTAGGTTGTAAACAATCGTGGACCCTCGAAAGCTGGCACTGGCACACGCTGGGCAGTGGCTAGCAGTGCGTGGTGCTTGGAGCAGTAACAGTCGTCAAAGAGTTAGTGTTGGGTGGTGGGCATATGAATGGGTTTGGAGGAAGAGATCGACAGATGAATACACCCTCCCAGCCCCCATCATGCCATCTGACCATCTGAAGTTGCGTACATGGTGGAAGGCCAAGAAACGTTCTAAGAAGGGGCGTGGACGTGTCTGAAAGGACTTTTTCCTTTCTGCCCAGGCCAGCCAGGCAGCAGAGCCCTGCACTGCCTGCGGCTGGGGAAGACTCTGTTGCTATGCGCCGGAAGCTTAATTTTATTATTGCTCTCCCCTATTTAATGTCTGTCTCTCAGGCAGCTGGTGATGTTTTAATGAAGCTGGAATTGTATAGTCTGTAGCGCTGGATAATCATAAGCTGCCGAGTCAGAATCAAATTAATAATTCATGAAATTAAAGTGTATAATTAATTTGAACCGTGCAGATGAGAAGAAGGGCCAGAGCCCACAGCCTGGAAGGAGCTGAAGTGTGGGGAGCGTTTACTGAACTCAGCTTCTATCTCCAAATAGTGTAAATCGGCTTATAGGACAGGTGTAGCAAGTCTGTGGGTCTCTCTGCACATATAGGCTTACCTGAAACAAAGTACTTTCATCTCAAACTTGGATTAAGCTTCTTAGAAGCTGCGGGGCATTTTAATTGGTTTTGATTCACCCTTCCTTGGCCCCAGAAAAATCTTGTTTTAATGGGAAATGAGATTGTCAGATGCTATCGGTTATGAATCTCGGTGGCATGTGGGTCCCTTGCAGGCTCTGTCAGAACGTTTGCTCTTTTCTGCAGTCGGCAGAGACATAAATCACAGTCCCCGATTATGGAGTCCTTGAGCTTCCTAGCCCCTCGATTTCTCTCTCATGAGTGTGCTTCTTCTCATATACACAAAGACATGCACACAGGGGAATATAAACGACTTCCTGCAGACCAGGGATCCCCAGCCCCTCGGCTCTAACGCTTGACGGTATGAGTTAGAACTGATGTAATAATAATAGAAATAAAGTGCGCAGTAGTGCGCTTGAGTAATCCTGAAACCATCTCTTCACCCCCACCGCTTCCACTCTCCATCTGTGCAAAGATAGTCTATGAAACTGGTTCCTGGTGCACCAAGGTTGGGAACCACTGCTCTAGACGGCAGTGATGGTACGTCTCGCGTCTGGTACCTTCTTTTCCTGCTCAGATGTGTTTTGCAGTAGCTGAGGAAAGGTATTCTCGGGGCCGTTTTTAGCAGCAAAGTGAAGGGAGAGGCGCCTGAGGATCTGCCTCATCCAGAGACGGGGCCTGGTCCACAGATTTTGGAACCGCATTGCCTTCCTCGTCTGACGCTTTCAGACTGCTTTGTGATGCTCGTCTTTGTCCCCTCTTGAGGTGGAAGAGAGCAGGGGTTCTGCTTATTCCTGGTCACGTTGACGTTACTTACTGGGCTTTTGCCTGTACTCTGCAGCTACTTCCTGGGATCCCGTTATTGTAGCTTTGGGATGCCTGCCTTGGTCCTTCTGTGTGTGCTTGGCTTTGAATGACAAATGCCGTAGTAAGCAGAGGGACCTCTGGGTTCCACTTTTCATTGGAAAATCCCTTGTGGTGTTTTAGGCTCCTAAGCATGGCATGTTCCTCCCCCAGTGGAGACATGCAGAGAGCAGGAAGGCAAAACAAGGACCTGCATTTGTCCCTTCCTCCTTGTCAGGCCTTTGAGAGTTCTTGTTCTAAAGGGACACATGCTTGGAGGCTCTGATATTGGCTAATAATGCATAAATTCCCCCAAGGTTTGTGCCAAAGTGAGCCTCCGCTGACTTTAGCTTCTTGAGTCTTCAGAATGCTTATTTGTCTCTCACAGAGAGGCTGCTGTTTACCCCTGTGTTCACACATTTAACCAGAAACCCCAGGAGGAAGTCCTCCTGAAGAGAAACCTCCTTAATCATCCAGGGCCTCACACGCCAGAGTGCAGTTCTCTTGACTCTCTCTTGATCTTCTCTAACCTGGTCTGTTTGCATGGCCTTCACTTCCCTACCACCTTTCTGCTTCCCCACAGGTAAGGTTTCAGCCCCTGGTGGTTTGCCAGACTGACTGATTACCCATAAACACAGCTCACGTTCTGTTTTGCTTCCAGCAATCCTTAAACCATTGCATGTCTAACATTCTCAGACTAATGCACAAATCAGGAACATTTGATGCTCAACCCATAACAAACACGTTTTGGGGCAGAAATAATGGTCCTGTAACATGTCTGGCTTCCTATCTTCAAAGCACTTTACATACACAAGTAAATCCTTAAAGTAGCTATCCATCTTTTTTTTTTTTTTTTGGCAAGAAAACCAAATGGAGAATTAAAGTGACTTGCTCAAGGCGACTGGAATGGTTGGCACCATGATGGGTTTTGTTTTGTCCTACTTTTTAGTTAGGACTTTTTAGTTGGTAGAGAGAATCTTAGACAACCTCAGGATTTGGAAATGAAATGTAACCACCTAAGAACTTCTGGAATTTCCTTCTCTTGTGTTCAACTAAAAATTTTTGACTGCCCTGGGTCATTGGATATTATCTCTGAAAAAGTGATATCCTATTACATGGTGTCTTATACAGACCTTTAGCCTTAGAAGTTTAGTCTGTTTTTGACCAGATTAAATTTCATTTGAGACTACTGTGGAACAATCAGAGTTTGTACCCAGTGTTTATTTGTGAGTTCTCTTTTTATATACCAACATTTTGGTCAACCCATAGCTGCTTCCTCTAGGGAATAGGATCTTTCTGACTTGAATAAGTAAAGTTTACAGACATTATGGTCTTTTTCTGGGTTTAATGTAGAAAGAATAGGATGGGATGAGAATGGTGGCTCCTGGGTCTACCTGTCCATCAGTTGGGTAACTGGACTATGACCTGCCAGTCCAGTTGTTTTAGCCATGCTAACAGTGATTAGGTTAGATTGCAAAGGATCAATCAGTCTAATCAACCAGGTGGCGTTCAGCCATGAATATGGCTGGAACCAGTGAATTAACCAGAAAAGCGCAGTCATACCTGGGTATTTGAGCAGATGCATGCTGAATCCACACCAAGGAATTAATGTAAAATGGGAAGCCCAGCCACTTTTCTCAGTGCCATGTTTGAAGTCTACTGTGTATGAGGTGGAGCTTTATGTAGTATAAAGTGTCTTTAGAAAGTCTTATAGGAAGAGAGGTAACTCGTAAAACCTATAATGACGAAAGAATGCGTTACTAGTAAAAGTAGCCCCGCACCTCACACTGGGAAGCAGTTCTTCTTAGATGTCCTTTGTTCGGATCTTCATCGCACTCTTTGTACAGGACTGGGAGAGTGACTTTTACATAGAAAGAAACAGGCACATCTAGGGGCAATGACAGCATCAGATTCCCTGTGAGCAGAGGCAGAAGCGGAGACGGGCATCTGTCTTCAGTTCAGTTCAGTCACTCAGTCATGTCCGACTCTTTGCAACCCCACGAATCGCAGCACATCAGGCCTCCCTGTCCAGCATCTGTGTTAGCAGTCACTTTCTCTAAGAGCCTCTCTTGTACTCCCATGATGCAGGAAGAAGCCCTTCCTCTAGCTTTCTGCATTCCCTCCAGCCACTCTTTTTGATCACTTCATTTTTGTCAGATGCTCCAGCAGTGCAATTCGGTGTTCAGTTCAGTCGCTCAGTCGTGTCCGACTCTTTGCAACCCCATGAACTGCAGCACGCCAGGCCTCCCTGTCCATCGCCAACTCCCGGAGTTCACTCAAACTCATATCTATTTAGTCGGTGATGCCATCCAACCACCTCATCCTCTGTTGTCCCCTTCTCCTACTGCCCTCAATCTTTCTCAGCATCAGGGTCTTTTTCGGTGTTAGGGTTTTGCTAAAACTCAACACCAAGCTTAGGCTTTATTAAGTTACAGACCCCCCGGGATAAATATTTTGACCCTTTAGCAGCTCCTGAATGAGTTATTACACTCATCCCTTGGCATGTACATAATGAACATGTAATGAAATTCAGTAATTAACTTATTTAATTTATGTATTTGTTTAATGTGTGCCCTTAATATCTGTCTTATGATCTTAGGAAATCTCTGCAATTCTGTTGGTTTTGATTATAAGATTCTAGGACACAGGGACTGTGGCTGTGCAGTTTTATTTGCTGTTCACTGTGTCACATTAATAAAATTACATTTGGTTGTAATTCAAAAGAATAAGTTCCTGTATAGAGTATTTTAATAAAGTCCATTTTGTAAGAACTAACATAGTTTTGAAAGTAGTAAGGCAAATAAGCTTCACTTAGTGATTCTGAGCAGACGTGGGGTCTTCTGGCCTGCTGCATCCATTCTTGCAATTGCAGTTGTCTTTTATTATTGAGATTTAGAGATTGATTTAGACTGTGAGGGACACACACACCTCTGATGGTAGGGTCTTGAGCTGGTTTGGAGCAGAAGCCAGCGGTCCCTTCTTAGGCACCAGAGATGACTCATGGTCACTTTCCTTTGGCACGTGAAGAGATGACTTCTGCCATGCGTGCTATGAGACTTTTTGCCTTTGTCAGCTGCTAGAATTTGGATGTAGGTATTGTATATGGTACAGTTGCTCCCGGGTGGCTCACGTGGTAAAAGAATCCCCCTGCCAGTGCAGGAGATGCAGGGGACATGGGTTTGTTCCCTGGGTCGTGAAGATGCCCTGGAGTAGGAAATGGCTGTCTACTTCAGTATTCATGCCTGGAAAATTCCATGGGCAGAGGAGCCTGGTGGGCTACAGTCCATGGAGTTGCAAAGAGTTCGATGTGGCTGAACACACACACACACACACTACATGGTACATAGGCTTATTTTGTTTGTGTGCCAGAGGTCTTTACCCCAGCTTCCAAGTTAACAGTTAATATTGTGTCCCCCAACCTATAAAGGGCACTGGTGAGAAGTCGTTTGTCCCAGATATAAGAGGGAGGCTCTTACCTCACTGATGATTTTAGCAGAATTTGAGCATTTGCAGCTTCTTCATCATCTGTTACAAAAAATGGAGATGGCTCATTCCAGCTGATCCTGGTGAGAATGGGGTGGCTCTGGTTAACACAAATGACCTTTTCAGACTGTGCTTCTTGAGAGGGGAGCAAAGCGCCCACAAGCACTGACAAGATCCTGCACGAACACATTCCTATTTCTTGTGCAAACCAATAATTTATTTGTTTTCCAAAGTGAAGCCCAAAGCATAGAAGGTTCGTAATTTTCAAAAATTATTTATTATCATTATAACACTTCCCCACAGGCAGCAGATAGCCCATTATTCAGAATTATAACCTATCCTGGTTTTCGATCCTGCCTGAATAATGAAATTGGAAGAAATGCAGGAAATCTGGGTATTCGTGTTAACTAACCATACTTCACTCTACAGGAGGCGGGAACCTCGCCCAACCAAAGATTTGTTTATTTTTTCAAAAAGGCATATTTTGTGCTCAGGGCCTCTGGTTTTTAACTTTCTAACACCAGTGAAGAGTCATTGAGTAATTTTTAACTGTAGGATGCATCTCTTTCCCCAGATTCTCCTCACCCACTGCAACATATTTCAGTTTAAATGGCCTGTTCTTTTTCTTCTTAGAGCTGTATCTCTGCATGGGTGAGAACTACAAAACCGGTCAGGAGGAATTTGATATGCCAAGTGGGTCAGCTCATTATAACTTCTAGGAAACCACAAGATAATTGTAGGGCTCTTGCTGGTAGGCTCCTCAGCACTGTGTTAAGCATTTTAAACTCTTCTCTGCTCTACTTGCAAGAGCTGCTTCTCTTTACAGTCCCTTTTATAGGACATCAGAATAAAGGTGGTTGACATGTATTTTCAAGGTAGAATTTTCCAGGCAGTGTCCAGGGCTTATCTGGTAACTGACTTTAGCGTTTGAAAAGAGCAAAAATAAAATATGTGACTCAATCCCCATAGTAAGTAGGAAGTAAATTTTGGATAGTCAGCTTCAAATCATCAGAATGCCTCTGATGATAAAGAGTGAGTTTTTCACTAAATGATAGCTATTTCACTATTGATGGATTCACTCGCTATGAAATGGTCAGAATTGGCCAACTGAAATACCTTTTGCTCTTTATCCCTGTGCTCAGATTTGTGCCTTCATTTTTTCCTCCTTCCTTTTCCTCATCTTTATCATAATTAAAAAATATTTTTATCATAGAAAATCATCTTCCTATTTTTATCATCAAAAATATTTATTATTATAATAACAGGCAACATTTATATAGCATTTAAATATGCTTGGGACTCCTCTTGGCACTTTTTAGGCAATTTAGTTTAAGGAAACAAATGAAGTAGATTTAAATATTCTTTCTGTCTTACAGTTAAGGAATGTGAAGCCCAGAGAGGTTAACTCACTTACCTAAGGTCACACAGCTAATCAATGGCATATTGAGTCTATGTAGGCAAGTGGTCTGTCTTGAGAGTCTATGCTTTTAATCAGTAAGCTGTGCTACTTCTCAGTATAAATGCAGTAAGCAAAGGAGAGATAATAATAATGATATTAATGATAATGAATTGTAACAGTAGTAGTAAACAGTACTTGATATTTCCTATGCATCAGGTACTGTGGCAAACACTTTAAATCCCTGTCTCATTAATCTGCCCAGTAATTTCATTACTGTTAGTATCCCTTACTTACTTCGCATATTTAGAAACTGACGTAGTTTCTGAACTTGCCCCATGTTACACATTTAGTAAGTAACAGAGCCCCTTATTATTGTTGAGATAAATCTTGGAGGGCTTCAGGACATTTCAAGGCCGCATAAATCTCTGTGAGGAAGCAGAAGGTGGAGTGGGGAGTTGGAGGAGGTTTGGGATGGTAGGTCTTTCCGATGAGTCTATAATCAATGAATCCATTTCTTGTCTGTTATTTGCTCTGCTCCGTGAACATAGCCCCTCATCCTCAGTCCCCGGCTTGATGGCCTTGATGAGAAGGGTGGATGTGGAATGGCACAGAGCCGTCGCCACAGCCAGCTCTCTCGCCTAAAGTAATGCCTCATGACCTGGCAATGCCTGCCGTGTCCCAGAAGCCAGGCCTGTGGACATCCTGACCTCTCCTTTGCCACTCAAGAAGGGGCAGTGTGGGTCCTGAGACTCATGGTGAGCATGCAACTGTGCCTCTGTCTCCCCCTTGGTCCTCAGGCTCAGTTCTTACCATCCCTCTCCTGTCGCTCTGAGAGGCTCAGTGTCCTCCTCCTTGAAAGGTCTTACTGGAACAAAGATGTCTATGGCTCTCCCTGTCCCTCTGGCTTTAGCCGTCACAGCTAAACTGGGGGCTGACCAACCTTGGAGTCAGGCTCCAAGATTCATTACTCAGAAAAAGTTCTGCTTTGTGCGAACTTGGTCAAGTCTAGAACAGCAACAGAACATAAACTCCAAAAGTTTCAACTGGCTCCATTCTATTGGTGTTAAAGAAGCAACTCAGTCACCATTTATTGCAAATTTTAACCATATTTTCCCTTAAGATTTATCTCTGGATGGTGGGGTTTTGAGTGTGGCCCTTTTGTGCTTATGTTCAAAAATGTAATGCACACATGGGTAGCACTCATGAGAATGAAGTCAGAAAAATGGAAGATTCCAGTGTTTTTATCCCGGTTCATTCTTGCTCTCTTATCTGTGTATACATACACGTGTGTGTCTGCTCATGTCTGAGCCTGTGACATGTGGTCAGCAATATCTTTGGGGGGCTGGCCTCCTTCTCTGTCATCTCTAGGAACATCTCCACAAGGGACAACCCCCTTGAAGTATTTCTGTGTCTTTCTCCTTGTTTCCCACCGTTTGCTTCCATTCCCCCATCACATGTTAATGGCTCACATCATCTTCCCTTTTCATCACCCAAAAAACAAAATCTCACTTGGCTTCTCCTCTGATTTCAGCCTGTCACTTGATGAGGTCCCTGCTATTTATATTTTTGTTTGTAGGAGGGAGCGGGGAACATATAAATAAAGCCCAGGCAAACCCAACCGCCTGGCTGGATATGAAGGGACTCCCTCATCTCATGGCAGCAGGGCTGCCTAACTGGTAGTTAAGCAGGGCCCGAGAGGTCCACACTGTGAATGCCGTTGAAAGGGTTACTGGGAAATGCAAACAAAAACAAGATGCAAATGAGGCTGCCAGCAACAGGTAGACTTAATCAGATGCTGTCAGATGAATTCAGCATCTCCCCGATTGTCGCCTCTCTTTGCCTCCCATTCGGAAGCCCTCATCTGCTCCAGATGTGGTTTAATTTACTGCGACTTGGCTAATTACTGTAATTAAGGATTAATTACTGTTAATTACTTTCACATAAACTCAACGCCAGTCAAAGAGCGGAGCCTTATGAAGTCTGCCACCGAAGTGAGCACGGCTCGGCGGCCTGTGTGAGCTCTGCAGGTCTCTGTGTATTGCCTGGGCCCCTGCTGCCACAAAGCTGCCTGACCTTCCAGCATCAGCAGTGGGATGGGAGGGCCAAAAGTGCAGGAAGGGTCAGCGCTCCAGCCTGCACAGGGCATCAACTACCAGGCACTGCCTTACACCGTGGGCAGCCAGAAGGGCAGGGCTGATGTTGGGGAGATGGCCTGAACAGCCTGCAGAGAGAGCCACGGAGCACCAGCCGTGCCCTGTGAATGTGGGAGCCAGTCTTGTCTTCTTTTTGTGCTATTACCCTGTTGGCTTCGTAGGCTAGAAAGAAGCCAGAATTCCACATTGGTGCTGAGGCAGGGGAGAAGTTCACCGTAGGTAACTGGAACAAAAATAAAAGAGATGGCCGGAAGTCAGCCCCAGGTCATCCATTTCTTCCTGAGTGCCCCCTGCCCTTCTTCTTCCCTAGGCTCCACCTTTCTCCAGCTGTTTAGAATCTTTCCCTTTCTCCTGCGTATGTGCTTAGTTGCTCAGTTGTGTCAGACTCTTTGCTTGCGCCCCCTTGGACAGCAGCCCGCCAGGCTCCTCTGTCCATGGGGATTCTCTAGGTAAGAATACTGGAATGGGTTGCCATACCCTTCTCCAGGGGACCTTCGCAACCCAGGGATTGAACCCAGGTCTCCCGCATTGCAGGCAGATTCTTTATCATTTGAGCCACCAAGGAAGCCCTTCCCTTCCTCATTTCATTCAAATGATCAAAGATAGAAACTGTGCCTTCTCAACCACTCCAGTTCTTCTTTTGTCTCCATCCTTGACTGAGACTGCTCTACTTAACGATATCAAGGCTCCTCAGTTGCTCAGTGCAACGTGTTTTCCAGTTCTCATCTTAATGGACTTCTTTCTTTGATGTATTTGATACTTTCCTTCATGACCTCCTCTTAGAATCCCTATTCTCTTGGCCTCTGTGATTCTGCATTGTTTCTCTGTTGCTATAGGACCCTTAGATATTGGTGTTTCCCTCAAGTTCTGATCTCACATGGGCTGTGAATGGATCCCATTCTACATACATCCTGACTGATTCCATCCATCTCAGGGTGTCTGTGACTCATCCTCCAGACTGAGAGCTCCTTGATGCCACGCTGTGTGTTTCATTCATTGTTCTGTCCCACAGAGAGTGCCATCACCATGATGCCGTTCCTGTTTTCTGGACCGTGCCACCCTGGGTCATGCACATCTTCTGGTGTCCACCAGTGTGACTTTCAAGGGTCTTTCTTGTTTCCTGCTCCACCTTTACCATTGCAAAGGAGCATTTTTCTGTTGGGGTGACGCAGGCCTTTGAATGTGTCATTCAAGAAAATCCTAGGACTAGATTGTTTCAAAGTGGGGTCTGAAAAGGGTCTTTTTGATAGTGAAATTCCAAAAGATGTATCACTGATGCAGAAAAAGAATTGCTGGAATACTTTGTGATATGTTTTTATTCTCTATATTATCGTCTCTATAAAAAGTAAGCTGCCTGGACTTAAGTAGGGTTGTCTTCATATTGACAAAAGGATACCACTCAAGTGTAAAGGAAACCTTAATTGAGGGAAAGAGAAACATTGAAATGAATTTTTTACTATTGCCAATTAAATTTTTCAGTAAATTGAAAAAATAGTTTTTATATTTGAATCAATTATAAGTAAGATTTTAACTTTTATTAAATATTTTAAAATCTTATACTAAACCTGCTGATCAATTAGAGAAAAATGTTTCATAAAATTAAACTGTGTTTTTTTTTTTAAATAGACCCTTTACGTGTTTGTTTCTATGTCACAGAAATACGCTATTAATTTTTTTCTGTAGTTGACTAGAGTGCAAATGGGTTATTGGTATTGCTCATACCCATGCAGGTATTCACTTACTCTGTTACTATGTAATGTAAGTGTAGATTCATTTTGTATGTGTACTGTATAATATTTTGTATATGCTTGTTTTTGTCACTGCATGTTTGCGCTTTGTTATTTGAATGAGTGTTCAGGTATATGTGATTTCAGTGGGGGTACA
Organism: Capra hircus; assembly: GCF_001704415.2. NCBI lineage: Eukaryota > Metazoa > Chordata > Mammalia > Artiodactyla > Bovidae > Capra > Capra hircus. Next base: position 115,860,319 of record NC_030810.1, read on the forward strand.
CTTTATATACAGAGCAAAGACATCAGGTGCTAGGACTGTAGTTTTGAAGTTAGCTGCTTTCTTGTTTTCCCCTGGAATTTTATGTTAAGGGGTATATTTCTGGAAGTCTAGATTCCCAGTGATGGTTTAAACGAAGTGTTTCTTGTACACTGTGAACCAGAATCAACTGCAATGGACAACTCATTTGCAAGTGTAAAATAACAGAAAATATCAAACTACACTGCGAAATTATTTAACTGCATTCTAGTATTTCTTGACTGAATAATCCACTGCAGGATTTGAATTTCTCCTTCCAAGGGATTTGTAAGCCATCACCGTCAGATACTGTGTTTGTCATGGCTATGTACTAACTCTTGAAATCAGGTATGGGGTATCTTTTTCCTCATTGTATAAAATGGCTATAACATAAATGGCTCACTTAACGTACTGTTTGAATGCCTGTTGTATGTCACACACAGGACCGAGCCCTGGGGATAACATGGTATTAAATTATCTGTAGTGATGAATTACACTGTGATAAAATTAATAATAATCATTACCATGAGAAACAAATATAGTTTGACATATTGAACACTTTTTTCTCTTGTGGTGGTATGCATTTACTCAAATGTCTGGATAGCATGGAAGGAGCGAGGAATGGAGAGATGATACTATGATAGAACTGTGATCTGGAGGGGGAATAGTTATATAATTTTTCTGCCAATGCCGTCAGGTATTTCAGGAATATCTCTGAATAAGGAAATGTGGAATAAAGAGGTAATATCATGACATCATTGTCCAAACTGGAGAGCAAGAACTGTAGTTATTAGGTGAGAAGGCCAACAGAACATTTCAGATTTTTCTGTAATTCATTGATGCTACTATAAAAACATACATCTTCAGGTAAAATTTACTGTAAATGCTTAATTTGATTATATGTTATGCAGTTATTTATATTATATTGCATAAGCTACATACCCACTGTAGTTTTGGCTCATCTCTATTCAAATTACAATATGTGTTCCATATCTGCAACACCACAATCATTTGAAACAAATATATATCGCTTTTGTAAAAGGAATTATTTAGATATAAGTATTCATTCAACATTTAGTGCAAAAGAATTTATTGAATGGATAGAGAGACCCAAAGTAAGCATGCATAAATATGCATAGTCTAGATAGAATGAGACTAATTTATGTACATTGTCCACGTATAGAATATGTATGTTTTTATACTTAAGTTTCTTTGGTAAATATTAGAGACTCATATGTGCCTATGTATGGGCTTGCATCCCCGTGGACTGATTCGGGGACTCGTGTATAGGAGGATCTCCTTGCTGATAGCAGCAACAAAGCTGAAAAGAAAGCAGTTGAGAGAGCAAGGGAGAAGGGAAGAGAACAGCCGTGATTAAGTCGGCATTGTTCTATACGATCGCCGGCTGCCTGCCATTGTTTTCCAGCATTTGAAGATGAAACATATTCATTTAGCTTTCAGAACGGATGGCTTTAATAAGGGCAGAGCAGAGAGGTGGGGTAACACTGATGACTAGAGAGACCCATCAAGGCTCCCCCTAAGGCCATTCCGTCAGAGCCGAGGACCACATGACCGTTAACTCCGCAATCAGGACAAGTTTTCCACATTCCAGGGTATCCTTCAATGGCAGAAAGAGTCGTTTGGAGTCAAGGGAAGATGTATATCAGCAGTAATTGGATTCTGGCCAAAGCTCTTAGGACAGTATTATCTATGGTGAGGGAATTGGGAGGGGCTGGGCTGAGCCAAGCAGGTGTGATCCCAGCCACAGGCAAGAGAGCAGCAGCCAGCGCGGGCCTCAAGCTGGGGGTGTCCCGGGACACCGAGCTGCTGGTTTGCCCAGGAGTCAGTGGGGCCTGTCTGTGGGTGTAAGTGATCCTCTTTCCCCAGCGGAAAAGGGTTTCTGAATATCCCAAGGGATGAAACTTGGGGCTCTCAAGGATGAGGCCACCCTGGTTGCACTTGAGTAAACAAAGCTATTTAAGGCCTGAAAGTGCCCCATGCACCCTCTCCCCACTGCTGCCCTCTCCCCTCTCTTCACCCTGACTACTTCATTACAATCTGCCTTCAGGCCGGAATTGCCCTGCTTAAGCCTCAAATCATTATAATTACCATTATTAGAAATAGCTGCGGGGGAGGCAATGGAACACCAAGTAAAAATGTGTGAGTGTGTCCGCCGGCCCTGGAATCACTCCTTTTGAGCTCAGGGGACCACAAGGCATGAAGGTTCCACCAAAGCCAGCTAATGCGATGGCTGTCAGCTCTACTCACCCCACCTGTCAAGAGGGGGATGCAGTGGGGCTCATTTTTTTAATTGACACCTTCCTCTCTCATTCCACGCTCTCTCGTCTCAACCTAATTCCTCCTTTCATCTTCCTTCTTTGAGAAAAATCCATTCCTTTGCTCTCCGAATAAAGAAAAGGGAAAAAGCCACATAAGGAACAGTGATACACATTATCCTCCAGAAAAAAAAAAACAAAAACAAAAACATAGATTTTAACAAAGGTGCAAACCAGGAAAGGCACCAAAAGTCAGAAAAATAATTGTCAGCCACGTATGAGGCAGACAAGATGGGTAGATGGAGGAGAGAGATACGAAAAGAGCAAAGCAGGGTAGAGAGAAAAAGAAAAATTTGCTTAAAAATCAGAGAGAGAACAAGATAGAGAAGAGGGGATGAAATACTGTACGTTTCTCATTGTCTAATTTCCTTCTAGTCTTTCTTTAAATGAAACCTAGAGTTTCCTGCAATTGAAGGAAAGTCGAGTTGGGAATATGGTGGAGCCAGAAAACATGTCACCTGAATGTCTGTGATTTTTCAATTCATAAGGACTACTCTCTGTAGACTTTCAGGAAGGGCTGTGAGGTGAAATGGAATGCGGTGCTATTGACAAAGATTCAAGGAGACAGGGAAGAAAGGTGTGTGTCCAAGCGGATTCTACCCAACAGTGGGACCTAAACATCTCCTTGTTTTTATTTTCGGCAGCCTTGGAAGTTTACCCACTCTATGTTTTCTTAGCACCTGATGGGAGAGCCTCCTGAGAAAAGCTCCTTCTGTAAGCCTTGGGCTGTTAAACTTTTAGACCTCTGAATGATCATTTATTTGAAGGTAGATTGACATGAATCACATATAACATTAGTGGTATTTAGAGATGGACTGGGTCAGTTAGTCCCTTAAGTCAAGAAATATTAGGATGAAGTTAGGGAAATAAATCTTTTTATTTCAGTGTTTTATTTCAGTGTATTATTTGTTTTGTTTTCATGTTTAATTAATTCATGATATAATTTGCATAAGTAAATGTATTTCATGTGTCCTGTTTGATGAGCTTTGACAAATATGTCTATCTCCCCCAATCACCACCCCAGTCAAGATAGAGAACATTTCTATCCTTCCAAAACATGCCTTCATACCCCTGTGCAATCAGTTCCCCTGCCACTATCCCTGGCTCCTGGCTACTATAGACTAGTTTCTAGATTTTCATGGAGATAAAATTGTACAGAACGTAGTCTTTTGTGTCAGCTTTCTTATCTCTAAAATCGCAAAAAATAATATTTTGAGATGCGTCTGCACTGTTGCTCAACTCAGCAGTGTTTTCTTTTTTGTTGCTGAATAGTATTTCATTATGAGAAAATACCACAACATGTTTATCCATTTTTCTGTTGATGGGAATTTGGATCATTTCCAGTTGTATTCTCAAGAATGAAGCTACTGTGAACATTTGTGTGCAAATCTTTGTGTGACATATATTTTCACTTTACTTAGGTAAACACTTGGGATTTATGTCCCTAAGTTGTATAATAACTGTATATTTAATTTGTAGGAAACTGTTTTCAAAGTGGTTATACCTCTTTCTCTTCTTGAATGAGACCATACATTCTTTTCTACAAAAGGAAAATTAGATGAGATATTACATGAAGTGATACAAATAGGTATTGCAGTGGATATAAGCTTCTCATATTCTGTAAAGCTGTATTTATGCTCAGATGAATAGTTTAAATTATCCTATTTTTAAAATTAAATAACCTTAAATAAAACCTTCCCTAAAATCTACAGGTCTAAATTATTAATTGATCTCATTAAATGTGCAGTTATCTAAGGAAACGTGCAAACACAGTTCTAATACTCAATGTGTTATATGGCCTAGTTTCTCACCTTCTCTAAAACATCTTCCCTAATCAGCTCCACCCTGAATTCCCTTAATTCTCATTCTTTCTACTCTTACTTACGTCAGTAATACTGTAGTGCCATCCAGTTTGGACGGTATTATTTCTAGTTGGTGTAGTAGTTGGTCTGCTTAGGAATACCAGTTTTGGAACAGATCCCTTACAAACTGGAGCGTATTTTCTCCTCTTCATAGTCACCATGCATCTTACTAATGTCAGGTGTACTCTACGTGCTCAATAAATACTTGAATATGTGAACCTAGTCCCCAGGAGTTATAGTTTAGAAAACTCACTACCCCTCTGTACCCTAAGGTGAAACATCTTAAATAACACATAAGGGTCCCCCGGTGTAAATCAGTCATAGACAGACATTCATACTCCGTTTTATTATAAAATCATCCTGCCTGTTCATGTGCCTTAAATGGGCTCCACATTCAGCTCCCTGCCTTTGAGTAAATAATCACGCACTAAAGCTCAAGAAATACTTGGTTGTGGGTTTTCTTTTTCCACCCCGGCTGCTGACGTGTTGCCTAGCGGGCTGTATTCTGCGCTGCACTTGGTTCCCTCTCACAGCTTGTGGTGAGTGAAATTATTCCAAGATTCAATGAATACCTGCTATTGAGAGGCTTCCCTAACCACCCAAACTGGTCTTTTGTTAGTGGTTATTGAGAGGATTGTCACAGCCATTGACCTACTCAATTTTACTTCAAAAGAAATGAGCATTTTTCTTCCCCTTTCATTTCTAAAAGCAGATATGGCAATTTGCTTAAATTGCTGTCTTTAAAAGTTTAGGTGATTATAATTTTTTTCCCTCTTGCCTTTTTTCTTCCCTTTCACTTAAGCAGCACAGCGCCGTCTCTTTTTCTGGGGTTGGACACACTTCCTACTGTAGGCTTTATGAAGTGACTGTGTGTGGCGGGGGGAGCGGGTGTGGGTATGTGGGTCCTGACACATTAGTATTCATTTACTTGAGATCTCCAAGACAAAATAAGATTATATTGAAATTGGTGATTAACATTTTAATTCTGAAGTTTCTTTTCTTTAGGCACAAATACTAGAGGTTTATAGCTTTAAAAATTTACCTAATGGAAGGTCTTGATTTCTTTGTGGAAAAAGATATGGTAGCAACTAACTTCCGTGACTGAGAATAGGAAGATAGGTTACATTTTAAAGATGTCTGTATCTGAAGAAGAGACAATTTGATGTAAATGTGGAAAGATGAGATAAGAGGTACAAGTGAAGGACTAGGGTTGGGGTGTAGGGAAGAACGAGATGATGATGAAATAATACGGCTGTTTGGCAGAGGCCATGAGAGGGTCCTGTTCATGGGTCTGGTTTCCGTGGGTCACAGTTATCTTTACAGTGACCTGTGGCCAGGTCAACAAGACATACTGAGCCATTCCTTCACACCAAGTGTTTTATATGTGCTGAAACCTATAATGAAGAAAATACATCTTAAATTGCGATATGGAAAAAATGAAACCTATGGCAAGACTCAGTTCTTCCTTCTGGGAGCTCAATGGCCATAAACCTTGCTCCCAGTGGTAGCCAGCTCTCTTACAAATAGGTGACCACGGCAAGTAGAGGATGAATGGAAGGAAAAGAAAGACAATCCTGGTGCTAATTTGGGGGAAAACCCCTTTAAAGCTCAGACCCCATTATTAAGAGTTTGTATAATATGGGATAAGTGTATTTTCTCAGTAATTGGTATGTGCCAGTGATTATATGAGGTGCTTGGGACACAGAGATGAATTTATTAATTAATTCCTAGTATATTGAATGTGTATCTGCTATGTGCTAGGCATGAATAAGACATTATCTCTGCTCTCAAGGTACTCACAGTTAATGTGAAAGACATACATAATCAGTTCTTTCCAATACATAATAACAAGTGCTTGGTAATATAGATATTTGTAAAATTCTATGAGAAGACAGGAAAACTAATTCTGCCTGCGCATATTGATATTTGATCTCTGTTACTAGGTACAGCATAAAGATTTTAAAACCATCAGACTTAGAACATTATTAAATATGTCAGCCAAAGTAAATATATAAAGATGAAATGCTAAGAATTCATAATTTATATATGTGTGCGTGTTGTTATTAGTAAAGGGGCTTTTTGTTTCTCCTTTTTTTTTTCTTTGTCATTGTGTGGGGTTAATAGTCCTGCCTGTCCCAGCTAAGAATTTGACTGATGGGCGTATTTTCTAAGATGTACACAGAGAGATTGGCCAAGTAGTCATCGTGGATATTTGGGGCTTGTGGAGTGAAGCCGGCATCCGTGGCCTGTGAAGACAGTAGCTCTGGATTTAGTGGACTAGGAGGCTTTTTGGTAAAATTCTTCATAGTGACCCAGAATTCATATGTTCCAGATGTACGCCTTTACTATTCCAAAGAATGCTGGATGAATTTTTAAGGTTATAAATTGCAATTCCTGTTAACAAGCAACCAGAAGGAGCCCTGGAAGTAAAATGTGCTTCAGATCCAGAAGTGAAAGAATGATATAGTGGGTCATATGGTCTTTTGTTTCTGTCGCTTAAATGTAATATCTTTACAAGGAAGTAACTACAGAAATGGGCTGTGTGTCCCTGTAGGTTGCCATGGTGGATGGTAGCCAGGCCTTTTTTCCCTTTCTGTTCACTGCACTGTTCTAATGAATGGTGAGAGTGTTTTAATAAGTCCCCTGGTCATCGTCGTAGTTATGATCTCTAGATGAAGACAGCTTTTTGAGGCTGGTGTCCTAGGAGGCTGGAGTCAGCGTGTGTGTGTGTGTGTGTGTGTGTGTGTGTGTGTGTGCGTGCTTGCACTTGATTTATAAACCACCAAAGCCACGATGAAGTACTAGGGTGAAAATCACCTACGTTAACAGCAAAGAAATGTCACCATCAATTCCAAGAGGGACTTGTAAACCTGGAACTAACAGCCAATGGTTTAATTCTTTTAAAATAGCAATTTCTTTAGCCTTTCTAGGAGAAACTGCATTCCATCAGGGAAAAAAAAAATACAAAATTATGGGCAAGAAGAAAAGCTGAGAGTTGTAAAAGTTAAAGAAAAAAATTCTTTCTTTTTGAGAGGCAGTCTTCCAGGGATTCTTGAAGAGAAGAGTACCTTTCCTATTCAAGGTACAGTGACCTCTGGAGAAACTCCAGAATGGGGAAAACTGCAGATATTTTGTTCTGAGAAAAGGGGAGAAGAGCCTTCAAAGCCTACAACTACAAGGTGTCTGTATTATTTGGGACTGGAAGACCTAGCATACATTCAACACTAAGGATCACAAAGTTAGATTTCCAGTACAGTGTGTGTTAATCACTCAGTCATGTCCGACTTTGCAACCCCATGGACTGTAGCTCATCAGGCTCCTCCGTCCTTGGAATTCTCCAGGCAAGAATACTAGAGTGGGTTGCCATGCCCTTCTCCAGGGGATCGTCCCAACCCAGAGATCGAACCCAGGCCTCCTGCATTGCAGGCGGATTCTTTACTGTCTGAGCTACCAGGGTAGCTATACTGTATTACAGTACAGTAGTAGACTCATTTTAAACAGTAAATGGATCAATGAATGACACATTGAGGCCAATGTCAACACTAGGACTCGGGTATCTGTTTTAGAAACTGCTATATAAAAACAGCCTGTTTTTGTTTTGTTTTGTTTTTTACTGTTCTTCTTTTAACCTTTGATTTTTAAAAAATAAAATCAGAGAACTATAACTTGCCCCTGAAAACACCAAATGAAGATCATTTTAACCAAATTTGAGCTTTTATTTAGGTATCTACAGAATGGGAGTTAATAGCCTTAGCCAGCTTGCTGCTTGAAAATGCTAGAGGCATGAATCTGAGAGTGACTATAGAGCAATTGACAGTGATGAATGTGAAATAGTAATGAATAACTTCATAATGGAGCAGAGATGTTGTTGCTTTGCATACTAGTTATTGGACAGAAGGAGTGGCACCAGGATCTGACTCCAGTAGTATGATTGACTTTTCTGCTATGGGTCAGTTCTGGCAAGCAGGGTATAAGCCAGTGACGAGAATTCCTAGTGGGGCAAGGCTCGTGATGGACTAACCCAGCAAGCGTTAGTGGTGACACTTCAGCTGTTGCTTTCCTTCCGCACAAGCATCCAGTCAATGACAACTAGTAAGATGGCCATGATCATAGTAATATTTATTGCCTTGATAACAAGTTGATAATGGTTCTATTGATCTCTTTTGTTCATTTCCTTTCTGCACTGCAGTCAGAGTCTTGGTTAGCCCTGACATGCTGAAGTATTCCTTTTTTTCTTTGTCTCTCCCTTTCTTTGTAATAAGACTTCATCAGGACTGAAGGATCCAACACTCCTAGCCCTTGCCATCTGCTACTTTGAATCTTTTTACTCAAATACTTACTTCCCTCTGCTGCTGTTGAAAATGATTTATGTTGAACCTGTACTTTTGCATAACCTTGTGTTTTAGACCCCTCAGAATTTATTAAGTACCATCTCTGAGACTGTGCGTCATCTTTCACATGTTTCCTCAATTGATTCCAAGGAAATCCAGTATTCTGTCAGATAGCTTACTAACACTGTATCACTTAGGATTATATTTGTCTGCTAGCACCATTCTAAAAATATGGTGGCTTAAGCAATATGTTATGGAATAGAATTCCAAAGGTAAGTCATCAGAGAACCAGGGGACTTATAAAGGCATCATTCTGCATTTAATGCTCATTTTCAAGACCACCTCATAATTTAGTATTACTGCTGAATTTCCCAGCCATCTCATTAGTATTCCAGGCAAGAAGGAGGGAAAGACAAGGCTAAATAGGGCATACTTCTCATTTGAGTTAATTCCCTTTAAAGAGTCTTCTTAAAACTCTCACGTAACAGTACCACATGCATATAATCATACATAAACATATATACATGCTTTTATATATATATTATCCATATATATGTTTTTATATATAATCATCCAGAACTTAGTCCCATGGCCATGCCTAGCTTCAAGAGAGGCTGGAGAAAGCTAATTATTTACCTTGGCATATTCTTTAAATAAGCTGGATTTCTATGTCTAAGGAGGACGAGTAGGATGGATATTGGCTAGACAACTGAAAATCCAATGGCATCATATGGACACGTGTGATTATCATGATAACTTTGTTTCACATTTGTTCCAGAGCACCAGGTGATGTGCCAGGAGGTAGGGTCAGAGAACAATGTTAGGGTCAGGAATACTGGAAGATACAGACCAATAATCCCATATATTTGATTTTGAGAAATTGAAGTCAGCAGTTCCAAGTCATATATCTGACTCAAATGGCAGATCCTACTTCCTAGGCTTATTTCTACCTTAATCTTGTCATTTTAGAAGATCCCTCTTCTCTGTTTCTTAGTTCCTTATTACTTCCTTATGTATGGATTCAGATACTTACTACTGAAGAAGTTCCAACCATACATCCTATATATGTCCAATGAGCAGGTAGGTATTGAACGCAGCTCCTCTTATGTGAAATAACTATACACCATGGTTAGTTACTCAGACATACCTGTACATCTCCATAGGGTACCTGATGAGTTCAAATCTATTGCCTTGTTGCCTCCTTGAAACAATCCTACAGGTCCTGGGGCTTGTCTGTGGGAGAACCTCCTGATCTGTCTGTATCGGTTCTGCCTCTCCAGTGGCTAGGACAATGCCTTGTACCTGGTGCTTGCCTAATAAATAGTTCTCCCTACTCTCTTATAGGAAGGGGGTTGAAAGGGCTAATAAGCAGAAGTTATAGACTTGGCCTCTTTTCTAAAATAGCTGTTAATCAGGAAGCAGGAGATATATAAGTAATCGGAGGAGATTTTATTCAGCAGCATAGTTAAATTTTTTACGTAAGTCCCAACTCTTAGTTGAGCTATTTGGGTATCTGAGAAGACATGGGGTGAAGGGCGGAGAGAAAGGAGGATTGCATCCTGGTTGATTACCTGTCATCTGCAAGACCTTATTCCATGTAATATACCAAACTTTCAAGGCAGTATTCTTATTCTCTACACTAAATGTGCAGTCATATTTTCTACACCAAGCTTGAAAATGAATACTTGTATCGTCATTTTAAAGACGGGGAAACTGAGTCTGAGAGATGAAGAAAGCTGCTCAAGGTCACATACCTACTGAGTGGCAAAGCTGACATTAAAATCCATATTTTTTTCACTATGGCACATTGCCTCTCCAAGGAAAAATATCAAAGAAGAAAACTTAAACTTTGCAGTGAAAAATTGCAGGAAAGCACGGGCCACAGACTGAGCAATGGCCTGGAAATTAGAATTACTGAATTCTGTCTCCCTGACTCTGCCGTGAGACTTTCTTTATCATTAGAAGCTGTGTGTTGAAAGTGCTTTATAAAGACTTGAGACTTTGCTATACAAATGCTAGTTCATCTTAATAGTAACACATATCTACCCCTGCATTTCTGCCCCTATTGAAATTGGGCTAATAATACTGTTTCTTCTCCAAAGTCCTGTAATGACTGATGTGTTAGAAGATACTCAGAGAACTACAAATGAAGTGCCTTCTAAATAGCACCATTTCTCAATACAGTACATGTGTAAAATGATTTTGGATGTTCTTTTTAAAGTATTTTCAACTGTAGTGCTGGAGAAGACTCTTGAGAGTCCTTTGAACAGCAAGGAGATCCAACCAGTCCATCCTAAAGGAAATCAGTCCTGAATATTCATTGGAAGGACTGATTGTGAAGCTGAAACTCCCAATACTTTGGCCGCCTGATGTGAAGAACTGACTCATTTGAAAAGACCCTGATGCTGGGAAAATTGAAGGTGGGAGGAGAAGGGGATGACAGAGGATGAGATAGTTGGATGGCATCACCGACGCAATGGACATGAGTTTCAATAAACTCTGGTGGTTGGTGGTGATGGACAAGGAAGCCTGGCCTGCTGCAGTCCGTGGGGTCGCAAAGAGTTGGACACAACTGAGCAACTGAACTGACTGATACTGGATCTTAGTTACAGCATGTGGGATCTAGTTCTCTGACCAGGGATCGAACCCAAGCCCCCTGCATCTTAGCCACTGGACCACCAAGGAGGTCCCTGAATTTTCTAATTGAGTTGCATCACTGAAATTTTAAGCAGTGGAAGAAAGTAATAGTTACAATATTAATGCAGTAGTAATTAGTAATAAACATAGTCAACCAGCTACAGGTTAGGCCAGTGCTTGTGTGATTTTCTGCCAGAGAATTTACTCCCACTGTAAGATGGCTAATAAAGTCATTAGCAGGATAGAGCACATCTGAGATAAGACCTTTTCAGGAGCCTTCAAAAAAATCTCTTAATGAATTCTGCTGTGTGTCTTAACAGATGCATATATAACTGGATATAACTAACATTATATTCCTGAGTTCCATTCTCTTCTAAATACTTTCATTTTCCAATCCAACCCAAGCTGACCTTATGCGCTTATGAACGATTTTCTTCCATTGGCCTCCATCATGCACCGTAAATAGCAGAATAAACAATCCCTCATTGATGTGTTGTTCCCAGAGGGTCATTGGCATTACCCAGGAAAGCATATGATTGTCTTACAGCAGAGCAGTGTAACACACGTGTGCATGTATGTGTGCGCGGCTGCTTCAGTGGTGTCCGATTCTTTGCTACCCCCTGGCCTGTAGCCTGCCAGGCTCCTCTGTCCATGGGATTCTCCAGGCAAGAATACTGGAGTGGGTTGCCATGCCCTGCAGTGACTCTTCCTGACCCAGGGGTCAAACCTGCATCTCCTGCAGCTTCTCTGTATTGCAGGCAGTTCTTTACCACTGAGCTACTAGGGAAGACCTTGTGCATATATATGTGTGTTTACATATGTAGCTAAATGTGATTTCCTTTATTAGAAAAAATACTCAGGCAAAGTCTATAATCAGCAGTTAACTTGTATATTTAAGTGGCCATCCCAAGTACTTTGAAGTAAAGTATTAAATCTAATTTTCTTACTGTCAAAGAGAAGCTCAGAAACTCGGCTTTTATGTTTCAAAAGCGTTGAGAAGGATTTTGCCTGTGTTTGGCATCTTGAATGAGCAAGAGGTTCTGAGCTGCCAGTATAGTAATTTAAGGCATCCCACTTATGTCTTAGTCATTTACCATGGAATTCACAGGTAAAAGTGGTAGCAACATTCTTAAATATAACCCGGGAAAGTTATGGTGGATAGTTATTGCTTTTCCTAAGTGACTTTCAATCTAGATTCTTCCTACCTCATTTTAACAGCAGCAATATTCTATCACCTTTACATGGATTATCTCAAATATTTTACTAAGAACTCCATAGGAGCCTCATGGTTCCCCATGGGTGCCTGGGCTGGTGATGAGGTGAGGGCTGAGCAGCTGAACTCCTATAGGATCCCACTTTTCTTCTGGAGTCGGGCCACTGTGGTCTGTTTTACATGTTGGTCTTCTAGGTAATCCTAAAGAAAAGATTTCATGTTTCACAAAATTCTTTAGATAATCACTGCATTTTCTCCTTTTTGTCACTCCACAAGTCTTTGAGGAGGAGTTGTTCCCATTATGCAGATGAGGAATCTAGGCTTCAACAAACTGAGTTTCTGGAGAGTACCTAACTCATAAGTTGCTGAGCACCCACTCAAGTTCTGATCTTCTGTCTCTAAATTTTGTTTTCTTACCACTTAATTACTGCTGACTCCTTTTCCCAAATTTAAAATACTAGTAAATTTGAGAATGATCTTGTTTCTTTTACCAGGCCCAGGTTGCTTTGTAACTTTCCTGCTTATGTAAATGTGACATCTATATGTGTATAAACCACATACATACATATGTGTGCACAGATATATTTCATGTGTATATATTTCAGACTACAAAAGGTAGGACTAAATTTATTCAAAAAGATGATTTGTTCATATTCTTGGCCTTTTATGGATATAATATGACTGTGCATTTCTGTATATTTTGTAGTCTGCTTCTCTTCTAGCTCTTAGATTAGAACAGTCATCAACTGTATGTAACCATAAACAGGTAACTTTCCTCTCTGAATCTTTAATGACATGGACTCACTGGAAAAGAAGATATTTGCCAGTTTCCACATGAAGAATGGGTAGAGCAGGATTTTGTTTGCAGTCTCTTCTTGGATCATGGATTAGAGCAGTTGTGAAACAGTAATTCTTTTCAAGGAGAAATTTGCTAAATCTTATTAATATTTAGGTATCCTAGGACTTGACCTAAGGTCAAGTGAGACCAAGGAAGTGGCTACCTGCATGTTCATGGAGGAATTCTGTACCAGGACCTGCCAGGGCCAGGAAGGCTTAGAATTTTGTTTAGATTGGAGATCAAGAGCTAGATGAGAAGGTCCACAAATAAGAACAGAAACATTTCTTACTCCATCTCCTAATATATACATAGATTGTCGGTGTTAAACTGATGCATACCAAACAGTCTTGGAAAAAGTATCCACCTGCCCTCCTTACTTGAAAATGAAGAAGTTCAGCCATTGTGATAAATGGCATGGGTACCATTCATTCTTTATTTTGGTTTGTCAGGAGAATTAAAGGTACAGCTGATAATATAATAGACTAGCAGGATTTGAGGTGCAGAATGTTGAAAACTAAGAGCATTAAATCCAAACCCTGTATTCAAGATACAAAGATAAAGAAAGATTACATTTTATAAACAGTGGTTATACAAGACAAAGGGAGTATGTATATGTGTGTGCATCGCCAGGGGTGGGCCAGAGGGCCAGGTCACTGGGGTCCCACTGACTTCTGCTGCTCCACGTTTCCTGCTGACTTTTAGGAGCAGTCATGTATATCCAAGGACAGGCCAAGAGATAATTAAGTGGAAATAAGAACTCTACATCCAGCCTCTTCAGAAAGAGGTAGCATATCCTCCTAATCAGTTCTGATTCCTGCTGGCTTTGTTGCGTAAGGTCAGCTTAACGGTCATTAGAAGAGGTCATGGTAGGCTCCGTGATCTCTATCACCTGAAGTTAAATAATATGTCATTAAAAGGGTCAATCAGAAAAGAGCAGATTCTTTTCCGATGACTCACATATTTTGCAGAAGCTTTTTGCTTCTTGGAATTTCTATCACAAATTTCAAACCTCACAGCAGAAAAGTTTGACTGGATTCAGAGGAAGCTGTCCTGAACCCTGATGGGAATGGAAATTGTGGTCATGGGGAGCAAGCATCTATGACATTTGTCTTCGCTCCAGTGAGGAGCAAGGTCAGCATGTTACATCAGATCTCGAATGGGACTTGGAAGAGACCACCGTGACGTCATGGGAACAGCTCAGGGTGAAGAGAAGCTGGGAGTAGTGGTGGGTGATGGAGAGGACAGAAGAAAGCTTTCTCTATGTCGGGATGGGTCAGAAGAGGACACACACACACACATCACAGGTTTGCAGTAGGTTGGACTTTAGCCGACGCTGTTCATCTTGACATTGCTGAGTAGGTCTTACTCCCTCTTCAGAAACTTTTCAGGCCACCAGAAGTCAGAAAAATCAAGTACAACTAAAGCCTTTTGAGGTACCCTTCCTTCTCTATGTGATTATCAAGACAATATTAAAGCAACAGGAAACTTGGAAAACAAAGGGGAAAGTGCTGTTAGTCGTCTCCCCTCAATACAGCCACTCTCCACATTTTTTTATTATCCCTCTTCAGTTTTTATCCATTTGCAAACTGACAGGTAAGTAGGTGGGTAGGGAGATATAGATTAGATAGCTAAAACTGGTATCTGTACAAGTGTCTTGCGTAGTAAACTAAACATTTATAATATTGTCAGAATTTTTGATGTTGCTATATTACTTTCAAGTCATTATTTTTAACACCTGATTAGTATATTTTAGTTTTAAGAATCTCACCTTAGAATTAGGTGAAAGTGATGTCAAACAGCATTTGTTATTATTGTCAGTTCTGGGCAGACACAGGAATATAATAATGTAGTTTTGCTTTTTTCTTCCTTCAATTCTGCTGGGTATTATTTGTCAGCACAACAAAAATGAAAGTTGGTACATATTCAGATATTTGGTTTTTGGAGATTTTGGGGTAGATTTGTTCCTTCACATGAACATATTGTTATTAGCAAGATTGGACCCTTTGCCTACACTGAACGCTGTAAAGAAAGACAGAAACTAAGCGATGATTGGGTGAATGGATGGATCGATGTGAGAGAGGAAGGAGGAGATGAATCTATCGTTGATCAAAGCACAAGGATATGGTTTAGAAGAACTGTGGACTAAGAGCACTATGAACAGTCCGCTCCATCTCATGGTGGGTACCATCACCTCTTGGATCAAGAGTCAGTATGTAGGAAGGATGTTTGAATGGGTATAAACATACCCAAACCTTTTGTCCTCTACCTGAAAAGTTAGGATTTAAAACATAAAAACATTATTGATAAAGGAAAAGGCTTATTGCCTTTGAAAACTGCTTTGAAGATACTCTCTGAGCTAAAAACAGTGTAGTGTGTGTACTTCTCTGAAGTTGCGTTTAAAAGGAGCCTTCAAAGTGGGGACTGGAGTGTGTGTGTGTGTGTGTGTGTGTGTGTCTGTGTCTGTGTGTGTGTCTGTGTGTGTGTGTGTGTGTTCCCTGAATGCTCATTGCTAACTGTGTAATGGCCTTTCTTACTAAAACACATGTGCATGTATCTTTGTGTAT
This sequence comes from Capra hircus, assembly GCF_001704415.2. Taxonomy (NCBI): domain Eukaryota; kingdom Metazoa; phylum Chordata; class Mammalia; order Artiodactyla; family Bovidae; genus Capra; species Capra hircus. The sequence continues at coordinate 115,876,115 of NC_030810.1, forward strand.
GTATGAAATATCGGAGAGTACAGTATTTAGACCCCATTAGTGAGGGTAAAAATGTACAGATAAACTGTATCATTTATGGTTATGATATGGCTACTGTCAAAATAACATGCTATTTTGACAGTTGCTTTATCTTTACTCTCACTGAGTCTACAATAAGAAACTAGTTTCTTAGCAACTAAAATATATTCTCAAACAAGAGCATTAAAAGGAGGGGGGAGCCCACAAAAGGAAAAAAAAAATACACTCACAGTTAAACTCTGGGCAAGCTATTGCTATTGAGTAGGAATGAAACTGATCTGAAGTAGTATGGGGTCCTTTGCCCGTCTGTCTGCCCCGGGGCAGCATCACTGGCTGAGACAGCTTCTGAGAGTTTAGATGTGAGAACAGGAGGCAGCTTGCATGAGGGTTAGGAGAGCCTGCCTTTGTTTTCCCTTTTTCTTCCTGTCAGCGTGTGTTTTCTTTTCAACCGTTGTTTATATCCTAGGTAAGAAACTTCTATGAGAACTAGTACCAAAGTTATGGAACAGAGACTGTATTCAGATGTTTCTTCATTGTGACTTGCAGCCAGTGGCTTATGTATTGTGTCATTAGCTAAGTTGATCATGGTAGGGACTAAGGAAGCAAAGAAAGAATTCACCTACTTCAGGCCTCTTGTGTTATGTTCATAAAACATTTTGAAATTCTCGAAAGTGACATTTCTCAAATTATAATCTGGAGATCCCCAGACCTTTTTGGGGAACCATGAGGTGAAACTCATTGTGATAATACCGAGAGATTATTTGCTTTTTCACCCATGGTCTTTCATTAGGGTACAGCGTAGCTTTCTAGAAGCTACTTGGTATAAGATACTGCCATGGACTGAATGCAGAAACAAGGACGAGAATCCAGCTGCCTTCTATTGTCAGACACTAAAAAGATCTTCAAAAATAGAAAACAAACTCTTAAATTTTGTTTCAAAACTAGTATTTTTCATAAAATGTGATTTCTTTTAACATGCGATGGGCTTTTGATTGTTTTAAAATGAAACAATAAACAGTTTAAAATATTGTCATTTCAAATTACTAATACAGGAACTATTGATAGATAGAATCTGTATAAATAAAAGCTCTTCAGAGTCCTCAGTAATTCTTAAGAGTGTAAAGGGGTTCCAAGCCCCAAACGTTTGAGAATTACTGCTTCTGCAAACTGGCTATCCATACCCTTATGTGTCTCATGGGTTTGGGGAAGTCACCAACTGTTTCATTTCAAATGGTGGGGGACGTTTTCAAGTGCTTCCACAAGAAATGAGCAAATCAGAGGAGTTGGGCACTTAGTGTCACTTTAGCTCTCTTCAATTTCTTTGTTTGTTTGTGTGTTTTGGGTGTCTCCATTGGTTAGATGTATTCAGGTAGGCAGAGAATCCACTCTTAGGAAAGCCCCACCTTTCCTCACCTCCCCATCATTGCCTTCCTCTGGTGCCATAGCCACGGCATCTCTAAGGAGAATGGCCCCAGTACCTAGGGGCTACCCTGCTGGCGGAGAAGGAAATGGCAACCCTCTCCAGTATTCTTGCCTGGGAAATCCCTTGGACAGAGGAGCCTGGAGGACTATAGTCCATGGGGTTGCAAAGAGTCAAACATGACTGAGTGACTTTAGTTACTCAACAACAACCCTGCCAAATGCCGAGCTTCCCCTTCCAAAACAAGATCTGAGAAATAAGACATAGGGGAGAATGAAGAATATGGAAGGATGAGAGGGGGGAATTGTTAATTAAGCTCTATTAAATATTAATTGAAATATAAATTTAAAACCTCACCAACCCCTGACAGTTATATAATTTAATTAAGTGGTAGGGCCTATTGCCCCACAGTGTGATTGGGTGTAGTAAGGGAATAAAGTGACCTTCTGCTCATAAACACCATAGGGGCTTTATTAATCCAAGGCGCTTGCCAATAAAGTACATGGAAAAATCAGCAATAACAGTAATTTTATGGAGCATGGAAGAATTGAAGGGGCAGTTTTGACCTGGGTGGGAGTGCAGTGAATCAGCTGAGGTGCTGCCCATGTGATGCTGGGGCATTTGTCCCTGGGGCAGAGGAGATGAGATCCTCACATGCGCCCTTCCGCATTTATAGAAGTATTCTCTGCACTTGGAAAATGTCTGCTAAATTCTTGGAACTAGTTTCAATTTTATAAATTACCTTGAGGTGAAAAATTGTGCATGCATATATGTGTGTTTTGACATAAAAGTTTCAAAGGAATGCAGCTTAAAAGGGTTTTGGAGAAGTATTTGATTTCCTAACAGCAAAGGAAAGTTTGTGTTTAGCAGTTTTTGTTAAGGTAGTTATGGTGAGTGAACTGTAAAAATGACCTGCATTTGGTATATATGCTGCAAAAGAAAAGTTGTATTATTATCTTTTCTAGCTTTCTCAAGTTCTTAATGGAAAGTAAAATAGTACACGATATTGTCTATGTGCTTTTGTATCTTTGAATTATTTTTTAATTGTTTAAAATGTTTGTGGTTCTGAGATCTTCTGTTTTTTTAAGGTGGTGCAATTCAATTTTGAACATAATTATCACAAGTTAAATCAGCAACCCTTAGTCTTTATATCAGAAAAGCTCCTAGACGACTGCTTCATTCCTTTCTCTGTACAAAAGCACGGTTATGGGAATTCTGCGTGTTCTTTTGTTGTGTGACTGTTTCTTTTGGTGGTGGTTGTCTCACACAGTTTTGTAACAGGACTTTGTACTCCCTGGTTTTACACTGTGCCCAGTACATTGGTCTCCAGGTTTGAGAGATGATGCTTCAGGTTTAGAAAGGGAGCTCTTTCAAATTTAAAAAATGCATTATTTTGCCAGACCATGTTTGCCATCCTAAGGTCTTGGAAGCCCTGTTTGTGAGGGACACAGCCTGTTGGTGGCTTTGACCCCATGAAAGAGGCTCCTCCTTCCCTGGGCCGCTGGGCTAGCTGGTCGGGCTTGGGGGAAAAGCACAATAGAACCTGTCACAGAGTGTTCCCTTACTCCTCGTATGTTAGCAATTTTACTGTGCTCTCTTATTTCCTTTTCAATTTGGGCCTGAGTAGTTTCTTAAAGGAATGTGGATAAAGGCTCTCAGTTTCGGGAGCAGGAATAATGCAGTTTGAGTAGTTGCCTCACCCTGTCGAGGGGCCGGAGGAGCCTTGAAAGCCCCTACGTGGAGAGCTCGCTGTTTCGTGTGGCCAAGAGGAGCTCAGTGTTCCTTGCCTTCTTTTTGGTATTAATAATAATAATGTCAAAGAAGACCAGTGATTTTCTGGGCCCTGGAAGCGTGGGCCAGGTGAATGAGTGCACCTCGGCAAGGCTGGCTGGGGCAGGTGGGGGATGAGGGTTTGGGACCCCCTCTGTCTCCCCAGCGTCTCTGTACCAGTGCACCCGCCACCCTGCTGCCTACGTGCCCGCTCGCTCGTGGTTAGGAACACAGATTCGTAAGCTCGCGGGTAAAAGCAGAGGCTGGGCACCTTTGGAGAGCTTGGCAGAGGCATCCCTGTTCGCTGAGGAGTGTTTCTTTTCTTGAAGCCAGTGCTGAATCTTGGGTCTGCGCTGCTGATGCTGTAGAACATGAGAAAGCGCCGCGGCAGCAGCCAAGTATCTGCCAGGCTGTGTCGGGAGAACCTTTATCATTTCTGTCAGATACATCACAACTCGCTTGTCTTACCATACATCTTCCTAAATGTGACAGGATATTCAGCTGTTATTAATTGAATACTCTCTAATTTAACTGCTTAGCAGAAGAAAGAGTGACTGGTTTGTTTCAACACGTAAAACTGGCATCAACCTGTATGTGGGTTTTGATGCTGTTGCATTGAAAGGCCTGAAAAAAGTCGTTGTGTAGGGAGAAATGACTAACCCCCTTTCAATATGGTAACTAAGTTCAGTTTATTGTTCCAAAACAAATAGAAGGGTGTGTGTTTGTGAGAGAAAGATCTACATATTAGGATAATACAGATTGTCTTACGGGCATGTTTACTTTTTGTGATAGGTGGCTTGTAGATCGAAGGATAGCTCCTGATGTAGTTCAGCTCACCTGGAAGGCTCGAGGGCCCTGTCAGTCTCTTTAATTGGAAAGCTTACTCAAATAAACTTGATTCGTCTGTTTTTATCATTTTAATCGATAAAATATAAACAGGGAGCCCTACAAATTTCTATATCATATTGAATGCAGTGCTAAGAATTGAGAGGCTTCTTGGTGAGAGAAATTAGAAGATTAAAATTGAAGGTGAAATTGAGAGGTGAAACAGCATTGCTCTCCTTGAGAAAAAAGTTCTTCCTTTGGTGGAAGAACAAAAGCTAGTCAACCGTCAGTTTCCAAAGCTACCCCAGGAGAAACAAAACCATATTCCAATTTATTGATCCAGGGAGAAAGCAATGTGCAAACTATATATCCTACTAAACTTGGATGGATTTTAACATATATTTACATTTATGTCATTGATCAGTTCAGTTGCTCAGTCATGTCTGACTCTTTGCAACCCCATGGACTGCAGCACACCAGGCTCCCCTGTCCATCTCCAGCTCCCAGAGCTTGCTCAAACTCATGTCCATCGAGTCGATGAGGTCATTGAAGGTTTTCCTTTTTAAAGAAGATATAAAAATGTACTCAGAGTTGCAGTGGGTGTATACATGTACAATATATTCTTTTCTTAAATAAATGAATTCAAAGTGTGACAGTAAGTAGAAGGCAGGCTTGGCTGGAACGAAACACTCTCCATGTGGAGGTTAAGTGAATCAAAAGGCTGTGTCCCCAGTTCTACCATCAAGGTCAGCAAAGTGTGTTTCGCCGCTTTGTAGAGATGGATGAGAGTCCCAAGACCGCAGACAGGGAAGAACATACCTATAGTCCTTTGAACCGCTCATCATGGGACTATTAGCTTGAGCGTTCTGGAAAATATTATTACCCCCAGGGCGCCATGTAACTCCCTGGCTCCTGACAAGCTGCCAGCATGGCTCTCTCTGGGCTGCAAAGTTGGAGCTCCCCTGGAAGGTTGCCAGGGTTTTAAGAAGACTCTGGGGGCCCAAGGTAGCCTCCTGGTACCAGTCAACATTCATTGTAAAACCCAGTTCAGAAAAAAAAAAGAAAAAAATCACCCTTCCCTGCTCTCCCCTCTGCACAGAGCTAGCTGGCATACAAGGAATATCTATGCTGGCACATTGTCCCTCATTTTAGGGGCCAGCTTTTGCTTTGAGATGGCATGGAGAAGGGGATTATTTGCACTGTGGCTTTTGATGTAAGCCATCATTGTCATATTACATGAATAGCATTGCACAGGGATGGCTGGACACAAAGACTAGCTCCCCTTCCTCCCGCATACACTGCCCTGTGTAACCCAAATCCTCAGCACAAAAGCGCTTATGGATTTTTTTTTCTTTTTTTCACCCTCCACAGTCTTATGGAAAATAGTGGTCTCTGTTGGAAACCTCAGTTTTTAAAAAGGCCTTTTAATTCAGGCATCGAGAAACATGCTAAAAATTAGTAGAGTGTTTTTCTCGGGGAAGGTAATTTCTACATTTTTTTATGCAGAAAGACTGTACACATACACTCACTGTCATATTTATAATTACTTTTTTGGGGCTGAATTTTAAAAAATGCAGTTGGCTATGAGGGCTTAGGGCTTAAGGTACCCTAATGTTGCATATGCAGACCAGGGGGTGGGGGGAAAGGTTTCCCATAATTTTGGTAATTCAGAATACAAGCTTCCCCAGTGAAAATACCAGAACCGTAAAATCTACTCACTGCAGGAAAACTGATTAAACCAGATTCACTGTTTATAAGACAAATGGAGGAAGTTAGTATGTTTAGTACAAACTCTACATTTGTGTGTACTTACATAGAAATATATGTGTTTGGGCTTGTCATGACATGAACCTATATTCACAGAGATGAAGGGTAGAGATTGGTACCTGGAAAACTCCTAATGTGATAATATAGCACAAAAGTGTGATTCAAATCCTTGTCAAAGATAAAGTCTAGACAAAGAGAAAAAATTTGTGTTTATGTAGCAATTCGTTGACAAGCTCTACAGTCTTAGCTCAGGGTGCATTGGGGGTTGTAGAGGAGGGAGTTGGGAGGCCAAGGAACAGAAGTGTTGTTTAGTCATATGTCTGAAACTAACCCTTGATCAAGGTGGGTTTCTACTGTTGTTGGTTGATAGTGCACAGAGCAGAGACCATAGCAATGAACAAGACAGAAGACATGACTATCCCCTATCCCCCATGGAACTGAGATTCCTGTAAGGGGAGCATATATAACTATGTTTGGGTTTGAGGACATAACTTGATAAGATGCAGTGATGTTTTTGATGGGCTGATCACAACTTTCAAAGAGCACAAATGAAAAAAGTCATGAAATGTTGTCATTTTAAAAATTGGCACTACACCTGGAAAGTTCAGGACTAATAATGATTGGTCCTATATTACAGTCTTTAATTCTTCAACTCAGGAGGCTTCATATTTTCTATTCTTGTCTGAAGTTTGACCAAATAGGGAATGCAAAGGTGTTGATTAAAAGAATATAAATAGTGGTCCTAAAGAAATATTTTAATTTTCAAGCTATTGGAAGAGGTTTCGGGACTCAAGAGATGTTATCTCATCTACCTTTGCTGACAAAGGTCTGTATGATAGTCAAAGCTGTGGTTTTTCCAGTGGTCATGTATGGATATGAGAGTTGGACCATAAAGAAAGCTGAGCACCGAAGAACTGATGCTTTTGAACTGTGGTGTTGTAGAAGACTCTTGAGAGTCCCTTGGACTGCAAGGAAATCAAACCAGTCAATCCTAAAGAAAATCAGTCCTGAATATTCATTGGAAGGACTGATGCTGAAGCTGAAGCTCCAAGACTTTGGCCACCTGATGTGAAGAGCCAACTTAATGGAAAAGACCCTGATGCTGGGAAAGACAGAAGGCAGGAGGAGGAGGAGAGGATGAGAGAGGACAAGATGTTTGGATGGCATCACCAACTCAATGGGCATGAGTTTGAGCAAGCTCTGGGAGGTGGTGAAGGACAGGGAAGAGTGGCTTGCCATAGTCCACTGGGTTGCAAAGAGTTGGGCATGACTGAGTGAACAGCAACAGCAACGAGCCAGTGAAGTCAGTGTTTCCACCTGCAGTAGAATTTTAAAAGATGTTTTTCCAAAGTAGTTTCAGCCTTTAAAAAAACAAAAACAACAAAACCTTCTGAATCACGCTCTTACTGTTTTATGGCCCAGCAAACTTTCACACAAGTGAAGTTAGACACAACATACTAGGAAAACTTCCTGAGGTTTGCTAACCACCAGGCCAATTCAGACTATAACCCAAGGCCATGGTCTGCATCTTCAGTGGGCTGGTCAGTGTGCACCCTGGCATCTATTTGGATCTAATGAGAATCAGTGAGTACTCATGCACTTGAGTAATTTTCACTATAACACTTTTCATTTTATCATTTAAAATGATGCTTCATGGTTTTTGAAATTATTAGACCTTGGGGTCACGCTGGACTCTGTTGGTTGAGCAGCCAGTGCCATCTCGCTGGCCACCCAGACCCTCACCTACGACCACTCATGGTTCACAGTAATTTCATTTCTTTGATACAACCGTCCCCCACCTAAAGAAAGAAAGAAAAAAAAAAACCTGCATTATTTTCACCTCTTATAAAACCACAGGTCAGCAAGTTAGGCTAACCACAGGTTAGCAAGTGATCACAAAACACTGTTGGTTATTCTGACTTCTTCCGTGGTTGTTTTAGACAACCACCATTTTCTTGCTCATTATGACTTAAATTTATCATCACAGGGTGTCCTGACTTATGGCTAGTATAGCTCCCACTCAGTGACTGCAGCTGGCATGGTGGGAAGTGACATTGCACGCCACAGGCCGACTCTGAAGTGGCAGGTTTTAGATGTTCCCAGATGCCAGGGATTGATCTCAGCTCTGTGGAGTGGAGGACGCACGAGAAGCAGAAGACAGAAGGGTCCCTGCCACCGCACGAGAGAAGGACTTCCCAGGCCCTCGGTCGCGTGGATACTTCGCTGCCTTCTTCCTCTGTCACCGTCAGGATGCATGCTGCTGGCTTTCTGCTCCTCCTCAACAGCAAGCCAAGTGCAAGACAAGAGTGCAAACTCTGATATAAAATTATACTTTGCCTCCTCAAAGTGTGTTAGCTAGAGGACTTTTTTTTTCTCACTCTCTTGATGCCAACAGCAAGACGCTTGAAGCTAAAATCTGTTTCTTTTCCCTTTCAGTTTAGTCAGTTCCACGCTCGCATGGTGGGTGCCTGATGTACTCACCTAGTTCGGTGCCTGGCACGTAGAAGGTGCGCACGAAGTGCTCCCTGAATTGCTGAGGGAATGGGAGTGCCAGGCCCTGTGGGAGTGATGAGGAAACAGAAGGGAAAATCAAGTTCAAAAGCAAGCAAAACAAACCTCTGGGTCAGAGGAGTCAGAATTCTGGTTACCACTGGAGAGAGTGACTGGAAGGAGGGATAGAACTTCAGGATGTGCTCATGATATTTTTTGTTTTGATTCTGATCCTGCATATCGGGCTGCACGTACTTTGCGAAAATTCGTGAAGCAACCAACATTGATTTGTGTACTATTATTTAAGGTAGTCTACACTGCAATTTTAATGTTTTTAAAGGTTGTCCTCAAGTAACTTAGGATCTAATTGCAGGTGCAGGTGGAAGGCAGGAGGTGGTAAGCAACATACAGGCAAAAATTATCATGTTGTTTGGCGGAATCTACATTCCAGTAACTGCTGTGAGAGCAGTGCACAGAGAGCTTCATTCCAAGCTCTGCCCTTAGGGGTGACATTAACATAGGTTTCTGGGGTCGGGTCACCTCTTGGGCTGAACCCCCCAAGTCTCACGCGCAAGAATGTCCAAACTCAGAACCCCGTCGATGACGTAGAAGCCTGGGTGACTGGTTCAGCTTTGTCTGCTGGCTTCCATTTATGATTTTCTTTTTTCTTTTTTAAAGAAAGAAACATAAGGAAAACATTTGCTTTGACATTGAATCCACCCCCACATGTAACAGTAATTGCAGGGCCTGGAGGAAAAAAAAATAGTATCATTCCAATTTGGGGCCAACCAGCCTTGACAATATTGTGTTAAACCTTTTAAAGAGATGAAGCCAGGCTGCAGCGAGGCTGCCCTGGTACAGGTGAACAATGGGGGACACAGAATCGTGGCCAGGAGAAGTTTCCGAACCAGCAGACGTGAGGGCGCTGACACTTCGTTTCTGACACTCTTCAGGGAAGACTGGTAACTCCAGACCTGGTCCTTGGATGGGCTTGTGCTACTGAGCTCCCCAGGGAAGGGGTTTTGGCTGTGAGCTACTCAGATGATAAGATATGACCACTTGACCTCCACTTGGAGCCTGATTGGATCCCCCTAAAAATGACAGCTATAAAAGCACTATAGAAATAGGGGCCTCTGAAAAGTCCCAGAACACACATGCTTTTTCCTCCAGTCTCTGTGTGTCTGTGAAAGTTCAAATACTGAGTCAAGTTTATTGTTTCTATCTCGTTTATTTTAAGTATAGTTTTACACTTTATTATGTGCAGTGACATCTTAAATGGAGCCTGTCACTCCGTCTTGACTACTGCTAGGGGCTAGAGCCACTTACCATGTCACACAATTCAGCAGCCCTGATTAACAGTATCTGAATGAGCAGCTCCATCTCTCCCTCTCTCACCAAAATAGTGCCCTATTTACATGAAGCAAAATACTAGAACAACGGGGTCTTAGGCAAAGTGAGAGGGATTCTAAATTGATCAAGTTTGAGCTAGCCTTTTCTTTCCATCTCTCTTTCTCTCTTTCCTTCCCTCCTTTTTCTTCCCTCCCTTCCTCCCTTCTTTTTTCCTTCCTTCTTCCCTTTCTTTCTTCTTTCCTTCCCTGTCTCCTTCTCTTCTCCAGCTTTTCTAAGAATAATTAATAGATTAAGAGTTTTTGTCTTCCCAGGACATGCTTTGGTCTGTTTTCTTTCTCTCCTTGAGAATAACATTTTGTTAGGTTAATCCAATACCTTCAACAACAATATAAAACAAAACACTGCCCCCAAAACTTGATTTTCTTCATCTCCCCTCCCCTGTTACACGTCAGTTTTTGTAGCCCTCTCATTATGTGAGGTAGCCTAGAGTAATTTGAATATTTCATTCTCCCGGCTGCTAATGCAGCATGCGTTACAGATGGTACTTGCTTCATCCTTCTGGACCTGGTTCAATTATAAATGAAAGTAGGGAGCTGAGATTTGTCTTTTTGTCTCTGCTTAGTTGGAATAACACAATAAAGCTTGATGGGTAGGAATTTCTCAAACTGCTTCTTTTTCGCCTCGGACGTTTCTCAATTAGATCTCTTCTCAGAGTACTTGGGTTGAGCTCACATTTGAAGTCAAATGTGTGATTATTTCTTTGAATACTTTTTTCCCCTACAACTGGACTCAGGCTGTATTTGAAAAGTACAACTGGCCTCTGCCCCAACCCCCACCTTTTTCTTTTGAGTATTTCTCATCGATTCCTTAGCTATGACTCCATGATTTATTCAAGAACCTTGAGTAAAACCACTTCCCTTCTCTGTGACCTTAAAAGGCCTGTCCCCTCGCATTATTCCTCCTTGGGACATATTGGCAGTCAGGGACAAGGATTTTTCTTCACATTGAAGTATGTATACCCAGCTTACTAACTCAATATATAAAAATAGAACACACGTGTATAGTAAATTATGCGAACTTATGAGTGCAATCTCATATGCACATATTTATTAGATACTAGTAGTATTTTAAATGTGTGTGTGCATGCTGAAAGACTTGGGTTTGTTTTGTTTTTTGGAAGTCTGAAAAATAAACATTGTATCTTCTTTTATTGAGGCATTATTTTCATGAACATTTTTGGTAAATAGTAAGGCAGTTAGTAAATGGTAAAGCTTACCTCTGGGCATGTGTATTTGGGATCCATGTAAGGTGTTTTTTTAACCCCTTCAATCCCAGATTCATGCAGTGTTATAGATAAGCTTAGAGGAATGACTGATTACAAATATCTATCAGTAATATGAAGAAAGCAGTGAGGAGCAGACATTGACTTTGGTTTCTCTTAGATTGGTTGATCAATTAATTGATATTTCATTAGATTATGTGGGTGCTGCATGTAGATCAGTTTTTTTTTTTTAATTTCACTTCTTCACCCACTGTTGGAAACCAGCTGTGCATGGTCATATGTGTTATTGTTTCCATCTCACTCTGATGTTCTATTCCAGTAAAGCTAAACAGGAATATACATTTGTAGTATCTCCTAATCACCTACACTTCTACAAGTCTTTAGGCAGAAGGGTAAGGGGCCTGCAGAGACACTGCCAGTCTGAAAGGGAGAGTGTTAGAAGGTTATGGTAAGAGCTGTGGGGCCTGAGCAGAAGCAGCCTGGTCTTCTGCTCTTTCTGCATAAGAGTTGCAGCAGTTTTCAGCTCAGCAATTCCTTCATTTTCCTACTCAGTTAAACAGAATCTGACCTAACCCTAGATATAACGGTGAAAATTAACCCATAACAGAAGGCTAGGTTTTCCAGATACATGACGTATTACAAAAAATAAAGTGCTTCATCTTTCGTTGGTTTATGCTTCCGCACGTGGTGGAGGTGATCTTGTAGTCGAAGGCCTGGGTCTGAAGTGTGCTGTGCATACTCCCTCCCTGTGTCTCAGTTCGCCTTGATTCCTGGCTTGGCTTACGCACCCAAATGATATTAGTTGAGCAAGAGGTAAAAACTTTGGACCTAAGTGGAGTAAGAAATAATGTTGTTCCCTGTTTCTTAGGTAGCTAAAATAACTCCTTGGCAGCCAATTTTCTAGGAACACAACAATTAGAACTGTTTAATAACCTGTGGTCACTTTCATACAACTCATTATCTTGGATTCACTTTCTGTTAATAAAAAAATCTTGCCATAAAAATGAAATTGGACTTCCTATTTTTAGCTAATTTTAATTAATCATTGACCTACTTTTCTCTGGAAATTGGAAATAAACTGGAAAATAAAAGAAACAATACTAGTATTGATATAGTGATTGTCCGTGTGCAAAGTACTTTCATGCACATTGTCTCAATTTTCACTCTGAATATGTTAAGTTTATTTTTCTTAGTTTAGAGATTGGAAAACAAACTTAGAGAGGTTAAACAACTTAATCAAAATCATAGTTCAAATCCAGTGTGAATGTGTTAGCATTAGGTTCAGCTGTAACAGAAACCACATTCCCCTCGTTTTAAGAAACATAAATGTGATCTTTTGATATCCTCATGATCCAGGATGGCTACTAGAGCTCCATATGCATCTCAGGCAACAGAGTGGAGGAAGGGTAGAATTATTCTCTTTTAAGAGGGCTTTATAGAGTGTGTAACTCATACTTCTGCTTATATCCCATTGACTAAGGCTTCCTGATATAATTATACTTAATTATAAGAGAGCCTTGGAAATGCAGCTGGGTGGAAATGTTTCAGCTATCTCTGAGAAACTAGGCAAGTTTTAGAAATGGCACTGTACTTCAGTTTAGAAGTGAGAACTTTAGCCCCCAAGTTTTCTCTGACTGGTAAGATAGACTGGCTAGTCATTTTTATTATCTAGATCAGATTTGGAACATAGGCGTCAATAGTATACCAGAGAGCCTAAAGGCAAAGACAAATCTTGATTTTGTTAATGAATGTTTACTAAACTGGTGTAACTAAACATATTTGTGATGAGGCACATCAGAAAAGAGAAGGTGGTATGCTTTGAACAGTAACGTTAAGGGCCTGATGCTAATCACACCATGGTGGCCAGTCCATGGAGCAGGAGTGATGCTCAAGCCCACTGTAAATTCTTAAAGATAACTTTGTGTGTTTCCAGCAGGGTTTGGTTTTTTTTTTTGGTATTTTGTTTTGTTGTTTTTCAGAAAGTAGCTGCCAAATTCACATGCCCCCTTGGTATTACTTCCACCTAAATTATAAAAGAATGGTTTGAAGCATTCTAGAGATTGATAGGTTCCGTTTCTTGGTTCTTCTGTTGCCATTGGTCAGGAAACCTAAACGTTCCATATGCCTTCAGTGGAGGGGGCTGTATTTCTGGAGGAAAAAGTCCAAGTTTCCAAGTCCTTGGGCAGGTATTTTTCGCTTTGTGGCCCAAGTGTCCTTCATGTCTTTGTCCATGAGCTGAGCACGTCGGCTTCCTTCCTCAGCACCTTATCAATTGTATCAACTGTCTTGAAAACTTTGGTAGACAGACCATACACATACATCTCAGAGGTACTAATGGCTGGCCGGTGGCTCTCATTTATTTATGTTTTTCAAAGAATAAGATGAAAATCAGGCCCCTATATGTTCATGACAGGAAGGATTTTCTGTATGTTTGTGTATCTGTATATAATATTTCACATTGTATATCACTTGAGCTTCTTAATATGATTTTCCTTAGGTCACACATCCATATCGAATATTTGACAGCATAGCTTGCTCTGATATTTTTGTCGCAGTAATGTGGGGATGACCACATTACTCATGAGTGAACACTGCTGGTCTCTTCAGAATGTCAAGGGAAAGTTTATGGTGCTGTTTGCACCATCACATATTTTACTTAGACCACAGATGTTTGGTCCCATAATTTCGTTGTCTTATTCTGTTACATTTTCAGGGGCATTTTTCTTTTATCTAGCCTTTATGATTATTGGAGTTTGTCTAAATAGCTATAGGTCACCTACATGGAAAAATACTTTATTAATTGCAGCATCTTTGGCACACAGACCTATATATATGTTACAGGATTTGAAACCCATACTGAAATGTTACAATTTTTTTTCACAACCCTGTATCAAATATTTAGGTCAGTATATTTCTTTACTCTCATTGAAACTAGTGTCTGTGTTTATGATGCCTCAAGACATTATTCTTCCAGTTCAAGGCTTTTGTTACATTTTGGTAAGTCAAGTTGTCATAATTAAAACTCTTCTGTGAATTGAACTTCTTCTTTGGGAAGGAACTTTTCAGCACAGCAAGACAGATATCCATGTAATTACAGATTAAAGTACTTTTCTTCCAACTTGGCCTTTCCAGCATGGTAGCTTCTACTGGTGACCACTTATATGGTCATCAATAGTATATGGATATTGATGAAGCCTCAGTTTCAGAAGCATGTATATCTAATGTCTTGACATAGTGACAGGCAGGTTAAAGGCATGTATGCATACAGTCCTACTATTAATTCATCCATGATGTTGCCACTGCCCAGCAAGTTAAAGGTTATCTTTTAAAAAAATTTGCCTTGTGTGTGCAAGTGTGTGTGTGTGCATGTGCACATGTGTACGTGCACAAGCACACATGTGTAGCTGGTTGGAAATTACAGGGTTTTTTTTTTTTCTGATTGAAGAAAATAGCATGCTTTTTGCTCTGATTTGATTTGGAAACTTGGACAGGGAAGGGAAACTTGGCCTCCTCTGTTAACTTGATTGGCTCCTGATAATGCCTCTTCTGGTCCAGATTTAGGGAAGGAGGAAGCAAACAGCTCGTGGAGTGATAACTGTTCCAACTGAAGTTCACCTAGTGAAGTCAGGACAGAGCAGCTAACACTTACTGGAGGCCTTCTGCGTGCCGACTCAGTCGAATGACTGCACACACGTTTAACTCTGTGTTTAACTCTGATAGCAATCCTGTGAGATAAATGTAACTCTCCCCAGTTTACATACTAGGGCTTCGAGAAGGTAACTCACCCAGAGTCAGAGAGCTAAGAGGAAGCCGTGGACTCAGAATTTACCTTAGGTCTGTGTGTTTATAAAACCATCCCATTTCCAGGGTACCACGGAAACTTGTGTCACTGGGAGTCAGATACACCATCAGAATGTGAAATGTGCATTAACATTCTGTTATACAAAAGTGTGACAATGGCTTTCGGGGCTATCTTCATGGACCCTTACCTTGTTGGACTTCTACTGCTAGCCTCATGGACTCTTACTGCTTACCTTGTCCAACTAAATTAGAAGTATTTATGGAACCTATTTCCCACCCCTAGCAAAGTTCCAGATGCTATAGGGGTACAAGAGAAGGGTAAGGTGTAGTCCCCACTGTTGGATGGTAACTCTTACAGGCAATGGAAAAACATTCTGTGGAATGACTGATAACCATGACAATTTTTAATAAATCTGACTTAGAGGGTATCAACTGTAACTATAGAGCTGTATGCTTTTATTCAGAGAAGATATCTAGAAGCAGAGAAGGGGGAGACTAATACATGTAAAGTTGAATAGAACTTAGAGTGACACTTTAAGTGTGGTTCGTTGGAGGGCTGATGAGAAACCCTTAGAGAAACAGCATTGGCTATAGAAACACAAAGTATTTGCCATCATCTGCAGGTATGAGGGTGACATCTGCCTGGTCTGGCACTTTACAGTTCTTTTAAAAACTTTTTTTTTTTTGTATTGGGATATAGCCAAATAACAATGTTGTGACAGTTTCAGTTGGACAGCAGAGGGACTCAGCCATATATATACATGTATCCAGTCTCCTCCAAACTTCCCTCCCATCCAGGCTGCCACATAACATTGAACAGAGTTCCATGTGCTATACAATAGGTCCTTGCTGGTTATCCATGTTAAATATAGCAGTGTGTGCATGTAAGCACTTATATTTCCTTATCTCATTTATCCTCACTTCCTCTCTTATTGAGATTTGGATATTATTATTAATATCATCATATCACTCCCTTTTACAGACAAGGAACACCAATCAAGCACTGTTTCAGGCACTTTCTGGGCTCTATGAAAGGCTCTGGAAGAAATGAATGAAAGACACTGGGGCTGAGAGGGAAGAGGTTCACACTTGTTCAAGGTCACGTAGCTAGTGAGACACAGAGAGCTGGCCTGGCCCCAAGTCGTCTGTCTCCAGTTTGGGTATAAAAAGTAAGGGCTTTTCTAGAGTCTGATACTTCCCCTCAGTGGGTTCCAATTTATGAACAGGTTGTACTCCAGATGTTTCTTTTTTTAATCCTTTTTCCCCTCTTACAGCTTCTTATGATACATTTCTGAAAGTGTTATATAGCTGGATACCCAGGTTCAAACGTAGATGCATGTTATAAAATAGAATGTGCCTTGAGTATGATATGCTTGTTCTATTTCAGTGTGGAGATTTGGCTTAGAATACAAGGAATACCTTTTATCCTAGAACATTTATCATGGCCTCCCTAAACAGAGTGGGGAGAAGGCATATGCCTGTGTCTGGGCTGGGAAGGAGCAGGGTTCAGGGTGCAGGACGGTGCGGGGCGGGGGAGCGGGGTGGGGGCGGTGTCTTGTCTGTGTGGCTATACCAGGAATGTGTTAACTCTCCATTGCATAAGGAAAGAGCTCTGTTAGTCATTCTTGAAGAATTCTGATCTGGAGCAAAGGAGAGAATAGAGAAGGGGGAGGCAGCACAAACATCAGAAAATGGACCTTTAATACTGCCAACTGCAGATTTGGTTCATTTTCAAGTTTGTTATGTAGAAGTCCCAGCACCTTCCACATATATTTCTAGCACAAAAACAGATGGGATCAAAACTTACACAAAAATCACATCTGCCACTCTGGACAATTAAGTAAAACATGAAATTGCAGCTAAAACCACAGTGTATTTAAATAGAACTAGATTTCAAATGAAGGACTCATATTAATGAATGGGAACATGGTTTAACTCTACATCTTCTGAAGGAGGGAGGCAATTTTTTTTTTCTGTTTCTTTTTAAAACCCCCTTCATTTTTACACCAGTGGATGTACCTACTTAACAAAGATAACTTTTCTCATTCAGGAGCAGGCTAAGCCAAATTTTAGTACTCTTGAATCACATCACCCAAAGGAACACGAAAAGGGAAAAAAATTCCTAACGTTTATTTCACACAAACCATGTACTAGGGGCTCACCAAGACTATAGATGGAGAGCCCTGCCAATTTTATTTTATAATTGAGGAAAGAAGCTCTGAGATGTCAACCCAGGTCTCCCTGCCAATAATTGATAGAGATAGGATGTAAAGTCTGAGGCTAAAGCTATGCTCTCCTCATACATGAGATAATCCATCCTATTGGAAATTCCAGCACAGAACACCAGAGACATGGGCAAAACAGGGCCTGCAAAGTGAGGCAAAGTCTCAAGCTTATAGGAACACTGTCACCCAGAGGGAGGACTCTGCCATTCCTATTCACTCCGTCCTTGTGGATGCTGAGTACTGCTTTGTAACTTTGCTTTGACTTCCTTGTGTGTTTCTGAAATGGGACTTGGATATATAGCTCACATCACCTCTCCCCTTGCCAGTGGTCCCAGCAGAAGCATTCCAGCCAGCAAGAACAGGTGCGTCGGGCTCGGTGTGGCGCAGCTGAGTGAAGCATGTCCCCTCTCCCACCAGAGAAACAGCTGCCTTGCCAGTCTCTCTGCCCACTCCACTCTGCCTCACTTCCCCACCTCAGACTCTGAATATCATCAGCCTTTCAGTGGGAGATAAGAGCACATTCATTAAGGAGTCCTCTCAAATTAATTTAAGCCTCAGATCTAACTTGCATGTGTCTGACCCCATTACAAGTGACTTGGACATGCTGGCTCAAGCTTTGGAGGATCAGGAAGACCCTCACAAAAGTTGAATGAGACTGGACCACACTGTGGAGCTGTACTCTGGCTCATCTCATTTACTGGTCCCTGTAGAGCTGAGCAGAAGACACAATCCTCTTTCACTTCAGAAGCTGCTTCATCTTTGACCCAGGCCCTGAGGGGGGTTGTGTGAAGCAGGGGAAGAATTAAGCTCTGAAGACCCTAGAAAGAAAGAAAGCACCTTGCCCCTAATTAAGGCACCTGGATCATGCTCTCTCCATCCCTCAAAAACTGGAGTCTCACTTCATCATGTATTAAAAGGGCTTAACAGAACTGGTCCTCTTGTAATGATTAAATGAGGTATTGTGTGTGCTGTAAAACTGCAAATAATATCATCATAACCAGAAACCTAGAGTTTGAGTTGGAAATTCAGGAAACGTGTCAATGTGGACCTTGAGCCAATTTTTATTCCTGTGGCACCGAATGGAATGGTGTATGGATAACTGGTATAAAAAAGATGAGACACTGTACTTCTGGAAGGGGTTTGGGTCCAGGTGCTGTCCTCACGCCTCCCTGCCTGCAGCCAGTGCAGAAGTTGGTGCCCATGCCTCTCACCACACTCTCTGCCCAGCTGTACCCACTCCACCTCTCTGCCTCTGGACTGCCCCCTCCAGTTCATAATGTGGTAACTGACTTGACACCAGAACATCCCCCCACACATACACAGACAGTCCGTGCTTCTCCGAACAGCAGGCCACAAGCGCAGGATTGTAAATGCAAAAACCCTGGACTTGGAAGAGCTGGACTTAAGTGAACTGTGTAAGTCTGTACTCTCTGAGCCAGTTTCCAAAAAAAAAGTGTATCTAAGGTCAGTCCCTGAAGATTGATGTGAGGTGCAGATGAGATATTGTAGATGAGATAATATTGGGAATATTGGTTCTTGGTAGTGTGTAAAGCTGTATAGCAGAAAATGCATTCAGATCTGGTCCAAGGCCCTCTGACTAGCTCTTCCCATTTAGAAAATGATTGGATTTCCAGAGACATGTCTTAATAACTGAAACCTTTAAAAATGACCTAAGGAACTCTCTCTGTTATGCTTTCTATCAATAAAGTAAAACGACTTACCCAAGATCCCAAAAATCAAGTGGAAGACCAGGGACATCAATCTTACTTAAAAACCAGAGTTTTTCCCCATGTAGTTGCCACCTGCTGTGACATCACTGTGACCACTCAGAGTCACCTCTTGTACCCAGCTGCCTCGGCCTCAGGCTGGTGGACACGCCCTCTCCTTAGTGACCAAGGCAGGCTGGGGCCATCCTCTTCCCTTCTCCTGCCATGCTTCATTGCCCAGACTGTCTTACAGACGATGCCTGTGGCCCTTCTGCTTTTGTGTGGGCTCAGCAGTGTCCTGGCCTTCTGAAGGCTATGGCCAGACAGTCATCTTGTGTCCCCTCTCTTCTTTCTGCCGTAGCTTTTGGAGCTCATCATTGTCCCCACCAGTTCACACTGCTGGTTCCAGTACTTTCAGAGCGTAGTACCTTTCTGAAGTCAGGTCCCACTGCTGACGTCCCTAAACCCCCTTGTGTGTGTGTCTCAGCTGTGTCTGACTCTTTGTGATCCCATGGATCTTGACTCTTGGCCAGGCTCCTCTGTCCATGGAATTCTCCAGCCAATAATACTGGAGTGGGTCGCCATTCTCTAGCCCACCGAAACTTCCTTAGTCAGATACATAGTGAGGATGTTGACGTGTATTACACAGGCGTGAGAGAAGTGCAGAGCAGAGTTGAGGAGGGCTCCAGCCTCTAAAGGAGATGCTCACACACCCACTCACTACAGACTGCCTCATGGGCTGCTTTTGGCCAGCCTCTTTCAAAGGCAAGGCCCGTTAAAAAGTAGGTACCTCTTGATACTGCTGCCTTAAGATCCCAGCTTTCACAGGAGGGGCGCATCTCACCCCCAGGCCTCTTGAGGGCCCACCTCCACCTCCGTCTTCCTACTCCGTGAAAACTTTGAAAATCTGGAATACTTCTGCCCACATTTTCAACCAAGGGACTGCCAGGGGATTTGAGAGTTTATTGCTTTTTTCTTTGGAATTGGAATAGCTCTGACCAGCTACTATTTGAAAAACATAGAAGTATTTTTTGCTTATTATCAAAAGGGAGATGGAGTTTTCCTGCAACTAAATGAGAACTTGGTATCTTTTTTGCCTCGAGGAGTGTGTGTGTGTGTCTTTGTGTCTCTGTGTGTGTCTGTGTGTGTGTGTGTAGAAGTGGGGAGGGGTAGTAGGTGTCCAGCCTCCCCTTCCTTCATCTCTGTCTCCTGTGTGTGTGTGTGTGTGTGTGTGTGTGTGTATGTAGAAGTGGGGAGGGGTAGTAGGTGTCCAGCCTTCCCTTCCTTCATCTCTGTCTCCTGTGTGTGTGTGTGTGTGTGTGTGTGTGTGTGTGTGTATGTAGAAGTGGGGAGGGGTAGTAGGTGTCCAGCCTTCCCTTCCTTCATCTCTGTCTCCTGTGTGTGTGTGTGTGTGTGTGTGTGTGTGTGTGTGTGTGTATGTAGAAGTGGGGAGGGGTAGTAGGGGTCCAGCCTCCCCTTCCTTCATCTCTGTCTCCTGTGTGTGTGTGTGTGTGTGTGTGTGTATGTAGAAGTGGGGAGGGGTAGTAGGTGTCCAGCCTTCCCTTCTTTCATCTCTGTCTCCTGTGTGTGCGTGTGTCTCTGTGTGTGTGTCTGTGTGTTGGTGTATGTGTGTGTATGTAGAAGTGGGGAGGGGTAGTAGGCGTCCAGCCTTCCCTTCTTTCATCTCTGTCTCCTGTGTGGTGCGTCTGTGTGTGTGTCTGTGTGTGTATGTAGAAGTGGGGAGGGGTAGTAGGGTTCCAGCCTTCCCTTCCTTCATCTCTGTCTCCTGTGTGTGTGTGTGTGTGTCTGTGTGTTTGTGTATGTGTGTGTATGTAGAAGTGGGGAGGGGTAGCAGGGGTCCAGCCTTCCCTTCCTTCATCTCTGTCTCCTGTGTGTGTGTGTGTGTGTGTCTGTGTGTGTGTGTGTGTGTCTGTGTGTGTAGAAGTGGGGAGGGGTAGTAGGGGTCCAGCCTCCCCTTCCTTCATCTCTGTGTCCTGTTGCCAAGCCCACCTTCTGAACCACACTGAGGAGGTCAGCCCGCCTTCTGCCAGAGGCAGACCATCAGTAATGAGCCCCTTGCCTGCCTTTCCCTGTCCTCTGTGTCTGTAGGGCGCACCCCTCTGTCAGTCTGTCTCTTGTCTGCAGGCAGCAATTGTCTAGAGCGCAGAAATCCCCAAACTTGACAATTGCTATGGTCTTTCTGCCTTTCCTCTTAAACAGCTTTTTTAAAGCCCCCAGAGACCCTTAAAAAAAGAATGCAAATGGAAATTATGTTAGAAGCTGAAATGAACATTGTTGTGAGTCATGAGATCCTGGCCACACGGGGACAAACTATTTTTTATTTTGGGTAATATTTCTTCTTTGGCATTTATTACACCTCTGTTAAACACAGCTCATGTGACACAGTGTTACTCATAGGCAATCAGAGAAAAAGCTGAAAGTTGAGCCATCAGTAGGGCAGGGCAACTTATTGTTAATAGCAGCCATTAAAGCTGAAAGGAAAAATTACCCATCTGCCCTGGCCAGACCTGCAGCCTGGGACCCAGCGGGCCTCCAGGCCAGAAAGGGGGTTGGGGGAACATGAGGGAAGGCGAATGGAATGTAGAAACCTGAGACCTTGTGTAGGGCAAGGTAGGGCTCAGTCAAGTTTGGGCCCTACCCCAAGAATAGGAAAAGCCGCACTGCTCTCAGGCGCTCAAGCCACACTTCTGTCTGATCAGCCTTGTTCATGAAAGCTCCTGGTGGCTTTAAACACAAGGTTCATTTTAGCTACAGATCCGAAACTCAACAGAGAGATGCGAAAACACCTTCTAATTATGCAACGGTTTTCCCCACAGAATGGAATTTGCAACAGATCTACTCTACCCAGATTCTTTGCCATTTGACTTTTGGAGTTCAGCGATTCAATTTTTTTTTTTTTTTTTCCACAAAGTCTGTATTTAAAAGAGCATACGGTTTCAGATCCTTTCAGACATGTTAAAGCCTAGCCAAAGATGCAACACCATTACCCACTCTGACAAGCCGCCTTGACAGCGTGCTTGTTGATAGGGCCGTATAAGATGTCAGCTGGGAAAATAAATTTGAGAGGGCTCTGCAGAGAGCGTGTGGATACATCTCACACCAGGTCTGGAAGGGAGAGGCAGCCTCCCGTTTGCGGACTGTGCTAACTCACTCGGGTGCAAAGATTGACTCTTGTTATCAGCATCACGTATCAATTTGGAAAGCTGTAACTGATACTGGACGTGTGGTTTGGAGGATGGCCCCTGAACAGCAATGCCCACTCCCCTTCCTCCCCCTCAAGACTGCTGGCATGTGAGGGGCAGTATTTGCAGCCCTGCATACTGTTTTGGGTGGAGATACTGGAATGAGGTTTGAAAGGCCAGTTGGAGGGCCCCAGGGATGACACTAGGGTTGGCTGAAAGTCTGAGCAGAGATGGCAGTACTTTGCACTGAGGTAACCCCTGAGTGCAAGATAAGTGGTGGGGCTTGTCAGAGAGGGAGGTGCCTCTGACTCAGACCCAGAGAGGCCCTCTGTATTCATAGTGTCTGCTTTCTCAGATCTGATTACATCCAGTTCTGGGCTTCAGCCCTGACTGTTCCTTGGCTATCCAAACTAACGTGAGGTCAGGTCAGCTTAATTCGACACCAAAGACGTTCTCGATAGAGCTCGGGTTCTTCTTGCCTTTGCTGGCTTTGTCCTGCTAAGAGCACGTGTTCTCAGCCTTTGTGTTGGTGGCACAATTTTGAATCCTAGAATTATTTTCGTTTGCACCTTGGAGTGAATTCTTAGTGCTCGGAGGATCTTCGGCACATGTCACTCATTGAACAGAGCTCTGCCTTCCTTGATCCAGATCTTAAACACAGGTACCACACACAGCCCTTGAATCAATGCTCTCTCTTATCTTCTACTTTCAGTGGATGGGTGGTACCCTGATAGAACTGGGGGACCCACTCAGCTCAGCTCTTGCTTATAGACACACGAGTGTCTTATGTGCACTGGTGGTTATACTGTAGTCTGCCTGATTGTTTTAAACAGTTTCACGCACTTACCTATTGCTGTAGTGTCTGACAGTTTGGGCTTCACAATTTCATGTCAGACACCTTTAACTAAAAGGCTCTGCTGTGAGGTTTCCATGCTGTGATTATGGGTGAAGAGGGTTTGGGGGCTGCGTATCTTAAGGGGTAAGGCGGTGAGGAATGGGATGGGACTGGCAGGACAGGCGGCCCACGCACATCCTTTTACCTCTCACCTTGCTGGTCACGGCTCCTTCCTTCCTCACCGGTGGATTCTCTCCAAGGGCACTCATGTTACCGCGAGACACCTGCTAAGTGTATCAGGAAGAATTTGGTGTTGGAGAGAATTAGAGGTGAGACTGTACTGGAGGGAAGCAAGTCTGGCGGGGACCCCTGGGGGAAGGGACAAAGGTGAGCAGGATGCAGTGGATCCTTCCTGAGAGGGAGGGCCAGGATGCAGGAAGGTCAGGAAGTCATCTTCCTGGCATCCCTCATGCCAGCTCAGCTTGTATAGACTCTGCCTGCAATGCAGGAGACCCTAGTTCGATTTCTGGGTCGGGAAGATCTGCTGGAGAAGAGATAGACTACCCACTCCAGTATTCCTGGTGGCTCAGTCTGTAGAGAATCCGCCTGCAATATGAGAGACCTGGGTTCGAGAAGGGAGTTGTCACCCCCTCCGTATTCTGGCCTGTAGAATTCTATGGAGAGAGGAGCCTGGCAGGCTACAGTCTGTGGGGTCGCAAAGAGTCGAACACGACTGAGCGACTTTCACACGCACACTCCTCACGCTAGTGGAAGCAATTTCCTAAAATGTTATGTCCACTTTGGATTCTTTGATCTTTAAGAAACATGAATAGGAAAAAAGACTCGATGTCAAGATAGATGAGAAGTTACAAAGGAAGCTGTGATTCTTTATTTTTAGAAGAGAAGGCCACTGGCCTTTTGAACTGTTTTACTTAGAGAGCTGCTCTAAGAGGATGTGAAGAAAAGTTCATCACCAAGAAATGGGCAGAGTGAGAGAAAACAGACTTAGAGTAAGATGTTTTCCTTTTTAGGTAGGATATAAGGGTCCTTTGGGAAGCTTCAAAAAAATTCAGAATTTTTTTTTCTATCATGGAATTTACTAAATAAAGATGACCTTTTCACAAGCCTGTCATCAAATGCTGGCCTCCCAAGTGAGATGAGATGTCTCCATGGTGGGCGATAGAAAAGGCAGCTGCTAGTTGGTTTGGGTTGGTTTGGCATCTTCAAAGTGAGGATGGGATTCTTAAATCATTTTATTGGATTTCTGAAAAGTGAAGTGAAAGTCGCTCAGTCGTGTCCAGCTCTTTGCAACCCCATGAACTATACAGTCCATGGAGTTTTCCAGGCCAGAATACTGGAGTGGGTAGCCTTTCCCTTCTCCAGGGGATCTTCCCAACCCAGGGATTGAACCCATGTCTCCTGCACTGCAGGCGGATTCTTTACCAGCTGAGCCACAAGGGAAGCCCAAGAATACTGGAGTGGGTAGCCTATCCCTTCTTCAGTGGATCTTCCTGACCCAGGAAGTGAATCAGGGTCTCCTGCATTGCAGGCAGGTTCTTTACCAACAAGCTATCAGAGGATTTCTGAGGCCCAGTACGAATTCCTTTGTGATTTCCATGGCAGCCGTATTCCCCGCTCCATTCCCATGCCTGGACCGCAGGATGTGCACAGCACTCCTACGCCATAGCCCTCACTGTGGTTAGAGACAGTGGGATCTGTGTCATAGACAGCAATGAAGTATCTTCTGTGGCCAACCAAGGGTAGAGTTCACCCTTGGTTATGATTTAGGGGGATAGTATATTCTTAATGGACCTGCAAAATCTTTTCAAATGCAGTCACTTTAAGAGCTTCCAAAGCCTGGAAGGAGTACAGGGAGGACGTGGGCACCAGCTATAATCTAATTTTTCTCCCATAACACTTGCTTTCTCCCGTTGCTCAGTTGCTGTCTCCCAGAGTCATTACCATCACAAACGTTTCCTGTCCATCCCCTGTAGGTACACCACATCGCGCCAACAACCCATGGCCCAGCAGGAATATACAGTATCCTTTGCCAGTGTCGATCAGAGCTTGATTACACTTCACGGCTGTAATTCAAGCCTGCTAATCCTCCTCCACGTTAGGAAAAGAGGCCTGTTCTATTAGATAAGCTGATTACTGTCTGGTGTGTGCTTCATGCCGAGCAAGAGTTGTTTATATGTGGAATTATTGCTGGTTGGAGCCTGGGTTTCACTGCCCTGGGTAAGCTTGCATAGAGGCGTGGGGGATCTTCACCTCAGCTCGGGGAGGGGTGAGAAGCTGAGTCTTGATTATAGCTGCTGCTCCTTCAACCTCTGTGCCTGTGGTTAAATATTTACTTTTCTTCTCTGGTACCGGAAGAAACGAGTTCAGATTTTGAGAGTCTGACTTTTGCCTCCAGGACGCCCTGTCGAAGATCAAGCGAGAAAGATCACTGCCCCAGACTTTTCACGTGCTGGTGAGGTTTGCAGAGCCACCCCAGCTGTGCGGGTGTCTCGAGGGCTAAATGAGAGAGGAATACGCTGGGAAGAAGTTGAGCCTGTGGTGAACT
Organism: Capra hircus; assembly: GCF_001704415.2. Taxonomy (NCBI): domain Eukaryota; kingdom Metazoa; phylum Chordata; class Mammalia; order Artiodactyla; family Bovidae; genus Capra; species Capra hircus. The sequence goes on from NC_030810.1 coordinate 115,901,373, forward strand.
CAACGGCCACAGACCCAAGAGCGCCCAACCACAGGGCCAGGATGCCTGCAGAGACTATTTGAATGCTTTCTCACATTCAGAGACCTTTTCTTCAAAGCCACAAAAGCCTTAAAACCACCTTTGCCCCTCCCTCCCAGCCCATCTCTGGTCTGGTGTGCAGCTTGTGGCTTGGGTGCAGGCTACGGAGCCCCGATTCTTCCCGGAGGAGGAAGTGCATTTGTTAAGATCGCCTGCCAGGGGTTGCTGGCATGATGGATGCTGGCTGCACTCTCAGAATTCCCCCACCCCCTGTTCACTGAAGCAGCTCTCCAGGGAGAGAGGGTGGGGTGTCCTGTCCTGGGACGCAGAGCTGAGGCTCTGCTTACTAGTGGCTCTTGAGTGTTTAAGTCCTGCAAGCGGTTGATGCATTTATCCATGTGGGGCTATGGTGAGGCTGAAACGGTTACAGGTGAGCGGGAGCACCTGGTCCCTGGCCTTGGTCCACCTCTGTGCCAGCATATGTTGGTGTCTGTTTGTGTATTTGAATATGTGACAGCCTTTGCTGGAGTAAGGAAATCAGGATGAATGTCAGCACACTTAACTGTGATCATATCACAAGCAGAGGCCTTTTGGAGGGTAAACTTCCTCCACACCAGGGCATTTTAAAACTGTTTATTTCTCTGTTTTCTCCTTGAAACCATTTATTCCTTTAGGCAGGCATTTTGCTTTTTTTAATTTCTGTGTCTCCAGTAAACACAGTACTGCCGGACATTTGCTAAGCACTCAGAGAAAGGTGCTTTTGATTTAATGAATGAATAACCTAATTAATATATTGCAGTAAAGAAGGTTTCTGCCCAAGAATGAATGTAAATATAAATTGTTAGCTATTTATCGTAGCTCACTGCATGTGTATTCCTTCTTGTACCTTTCCTACTATTCTTTCCAGGAAGGAGAGACTCTGAGGCCCCAGGGACACAGACGGGTGTCCATTCCTTTGATGTAAAGGGCACAGCCAGCTAAAGGCAGTGCAGCACATTGCAAATCCAAGTATCTTGTTAGGAAGGATGCTGTGATGTGATTTAGAAGGAAGGGCCTCTGTATAATGTCCTAACCACTGAGCATCTGGTCTGTGTGATGCCTTTTTTTTTTTTTTTTTGCTTGAGGGATCTTAGTTGCCCAACCAACCAGGGATCGAACCCCCGCCCTTGGCAGTGAAAGTGCAAAGTCCTAACCACGGGACTGCCAGGGACTTCCCAGGGTAATTCTTGTTCCACGAACAACTTGAGGGTTATTTTATCTTCCTCTTGTCTTCTGCTTGTTTTTCTCCACTATTTTCTTTCTCTCCCCACCTCCTACTCACATCCCTTACACTCTCCTCTCTCCCTTTATTAGGGAAATCGGTGTCTTTTAAAGATCAACACATTCTCCAAATAGTTAAATTGTTTTCCCTTGGGAGATTTATTTTTCTTTGGAACTGAATTTATACTCCTAGGAAAAATCCAGAAGGAACCACACAGAGGGTTGTCCTACATGAAACAAAGCGATTGCAAGGTTTTAAGTCTAATTTCAGCCATGAAAGCTTTCTTTGACATACACTGATAGACTTTCTCTTCCTTAAATTTACAGGACGATAAACCTATACCCTTAATATACCATCACTGTATGTATGGCTTGAACTTCTAAATCTCAGTTAAAATAGATGGGGCGTCTACATGTGATGCCAGGGTTGCACATTCCTATTCCCAGTGTGTATGACAGAGTATGGGTGCTGTCATTCAGATGATGGAGGGGCCAGTAATGGAGTCCTTTCCTCTTCTCTGCATGAACGGAGTAAATGCTTGGCTATCGAGAGAATAATTGTCCAGGGAAGCCGTACCTTGAAATTCACCATAGCATCTTTGAGATAATCTCAGGATTATTTCAGAGTGAAGAAATGAAGAGTGACGCTGCGTCCCAGTGATTCTGCCTCTGACCACAGAGCTGGCTGTGTGCATTTTCTCATGGGACCTAAGCACAGACTGATGACTTCTGAGAGTCTTATGCTGTGGTTGTTGCTTAATCGCTAAGTTGTATCTGACTGTTTGCAACCTGGCAGACTGTAGCCCGCCAGGCACCCTGGTCCATGGGATTTCCCAGGCAAGAATACTAGAGTGGGTTGCCATTTCCTTCTCCAGGGGATCTTCCAGACCCAGAGATCGAACCCATGTCTTCTGCTTGTCAGGATTCTTTACCACTGAACCACCTGGGAAGCCCTTTGAGAGTCTAGGGTCTTTGCAGAGAGAAAGCTGCTCAAATAGCAGTAAGGCAGAGAGCAATTAAGAAGACCTCTGTTTTTTATTCTGTTCATATTTCTTTCCATCTCTGTCACCTAAAGGCTGGGCAACTGTCTCATCTTAGATATGTTTCTTCCAGCCTGAGTTTTAAGACCAGCAGCCAAATTAGCCAGGTTTGGGCAGCAAAACAAAAGGGAATTTAAAAGTGTAACAGTGTGGATCCACCCACCCACACCTGCATAGCCATTAGGTGGCAGCTAGAAGGAAATGGCACCCCACTCCAGTACTCTTGCCTGGAAAATCCCATGGACAGAGGAGCCTGGTAGGCTGCAGTCCATGGGGTCGCTAAGAGTCAGACACGACTGAACGACTTCACTTTCATGCATTGGAGAAGGAAATGGCAACCCACTCCAGTGTTCTTGCCTGGAGAATCCCAGGGACAGGGGAGCCTGGTGGGCTGCCATCTGTGGGGTCACACAGGGTCGGACATGACTGAAGCGACTTAGCAGCAGCAGCAGCAATAAGTAGTAATTTTGCTATATAAGACTTATATATTGACCACTTTCATGTGCCACTGCAACCCACCCCCTATTTTAAAAAAACAACTTTCACAAGCATAGTTAAGAAATGCCAAAATAATGCAAACAATGGACCTTGCATGATGGTGCCCTAAGGCCGCAGAACCTTCCTTAGGGTTCTGGGAACCAAAGTTGGTTTCCTGGTATCTTCTCTAGAAGAGGAAAGAAAGCTGCATGTACGTAACTTGCTTTGGTATACTGAATTTTTAAATTAGCTAGCTGTTTTCCCTGTGTTGCCATGATTCCATCACAGTTTGATATGTTTGAAGATGAGGAGGAAAGGCTGAGAATAATTCCATGACTTAAATTTTTCTAAACAAAAGGAATGTATAAGAAAATATAAATGTACATATATATGTGTACACATGTAGCCAAATATTTTTACATTTTAATTTTGTTTTTATGCCACATTCATACCCCGTGTTGTAAACAAGACTTAGATGATCTGTCAAATTTCAAAAATGGAGAGAAGAATACGTGTAACCATCATGATGCAAGTGCTCAGCACTTTTTCATTGGAGGACATCAAAGCAGCTGTCTCCTCATTTTCCCATAAGCCTAAGTGTCTTTTGGTAGCATGAAGGCAGAGAGATGGCCTCATGGTTCTGCTTTGCAACCTGGGAAGAGAACCTGGAACTGGAGGGTGTGATGTCAAACCTTAAGGCCAAGGTCATGTGCCAGGAACCCATGTCATACATTACCAAACAGACCAACAGCACAGCAACCTAAATTTCACTTCCACATCTCTTGACACAAGAAGAGAAAACAAATTTGGCTTAAAAAGGTTGTGCCACTGCAAACTCATTTTTTGGTATGTAAACAATTCTGTGACTTCTCGGTTTACTTGAAGTCGTAAGCAGAGTGCATTGAAGTTGGGAAAACCATGTGTGTGTTGTTAGTTGTTACTCTTGGTTTAGCCTGGTTCAGGAGAGCAGAGAAATGAGATTCTGCAAAAGGCAGCATGAAAGTTCACGTTGGCCTTCAACCTGCGGAAATTGCCAGTTGTTAATTCCGGCCCTAGAGTCCTGGGTCAGCCCTGTACCTTAGTCAGGGCCCTGGCCCTCGCTTGCCTCCTAAGCCTGGCTAAGGCTGGAGGTGGTTGTGGTGCAGAGGGAAGGCCCTGGATGTGAGTCTACTGCATAACTAGTTGTGTGCCCTTCTGAGTCCCCTGTGCTTCCATTCCCCCATCTGAATAAAGGGATAATGATACCCCGTAGTGTTCAGGTGAGAATATAAGCAAATGAGCTTATTTTAGGCAAGTTGCTTTGCAGAGGTTCATTCTCACACAAGAAAATATCCTGTTTCCACATCTCCCATGCATTTATCCACACACCTATTTGATCACTTTGATTCCATCATCAGCTGATACTTGTCTTTCTCCCACCAGTCTGCAGACTTCTCTTATTTCTGGTTGAGTCTCCCCAGCTGAAATAGGATCCAGTAGAGAGTAGATACTCAGCATATGTTTGTTGAGTGACTGCTTGACCAAGAGACCATCCTGGGTCCTTGTCGGGGTGGCAGTGTTGGTGAAATTGTGCAGGCCAGCAATACTTTGTGCAGGCTGAGAGATTTTTATTTTGACGGAGCTGTAAGGCTGTCACTAAACATAAGTGGACATGACTAGTCTGGCACAGTCAGAGTGCCACTGGAAAGCAAGCAGCCTGGAAAGAAAAAAGCAAAGTTGGCTTCTGAGATTACTCTGTGTCTGTTACCCCAAAGAACATGAGCCCGTGTAAGGGCTCCGATAAACTGGGTACAGCTGGGGTCTCCTCTCTGTCCTGCCGGGACTTACTGGGCAGTCAGCCCTCTGCAGCAGTGTCCTCAGCAAAACAGATGCAATTTGCTAGTGACGTACCATCACTAAGGGGCCTGAGAAAGGGCCGTGCTAACATCTGCCTGGTGGAACAGTTGAGAGAGATTTTGTGGGTCGGAGAGATGTCAGCTCATTCGGTGGAGGAGGAAACAAGATACCTCTTCAGATAAATATAGTAAGAATCACAGTAAATAAGGCCTAGCCTCAGGGAGGCAGATCTTTAAAGGAAAATTAAGATCCCCATCATCTGTCTCTCTGTCAACCATTGATGTATTTAGTGAGCGCCTCATGGAGCTAAATGCTTTTTGATGATGGTAGTGGTGATGACCACCTTACCTCCCCACAGGGGGAGGGCACCTTCTGTGTGAGAGTTCTTGGTGGGGGTGGGGGGGCTCTATCTCTGGCACACAGAAAGAAGGAATGGTCCAGAGAACGCGTCTCTCCCCTCTCCCAAATGTCCTGGTTTTACCAGGATGTAAACACAAGCAGAGGCAATACCGACAAGAAAAAGCCCGGCTGAAAATCAGAGCCTAATCGCTCCCATCTGCTCCAGTGCTGCTTCCCCTTGCTGCCTGCCAGGATGTGTGCCGCAGACGCTAAGTAGCACATTATTTTCGATAAGTTGCAATCATTTACTGGAAATCTACTTCTCCTTTAAGATGTCCCCCTGGAAACTTGAATTGGCATTTGAGAAGCCCTGTTCAGGGTGGAATTTGAATGCTTGCACTCAAGTTCAAGAAAAGTTAAGCCTGTTTGATGGACAGGTGTTTATGTTTTTAAGATTTCGGCCACATGGACTCTAGTGGGAAGAGGGGACTCCATGGAGCACACAGCCTGGGAGCTCAGAGCCACCGGGCAGCTCATTCCCTAAGGAAAGGCACAGGTGCTGAGATGGGAAGAACTGCAAATGATGGCTCCATGGATTCTTCCCTGAAGCAGAAACGTCACAAGCCGAGACCTCTCTTGGTCCCCCTGAGATGTTTCCCCTTTATGCTGAGACAGGACTGGTGACTGAAGGTGTGCCTTGCAGCCTGGAGCCCATCGTCTCAGGGCCCTGCCCTCATTCCACCAGCACTCCTTGTTCAGCATCCTCATTCTCTTGCCCAGGATGAGACTCTAGACACAGCAAGCATCCTGTCCTACCATCCAGCCTTCTCTCAGTCAAAGACTTAATGCTTTCTGAGGCCCAAACTCAGGAACTTTTGAACAGCAGTGAAAACCTCTTGCCTCTCCTGCCGCCTTTTTGCCGGCAGATTCTGCAGCCCCCGGTGTCTGAGAATGACTCTGGTGACTCATTAGCACCAAGACCTGTGCTTGGGGTGGTTTTTGTAATGACTGGTGATGGATTACCCACATGTTTTCCCGGAAAGACCCTGACTGACCTTGTGTGCGTTTGTGAGATGATGGTCCGGGGTCACAGGTGGTGTTTGTGCTCATGGAAAAAGGAAAGCTAATTGGCAGGTGTTTTGAATGGACCTGGGGTGCCCAGAAATAGACCCAGTGTCCTTCTGCTGGGGAATTTCTGCTACCACCAAAGTGAGTGGAGGTGATTTCTTCTTTAAATGGGTCATGCTGAGGTTTTCTCTTCTCCTGTGTCCCTCTTCCACTCCTCTGGAACTGGCAGATCTCACAAGCCAATTAGAGTGCAAACATTGTTGTGCTATAGTGTAAGGAAATATACAAATACAAGCTGTATACAGGTGGGTAAGTCCCAACAGCCTACAGTCATCTATTAGAACTTGGTCTCACATATTGCTCCTTCTCTTCTCTTTAGCTCCAGGATGACAGTGTAGCCTGTCTTAGCTTTCTTCTGTTCAAGACAGAGTCTCTTCGCTTCCTTCATCACAGAGGCAGCAGAGCGCTGTTGGCTACTTTGCACACGCAGCCACGCCTCACCACCCTCCTCTCCCTCCTGGTTTGAGCTATACTCCCCCAGGCCACCAGCACCCTGACCAGGAGGCCTGTTGCTGCCATGCTCCCTCTCTCCAGACTGCCCAGGTCTCTCACTTCTGCTAAGAGACTACATGGCACCCAAGAGAGACCCCTCTAATAATCAACCCTTTTCTATCTGTTCTAAATCTTTTCTTTTCTTTCTTTTTCTTTTTTTTGTAGGAAGAAATTCTCTCCAGTGGCTACTCGGGTGTTTCTGTGACTTGCCTCTGGTTATTAAACCTGCCTCTTTCTAATTTTCTCTGTAACATTCTACCCAGCATGAAATCACTCTGCCTTCTAGAGTTTATTCTTTCTTTTTTTAAGAGTGTATTAGCTTAGATTGGTTAGGCTGCCAAACACAAATAAAACAAAAACCTCCCCAAAACCCAAGATAAATTGGCTTAAACAAAATGCAAGTTTATGCAGAGACTTTACTTCACCCACTAAGGTCCATCTAGTCAAGGCTATTGTTTTTCCAGTAGTCATGTATGGATGTGAGAGTTGGACTGTGAAGAAGGCTGAGCGCTGAAGAATTGATGCGTTTGAACTGTGGTGTTGGAGAAGACTCTTGAGAGTCTCTTGGACTGCAAGGAGATCCAACCAGTCCATTCTGAAGGAGATCAGCCCTGGGATTTCTTTGGAAGGACTGATGCTAAAGCTGAAACTCCAGTACTTTGGCCACCTCATGTGAAGAGTTGACTCATTGGAAAAGACTGTGATGCTGGGAGGGATTGGGGGCAGGAGAAGAAGGGTACGACCAAGGATGAGATGGCTGGATGGCATCACGGACTCGATGGATGTGAGTCTGAGTGAACTCCGGGAGTTGGTGATGGATAGGGACGCCTGGCGTGCTGCGATTCATGGGGTCACAAAGAGTCGGACACAACTGAGCGACTGAACTGAACTGAACTGAACTGAAGGTGACCACAGGCTGGTCTCTAGGATGTGAGGACTTCTATCTGGTTTTTCTCCCTGCTGTGGCTTATATTCCCCAGGTCAACTCATGGTCCAGAGTGGCTGCCAGAGCCCCAGCCCTTATATCCATGTTCCAGCTAGCAAAAAGAAAGGAGAGATGGGAAAGAAAGACATTCCTTCTTTAAGGATAGAGTTTTATATCTTATTTCCATTCATCTATCACTAACCAGAATTTTGTCACTGGAGATATGACCACATTTAGCTGCAAGGGAAGCTGGGAAGTATCTTTCCTCCTATAATCGTGACTTAACCAAAAATCAGTGTTCTGTGTCCATGGAAAGGGATGGGTTGGAAGAAACCAAAAGGTCATCCTTTTTCTTCAGCTTTTCACTGAAACTCTCTGTCAGGCCCTTTCTTAAGCTGTTTCCTCTCCTATGTCCCATATAGGAGAGAGACACATGCCCCCTTCACAGCTCATCTCTCAGTGTAAATATTAGCATAGTTAATACACAGATTTAGTTGAAATGATCTTCTTATCTGTGTTAGTTGAAGTCATACGGTGGTCCTGAGATTCAGTGAGTCCTTCCCATCCTCTTGCAGATTCCAAGGAATTGTGTCCCTAATGGAGGGAGAAGTGGAAGGACCAAGTTAAAGAGGCCGGAGGGATGGAACCAGCCCAAGTGTTGCACGCATTTCCTGATTCTGGACCCTGTGTCCGACCCTAGTGGAGCTCGCTGTTTGCCGACTATGATGTCGGCCCTGTGTGTCCTTGGTCAGACACCTCTGTGGCTGTCATCCTGTAGAGGCGTCCTTTCACTCCTGTTAAACAGTAAGCCTCCTCTTGCAGGACAAAGGTGGACTCTCACTCGTGGCATGTGTCTTCTATAATTTGTGGAAATGGAAATAATCTCGGAGTGAGTTAAGACTGGGTTATCGCTATCTTTGGTGAGGACCCCTCAAGATCAACAGTACAATGTATTAGGAACCCTGCCACTGAATTATTCTGTGATTTTCAAAACTGGAAGCATTTCTGTGAGAACAAAATGCTCTTTATTTAAAATTTAGTTCTGATGAAATCATTTGGAAGGTTGGAGGAAGAGAATAGTTCTGCTGTAATGGAGCTTGGTAATATACACAAGAAAATTTTGCTAGTCACTTGGAGAAGGCAATGGCACCCCACTCCAGTGCTCTTGCCTGGTAGAGCTACAGTCCATGGATGGAGGAGCCTGGTAGGCTACAGTCCATGGGGTCGCTAAGAGTCAGACACGACTGAGCGACTTCACTTTCTCTTTTCACCTTCATGCATTGGAGAAGGAGGTGGCACCCTACTCCAGTGTTCTTGCCTGGAGAATCCCAGGGACGGGGGAGCCTGGTGGGCTGCCGTCTATGGGGTTGCACAGAGTTGGACACGACTGAAGCGACTTAGCAGCAGCAGCAGCAGGAGCCGGAAAAGCATTCTCTGTCCTGACACAGTGGAATGATGTCAAGAAGTTAAGATCACACATCATACAAACATAGCAGTATCCAGTTATCTTTTAATATTTTGAGTGTGGGGTTTCTCTATGTCCCAGCAGGAAAGGATGACATAAGGTCTGAATCCCACCCAAGAGTCAAAACTGCCATACACTTCCTCAAACCTCCATCGTGAATAGCGCTGCTATTCCCGTCTGGTTACAACGTCTTTACTTTCAATGGAAACTTGAAAGCCGCCATTGAAGAGGGTGTCCAGGCTAGCTTGTCTGACATACGGTGAGATTGCCCCAGAGCTGAGCAGCTCCCCGAAGGGCCTTTCCAGCCTTGCGGAAGGACTGCATCTTCCAGTGAGCTCTGCCAAGGCAGCATGCTTCCTGGCTGAGGAAGACTGGAGCCGGGGGCTCTCATAAAGAGGGCACATATTGGGCGTCAGAGGAAGTAGGGTTCTTATCGTGCTTGGGAGAAGAATAGCAAGAAAGGTACATAAAGAGGGGGAAAAGGGTGAAAAAAGAAGACATTTTGGTATTCATTCTTTGAGCTCAGAATCGATTTCCTGGGCTTGATGGTGTCAGTCTGAGTTTGCCTAGAAGCACAGCACAGTGAGGTGGGGGGGGGGGGTATGTGTGTGTCTGTACTCATTGACTTAGCCTGGTGTGGGTATATGTGTCTGTATACTCAGTGACTTAGCCTGCTGTGGGGGTGTGTGTGTGTGTGTATACTCATCGACTTAGCCTGGTGTGTGTGTCTGTATACTCACTGATTTAGCCTGGGGTGTGTGTGTGTACTCACTGACTTAGCCTGGAGTGTGTGTGTGTGTGTGTGTGTGTGTGTGTGTGTGTGTGTGTGTGTGTGTGTGTCTGTGTACTCACTGACTTAGCCTGGTGTGTGTGTGTGTATACTCATTGACTTAGCCTGGTTCTTTCCACCTTGCTGATTTCTTTCATGTAAAAAACAAACTCTTAAGTCGGAATCTATCTTGCTTTCTTACTCTTCCCAAAGGGACCTTTATCAATGGGATTGATGTAGATTTAACCAACCATTGAAAGCTAACCAGTTACCAAGCCCAGACATGTGCTTTTGTAAAAATAAACTTATTTAATGCTTTAATGAGAGTCAAGCTGTGGTTGACACTATGTTATTGACTGTCAGGTGATAAAGAAACTGCGCTTAAGGGGGGCAAGGTCGTGCAGTGGGAGCCTTGGACGCTGCCCTGTACGTGTGCTCTTCCTTCCGGCCATGTTGTGCAGCTCACAGAAGAGGGCTTAGGCCCATCCTTGCCCTTTGGGAGGATGCTGAATTCTGATGGGAGAGGAAATCTGTCAAGAATTAGCACTTGCCAGCAATGTGCTAGGTGCGTAATTGATGTTATCATCTGAATCCAAGAGAACGGTGAGAAGCTCTCTTGCTTTCCCCACGGTGTCACTTCCTTGAGAAACTACCATTGTAGAGAGAAGCCTGCGTCTCTGGGATTGCACAGCAAGCTGCCAACCAGTGGCTCTCAATTTCTCACACATTTTATACACAACTGAGTAGGAAACCGTTTCTTGCATTGCAGGCTACCAGGTGCCGTCCTGGCTTCTCGCACCCCGCCTTGGCCCTCCCTGGGAGCTGTGCTTCCCTCACACCTCCAGGCATGGTAGTCAAGGTCAAGGCTGCTGTGATGTCACACCCTCCTCCCAACTTCTGCAGCCATTCTTGAAGCCAAGGGTGTCCCCCAGCAGCAGTCCAAGCTAAAGTTACTAAGGACCAATGCCCCCTCACCCGGGCAGCCGGCACCCATCCAGGAAGGCAGGAGTCTGCTGCCCAGCACATAAGCCTGCTCTCTGCCAGCTGGCCTGGGAGGCTCCATGTGCCAAGCAGGGGACGTGTGATCGGGATCCGTGCCCGAGTGTTTCCTGAGAAGTAGAAAATGCATGTGACCAGAGCCACTGCAACCTGGCTCAGAAAAAGAGATGACAAGAAAAAGTATGGTATGTTTCTCTAAAGAAAACCCCCCAAATATAAACAACAACAAAAACGCTAAAACCATCTCAAGAGTGTCATATATTTTTTTGCTTACCTCCTGCCCTAAAACTTTTCATAAAGCCCTGAACATAGTGGTGGTGGGTAGATATGAAGACATGAATGTATCGTTAAGGTCCTTTCTGGACCACAGCTTATTCTGAAGTTCAGCACCGTGCTTGGCACTATAAGAGATGCCTGGTGAGTATTTGCAGGATGCAGTGTTGAGGAATCTCACAGTCTTGCTATTGACTGACTAAAGCCCTCAAGTCCTGTTGCTTGGTTACCTGCCTAACAAACCCGGGAAGGTTGAAAGGGCTAGAAGACATCTTACCTTTACGTCTAAAGACCTGGTGATGCCATAAGAATCCCTAGACCCACGGACCCCAGCCTTGGTGTCCCTGAGGGTCTCAAGAGCTGGCGCACAGATGGCTGGCAGTCTAAGCATGGCTTTCACACTTGAAGACTCCAGGAACTTGGATTTCTCATCTGAGCTGCCTCAGAGATCTCTGCCTGCACTGGACGGTCTCCACTAAGGTAGCCACTGGTTCTCCCATGCTCACCAGAAACTCTGACTGGCAACCATCTCTCCGGCTGGCTTGTAAAATTCAAAAAATCAATTTGTTAGTCATTTCCCTTTGTTGGATAGGCAGACTCTTTTCAAAATGCACAAAATACCTTTTTCATCAAACAAACGAGAAGGTTGGGACTGGAAAATATCAGGACACAGTACCTTAAGCTTCAAACCACTGACATCAGATTTTGGTCCCGTTCAGAAGAATCAAAATATGTCATAGTTATTTTGCAGCAGAAGCTTGGAATTTATGATTTGTGAGTGCAGTTGTGCTTGTGGGAAATGAAAGAAACTAGAGGAAGGATTAGAGGGTATGTGTCCACCGGGATTTCTGCTTGCTTTCCACCTACTCTGGCAACTTGATGTGCTCACTCTGAAGGGACTGGAGGAGTCTAACCCTGGGCTTCTTGGAAATCTCAGCATCCACCCCATTCCTGGCTCCTTCGAGGTGCTCAGTTAGGGATTTTTTGAGTGAACTGAGCGTTCCGCAGAGGGCTCCTTTGGGTAACATGGTATGCATAGCCCCTTCCCTGGGGGCCACTGTCAGCCCTCCTAGGAATTCCTCCCCAGGTACCAGTCACATGCCAGGCCTTCCCCAACACCCAGAGCCTTCATCATGGATAATGTTGGCTTGCTGGGGACATGCCAGGCTGTGGGTTCTGAGGCTCTAGCTTAATGACAGCGTAGATTTGTGTGTTTAGCATTTTCAGGCTGATTTGACAGATTTTTGAAGTGGGGTGGAAGAGATGACAGAGGGAAAGGGCCTCTACCAGAAGGTAACTCTGGTCCAAACTATAACTGGACCAGAGGGAGAAAGAGCGAATATCTAAGGAGCTGACTGCCTTACAAACAGTGAACCGACACAGGGGTCGTTGGAGAGCCCATCCTGCAGGCTTCCCTCCTGCACTCTTTCTCATACATTAGGAGATGCTCAAATAGGTCCTCAGTGCCAGAGGCTCTGTGAGGTCATGGGGGGATACATAGGTGAGGACAGGTCATCACAGCCTTTCAGAAGCTCGCAGCCTTGCTGGCGAGGTGGCAGGTGTGACGGCGGTGGCTCTGAGATGCGCTGTGTCTGTGGTGTGCTGCTGCTGCTGCTGCTGCTGCTAAGTGGCTTCAGTCGTGTCTGACTCTGTGCAACCCCATAGACGGCAGCCCACCAGGCTCCCCCGTCCCTGGGATTCTCCGGGCAAGAATACTGGAGTGGGTTGCCATTTCCTTCTCCAGTGCATGAAAGTGAAAAGTGAAAGTGAAGTCGCTCAGTTGTATCCAACTCTTTGCGACCCCATGGACTGCAGCCCACCAGGCTCCTCCATCCATGGGATTTTCCAGGCAAGAGTACTGGAGTGGGGTGCCATCGCCTTCTCTGTGTCTGTGGTGTAGATAGCGTTAATACTTGCTTGGTGGCTCAGTGGCAAGGGCACTCATTTCTAGCTATTATCTATCTGGGTAGGTTTCTTGGAGATTTCAAATGGAGATTTGAAATAGGATGAGATTGCGGTAAGTGGGTTTTTCTGAGAGGGAAGATGGCATTCTATCACAAGGCTCAATGGCTCTAATCATGATGGTCCTATTGGCAGAAAGAAGTAGTTGAAGAAGACCAGGAAATTTTAAGGAAATTAAGAGGTCAGTAGAAAGAACTTCCTCCCTTCTTCAACTCGTGTCTGGTTGTTTTCTGCCTTGCACGTCAGCCACAACCTGAGCAGCAAAAGACATTGTGTGCATGTGTGTGTATACACACACACACATGCAGAATTGAAAGCACATCCACCCGATTACCATTGGTGACAGAATCCTAATGTTAGAGTAAAGGATAAAGTGTGTAAGAGTTAAAGACCTAGATTCTAGTTGTGGCTTGTCCCATCTGCTTTGGTTTTGGGGAAATTACTCTGCCTTTGTAATCTTCAGTTACCTGCTATCTAAGTTTGTAATATGACTTCATGTTCTGTAAGGTGATACAATTCATTGTGCACAGGTACTTTCTGAACAAATAAAACATCTAACTGTGATATTTTCAGGAGGCAGGCACTTTGCTCTATTTCTAAAAAATGCAAGGACAGCGTATTTTTGTCCCATACTTCTGTCCAAAGTTCTGCCCCCTGGAAGATGGCAGAGCAGGGTTTGGTGAGTCTGGGAGAGCTTCACTATCCCAGCTTTTCTGGTCATATGTATTGAAGACCAGTTCGTAGACTGGAAAACCTGCATGGAGGTTCAGTCTTGTGCCTTCAGATTGAGCAAAGAAATTGGCCAGAAAGCATGAGGGCCCCCATCCTGGGAACACCTCATGCCCTTTCCCAAACTGCCTGTCCGCTTGTGTGCTAAGTCGCTCAGTCACGTCCAACTCTTTGCGACCCTTTGGACTGCAGCTCTCCAGGCTCCTCTGTCCACAGGATTCTCCAGGCAAGAATACTGGAGTGAGTTGTCATGCCCTCCTCTAGGGGATCTTCCTGACCCAGGGATCGAACCTATGTCTCTTATGTCTCCTGCATTGGCAGGCGGGTTCTTTACCGGTAGCACCGCCTGGGAAGCCCCCAAAAAACCACCTGTCTGTTGACTGTCCATCATCTCTCTCTGTCAGCCCAGCTTTGGGTCCCTGCACTGCTGTCCAAATTTGAAGACGACCCTCTCAGTAGATAAGCTGTCTTCCTGTGCTGCCTGCTGCACCCCTGGAAGCATGAATCTCAGCAGGGGCATTTCCCCGGGCACTAAAAAAACCTGGGGACTGAAAACAGCCGCCCACCTAGCACAACCCGTCCTTGGTGAAGAAAGAGTGCCCTCTAGTGGGCTTTGTGTGGAGCTGCTCTGGATCGGTGTCAGGGCTCAGCCAAGGACAAAACAACCCGCTTGCTGCCCTCCTGCCAAGGATCTTGAAGCTGCCTTTGGGTTTGGTTTGTTTTTCTCCGCGTGTGAAGAAACAAAGAAAGACCAGCAGGAGATCAGTTGTGAGAGCAGCCCCGACTGTGCTGTGACAGCCTCCTTATCTTGGGCGGTTCACCAGAGAGTTAACCCCAGGGCCAGTGATGGCAGCAAGGTAGATGGTGACATCGGATGCTTTTTAAAGGGCCTGTGACAATTTCTGTGTACATCACTCACCTGTCTTGACCAGTCTCTTACATGAGGGGTTAGATCTGTGAGAAGGAAACTCCTTTAAGAATGATGACCAAAAGGGTTAAATATCTTATTGCGTGACCCTCTTTGCAGAGCAAATCCACTGCAGTTGATTTTATTTTTGGCAATGGAAGTGTACAAATCTCAGTATTAAAATCCTGTATGTACTGATATAAACAGGGGTTTTTTTCCCTTTAAACCTGAGTAAAAGCTGTTGGGCTGGGGAGCAAAGAGGGGAGGAGGCGAGGGAGGCTGCGGGGCGCCCATCAGGGAAGCAGGAACCTGATCACATGTGATGGTTGCTGGATTAGGTAACAGCTCCGCTGGTTGAAATTGGATCTTGGAGGATGAGTGTTAACATCTCTGGTGTCCTGGTGAAAGGTTCATTTGAGACTTGCGTGGTGCCACAGAGATAAAAAAAAGGAGCTTTTAAATAATCATTTTGTCTCCTATTTGGCAGAGTGCTGGCTTCAAGCAGTAAATAGGTAGCATCACTTTGGCTTAGACGTATCGGCCTTTTCATTTATTTATTTAATGTTGGTGGGATTTTTTTAACTCACTAGCTGAACAGCCTTCCGTATCAGTGAATCCCAACGCCCATCTTTATAGTGGTACATTCAGATCCTCTCCTTCTGGGCAGAGATCTGTCCATGCCGGGTTTTTACTGGTCCATCCGGGCCTCGTCGCAGCACACATGCGTAGCCCAAGACCCTCAGAACCAGAATCTCCTGTGTTAGATAGTGGAAGAGGAAGGTTTTGTTTTGTTTATGTTGTGTGTCTGTGTGAATAGTTTTTGTGGTGGTGGTTCTGATACATCCTCTGAAATTTCTGTTTTCATAACGATTTGAGTGTAATTTGAGGGGTATAATTTGGAGAGGACTGTTGGGTTTGTTTTTCCTCTTTTTTCTGTTCTTTTATTTTCTTCAAATCTCTGGTTTGGGGCCAATTTATGTGTCCTGAACTCTAAGGATAACTGCAAGCAAGATGCATTTCATTTCTATCATACCTGTTCCTTCTTGGCCACATTTGGAAACCTATTGTATTAAATCTTGGTGAATCCAAATTTCTTTTTAGAGAGTTTTTGTATTCAGGAGTCATCAAATGATACGAAAGCTAAGCAAAAGGATAACCCTTTCCTGTGTGTGTATGTGTGTGTTTTTCCCCCCTTTACCCTCTGTGACTGTCCTGGGACTTCTTTGGTAGGTAGGGGGTTACAGTGTCTCCTTTCAGTGTCCTTGGCAGCTTTAGCATTTCCTTCATTTCATTTAAAAGCAGTTAGATTTTAAGATCAAGAAAAATATTAAGTAGGTAGGTGTGCAGACTTTGTGTGGACAGTTCGTGCTCCCCATGGATTGTTTAAGAGAAAAAGTGAGGCATGGATGTGGGTGCAACTGAGAAGGGCTGGAAAGGGAACATATTCTTTGAAGTAAATATTGGCCACATGGGAAGTACTAGTAGTAACATGACCACCTGGTCCCCTGCCTCGTACCTGGAGGAATCAGCACCAGCACTTTGTTCTGTGTCTGCCTGACTCCTTTTCTGTCTCATTCTTTTCAGAACAAATGGAATTTTGCTAGAATAAGTCAATGGAGTGAGTGAGCTGGTCTCAGGCACAGGTCCGACCATCCTTACCATCACCTCACATAAGGCAGTGTGTAGGTAGCCCCAGGAAAGAGTATCCTCACCAGTTGACATTATTCTCTTTTACTTTGCTACCACTGTTGAGACCGGTCAGTGCTGGATCTGTCAGGAAGAGTTGTTTTGGAGTGATGAGGAAGAGCCGCTTGGAGGCGTCACGGCCCGGCTCAGATGTCACCAGCCTCAGCATCTTGAGGAGGTTTCCCATCGGCCGAGGTTTGTGGCCTCTTCTGGAGCGTATTGGTCATGGGATTCCAGAGAGTGGAGTAGTGTCAAATTTTGCCCCAGCGCCAATTTTTTTAATGATTAAGTAAAAGTGCCACAATTACCAAATGGCTCAGAGGTGATTCTTTTTTTCACTCTTAAATGACACATAGGTGTTTTGTTGATAAAGCAATTAAAATTCATTCAATGAAATTCACTGGGGAAACATCCATAAACACCCCCGCACTAATGTCCTCAGCTGAAAGCATTCACTGGGCTGTACAGGTGAGGAAGGAGAGGTCCAGGGCTCCAACACCATCTGCCTGGGGGGCCACGTTCTTCTCCCCGCCACCCCACACCTTTAGGGGCTGGTATTCAGGAAACGGTTGCAGCATTCATTTCCTTTCTTAAGGAAATCTTTGTTAGTGGCGATATGTTCTTCTGAGGACTTTGAAGATTTGAGTAAATAAGTTCAAGGAACTGAATAACATGATTAAATCTTTCTTATTCTGAGATCAGGGGGACGATTTCCCATGTAAGTCTTCTGAGTCTACAAAAGAAGGATTTCCTTGGGAAAATGTCCACAAAATTAAACTCCACAATCCTCTAACCTGTGCTGTCACCAGTAAAGCAATTTTATTTTAGTGCAGCAGAACATTAAAAATTCAGTTGCAAGAGGAGAGCCTGGGTCCTGAAGTGTGGGCTGTTCCTGTATCCTTCTTTCCTGGCAGCTCACTCCCTTCCCCGCGCCCTCCTGTTGCCTCCTCCTGTCTTTCCTCACTCCCTCAAGGGGCACATGTGTCTCCCCCAGGCCTTTAAACTGCCGCCCCGGTCCACCTGCTTGACTGTCCACGTGACTGCCTCGTGTTTCACAGAAGCGATGCTGCCATTTTCCTTTAGCACAGGACTCGGGCTTTCCTTTGAAACAACTTTCAAGGTTGCTTCTCGTCAGGCCTGTTAGAAGCCAGGAGCATGTGGGCACAGCCAGCAGTTATGCTGGTATTATAGGTGATGGAATGCCCCGAACGCCTCCATGTCCCCTCGGATTGAGCTCAGATCCACCTTTGCTGTCACAGCCCCGTGGGGCTGCCTTGCTGAGATTCGAGAGGCGGCTGCACCTGTCACTGTCCCCGTGGGGCTCACCAGATGCACCCTAGCCAGAAACAGCTCTGGACTCCGTGCTGTGCTGTTGCTCATATTCCCACCCGGGCCCCCTAGACTCTGGTATCTCCACCCCCAGGATTCGAACAAGCAGAGTCTGCTTCTTCTCTGCCTTTAGTTACATCCCTCCTTCCCTACTCTGCCCTCCGTTTTGGTTTTTTTTAATTGGATACTCTTTTCGTGTTCACTCTCAACAAAGACTTGGCTGCTGACGACTAAACTGGGTTTAGATGAGTGATTTACTTTATGGCAGGCTGTATGGCGGTAGTAAAACGAGACTGCCTAGCTCTTCCACTGGTTTACTAAATCACTTGATCTCTTTCAGTCCAAATCACCCCTTCATCCCCTGCAAATGGTCGTGGGGGGTTAATAAAAAGGAGCCTTTTGTGGAGCCAAGCCTCCTTCATCCTATCAGAACCCCAGCTTCTCTGAATCCCTGAGGCAGCTTGTTTAAAGCACCTCACCCTTGTTTGTACCAGGACGGAGCTCTTACCACCCAGAATAAATTGATCTCAATTTTGGAAAATAGAAATCCCTACTCCAGGGGAGAGGTCTTCACACTTTACTCAAATTAACTGAATTTGCCTGACTTAGGTTATTTTGGAAATGAAAATTTAGGCTGATCCAATATCATAAAGTCATTGAGTGTAAAAACTTTGTAATAACAAACTCACAGAAAATGTAAAACTAGAAATGAGAAAGGAAATGCTATTCCTTGAGTTAAAATTTAGCAGTTTGGGGATGAAAGTGAAAATTATATTCTGTTATAATTTGTTTGTAGATTTGAAATTTCTTTCATTGTGGTAAAATAGACATAACAAAACTCAGCATTATAACTGTTTTTGAGTGTACAGTTCAGTGGCATTACGTACGTTCACATTGCTGGGCAGCCATTACCACCATCCATTTCAAGAACTGTTTCAGCTTCCCAAAATGTAACTCCCTACTGGTTCATTCAGTTTTGTTCAGTTCAGTTGCTCAGTCGTGTCCGACCCTTTGCGACCCCAGGAATTGCAGCACGCCAGGCCTCCCTGTCCATCACCAACTCCCGGAGTTCACTCAGATTCATGTCCATCGAGTCCGTGATGCCATCCAGCCATCTCATCCTCTGTCGTCCCCTTCTCCTGCCCCCAATCCCTCCCAGCATCAAAGTCTTTTCCAATGAGTCAAGTCTTCGCATGAGATGGCCAAAGTACTGGAGCTTCAGCTTTAGCATTATTCCTTCCAAAGAAATCCCAGGGTTGATCTCCTTCAGAATGGACTGGTTGGATCTCCTTGCAGTCCAAGGGACTCTCAAGAGTCTTCTCCAACACCACAGTTCAAAAGCATCAATTCTTTGGCACTCAGCCTTCTTCACAGTCCACATCTCACATCCATACATGACCAGAGGAAAAACCATAGCCTTGACCAAACGGACCTTAGTCGGCAAAGTAATGTCTCTGCTTTTCAATATGCTATCTAGGTTGGTCATAACTTTCCTTCCAAGGAGTAAGCGTCTTTTAATTTCATGGCTGCAGTCACCATCTGCAGTGATTTTGGAGCCCCCAAAACTAGTCTGACACTGTTTCCACTGTTTCCCCATCTATTTCCCATGACGTGATTGGACCAGATGCATTACTAGTTCCTTATCCCCCCCTTCTCCCAGCCTGTGGTACCCACAGGTCTACTTCCTGTCTCCATCAGTTGGACTATTCTAGGCACCTCATATAAGAGGAGTATAATTAATCTCAGGAACAAATCAGACTCTCCTTGCATTTTCTAGTCCTCCCATCCCTCTCTTTTTCCAGCCCTTTTCACGCCCATTGCTCAGGTGCCGTTTTGTTAAGTGATTTGAGACTTCTTCAGCCAAATCATACATTGGGAGTTTCCTGTTGTTTTTAAATGTTACTCCGTTGGGTTACTGTCAACACCTCCCCCCTCTTTTGTATCTCCCTGCAGTTTTGAGTATCCGGGGAGCCCAGGAGGAGGAGCCGACAGACCCGCAGCTGATGCGGCTGGACAACATGCTGCTGGCCGAGGGGGTGGCGGGGCCCGAGAAGGGCGGGGGCTCCGCGGCGGCGGCAGCGGCGGCGGCGGCTTCTGGAGGCGCCGGTTCCGACAACTCAGTGGAGCATTCCGATTACAGAGCCAAACTCTCACAGATCAGACAAATCTACCACACGGAGCTGGAGAAATACGAGCAGGTATTCACAGCCATGTGGGGTCTGGGCCCCCCAGCCCTTTAGGGCAGGGCGGAGAAATCAAGAACTCTGAGCTAGGAGGGATCCGAAGCAGGTAGCCTTTCCTGGAGATTGCCATCCAGGATCCAGTGTTTCTGGCCTTCCCCCAGAGCCACTTGTTGAGCTTGAGCCCATCAAGTCCAGGGTCTCCAATGTTGAAAGCTCCCCGGCAAACTGGAGATAAGATCACTTAAAAAATAGTTTAAAAAATAGATTCAACTGATGATTTTAGGAAACTGAGTCTATGTACAGAAACAGTCCCTGGCGCTCCAGAGCGCTGCCCCTTGGCATGCAGCTCTGGGGCTCTCGGTGTTACAGTCAGGAGCAGAGCCTCCAGGTGAGCTGGGGAAGTGTGTGTGTGTGTGTTTGGTGGTGGCGGGGGAGGGGTGAGGAGGATCCTCTGGCTCATTAATTAGGAAGATGCCTCAGGACCCAGTGCTCATGGAGGCCTATGGGAACGGATACTAAAACCTGGCCTTAAATTCCTTCACTCTACCCAGATTAGTTCAAATGGAAGTCCATCATACTCTGACTTTCATATATAGTATATAATATGATACGCATCTCCCTCTATAAAAAAAGTAGAGGGTCTCAGGGGACCCCTGGGAGTGGACAGAGTTGACTCCCAGCCCTGACACGCTGCTGATGGTCTGTGGGACCCAGTGGTCCACATTCTGTGCCTCAGTAGCTGGTAGTATTCAGCAAAGAGCTGTGGATTTGGAGCCTAAGCTCTCAGAGAGCCATAAAAGGATCATATGAAGGACAAGTTTAGAAAGGCTTTAAGTCACAAAATAGTATATAGATGTTGTATGGTATTCTAATAGCACCCCTCTCTACTAGAGCCCCCCCCACAACACACACACACATGAATTTAAATGTCAATATTGTTTCCTCTGGTCAGCATGAGCAACACTATTTTACGAGGAGTCCTTTAACATCAGGATTTCCTCCCATTATTTTAGCTGACATTAGTTGGTTGTCATATTGTTGGATGTGACATTTTCCTGAAATTCTGAGTTAATGTACTTTCATAGAATTGTTAGATTTCTGGCTTGCTTTCTTTTTTAAGAATCATAGAAGAAGAAGGAGAAAAAAAAATCAAAAGGTAGAAGACCCTGTACCATCCACTTAGGACAGTCTAAGTAAAAGGCAAATGCAAACTTAATAGAATATATAAATTTTAAAATAGAAATGGGCATTTTAAAATTTAAAGTGGAGAAAGTTTCATTATTGCACTCCTATCTACCTTTGAAATGGATTTCTACAGAGTTTCTTCTTTTATGAGGGAAGAAGGTTACTATGAAGCTGGAAGCCAAGTGTGGTGAATTTCAGCCACAGGACAGGTGTAGGGAGATGTGAAGGGGAGCAAAACAAAAGTCATTTTGTGGTAAGAACCTGTGGATCATCACCCTCGACCCTCTCAGGGAAGAATAGACATTCCTATCATGATGTAGACTCTTGCAGAGATTTTATCAGACCCCAGGAGAGGCTCAGCTCAGGTAAGCTGGTGGATCCATGACACGTTCCCCGCCTGGGCCATCACGTTAGAGTTCACAGCCTGCCCCAAACAAGGGGATAGTTTGGGAAGACTCATGGGGACATTTCTTGTAAAGATCCCTAGCTAGCCACTTGGGTTCTTTCTCGCATGCTTTTCCCATTGTACCTTCACCACTAAGCTTGGTCTCTGGCATAACAACCTATCTAGACCTGGTTTCCAGGCTGTGTTAGTTGCTCAGTCGTGTCGGACTCTCTGCGACCCCATGAACTGCAGCCCACCAGGCTCCTGTGTCCGTGGAATTCTCCAGGCAAGAACACTGGAGTGGGTTGCCATTCCCTTCTCCAAGGGATCTTCTCAACCCAGGGATCAAACCCGGGTCTTCTGCATTACAACTAGATGTTTTACCGTCTGGGCCACCAGGAAACGCCAGGGGCACAGAGTGTGGCTTCCTCCCAAACCTACAACTGAGGTGGATATTAGGCTGGATGGTGTTAAAAACTAGCTTTCTTGGTAGCTCAGGTTGCCAGCAACAAAGAAGAACAGACTGTCTTCTTGATCTAACCCCCTCTTGTTGCTCTTCCATCTTCTTCCAAAATGTCTAAAGCACTTTTGTCAACCTAACTGCACTTGTTCCAGCACTTTCATGGACGCCGTCCTCTCCATTCTGATACAGGTGAGGAAATGGAGGTCAGAGAGGTCAGATGGTATATCTGGGTCACACATCCAAGGAGGGACAGATTACCCTGGAATCTAGATGTGGACCCAGAGCCCAAGGCTGTTACTGGAGCAACACTCAGCTCCACTTAGTATGGAGCGAGTGTGGGTGTCTGTCCTCTCTGGTGCTTTCATGGAATAGACTGATGCTCTCTAAGAGAGACTAGTGATAAAAATACTTTCCTTAAGAAACTTCTCATAGACACCTACATATTCTGAATAACAACAATGCTGGAAATCGGGAACTTAAACTGTATCCATTTTGCTGACGGGTGGGGCTGTACTCCCTCTCTGTTACTTGTTTGGTCCGGGGTGGCCCAGTCCTGAAGCCTGCAGGCTTGATGGTGGGGTTAATGGCGACCTCCGGGAGGATTTATGCCAACATGCGTTGCCCACAGCTGCTGCCGCCGCCGCCAGTGTCCCATCCCTGCGGCAGGCCGCTGTCCACCCGCGCCTCCGCAGGAGACCCTCGGACATTCACAGGCAGGTCTAGTTCAGTCTCATGCGGGATCAAGTTAGGTCAAAGTAGTAATAGTCTGTATTTATTATTCTTAAGAAGTACTAAGAAATTATTTCCTTATTTCTTTGGACATTTTCTGGGTAGGAACTGAATACTGTTTAACACACTGTGTGCCTAATAATTTATTAATATTAGTTGTATTGTTAATTAGCGTAAATGGCAGATTGTGAGGAAATTATGCCATTAACCTTCTAGCTAGTAAGTCTGAAAGATAGATCTTCTTCATTTTTTCTGTAAGCATTCCTCACGGGACCTTTTTAAAAAATAGGAAACCTTAGTAAAAATGTCAGTCTCTTAATAATACCTAGATGGTTGCTGGATTGACTATTTAGAGTCGATTCCGTTGTTTTGATTTGTTTTGTTTTTAGTTTGGTGATGATAGATAACCAGAGCATCAATTAGCTCTCCAGTAATTAACTACAGTAACCCTCCTCACCCTTCCCACTCGTCATGTGCTCTCCCCCAGCCCCCACCAAAAAGACCTGAATCAGCCATTGTTTCACCCTGAGGTTATGAGATAAGGAAGGCTTCTAGTGACTTGTATTAGAAAGAAAGGAAAGAAATTGTTTTCTTCATTAAAAAGGGTCGGTAAACACCTTTTCAGCCAATCTTGGTAGCTGAGGTATGTAAGAACTAGCTTAAAAAATAAAGCTGGCATATTTTGATAGATAAAACCAGGATATCAGAAAACTGAATTTTCTTCCAAGTGCTGTTCAAAAAAACAACAAAAAAAGATACTCTTGTAGCTTTGCAGAGTTCTTCAGTTTTTGTAAGTAATGCTGCCAGGACATTGACAAGGCTTAGTCTCCAAGGCTGAACTGGGGTGGGTTAAGTAGTCCTTTCACAGCCAAGGAAGTCTTTAAGATCCCAGTCATATTCCTTGCTGAAATTGGCAGCCAAATCCAGTTTGAAAGACTTAGAGATGAATATGAGCTGAAGAGAGTGCGGGAAGGAAGCTTCAATTCTAGGAGTAAATTGCTTATACTAAGCAAGATTTGTGAAGAGCTTCTCTTGGGTCGGCTGCTCCTCAAAGTGCCCTTGCCCTGGAACCCAGGATGTCTCCAGAGGCAGCTGGAGGGGTAGCTCCAGAAGGTGACTGTCTTTAGGACAGTCTTCAGCAGTCTCCTCGTCACAGAAACCTTCCGCCTGCGAGGGTTCCATTTAATGAATAAATCGCTCCTACTCCCCATTCCATCGGGAGAGCCTGGCCTCCCCGGAGTAGTGCAGCTTCCGAAGGTGCTGAGCTTGGGGAGCTGAGGAGGAGGCCCGGGTAGTGCAGGTCCTGGAAGAGTCTGGATCATTGTGTTCCGCCCGTCTAAATGGACTTGGAGTTCCTGAGTGTTGTCTGTTGTGTGTTCCCAAGCAGCTGTTGAGCAGCTGCCCTGCTCCACCTCAGCAGTGGGTGAAAAGACTCCACTGTCTGTTTAGGGCAGAGCAGAAAGGGCCCAGCATCCAGTGCCCTGAATAAACACCAGATATTGTGAGCATTTTTATTCACCGTAATGAAGCACATTATTAGCTGAGTACTGTGGCTTCCCAGCAGCCTGACAATACCTCCTTCACGTCCAGCCCCTCCTCACTTTGAACCCCCACCACGTCTGGGGCGGGGGGTGGGTAGGGCCTGCAGCCCAGCGGGGGTTGCTTGCAGCATACCTCCCCATCATCCCTCTCCAAGGCCTCATAGACTTCCAGCCAACTCGCTGCCAGGCTTTATTTTCCTCCCTTTGTTGTACAGCTTCGGGGTGAAGGGGCTGTTTAAGTTGGGGACAGATGAAGCTTATAATAAGATCTTGTGTTTATGTAGCAATTTTCATAGTAAGGGCAAAATGCTCTATGGACCTGATCTTCTATGGATTTCATCTTCAGCATATATATACCTGCAGAGTAGAAAGAAGCTATTTGTGACCTCCTTTATTTGTACCACGAGGGAAACTGAAGCCTGGAGAGGGTTGCCCCATTGTGATCATATGCTGGGTTACTGAGTTACCTATACTTTAAAAAGATAATAAGGACACGCTATATGGCCAGACACACAGTAACTCATCTTGTCCTTACCACATTCTTTGAGGTACTGTCCTCATTTCGCAGATAGGAAAGAGAAGGCACAGGGGTCTTGCATGACTAACCAAAGCCCCACAGTGAAGTGAGTTCCTGGGCAGGGTGTGAACGCAGGCGGTCTGTGCTCTTAGCTGCTGCCCTGCTCACATGAGTGATTTACTCCATCCACAGCTCACTGTACAAGGAGCGTGAGGATTGCTGGCCTTGCTAAAGAGGTAGGAATGATTAAATCCACTCTTGGATGAATAAAACAAGGCGCTGAGTAGTGAAAGCAATTGCCCACATATTCATGGAGACAGGGTCAAAAACCAGGCTTCCCAGCCCCCAGTGTATATACAGCCCATTGGGTGTGTCTGCTGATGTATCTTTGGCCAGCAAACCTCAAAGGATTTTGAGAAATTAACAGTGAATGTATTACTGTTACTACATAACTGACAGCTGTGAAGAGCTTTGTGTTGTAAAAAACAATAGCAGTGCAGCTTGAGCATTAATGAACATGATTCTGCAGTATTAAGTTGGACACTTTGAGTCCTTAGTTCTTCAACCTTCAGAGCATCAGCTTGCCTTTCTTGCTAACAAATTTTCCACAGTTTTCCAACACTGCTGTGAGTTAAGTGTGAGTAGATGTTTTACTGAATGTTCCTTAAGAAAACTAGATTCCAATAGTAAGTAATAGTAACTAAAAGAAAGGGCAGTGGTGTTCCAAGGAGCAAGTTCAGAGTCTGGGAAAGCACAGACCCCCTGGCCTGGGTTTAGGGAGTGTTCAGGCTGCTTTTGATGTGGGCCTTCATCTCTTGGGCAGTTTTCCCAACTGTAAAATAAGGTGGGAAAAATGATCTCCAGTTTCACTTCCAGAGCTGATAGTGTATTGGTCTATAACCTGAGAGTTTTCTCTCTGCAGAGGTATTTCCTAAATCCTCTAAATCATGTTTTGAATTTGTTTCTATACAGATTCCCTATTGTAAATTTCTTCTCCCCTTAAAAAAAATCCACATAGTGATGAAAATTATAATCAAATGGGCTGAAAGGGGTTTCTGGTCATCTCTTTTCTTTTTTTTTTGACAAAATGCCACAAGCTAGCCCAGTTTTCTTTACTTGTACACATCTCCAGAAAGACCTGCACAGCCTCAGAGCAAGGACCCTTACCACGTCCCGTGTCTGTCTTCCTCCGTTCCAGGCATGTAATGAGTTCACCACCCATGTGATGAACCTCCTGCGAGAGCAAAGCCGGACCAGGCCTATTTCCCCAAAGGAGATCGAACGGATGGTCAGTATCATCCACCGCAAGTTCAGCTCCATCCAGATGCAGCTCAAGCAGAGCACGTGTGAGGCCGTCATGATCCTGCGTTCCCGGTTCCTGGATGCGCGGTGAGTCCCCAGGAGAGGCCTGTCCTTTGGGGGAACCACTGATTCAGGGTTAGAATCCAAGCGGGCCCTCTCCAGAGGCTCCATTGTCACCGTGTTCAAGGCTGAGCCAAGTAGTAGCCTGAGAAAGGTCAGGGAAAGGAAGGCTGCAAGCGTCGATAGCCATGGGTTTTATACAACTCCAGCAAAGTGTGGGGATGGGATAATTTTTATGACCACTGCTACTCACTCTGCATGAGAAATTAGGATGATTTAGCTACAGGGACAGAAGAAGCAGGACTTTTTGTTTTCATACCATTAGTGGCCTCTTTCACAGGAATAGGTTGAAACTGTAAGCCCACAGAAGGTTAACCAGGTATTGCAATGACATCTTTTCTTCAGGAAAGATGGTTCCAGTTGAGAGCTGGGAATCTCTGCCACACTTTATGTTGGCGGAGAGGGTACCTAGTTAGCTTCAACAAATATTTATAACTAGATTACCATGTATCATACTCTGGGATGAATTTTAGGGACACAAAAATGAAGAAGACATGGTCCCTTGGGCATGGAGGGGCAAGGGACTGGTCTCATACGGGTCAGATTTTCAATCAAGATTTAAAATTTTCTGACACTAACGTGTGACCTGAGTTGTGAGTTCAAAGAGTCCAGTTGAAACCATGGATAGAAAAGTCCTTTAGGACAAAAACTAAAACCATAGAGCAGATAGTCTTAGGCCCACTACTCTCTACACTGGTGAATTTGTGCAAATCCTTTTGATTTCTTTGGCTTCTGTTATCCAGCATGTAAGATAGTGCTAGTCATTATCTTTCATCTACTCTAGAAAGTGGTGTTGATAATTGATCTAATGCATGAGTTTTCAGTGTATGGACATCCTTTGTGATCTGCAGCTCACCTTAAATTAGTCATTTTCTATAAATGCAGATTTCATCATTCATTGTTTCAATTCCTGAATATAATCCCAATATATGATTTTTATTATAAAAACACTAGCTATGTCATGGTCATACACCATTTAATGATCTGTAGTTGAGTTCTTTCTAAAGCAGACACACAGATTCTCTGCTTTTTCATTTTTTTTCCACCCTAGAAATTATAGACTATTCAGCTCCATTACCTACACTTGTGTCTGTCTTCACAACTGTGGTCTTTACAGTTCACACACCTCTTTAAAGCTCCCTGGCACCTCCAAAACTCCCTTTCATTCACTGTGTTTTGGGTCATGTGGAATATGAAATAGGAATGTCAGCCAGCAAACTGTATCTCTGGCCTAATAGAAATACATAAAGTCAAGAGAAAGTCCAGATGAAGAGAGCTTTTCCCAGCTGAGCACAGTGCTGAGAGAAGGAAGGCCCAGGCCTGCTGAAGCAGGACACCCCTGCCCCAGGTATCTCCCTTGGCCTGTCCTGCAGCCAGCCTGGCTTCTTTATAGCAGGCTGCTCCCCATGGTATGAAGTGCAAGTGACTGGTGGCCTGTGTCTGGATCTTTCTTTCCCCTGTGTTGTGGCCGCCATCACTCTGCACGTATTGTTTACATCCCCCCATGGTAACTCCCCTCGTTAAAATACTGGTGTTGGCATTTATGTTGGCAGATATTGGAAAAAAAATTAAAAAGTTGGGCCCAGACTGGGTTCTTTTCAAGAAAGAAGAAATCAGAGAGAAAGGAGGAGCAGAATCATTTTCTCATAGGACTTCTTCTTTCAGTAACTCAGCTGTGCCCAGTTGAAGGTCAGACTCCAAAAGGCATGAAACCAGGCAAGCTTTGTACACAGTTCCTTTCCCTTCCATCAGCTTTTGTCTAGATTGTTCTAGTTGGCACCACAAGGACAGTCATCATAAGAGAGGATCTTTTTCCTGCTTTGGTTGCAACCTTTGAATCATTGCCTCTGAGCCAAGGTTCAAAACTAAAACAATTAACCAGTTGTCATTATTATTAACATTAACTTTGAGGGTGTATTTAGTATCACTGAGAGAATATGACCCCAGATGCCAAAACAAGGATGAGCAACTGGTTTTTCCATCTCAAAAATGAATGTTTGCCTGGACCTCATGATCAAAATAATTAATATCATTGCTTCTGGTGCTCTCTATTATTGGGAAAGCTAGTTAAACACACTTTAGTAAGAAAGACACACTCACTGTTGATATTTACTTGCTGCTCTAATCCATGCATCTGATGGGCAGGACTTCATTAAGAAACGATTTCATGGAAGACAAATGAAATACAAGGGAGACTTGATTTAGTAACAGGATTAGTCTTCCTAATATAATGGGTATGCAGAATTGAATGTTACAGCTTTGTTGTGTAACGTTCCTTGTATTTTCTGCTCTTGAAGAACAGATTACCACAAAGTTAGCAGCTTAGACCAACACAGAGTTGTCTCATAGTTTCTGTTGTTCAGGAATAGCAGGTTAACCTGGATCCTCTGCCCTCGTCTCACAAAGCTGTAAGCCGGGGCTCAGCTGAGGCCGTGCTCACAGCTGAGGCTCATTCCCATGGGGCAGAATTCAGTTCCTTGTGATAATAGGACTGATGTCCCCAGCTCGTAGAACCCACCCTTCCCGTTGACAGGGCTTACAGCTTGGCTGCTTCCTTTCTTCCTGGATAATGTCACCGTTTTAAGGCTTTAACCTAATCTCCCATTTCATTAACACAAAGTCAGCTGATTAATAACTTAATCGTAGGAATGATATCCTATCATTTTCACTGTCCCCCCAACATACACATTCAAGGGGGGGGGAGTACTCCAGAGTGGAATCTTATAGATCTTCTTAGGAGTCTGCCTTCCATACTCCCCAGCTGAGCATTTGGCCAGGTTGTGTCCACTTGAGTCATATCCTTCTTGTCTTCCTTATGTTGATTTAACTGTGCCAGAAAAGTTTAACTTAAAAATTCTACTCCTTCATTCAGTCAACTTTTATTATTGTATGTTTTATATCAAGCATACTGCTGTGATAAGTCTTTGAGATGGAACTTGTAAACCTTCTTAATGGTTTTCAAGCAATACAATAATTTTAACTTTGGTTTGTAAAAAATAGTATCTTGCTGGAGAAAGCAGCAAGCACATGGTTGGAAATATACCTCTGCACTCCACCGTTCCAGTTAAGGTTATAGAAAATTATTAAAAAAGAGGATTGCAAGAAAGGAAAGGCCATCCAATATGATCTGGCTGAACTGCCACTATATTTAGATGTATTTACTTCTATAACTGAGTTTTTACTCTTCCAAATGCTGTATTAGCCTCTGGAATAACAAAGATGAAAAGAATACATGTAAATGTGGGTCCCACCTTCAAGAATAATCTCCTGGGACAGGTGCTCTTATAACTGAGCATGAAACTGCACATGATCACAGAAAGTACAAGTACCAAATTCACCCAAAGGGGCAGAGACTGGAGAACTGGGGAGAGGCAGACAGTGCTGAGTCTCAGAGGACTACCAAATAGACGTTTACCAAATAGAAGGCATCACAGAAGCAAAGTAAACAACATAATTCAACTTCGACAGGCATTACTGACTGGGATGCTTACTATGTGTCGGGCACCACGGTTTCAAATACGTGTGAAACACGGCTCCTCCCCTTGAGGATTTGCTGTTTAGTTGGGAAGACACATGTAAACTTGTGGCAAATGCTGTGGGAGAGAAATACACAGAGTGGTTTGGAAAGGCACGGGAGCATGAACGCCGTGTGTGTCTGTGGGGAATAGGGGAGCATATGATGAATGCAGATGAAATTAGGAAGAGCATGTGTAGGATGAGGGGAAACGAGACACTGGGGATGGGCTTGATCCACTGAAAGACCTCAACTGTGCCAGCAAAGATTGCGGATTGTCCTGTGAAGCAGCAGAAACTCTGAGCTGTTTACGGAAGGAAAGGTGAAAGTTCTCAAATGCCACTGCTTGGGTTCAGATTCTTGCTATAACCCTGACTACATCTGTGATCCGGGATAAATGGCTTATCCTTCCTAAGACTCAGTTTTTGTGTCTCCAAAATGGGAATAATTCTATACACAGGAATAAATAAGATAACATATTTACAATCTAGTGTCCGGAGCATAGTGTTCACACCATAATTCAGCTATAATATAATAAGGATCACTATGGTATATTATTATTGCTATCATTATTATTATTTTTATGATCAGATCCATGGTTTAGAGGAATTCCTGTGGTGATTTTCTTAAGGATTAGCTGAGCCTTGTGCTTCTCAAACTGGGGAAATACAGAATAAATATAAAATACCTTCTCAATTTTACTCAAATATGTGGAGAGCAATATGTTCAGATAAACACTGCTATATGATGGAATAAGATTAAAGAAGGAGGTGCTGAAGACATTTAGGGCGCCCCATGGCTGAGAGCCCAGGCTCTCCTCCCAGGAGAGCTATTTGGGCACAATTTCAGCCTACAGTTGTACTGTCTAGTCTGTGGCTTCTTGATTTCTAATCTATATTAATTACAATATAATGGGGCTTCCCTGGTGGTTCAGAAGGTAAAGCGTCTGCCTGCAATGCGGGAGACCTGTGTTCGATTCCTGGGTCGGGAAGATCCCCTGGAGAAGGAAATGGCAATCCACTCCAGCACTCTTGCCTGGAAAATCCCATGGACGGAGGAGCCTCATAGGCTACAGTCCATGGGGTCGCAAAGAGTCGGACACGACTGAGCGACTTCAAACAAAATTGAAAAATTTAGCTCTCCAGTTTTACACATCTTATTTCAGCCACTCAATAGCAGCTGCTGGCTACTCCAATAGGAGAACAGAGAACATTTATTTTCCTCATTGTAGAAAGTGCTGTTGGACAACTTTAGTAAGACCATTATACAATAGACCATAGTTCCTCTAAACCCATTTCAAAAAAATCAATGACACTGAGGATGGAACAAAAGGGATAGACTTGAAAAATAGAACTGGTAAGACTTGCTCTGGGGCCCATCATCCAGTGAAGGGAAGAGAGTGAGGGGAATTGAGAATCATTCCCAGGTTCTGCTGTGTGTTAGGTGCTCACATAGTTAAAGAATGAAGGAACAATTGAATGGAAGAGCAAATTAGCAAATATAATGAACTTTGTATGTATGGTGATATTATTATATAATGTGGAAAAAATGAAAATGAAGTTGGTGTGAGTGAAATGTGATACTTGTCATAGAAACAGTTCACTGGAAGTGTCTGGGATATGCAGTGGCAAATGGGCGCAGTGGTAAATGGAGTATCGGCTCTTAGGAGAGGCGTTTGGGCAGAGATAACACGTTTGATGGTCTGTGGTGCCTCCACTCCTCGTTCTTGAATCACTGTGATTCTAAAGCTTCCATTCCTAAAATTTCATCGACTTCCACATTTCTTACACTTACCTGAATACCCATCAAAGCTTTTGGTTGGCTTGAAATAACACGTGTTAACTCACCAAGCTGAAAACCCCTCCAGCCAGAGCAAAGAAACCAGGCATCTTAGTTCAAATAACCTTATTGTCAGAAGTATATTATTTTCCCTGGGTTTCTTAAAATTCTGTGGGGTTTCAAGGGCCCTGGATTGAGACAGGCTCTGCAAGAGATGATCAGTGCGGTCATCAGAGTAGATGCAACCACCTAAAGGAAGATTGCACGTCCCCAGGAGGAGTCAGGAACAGCTGTCTGTACAATCCCAGCACCCCAACTCATTCCAGAGAGGCTTCCTGTGAGTTCAATTGGAAGAGTCCCAAGAAATACACTGTAATGCTAATGCAAACAAGTCCCAATTAGAGGAGCCTTCAGGGGCCACTTCCCCAGGCCTAAAACAACTGTTTTCTTGCGGCCAAGAGGAAGCCAGAGGTTATCTAAAGACTAGCCTGGAGACTGGGTTCACTTGGCTACCTTCCTCAAATTCCCATCACGAAGAGCTTTTAATACATATCTCCTTTTTAGTTGGGCCTTTTAATCTAATCTGCCCAATTTCTGATGTTGGGTGACCCAGAAACTCAGCATGATTTGGGAGAGTGACTTGGGCTTGGCATAATCTGGACAGATGTGGTTAATACCTATGGACAGATGGTGTTCATCCGGTAAAATCAGGCACTTTATTGTGTTAATTAATCCAAGTGGGACCCTGAAAATACAATATTAGCTGAATTTTCTGTCTAGCAAGGCGATCAGTGCTTTCCGTTGGCTTAAATTGGAAAACTTGATATCCTGGCATAACCAGGGATGTTCTGGAAATTTTTTTTTTCCCCATAAGGAAACGGTTTTGATAAAAGCAAAAAGGCAAAAGTGCTAATGGAGCTAATTTAAAGATAGAGGCCTTGCCCCCTCGAGGAGGGCCAGCAGACATCTGCAAGGAGTCCAGCATCCCTAAGCAAACCCCAGCTATCCCCAGGCCTTAGCTGGGAAGAGGCCATAAAGTGATTCTCACTTTAAATTAGTTCAATTAGCACTTTTTTTTTTTTAAAGGCATAAAAATGCTTTTATTCAAAGAGTGGTTTTCTTCCTTTTAGCAACCTGTATGTTAAAAAAGATTTCTCTGGGCTTGTGTTTCACCTTAAGCAGCTGTTCCTGCTTAAGAAGTACTGTTTCTCTCCTTTTAAGGAAGGTCAAGCAGTCAGGGGGTTAATTTCCATCCGTTCCTGCCCCTCTTCCCCAACCTTTTAAACATGTCGCATGCACTTACATGGGGATAGAATAGAGAGAAAATGATAACTTATTTTTAACTTATGGCTGCAGAGTCTCTGTGTAATTGCCAGGAGGCAATTTGTATATAAAAAGAGGCTGGGTTTTGTACTCGGGCAGACTTGAATTAATATTTTAGCTCTGTAACATACTAGCTGAGCAACTTTTAAACTCAGCTCTTCATGGGTAAATGGGAATAACCGTAGCGACCTCACTAGTTGTGAAAAATGAAAAATTTGTATCGATGGCTCTGAAGGATCAGGTCCGAGGCCTGGGGCCTGGTAGGAAGAATCCCCAGGAAGTCCTAGCATTTGTCCTGTACTAGGCACTGTGCTGAGTCCTGTCTTTATATTGATATGACCTCATTTCTCCCTTCCTCTCACCCCATGAGGTTGGTTTGACTCTTTTGACTGTCATTTGAAGAAGCTAAGGTTTGGAGAGGCATTCCAAATCACCCAGCTGGTGCTCAGTTTATCTAGGGCTCAAAACCAAGACGGCGGATTTTGAAACTTCGTGCTGCTCCCCACTCTGTATAAATACGTGTGACTGTTCTGCTGTGTCCCCGCAGTGAGCACGATGAGGTATACAACAAACACCTTAAGAAATGCTTGCAGCATCTGGCTCCTTAGAACACATCTCCTCTCATTCACTCAAAAACATGTCTCCTCCCAAATGTAGATCCTCTCCTCTCCCTCTTTATATGCGTTTGTTGTGAACCTCTTTTTTTGTCCATTGTCATTGTGGTTTCCTTGCTCTTTACGAAGGCGGAAGAGACGAAATTTCAACAAGCAAGCGACGGAAATCCTGAATGAATATTTCTATTCCCATCTCAGCAACCCTTACCCCAGTGAGGAAGCCAAAGAGGAGCTAGCCAAGAAGTGCGGCATCACAGTGTCCCAGGTAAGACACCCCAGAGGACTCAGCCCAAAGCCTGGCCATAGTGGCGTTGCAGGGCAGGGTCTCGGAAGCCTGGCCTTCCTGAACTTTCATGCCTTGTAAGTTCCATCAAGTAGAGCCTTCAAATGGCAAGGTCAGCTCATGGTGTGTATAAGAAAGTCTCCAGGGAAGGAACCAGGAAGAACCAGCGGAAGTAGAAGACTTCCTCCAGGGAAGTAACCTGGAAAAACCAGCAGAAGTATAAGTGAGTGCAGATAAAGCAGGGCTGAAGCTCCCCGCTCCATGCGCTCCCTTTCTTCAGACAGATGAGCGTTTCTGCATTGACTTGGAGAGCTACCAGCGCTTCTCATGTCATTTTCTCAAACAGGGTCAACTCCTCGGCCCATATTTTTTTTTTTTGCCCAACTCAGGAACTTTTTAAGAGTCAGTGAATGGAACTTTTAAATGAAAAGTTCACATGTCCTCTCTGGATGTCCTCACTGTAGCTGATGGAGTGTAGGAATTTTAACATGTCACTATGATTGCACTGGAATGATGGCACAAAATGTCACTGAGTGTCCCCTTTCCCCCAAGAGCAATAACCATAAGAGGTGCCTGTTGACGTGGAAAGATACATGACATAAAATTTTTATGGACCTGGAATTTCAGCATTAATATAATGTAGAAAAGGAGGCAAGTTTTATATATATCTACTACTTTTTTTTTTTTTTTTGGCTACACCACATGGCTTGAGGAATCTTAGTTCCCCGAGCAGAGATTGAACCTGGGCCCTTGACAATGAAAGTGCTGAGTTCTAACCACTGAACCAGGGAATTCCTATCTACATTTTGTCTACTCAGAGAATCCATCCATACTTCTTATGTGATCTGAACCTCAAATACCACCACCAGTCTCTACTGAGACCAGTAGTGATAGTTCTGAAATCTCTCAGAGAAAGTTTTCCTCGGAATTATGTCACATGCCAAAGAATTAGATGTACTGGTATTTACAAAAAGGGTGAGAGTGAGGGGGAATTGGAGAGAAGAGGCCTACTTTAGTGAGAAACTTCACTTAATGTTTTCCGAAAGCAGTAGATGCTGTTTTGTGAGCATCTATACTTCTTGAACTGAAGCCTGGCTTCTGCTGCCCCCCGCCAGGTGCTGGTTCCTTCAGCCTGTGTTTAGCTTAAGCAGAAGTGGGTCTAGTCAGAATGAAGACCTCCACACAGAGGGTCTGCAATGAAGAGGTTGCCAGGGTCTCCCAAGCATGCTGTGGGTGATTTTGCAGCAGTCTCGAAAACCTCCTTTCAGATAAGTTAGAAACAATTGCCTTATCCTTTTCAACTTGGACCTTCCTCAGGTACTTGCTCCCCACTGAAGCTCGTTCCTAGTCTTGGCAGCCCTAGGAAAGTAGAATATCAGTGGTCTAAATTCAGGTGGTCTGGTATTATCTAGGTTTCTAACCATTCTTGTCCAAATCTAGACCCATTGTCCATAAGAAAAGATGGCTGATGTTTTTTGATACTTGCTGCATTTTTGCAGAATAGTTCCAGGTATGAACCACATCACAAACAGTGAATTTCAGTCATGGGGTATTCTGCTATTAAAGTTGAAAATCATTATATTGTTTGAATTCAAAATCTGGGACTTGGATTCCAAATCCCTATTGAAATAGAATGAATTTTCCAGGATCTAGTCTGCATTGTATCTGAATAAAAAAATAGAATCTTGGCCTATTCCAGGAACCTTTGCATCCTTCATTATGGAAATCCACGGTGCAAATAGTTTGTTCATTGAAGTGATTTATACATATGTTGCATCACCTTTGTCTTTCCCCATCCCAAGGCCATATCATTCTACATTCCCCATTACATCACTTCTTCCCAATCATAACCAGACTGTTTTACCATTGCTGAACAAGTTTCAGTGGGAGACAGTATGGTGTCATAGAAAGAACATTTGCTAGGAGCATGTTGACCCATGCTGAGTCAACCGTGGGATTTGGGGGAACTCGCTCTTTCTATTTGGGTTTTAGTTGCCCCATCTATCAGTCATGGTTGGTTGGACCACATGATACACTAAATCTCTGTCCCTTGTTCTCAAATCTAGTAGATGCCTTTGGCTATCGTCTTGGGTTTTTTGTTTTGTTTTGTTTGTTTCTTTGGGTCAACAATAACCCCTCCATCTTGAAATTCTCCTACTTCGGCTTCCTTGGCATTGTTCTCTCTGGAGTTTCCTCCTTCCTCTTAGGCTGCTTCTGCTCAGTCTTCTTAGAGAGTCTCCCATCTCTACATATCCTGAAAGCATTGTCCTTTCTTTAGTCCCATCTCATTATGTCCTAGCCCATTAACTATATTCTGACATATGTATTTTTTTAAATTCACTTACTAATGAGTCTTCCTTTGAAGACTCCCAAATGAAAATATGTTCATACTGAGAAACCCCCATATGTTTCTATAGACATATGCGTGTACATATATATAGATATAGATAGATATGGATGTATCTGAACCACTGTGCTGCACACTTCACCCTGACACAATACTGTAAATCAACTATACTTATTGTTTTTTAACTTCTTGGGCCTCACCCCAGTCCTTAATAAGAATTTCTATTGGGAAGGAGGGCCTTCCCAGGTGGCACAGTGCTAAGGAGTCTGCCTGCCAACACAGGAGATGCGGGCTCGATCCTTGGGCTCAGAAGATCCCTTGGAGAAGGAAATGGCAACCCACTCCAGTATTCTTGCCTGAAAAACCTCACAGACGGAGGAGCCTGGCGGGCTGCAGCTTCTGGGGTCACAAACAGTCAGACACAACCGAGCATACATGCATGAATGGGGAGTGGGAAGGAGAAGAGGAAGCCAGGACTCTGTCTTAATAAGCCTTCCAAGAACTCCTGACTTTGAAACTTTGAAAAGCAGTGTTCTACACACTTAATTGGAGTGATCCCCTCCTTGCTCACAGCTGCAAATATACTTCTCTTAGAATATCCCCATGAGACTTGTCTTCTAGAGTGCCAAACTCATATATCTCACTTTCCACGGGACTTCACCGTGGCTCTACCCATGCTGGATTGTTCAGAACATGAATCAAGCCTCTCCCTGAGGATCTATGATTCCTTTTGCATTGGTTGTCTCATACCGTCAGTCATCTACGTGTCTCTAGCACCCAGCATGTAGTAGACCCTTGTCAGTGACTCTTGCACAGTTCAGTTCAGTCGCTCCGTCGTGTCCGACTCTTTGCGACCTCATGAATCACAGCACGCCAGGCCTCCCTGTCCATCACCATCTCCCGGAGTTCACTCAGACTCACGTCCATCGAGTCCGTGATGCCATCCAGCCATCTCATCCTCGGTCATCCCCTTCTCCTCCTGCCCCCTATCCCTCCCAGCATCAGAGTTTTTTCCAATGAGTCAACTATTCTCATGAGGTGGCCAAAGTACTGGAGCTTCAGCTTTAGCATCATTCCTTCCAAAGAAATCCCAGGGTTGATCTTCAGAATGGACTGGTTGGATCTCCTTGCAGTCCAAGGGACTCTCAAGAGTCTTCTCCAACACCACAGTTCAAATGCATCAATTCTTCGGCACTCAGCCTTCTTCACAGTCCAACTCTCACATCCATACATGACCACAGGAAAAACCATAGCCTTGAGTAGATGGACCTTAGTCGGCAAAGTAATGTCTCTGCTTTTGAATATACTATCTAGGTTGGTCATAACTTTTCTTCCAAGGAGTAAGCGTCTTTTAATTTCATGGCTGCAGTCACCATCTGCAGTGATTTGGGAGCCCAAAAAAATAAAGTCTGACTCTGTTTCCACTGTTTCCCCATCAATTTCCCATGAAGTGATAGGACCGGATGCCATGATCTTCGTTTTCTGAATGTTGAGCTTTAGGCCAACTTTTTCGCTCTCTTCTTTCACTTTCATCAAGAGGCTTTTTAGCTCCTCTTCACTTTCTGCCGTAAGGGTGGTGTCATCTGCATATCTGAGGTTATTGATATTTCTCCTGGCAATCTTGATTCCAGCTTGTGTTTCTTCCAGTCCAGCGTTTCTCATGATGTACTCTGCATAGAAGTTAAATAAGCAGGGTGACAATATACAGCCTTGACGTACAGTGAATTAATTATCGAAAGCACTGATTCTATACATTGTTGAGTACATATGATATCCCCCTAGTGGTTCATGTAGGAAATGCCTGAATTGACCCAGCATCTTCCCTATATATGAGGATCTGTTCTCCTGTTGAACGTAATCATCTAGGAATGGCCCGTTTTCCACCCTTTTCCTTCTCAACCTTTCTCTCATGTAACTGACCACAAGCATTTCCTTCCCTCCTCAAAAGTCATTCCAAACTATCTTCATATTTCCCACTTTCTTCCAGCTCATCTAGTTGCCTCAGAAAAAACTCTGCCTACCTCCTTTCCTCTCTGTTCCACTTAAAAGTAAAAAACCAACCATGATTATGATTGATTCCTATGAATAATGAAAGTTACATCAAGAAAAACATGAGTTTGAGAATGAAATTAAATAGGCAGCAGTCCTTAAATGGACTCAGAAGTGGCTTTCCTCTTCTAGTTTGACTCTTACTGTAGGCACTAGCATTTACAATAAATAAACCTTTTTCTGAATTTTTTTTCTCTTGTTTACTAATATTGCAATGATATGGTTTGATTTTTACAACAGAGGCTTGTCATTTCTGCTATAGTATAAGCTGTTTAGGTCTATTAGGGGATAGCCATATAAGATTTAAAATTCAGCCAATGCACTTTAAAAATAAGTGTAGTTTTGCAAGAATTTTCTTTATGTGCCATTTTTGGGGTAAATTAAGTTACATGTAAAGCTGTGGTACCTGTGTTACCAACTTTTCCTTTCCTCATCAAATTCATGGTTTGTTTTGTAATTGTATAAAATCACAACATTTTAGTTTGAAATCACATCTGGAATATGGAGTATGAAATTCTTCCTA
Source organism: Capra hircus (assembly GCF_001704415.2). Classification (NCBI taxonomy): domain Eukaryota; kingdom Metazoa; phylum Chordata; class Mammalia; order Artiodactyla; family Bovidae; genus Capra; species Capra hircus. The sequence continues at coordinate 115,939,864 of NC_030810.1, forward strand.
AAGCAGGAATCATGGGAATAAAACTTGAATTTCACTGTGTTTCCACTTGTCTCTGGCAGAGGTCTTTGTGTAAAAGGAACAGGTAAGAATCAAGCCAGGAAGGCCACTGTGAGCCACGTGAAGAAAATAAATTAACTAACTAACTAAATAAATAAATAGAAAATAAATTAACAAATGAAAGTAAATTAGGATTATTTTGTGTTTTGGCATTAACATTTAAAGCCTGAAATGCAAAGGAATAATCATTGCTATGCTTCAGATTTTCCTTATGTAGATAATGCCAAGATTCACACAAAATACTTAGTGAAATTTATTGGATTGAATTATACTGATCCTAAGGTCAGTAGTAGTACAGTGCAGCTAAGAAGCTAGTCCATAGTAAAGTTACTTAACTAATAAAAGTGGGAAATTAATCCATCCATGAAAGCACCCATATGTTGATCTAGATTTATATGGATATTTAAAGGTCTGTGTATTTTGATTGCCTAGAGTCAGCTTTAGCATTGGTAAGTAACAGGCATTTCTCCTGAAATGCTAAGTTTTTTTAGTCATATATTTACGAGGTAAGCAGATTTAAAATGCTTGCCCTGAAGTAAAATGGTCCTAGTTAAAAGAGCAGCTCCTCCATAGAAAAATCTTTGTCGCAGTGGTTTTCCTAGATTGTGTTACATTAAGCAAGAGAATCTCAGTTTATATAGTTTTCTTCAGGTCTTATCATTGATGCTGAGAAGTCAGAGCTAGGATAAGCCCAGTGAAACCCACCTCTTCAACTCTCTCATAAGCTCTGCCTTCTGTGATGTTTAAGTAGGAGGAAATGGTAACTTTCTTACCTTCTCTTAAATCCCTCTAGGTATCAAACTGGTTTGGAAATAAACGAATCCGGTACAAGAAGAACATAGGTAAATTTCAAGAGGAAGCCAATATTTATGCTGCCAAAACAGCTGTCACTGCTACCAATGTGTCAGCCCATGGAAGCCAAGCTAACTCACCCTCAACTCCCAACTCAGCTGGTTAGTGTTTTCTTTGATTTGGGGGAATGGTTCTCCATTTTTACATGTGCTTTCCCTGCCCTGGGATTTTCTTGTTTTGGATGGGTTGATTTATGTGTGTGATTGTCTTTTTTATCATTGATGCTACTTTGGGTTTTTCTTTTTATTTTCAAAATGCAATGTGTTTTGCTGTTTATAAGATGGACTTGGCTGAAGGTTTGCAGTCATGTGTCTATTGAAGTTGGACAGAGGTAAATTGACTGGTTTTGATAAGGAGACCTCTAAATTCTCCTTTCAGAGATTTTAATAAGTAAGCTTGACTTAATACTTTGAGATAGTCTCTTGGGGTTCACACATTTAGTTTGTCTCATATATCTATTTTGCTGATACCATCACATGATGTGTGAGTCATTTACTACCATGCAATCTACTCAGGAGTATTCACTCTTCTTTAAACATCCCATTAGAATGTTCTGGTCTGCAGAGCCAACTATGATTATTGCTATCAATTGTTTATTGTTGTTGTTCTTTACTGTTTTATTGTGTTGGTTTTCTTTATGTAAACTACAAAGAAAATTGCCAGTCATTAATTCAAATGATCCAGATTCCAGTTTTCCTATTATAGTATCTGTCATGTGCTATGCTCCTGATTTTATTTTAGTAAATGTGCATTATATCACTAATTTCAGGCTAACATATTTTAGGAGTTTGCCAGTTCTTAATTTCCACATGTGAAAAAAAATCATCTATAATACATAAAATATAACCTTGGTGTTTGTACGCTTGGTATTTATGGAAGGTATCCATGTTGGTGCTTTTTTAAAGGGAAAACCAGAAATAGTTCTTATTAAATAATTATTTATGTATTAATAATTAATATTAATAAAAGGTAGATTACAATATTTCTTCCCATAGTGAACCAGATGCATTGATTTTGGCTGTGGGGTGCATATTTAAGAAAATTGGTGCCTTCAACTTTAAAAGGTCACAGATTTAAATATGTTAGATCATAATATGACTTTTCAATCTAATTTCTAACATTTGGGGAGGTATGTGGTATCTTTGACCTCCCAGCTTGTTTGCCCACTAAAATAAGCTATCTTTCTGCCTTATGGTAGATTGTTATTGGAAATATGTAAGGCTCCACACACTAATGTTTTCTGTCAGCTTCTGGACACTTCTAATTTGTTATCATAAGGTTCTCCAAGTCACAGGGCTATACCATCACAGACTTCTTTTGTTTAAGTGGAATCATGCAAGAAGAATGGCCTGGGCTTTGTAAACATGGATATGGTAAAAGACAAGGTAGAATTCCATCCAGTTTTACTTTACCCAGCACTCCAGATTAGGTAACCATAGGGAACATATTTACTTTTTGAGGTTCTGTGTATGAGTGTGTATTTCCTTCTTTTCTCATCAAGGTTTTATTGACAAAGGATCCAGGCTAACAGGTTCAGTAACCAGAGAGTTTCCTTCTTTCCCATCTGGTCAATTATTAAGCATTTCAGACCAAACAGCACCAGTTGAATTGCACCGCTAGGCAGACATTTTCACTTGTCTTTGTGGAAGAAGTTTTATTCTGTCAACATTAGCAAAAACACACTCAACACTCTTGCAAAGGTTATCATAATGCAAAACAGATATCAAAATGACTTTTTCCTGTCCCTGCTATATCTGCCTCACAGATGGCTTAGCATGATTTATGACTAGTCCTTAGAAGGGCCCCATGGACCCCCTTCATTACTGAGTCCGTAACTTCTTTATTCTTTCTTAAAGCACTTACAAAAAGAAAAGTAAGCATTTTAACCCCCTCGTCTGTGTTTAAGAATTATGTTGGCTCTCTTGGAATGTCAGTCTATGATTATAGTTTTCTGAGAAATTTTTCTGGTAGCTTAACCTTCATGTGACTATTCTGAGCACAAAATAAATTATTATGGAAAATTTGAGCTAAGCTTTCCAGTGGTGCCTGAGTTGTTGGAAATAATATGCAGAGAAATCGCTTTGTATTTTTCTAAAATAGAGATAAAAGAAAATACTATTGTATATGTGCAATAGCATGAATTTTAAAAGATAAATGTTTTAACAAGAAAAGTTATAAATGGGTTTTTCTATATTTTCTTTGCTCTTAACACAACCCAAATCTTTACTCAAATAAAGGGAGAACTTTCAGCTTTTCACATAATGTGTTTATAATGTTGTATACCAGCTCCTTGATAATGATGTCAAAGAGTAAATGATAACTAATATAGCAAGTTTTACATAAGAGGGTAGTAAGTGAAAATATATTTTGTTTGAATTTGAAGTCCAGAGTTCTGAAACCTGGAAACTTTTTATATCCTCAGTATCGAAGCAGGAGTTTTTCCCAGAAGCTTTACTAAATATAAATACTTATTTCTACTGCAAGATATTTTGCAAGTAAATCTTCTTCCTTATAGAGGCTTTTGTGTGGAGAGCAGTATTTCACCATCTTTATTTAGGCCACTTCTAAATATTCCTTTTTGTTGTTATATGCCCAGCCTCCTATTTCCTTAGGCATGATTCATAAAAGTCACACAGGGCTGAGTCCTGTGAGGAATTAGCAAGCATTTAGAGATACTTGGAATACTTCATATTTTATGCCAGCAGAGCTGGGCAAAATGGATGGAACAAGGATGAAGAATAGAAAGAAGACAAGAAAATTAATTGTTTTGAGAAAAAATGGGGATCAATTGAAGCAATAGTTATAACCCTGGGTCCATAATTCTTCTGGAGTGAACTAAAGTGATGCCTTTTCAATTTCTTATTTTTGATGGAATGATGAAAGCAAGAGTTAATATCTCAGAAAAATAAGGCCCTTTTAGGAAGGTTGGATTATCTACTGGGAAAAGTTGGAGAACTTTTTAATATCTAAGAAGAAAGAAATTGGCTTGTGGGTTATAGATATTTTCTGTAGCATGGTATCACCATTGATATCTTATCAGAATCTTTGATTAGCTCAGCACTACATTTTTTTGAGGCTTGGAACCCATAGATTAAATTATTTTGCTTAGCTTTATGTGTGTGTGTCAAGGACAACAGGAGAGTCAGCCATGACAATTCTTCCTCTGACACTATAGTGACAAGCTCTAAACTCTTTAATATATTCTAATTGTACTCCTGAAAGGAAGTTTGGTGTTCTGAGGGACTGGTGGAAGATTATCATATTAAAATCTCTGGATGCTGGCTTCCTAACAGGAGTTGATGTATGGTACACATGGCTGGAGAGGAGAGGACACCGCCAGAGAAGTTCACTGACACTCACACTAAATCTACAGACACCACATGGTTTTGTTTTTTAAAACCAAGTGAAAGAATTTATCCCACTGATGTTTTCTGCTGTGTTCCTTCTTCCCATGTTTCTACCCTTAATTTCTAAGTGGAAGATGAAAACACAGCCTCCTGGAATTGGAGCTCTGGACATGTACAGTTACTAAAGTGATTTCATACTGAACTAGATAAACATGCCCTCTTGTACTTTGCCCTGAGTAGAAAGTAACCATGATTATTTGATTTTGAGAGGGGAAAATCATGGAAAATAGAGAAATGAGCATGATAGAGTTGAGCTTACATTGAGCAAACAGGCTCTGTCTTCCAGCCTTCAAATAGTGTGGGAGTCCAGTCTGATCAGACTGGCTACCTAATCTATGTGGAGCTTTGATGTCTAGACTGCAGAATTTAAGGCAATACTTGCCATTAGTCTGCTTCCTAAAAATGCTGTGAGTTATAATGAGCTAATATTTTTAAACACCTTGAGTTCCTTAGGAAGGAAAAGGAAATTCATTTTTGTTGTAGGTCATTGGTTCTCAGTTGGGGTAGACTTGACATTTTTAGCTGTTACAGTCAGGGGGGTAGGCGTTCCTGGCACCTGCTAGATGGAGGCCAAGGATGCGTTTGATCGTCTTATAATCCATGAGATATTCCTCAGCAATGAAGAATTATCAGGTCGAAAATGTGAATAGTGCCAAGGTCAAGAGATTCTGCTCTGGGTTTAGATTTTATGATTATTATACTTTTTTTGGATTTTGAGGTTAGCTGAGCTTTTGTTTTTGTTTTCTGAAGAAATTTAATTCTGGAAACTCTTTAAGAGTAAAAATAGGGTGTTCAGGAAATTGTCTTATGAAAATGGATGTTAACACATCTCCACATTGTGTTTGGGTGAGCAAATGCCTCAAAATCCATAGATGATCTGTTACTTCTGTTTAGTTGAGTGCAAATTTAGTTTTTGTATATGCCTCCTAATGTCTAGATTACAGTGTAAATGAGCCACTTGCCTCCCTCCCCAAGCCAAACTCAGAACCATTTAACTGGTAAGCATGTCTAAAACCGTGCTTCTAGTCTTTGCCATTGCTTTATAGCCACTCTCAGGTGAGGGTTCAGACTGACATTCTCAGCAAGCCAGGTAATTCTGTGTTAGTTCTTTGAGAATTCCACAGCACCTCTGAGAGAGCCCACGTCCTGTTTGTCTGTGATTCACATCCTTCCCAGGAGGTTATCCAGTCTAGAATAAGTTCTTTGCAACTTCCAGTGCCAGATGAAGAATGTGTCTTCCCGTCGTTATTGAGATTTTTGCGTGGACTTGTGTCTGCCTTATTGCAGTAGTCATGGCACCTAGTCTCTTCCCTCAGTGCAGTCACTGCCTCTAGATACTTATCAGAGAAGCAGAAACCGTGGCGCTGTTGTACACGGATGTGCAGAGACAATGAAATGCTGAAACAGCACGGCCAAAAGCACGGGGACTCCTGCAATTACTGCTCTGATTCAAATGCATTTGTACATGAAGTACATTGATATGCGCATATTTGTCTCTATGTACATTAGGCAGCCAGACATATTTACAATTTATCTATGCACATATATTTTTTAAAATCATCTGTGTCAATTGCAGTGTCTGTCTTGTAAATGGCACATTCCGTGCCTTCATGGTTCTATGGATGCCATGTTCCTTGGCATCAACATAGCCCTTTGGGGCTTTCTTCCGTTTCTCAGTCTGTGTGCTAATTTCCAATAAAGAGTCAACCAAGCATATAGAGTGTATGTTTATTACATGGTATTTGGTTGGGAGAGAAATAGAATACCTGAGCTTCAAACTGAATACTCTCAGGGGAAAAATCTGATTCGTATAAACAATTATAATTTGGGTTCTTAGAGCTGCTGGGTCTTGACTCTGATGACATCTACATGTGAGCATGTGTTGTAATATTATAAAGGTATTAAATACTATTTAGATTATGTTTCTGTGGTTGAAAGAAAGACGTGAGAGGGATGTAACTACAGATCATATATTATATATCTCAACATAAGAATGTGATCTGTACTATGCACTGCTTCACCTACATGTTAGGGAGGACTGTTTGACAGATGTACACCATATTAATGGAAAGAAAGTCCACACCAAAGCCTCCGCCCACTGACTGGGTGTAAACCATACCTGGTCAGATCTTACACTTATTTTGCCTAAGACCCAACTTTTCTAGTTCCTTTCAGATAAATTAAGCCTAGAAATGTGTTTCCTGATGACATACACAAGACACGTTGCAGAACCATGAGAATGTCATAGTTCTTTGGATGGTGTTTGCCTTGTCCCCTACCCCTCAAAGCAGTCCCTTTTTCACAGGAGAAGGAAGTAAGAGTAGAGGGTCTGTCTACATAGCAGAATATTAACACTGAGCTGGTTCCTTGCATATGGATTAACACCCCAAAGAACAAAGCAGGAAGGAGATGTTTCTTAACTTGAGGTTTTGCCCAGGTAAATTGTCCTCAAGTAAATCATCTGGTCACTAAATGACTCTTGCCTTGGAAGTAGGAGGGTACCATGAAGAGTTAAGGAAAGTGGCAGAGTTTAGAAATCACCGCTAGTTAAATGGTCCTTCCATGGAACAAACAAACAAACAAACAAAAAACCTCCTGTTCTGCTTAGCTGCAGCTCTTCATGTGAGGTGAGGCAGCTCTCTAGGACAGCAGAGATCCCCATCTTGGGAGAAAAGAGAGTCAGAGCTGGGGCATGAATCATTGTTGTGTGATTCCGCACGGATGATGGTGGTCTCAGAACTCAAGGGCAAGAGTGCAATTTGAGCACTAAAGGGATGGAAAAAATAGAGTGGAACTGACCTGGGTCCCTGAGGTCTCTCCTTTTCCAGGCTAATGTCATGTTTTAACCAAACCTTGCACGTCGAGCTTTCTTTCCTAATGCGCTGAGCTGCACGATGACTTCAGAATAATAATAAGTTTTTCCACGGCCTTGTGTTTACGTTGAGGTGGGGACTAGGTTTACCATAGTGGAACCAGCGGAACCCGGTGGTGCCTGCAGGCTGAGTCTAGGAGAAAACGTCATCTCTAGGAGTTGAAAACAGATGGTTAAATGCTCTTCTGGAGACCCACTTGATCATTATTATTATAATTTCATATTTCATGCATGCCTGAGAATTCCTGGTTCAATTTCTGTCTCAGCTTCCTCCAAAACGGCAGGTGGCAAGAAGAGCATATTATTTTCATATATTTTTTCAGTCTTTGTGACTCTCTTAGACTGTTTGCCACCCAGAAGGGGACATCATCTTTCTAGAAAATCAGGAATGTCAGTGACTTGTACCCCAGAGCCAGCCCTACTGTGCAGCGTTGCCTTCGTGCCCTCCCACCCCCAGGTGCTGCTCCCCACATGAGGGTAGATGGGTGTAGCATTAGTTTATTTAGAATCTAGCTGACAGCTCAGGTGCTCCATCATGGTGGCAGAAATATCATCAACCAGCCCATAGTCTCCGGCTCACGGTCCCCCAGCCAGTCCCAGAGTTTTAGAGGCATGAAAGAGAGATCCAGGGGCTGGAGGCTGTCTCCAGTTCAAACAGACCAAGTTGAGAAGAATACATGTTTCCTTTCTCAGCTTAAAGTTGCTAAGGGGAAGCAGTCCTACAGTCAATTTGCAGGGAGATGGGGGCTTTACATAACATGAGCGATATGCACCCTTTATTGCTTGCTCTGTTCTTCATGCTACTAACCAGACTCTGTTGATATTGTTTTGATTTGTTTTTGTTTGAGGGGGGTTGCTTTGCATGTCATTCTTCCTCTTGGCTGTTAGTTGCGGGGGTTGAGCCTTTTCCTTTCTGTGATTCAGGTGCCTCACTCTTTCCTTTCCAGGTTCTTCCAGTTCTTTTAACATGTCAAACTCTGGAGATTTGTTCATGAGCGTGCAGTCACTCAATGGGGATTCTTACCAAGGGGCCCAGGTTGGAGCCAACGTGCAATCACAGGTAGGGACCCAGCCAATGTGCCGCCAGGTGAACGCCTTAGAGTCCAGGAGCCGTCAGTCGGACTGGCACTTCCGCTTCTGTCCAGATAGAAAGAGACAGAGAGATGTAGAGACCAAACCTTACCAACAACCAAACCAAAACAAAGACAACCACTGTCGTGGGGAATCTTGTCCACACTTTGTGAATGCATTTGGCTCTGGCTTGTCAGTCATACGAGGAAGGCAGGAGAGGAGCGAGCGCAGGGTGAGGTGGCTGAGGCAAGTGGGCCCAGGGTGTTCTTTGCTCACAAAAGGGAAAGGGAGGAGTTCAGTCTGTCGGCTTGCTTTCCAGGTTTCTTTCTGGTTTGTTGGCTTTTCCGCACTCGACATTTGCCCCATATGGAGGTCATTAATGACTAGGCACGTACCTAAGTATCTCAGGTTTTCATGTTAGCCTTTAAAAATACCCAGTCAGGTTGACTAAACTCATCTTTGTAGTCATCCTTGAGGGTCAAGGGACTTGAGCTTCTGGTGACAAGTCTGGTCCGTGCTGGGAAACAAAACTCAAGTCGTGTGGCGTAAACCCTCGGCTCTCCTTAGTCAGCAGCTCGCCTTCACGACAACTCAGAAGCCATCCTTCTGTGTGAGCACACAGCCTGATGTGATGGGGTGAAGTTGTGTGCTCTGGGTCAGGGTCGCTAGGGCCCACCCAGGGTCCCACCTGCGTGAGGAACAAGAAGCATTACGTGCCTGGAGTAGACTAGCTGGCTGGTGACTCAGCCCCTTGCTTTGGAAACATTGCCTGGCACCAAGTATGAAGACACACAGTCAGACTTTGGCCGGATGACTAGACAACTGGCCATTATTTAAGTCCTCAAAAAGACAGCATTAGTTGCACACTGTTCTCTCTGTGAGGTGGCTGGCTGGCCCTTCTAAATAGAACCTTGACTTTCATAAGCTCCTGAGCAAAGAAGTAATATAGGACGATCTGGAGAGAAGGGAAAAATCTTTGAGTCTCGCCACTCACCCACTCCCTGCTGTCTTACGCAACAGTAGTTTCATTGTTGGGAAACCCAGCTTTCTTTGACCGTTTTTGTCTCGCTTACTAAGCTCAGAAAGGATAATGGATTTGGCAGAGTGGAGGCCCAGCCTCCTAATGGTTCCTTTCCCAGGAAGAGTATCTCCAATGGTTGCATTAATTTGGCGTGCCCAAGTGGTAGCCTGTGTGGTGATGACCTGTCTCACTTAGCCTGCATCTCTCTGACTAATCTCCTCTCTGTTGTTGTTCATCCGTTTAGGTGGATACCCTTCGCCATGTTATCAGCCAGACAGGAGGATACAGTGACGGACTCGCAGCCAGTCAGATGTACAGTCCGCAGGGCATCAGTGTAAGAAAACAAGGCTCCCCCCACCCTTTGTTTCTCTTCTATCACTGCCAATTATTTCAAAGCCGTAGGGCTCAGAATGCCACTTAGTAGGACTTATCTTAGCTTTACGGTCACCTAGTTTCTTGTTTCTGTATCAGTCATGCCATCGGCAGCATTCTACCCTCAAAAAAAGTGGCGATTGGGCAGGCTTCATGCAGGCAGCTGGCGTCTAGGGCTGTCACACACAATCAGTGTTTGCATGGCACCTGCGGCCACATGCTTTCAGCTGAGAGGGGCTGCCAAACAGGTGACACCTAGTACAGTGGTAGGAGATGTCGCCACAAGCAGGGACCTGAGAACCTGGTGGGGAAAGACCGGTAACCAGAATCCCTTGCATCCTGGTCTGTGGTCTTAAAAAAAACACCTTTCTCCAATCTAAGGATGATTTTTAAAAAATTAACACAGAGGCTGGCGAGGTTGAAGGGGTGGGGAGGGGTGCAGACCATCTTCTACTTGTTCTTGGGTGCACTGGCGGCTCCTGACTAGCATGAAAATTCATAGCGACAAGCTATGTCGCACAGAGTGAAATCGATCAGACAGACACAAGGAGAACCGAGTGTAGATTTGGGACAGCAATCCAACTTGATTTCTCAGATCAATCGTCCGCTATCTCAGCAGCGGTGACAGCAAGCTGGGACAAGAGGGCAGTCTGGAAAAGGAGGCTGTTCTTTGGATCAGGGGCGATTGCCTAGGCTTTTAGAGGTCATGAGGTGCTCCAGTAGAACTACTGGCTCAGAACTAACTAAGAAAACTATGATTGGATGACGGTGAGGATTTTTTTTTTTTTTTTCGTTTCTGTTGTTGGGATTAAAATACATTGGGGATGGAAGGAAGGAAAGGTGGGCATTGTATGTTAGTGTAGTCCTCACCTATACTAATTGAGGCATGGCATCTGCAATGAAAATAGTGAGAGCTTTTCAACTCTACATTGGTGGAATTGTACATGACGATGGCCAGACTGGAAGGAAACAAGAGGGTACCAGCTGTTTCATCAGATGAGGAATGGTTGAAAAAACTAGGAATTCTTAACCTATTAAAGAGAAGGTTTGAATGGTAAGTAATAGTTTGAGACATGCTGTCATCTGTGAGATACTGGCTTCATTCTGAATGATCTAAAGGGAGTAGGGTAGAATCCTGAGTAGAAATATTTTACTTCAACATCGGAAGGGCCTTTCTTACAGTCAGCACTATCCAAAGAAGGGGTCTATTGCCTATGGAAGCCAAGGATTCCCCATCATTGAGCATTCAGGCATGGTTTGGCTAACTATTAATACTTGGTCAGGATGTTGTGGAAGAGGGTTAAGTACCAGGTGGTGACTGTCTTGGTGACTTTCAAGGCCTCTTCCAATTAAGAATTCTTTATTTTCTACCTTCCTTTGGCAAAATCTCTTCTGAATTTCTATAATATTTGTCAAGTTCCCCTCTGGGAGGGAAGTGGGAGGTCAAAGCTGACCCTGTTAAACATACTCTGGGCACCTGTGTCTGTTTTTTCAGAAAGAGTTTCCAGAGTAGAAGGATTTTTCCCTTCTTGTACTTCTACTAATTTTTATTCTTGTATTCATGTCTGACTTGCCAGGTGCTTGCTTAGAAAAACCCAAGACAGTATGGTGGAGAATTCCGTTCTCAAAAAATGGATTCCAAATGAATTAAGTTGTTCTGTGTTGGGAGAGGGGGGTTTGTTCAAGTGCATAGGGGTGTATACATTGCCTGGATCTTTTTGAGCTGGAATATAGGTCTTTCCATGAAAAGTTTTGCTCTGTGTATAAGGGGATGAGAGGAACATAATGAAGGATGAGAGTGTGGGGAGGAGACTGTGGACACACTCAGAAAGAGAACTGAAGAAACTCCACGTGACTGGGCAGGAAGTTGGGCTGACAGTTCTGCTATTTGGCATCTTTCCTAATTGAGCAGAAGAGAGCCGCCCTCAGACTCAGGGGGCTCACCATGGGCCCCTCTGACGTCATCTGGTGGGCTGGGAATCATTTCTGAAATAGTGTAACCACACATGTGCAGACTATTATGTCTGATTACATAAACCCACCACAAAAACTGGGCTGGAAAATGCCACTTGAAAGAGTCTCATTTTGCATTAATTTTTTTCCCCTGTGAACTGTGTTTATTTTATTTCAGGGTCTTTAGTACACAGGGTAAATGAATCAAAGGCTGATCATAATATGGTCTGTTCTTTTGGTATCAATTTTAAGCTGTGTCACCTGCAGGAGACTAAGCTTGTCAGAGCTATTTTTGGAGAGTGGTATTAGATACCGAGACATGTGTATGTACAGAGAGGGGTACTGGCTGCTAGGAGGAGAGAGAGAGAGAGAAAGGAGTGAGATGAGAAGAGACAAGGACAGGAATGAAAGATTTGAGCCAAGGAATAAAAATAAACAATTCCAAAACCCAAGGAGGCAATGGAATTCCCAGCTGGGCTCTGGATTGTGTTTCACTCAGTGGAGGACGTTTTCTGGGCAGCCTTTATCTGCTCTCCTGACTAGGTTTTTACAGCACCCACATCTTATCCAACCAGCGTCTATTTTAAACCTCATGGAGTTCAGACCACTTGAATTAACTCAGCCCATGTTCAGTGGAGTCACAATGTGTCGTGGCAAGAACCCTACGCTGGGAGTTGAGAGACTCTGGTCCTTGTTTCTCTCATGTGTCCATGAGCAGGCATCAAACCTTGCCTTTTATAAAATGGGGGTAGTATTTCCCGCTCTTAATATCTTCATGGCTGCTTTAGGGGAAATGAGAAAATAGGTAGGAAAGGGCTTGGCAAAGCATCAGTTGTTCCACATGAGTGCAGATGAAATGTTGTAAGTGATAACTTTCTAATTTGACCCTTTTCCTCCGTGTGAGCAGTTTTCCCAGTAGGTAGTTCCTAGTGAAGATAGGTTAGGACACAGTTGTCATTTTTTTTTTCCTCTTCTGATGGAAAGGTATGCTTTTGAAAAGGATACAGAGTTATACAAGGCTTAAGGACCCCCTTCCTTAGCCGTGGTGAGGGTTAAATTATAGCTCCTTAAGTGCTTTGTGTTCTCAAATGACAACGGGCAATGTTTACTGGGCTTAGAGTGGTTCTAAGAGATGGAGGGAGATTATTGCACTTCTCCATCCATCAGACAGACTGAAAGATCACTTAGCTCTCAAAGCCACTCTTTCCTTTTCTTTCCCATGGCCACCATCCTTCTTCTAGAAAAGTTTATTAGCTAGGCTATTGTGAATATTTCTTAATTATCATTACTGCCTTCAGTATTGCCAAGAAATCATGAGCACCTCTATTGCCTACCTAAGAAAGTGCAGTCCCTGAGACTGACATTCAGAATCCTCCACGCGCTGGCCCTATCTACCTATCCATCCCCCTCATCCTGTCATCCAATAATCTTTGGATGCCAAGCAGTGTGGTCAGCTCACCTTTACCTGGCTACACGCATCCCCCAACCTTGACACCTATGTGTCATCTATGGAAATATCCTTTCTTCCTACATTACCTTCCGTTTCCCACCCACTCCCCCACATCCCACTGACTGCCCCACACCTAGCTCCTCCTTACTGTTTGTCTTCTTAACTCCTTCCCCTCGTCTCTCTATCAATCATATAGACACATTCCCTTGCATTACAGATATGTGCACAGACACACTTCACACTCTGTATTTCATTCCCAAATACATGTATATATTAGTTGCTCAAAACATGTTTGTTGAATGAATAAATCAGATAGAAGGAGACAAGTTACCAGTGAATTTTAAAATGCCACATCTTACATACAGCTGTAAAGGATCCAGTAATAACTTTCCCCTTAAATGACTTACTAACTCACACTAGGCTCTCTTTTTAACTCAAAAAGCTTTTTAAGTATTCCTTTTTGGAGAAACTTTTTGACCAAGGCAAATTCTCTGAGAATAAGAGTCAGATGAGCATTACATAAATTAAGCTGTACAGTGATGATATGTTCAAGTGAATTATCACTTTGAATTCCTTAATGCTATCTTTCCTAAAAGAATCCCCTTACCAAAACCTGTTTGTGGGGTAGCCATCCACATAGCAAGAGAATATCTTTTCTTTTTTAAAAAAATTTATTGAACTGTAGTTGATTTACAGTATTGTCTTAATTTCTTCTGTACAGCAAAGTGACTCAATTATACATATATATACACACATATTCTTCTTCATATTCTTTTCCATTATGGCTTGTCACAGGATGTGGAATACAGTTCCTTGTGTTATACAGTAGGACCTTGTTGTATATCTATCCTGTATATAATAGTTTGCATCTGCTAATCCCAAACTCCCAGTCCTTCCTTCCCCTCCCCCGAGTCCCCCTTGGCAACCACAAGTCTGGAGAACATCGGTTTTTATGGGGTCCTCAATACTATCTCTACCAGACTTTGGACCAGAACCTGTACGAACAGGTGAAAGATGGCAGCAACTTGAAGTCAGGAAACTTGAATTCTTCTTGTGGCTTTTCTTCTGGCAAGTCTCTTCGTCTCTATTTCATTCATCTGTCAAATTTTCCCAATGAATAAGCTCTAAGGTCCTTTCTGCTGCTGCTGCTAAGTCGCCTCAGTTGTGTCCGGCTCTGTGCGACCCCATAGACGGCAGCCCACCAGGCTCCCCCGTCCCTGGGATTCTCCGGGCAAGAACACTGGAGTGGGTTGCCATTTCCTTCTCCAATGCATGAAAGTGAAAAGTGAAAGGGAAGTCGCTCAGTCGTGTCTGACTCTTAGCGACCCCATGGACTGCAGCCCACCAGGCTCCTCCATCCGTGGTATTTTCCAGGCAAGAGTACTGGAGTGGGGTGCCATTGCCTTCTCCAAAGGTCCTTTCAGCTTAGTTAATTCTGGAGTCCTACAAGTATGTTTTTTGATTTCTACTGTTCGCTCCAGGGACCCCAGATTCAACCGTAAGCTCCTCTCGCCGGACAACTTTTCCATTTGAGTTAGCCTCCACCATGCTTTCTCACTGCTCCATCACTTACCCTCTGATTGGATCTTAAGGGAAGGAGAAAGCTTGCCCATGTGAACTTCTCCCTTTGAATTCAGAGATTTGTAGTGGCAGAAAGCATTCAGTTGTTAGAGTGAAATGATTTATTTTTAATTATTTTAGAATGTGACTTAACTAAATTCACTCCAGTCCCCTCTTAAATATTGATAGATAACCAATGTAAGAGTTTTCTTACTCAAAAGATGAAGTGAAAATGGAAATAAAGTGTTGGTATTCTCTCTATAAAGGCAGAGTGCCATTAACATCAGTTGATGACAGAAAAATCTCATTGATTTTACTTTGTGATAATTATAGTAGTGGAAAAATAGCGATGAGGCTTTGATCTTTGTAAACCATAACTTACGTGTTTTTATTTTTGTTTTTGCTTTTTCCCACGTTAGGCAAAGGGACAAAAGGACATTTATGAGGAAAATAAATAAAAAGTAGAAACTGGGGCAAAAAATAGTGAACTATTTTAGTGAACATGTTTCAGGCATTTGGATATCACAGAGGTTACTTGGTAATACTTGGCCACATGCCATCATTTTAATTTTTTCTTAACTACTTCCGAGAGACCTCCTTCCAGTTAAAGTATATGAGATGTTGCCACATGTGGAATTGTAGGGAATTGTGGGGAATGAGAATGATAATTAAAATCATATACAGATCTTTAAAAACTCACTTTAATTATATGAAGTCTTAATGGTTATACTGAACTAAATGTGATTTTGAAGATATTAAAACATTCAGATGTGGCCTGAGTTAGTTGCCTTTGGGCTCCTCTGGTCCTATGGATAGGTAGCAGTGAACAGCCCCAGGCTAGGGGGTAAAGTGAGGACAGGCTTGAACATAGTGAACCAGTATCTGCACAGTTGAAGGCAGGGGTACAGAGCTGATGGACTTCTGCCTTCCAGAAGCCTATAGCCTGGTTCTCCCTGATGACAGAGCCAAAAGGAAACAGAGTAAGTCCCTTTAGCTTCTTACATGTTGTGGCCTTTAAGCCTCAATAGTGTATCAACTGAACATTTGAGACCAGAAAAGTATTCTGTTTGAGTCCACAATATTTGAAGCAAAAAAAAAAAAATCCCAATATTGTAATTTCATATGTAATCCATTGGTTTTCCTCAGCTGCCGGGTAAAAGTCCTTATAGGTATAAAAGATGAATGAGGCCAGATCATTCAGTGACATACAGTGGCATATTCATATATTTATTCATTCATTTACTCATATATTCATTCAATAAATATATCATCGATAGCATTTTTGACCTAAGGGAATGAGGCTACTTCATAATATATTCAGGTCAAGTTGGAGACCCTGATGCCAATCAGGATGTATTTTAACTTTCAGTCTCACACAACACTTGATTTGAGATTAGGCTTCCTGTTCTTGGAATACTAGGTAGGACAAGGGAACCAATAAATTCTGTAGTTTAGGAAGGGATTTGAAATTAAGTTATAAAGCAAAAGAGGGGAATTCAAGACCAACTAGCAAGAGTTTGAGAAATCTACTCCCCTCCTGACAAAAATGTCATGCCATGGAGCTATAATAGAGTAAGTATCCTTTTGTGGAGATGACTTTCTCTTTAGAAGGAGAAGTAGTCACAAAGAATTTTGTTGATCTCAAACCTAGTGATACAGTCACTCCAAACATGATCACATTTAAAGTGTATGTGGGGAGATGTGTGTATGTATCTTTCATTTCTGCTACTTTCTGCCTGTGTGACTGGACAAGTCACTTTCTCTTGATAGGATTCAGTTTTCTGAACTCTAGAAAGGATAGTTGAGCTGAATGATGTCAAAGGCCTCTTCCAGTATCCCTGTTCTTACAAGCATGATGTTTTTCCATTCCTAAGAAAATATGGGAGGAAAGGAAATATACTTAAAAGCTATAAGGAAAAGATAAATTTGTATTTTGGGGAAGAGTGTCATCTATGATATAACAATGGTACCATGCTATTTTCACTGAAATTGATATGTTACATCATCCTGCCCATTTGGGCCCACATGTGTCCCTGGACAGTCATGCTATCCGTGGGCTAGGACCAGGTTAGTTGTTCCAGATTCAAGTCTCCCCTGCCTTCTGCTCTATAAAGAAAAAAATTGCAACCTCCAAAGGGCAGTTTGTTTTTGTGGTTGCTCCTGAAGGTGGCATAGCCCCTAGACCTAAGTAAATATTAAGCTAATTAAATTGGCTGAATTCAATTGTGGGAAAAGTTAGTATTAGTTTCAGAAGATGGCCCCCTTGCCCTCTGGGAAAGAGTTTCATGTTCTTAGACAAACTTATTTTTAGATAAAATATTAGACCTCTTTTAAAGAAAATACAATTTTTTTTCCTTTTCTATTTTTTTTTTAATTTTTATTTTTACTATATTTTACTTTACAATACCGTATTGGTTTTGCCATACATTGACATGAATCCACCACGGGTGTACAAGAGTTCCCAATCCTGAACCCCCCTCCCACCTCCCACCGCATATCATCTCTCTGGATCATCCTCATGCACCAGCCCCAAGCATCCCGTATCCTGTGTCGAACATAGACTGGCAATTTGCTTCTTACATGATAGTATACATGTTTCAATGCCATTCTCCCTAATCATTCCACCCTCTCCCTCTCCCACCGAGTCCAAAAGTCCGTTTTATACATCTGTGTCTCTTTTGCTGTCTTGCATACAGGGTTATCATTACCATCTTTCTAAATTCCATATATATGTGTTAATATACTGTATTGGTGTTTTTCTTTCTGGCTTGCTTCACTCTGTATAATCAGCTCCAGTTTCATCCATCTCATTAGAACTGATTCAAATGTATTCTTTTTAATGGCTGAGAAAAACTCCATTGTGTATATGTACCACAGCTTTCTTATCCATTCATCTGCTGATGGACATCTAGGTTGCTTCCATGTCCTGGCTATTATAAACAGCGCTGCGATGAACATTGGGGTACATGTGTCTCTTTCAATTCTGGTTTCCTCGGTGTGTATGCCCAGCAGTGGGATTGCTGGGTCATAAGGCAGTTCTATTTGCAATTTTTTAAGGAATCTCCACACTGTTCTCCATAGTGGCTGTACTAGTTTGCATTCCCACCAACAGTGTAAGAGGGTTCCCTTTTCTCCACACCCTCTCCAGCATTTATTGCTTGCAGACTTTTGGATCGCAGCCATTCTAACTGGTGTGAAATGGTACCTCATTGTGGCCTTGATTTGCATTTCTCTTCTAATGAGTGATGTTGAGCATCTTTTCATGTGTTTGTTAGCCATCCGTATGTCTTCTTTGGAGAAATGTCTATTTAGTTCTTTGGCCCATTTTTTGATTGGGTTGTTTATTTTTCTGAAATGGAGCTGCATAAGTTGCTTGTATATTTTTGAGATTAGTTGTTTGTCAGTTGCTTCATTTGCTATTATTTTCTCCCATTCTGAAGGCAGAAATATAGATTAGTGGAACAAAATAGAAAGCCCAGAGATTAATCCACACACCTATGGACTCCTTATCTTCGACAAAGGAGGCAAGAATATACAATGGAGTAAAGACAATCTCTTTAACCAGTGGTACTGGGAAAACTGGTCAAACACTTGTAAAAGAATGAAACTAGATCACTTTCTAACACCACACACAAAAATAAACTCAAAATGGAGTAAAGATCTAAACCTAAGACCAGAAACTATAAAACTCCTAGGGGAGAATATAGGCAAAACACTCTCCGACTTAAATCACAGCAGGATCCTCTATGATCCACCTCCCAGGATATTGGAAATAAAAGCAAAAATAAATAAATGGGATCTAATTAAAATTAAAAGCTTCTGCACAACAAAGGAAACTATAAGCAATTGTTATTTTCAAATTTAGTACATTCAAAAATCTCTATCTCTGGCTCTAATTGAGTTTAGGGAAATTCTCTTCCATGTCTTTAAATATTCTCCAGTTTCACAGAAATACAATGCAGAAGGCATGACTGACTGAGTCAGAAGCAACTAACCAAATAAGTAAATGAATAAATGCTTTATTCAACAGATTTATTAGGAACCTTCTGATACCCAGTGCCAGGAACGCAAATATCAGTAGGACATGGCTCTTGAGCTCTGTAAAGTCGCAGAAAGCTAGAAGGACAGGGAGTTTCCTGGTGTAGTCCCCAGCTTCTCTGAAAGGGAAGGACTGTGGCACCAGATATCATCAATGTAATATTGTTTTTAAAGGATTTGGGGAATGGCCATCATAAGAGGTACTTGCATATATATAATATTCCTACCAACTAAAAATATATGCTTATAAGCATGGATTGACTTTGCCATTCATTTATAGATTTGCAAGGTGACTCTGCCGAAAGTTGTGCTTTCCAAAGGAACTTTTTTACACAGGTGGAAATTTCCCTGATGTCCTATAAGTTAACCATTAGCCACACGTGGTTGTTAAGTACTTGAAATGTGGCTAGTGTGACTAAGAAAATGAATTTCTTAATTGTGTCTGATTTGATGGCTGGTGGCTGCCATGTTGGACAGAGCAATTTTAGATGCTCTGCCAGTTACCAAAAGTGGCACAATAGTGTTCACGCTGTGAAACAATAGACTTCCTAACACAGAACGCAGAAAAGCATGCTTTCTGCTTAAATAAGCCTTTCCTTGTATAAATTGAACTCTATTAAAAATTAACCATATGCAAGAAGTTAACTCAGATTAGTGTAATAATGTGCTTTAAACAATGAAATAATTATAAGAAGGAAGATTGAAAATACAAATACATAAATACCAACATTTAGTATGGTTCTATTTGCAGCAATTTCCAACTCTGTCCACTCCTAATCATCTAATCTAATAATTTTCCAAGCTTAAGTTAGACATGTCTTTGAATTCATCTTGATTTAAGCCTTTCTTTTGGTAAACCATCTGCCTGCAATGCGGGAGACCGGGGTTCGATTCCTGGGTTGGGAAGATCCCCTGGAGAAGGAAATGGCAATCCACTCCAGCACTCTTGCCTGGAAAATCCCATGGACAGAGGAGCCTGATAGGCTACAGTCCGTGGGGTCGCAAAGAGTCGGACACGACTGAGCGACTTCACTTTCACTAAAATCCCTTTGGGAATTAGGGCCAGTTTCTGTTTTGAACCTCTCAGATGACCAGTCTTTGCTGGCAGCCTCTGCTTAGATGTTCCTTCCTCCCAAGTCAGCATCCTTTGCAGCACCTGGGAGCTTGAGACCAGTGAAGAATCGCAAGCCTCACCCAAACTCTTAAATCAGATTTCACATGTTAACCAGGTCCCATGGTGATTCCTAAGCACATTGAGTTTGAGAAGCTCTGTTCTAGTGGGTAAAGCCTTTCAACACTGCCTAAGACTTCCCTAAGAAAAGGAATTATGTAGCTATCTTTGCATTAAAGATTCTTTTTGTTTTTTAATTTTTCCAGTTTTATTTTGAAATTTTCCAACATATAGAAAATTTAGAAGAATTTTATAGCAAAACTTACCTGTATACCTACCACCTAGATGCCGTCGTTAATGTTTTACTCCACTGGCCTCATCATTCATCCTTCTTTCATGTCTGTGTCCTTCTGCCTATCTGTCAGGCCATCTTTTTTTTCTTTTTTGGGTGCATTTCAAAGACAACAGTGCACTTTCACCTAAATAAATACTACTGGTATGTATATCATTTACTGGAGTTTGATATTTGTTTGTTTGTTTTTTTCTCTTCTGAGATAAAATTTTATACAATTAAACATGAAAAACAGCCTATATTCTCTAAGTGTTGACAAATGAAATACACTTGCATCTAAATTTCTTACCGTTCCTTTTCTTGGGTCTACCCCTTTCTCATAGTTTACAAAACAATCAAGAAAGAAGCAAAGGAAGCATGGACTGAGCACCACGTTATCCACAGAAGAGCCTGTTCTTCTCCAGCCTGTCAGATGTCCCCCTCCTCTTTCCAGCCCTAGCTACTTCCCACCCCTTCACTCTGACTCATACTCAAACAGGCCCATTTAAAATGGAATGAGATGGTTTATTCTACGTTTGCTTTAGGTTCTGACTTGATGTGCCTGCTTTTAAGGCTTTTAAGACTTACAGCCCTCTTCCATACTAAGAACTTTCGAAATAGTAGAGACTAATGATGTTTGGAAGTTAAATTATAATATGATTTCCTCACTTGTAAGAAATTACATTTCTCCTCGTTTAATCTTTTGCCATTTCTTCCCCTTTCTTCTCTAGTGTCTTTTAGTTTGAAGTCAAATTTATTTTCTGAAACCTCCCCCAAACTTCTGTGAGCTTATTAGTTTCTCAAACTCACACACCCATCTAAAATCATGCTCTATTTCTCCTTCAGGAATTGATCTAGCCTGGGAGTGTGTAAGTCAGGCTCAGGCAACCTGTGGACCTAGAGGATGCTCTAACAGTAAGAGAATGAGGTTCTGATGAGGGAAGTTTCTCCTTCTCTCATCAGAACTCAGGATGTAGGGACCCAGCATAACAACTGAAGGTTCTGTGCCTTTTTAGAGGCATAGAAAAACAAAAGCACAATTAATTACATGCTTAATGTTCTGGGGATAACTTGAGCCTCCACCAATATCCATGTCTATACTAAGAATACTAACTCATAATATCTATTGAGTGCCCTATGAAAACCCACTCCAGTTTTCTTAGGGGCTTTCCTGGTAAAGAATCTGGGCTCAGACAATAAAAAATCTGCCTGCAGTGCAAGAGACCTGGGTTCATTCCCCTATTAGGGAAGATTCCCTGGAGAAGGGAATGGCTATCCTCTCCAGCAGTATTCTTGTCTGGAGAATTCCATAGACGGGAGCCTGTCCATGGGGTCACAAAGAATCAGACACAATGGAGAGACTAACACTTTCAGTTTTTCAGTTTAGACCAATGTCTTTATAAACATTCTCATCTCCATTTCAGAGATGAGAAAATGGAGACTCAAAGAGGTCAAGTGGTTTGCCCAAGATCAAACTGCTAGTCAGTGATTGAGCCAGGGTGTGGACCCAAGATGGTCTAACTACAAAGCTTCTGTTCTTCCCCTTTATCCAGACCGACCTTTGAAACCCTAGTCCTTAAACGCTTAATTGAGATGGCAAGAACCTTACAGTAAGAGAATCCATTATGTTTCCTGATAATTTATATTTTGGGGCCAGGCTGAGGTGGGAAAGAGCTGTAAGAACTCAGTTATGACTATTCTGTTATATATCTTATCAGGGTAGGTAGCATCTAGAAGGCTTAAGATTGATTAGTTCTTTTTAAAAATAAATCTAAAAATTATATAGGAAGTCCTTACCTGGATACAGCATACTCTATAGCATACTGTGTCATATTTGGTTAGCCAGCTTAGCCAGGGACCCAGTTATCATACCCAAGATGGAAGATGAGCATTGAGGAAACTGGGGCATTAACTATAGAAGTAACAGTTTTTCTAGACAATAGAAAAGATAAAGAGGGAGCCACCCTGCTTCATAGGGCCAAGTGTCCCTCTTTGTCAACACTTAATACTTGGCATTTTTAATAATTGAAATGAGTAAAAATTTTCAAAAATAAGTTAAATGAATAAGTGCAACAAAGTACATGGATAACAAGGATAACAAGCTTTATTCTTCTATGGATAAATGAGGCTAAAAAATAGAAGAAAATAATGGCAAGTTATAAAGATCCAGGAAACAAGAGAAACATAATTAAGAAGAAAGTAGGCAATGAAAGAATAAAAATGGCAAGAGATGGAGAAAATTGCATGTGAAATGGCAAAATGAAGGTTTCAGGCAATTATGATACACAAGCAGTTAAAGAGAACAATTAAAACGTAAAATAAGCAAGAATGAGTGGTTGAAATAAATAGCATCCACTGAGAACATACTTACAAAAATTATAAAACAGATCAAGTAATAATAAAATAAGGAAGTAGTATAAAGCAGTAAATTAAAGAACAATTAAAAATCAATAAGAAGAGAAAATTAACAGACTAAAATGACATTTAATAATTGTATTAATAACTAACACTTATTGACTTCTTCCCATGTGTTAGGCATTTTAAATGCATTAGCTTATTTAATTCAAGCTTATTAAAATAATTAGGATATTTTAAAAATGTAAAACGAAAAAAGTTTAGAGGATGGTAAAATCAAGTATCTCAACAACAGCAACAAGAATCTAAAGGTTGAAGAAACATGCCTACAGGTGTCAGTTTTCATTCTTTGTCTAGTTTAATTGTTTTTTTGCTGCTGAAAGTCACCAAGTATCTGCCCTGGCACTTCTCCAGATCACATTCTAGAAGTGCCTGGGACTGTAAATGTTGGTTTTTTTTTTTTTTTTTTTAACCCCCTTGTCCCTGTAAGCCTGGCCTTTCCGGGAAACAATTGCTGGTAGTTAAAATCCTCAAGCAGTAGAATCCATGGTCCAGAACCCGTGGCAAGGAGAAAGCATTCATAATCCTACTCAGTTTACAGGGTTTAGATGAGGATTATCTTCTCCCAGAAATTCTTTCTAGTTCCTACATAGTATTTACTTACTGCACTGGGCTTGGAATGGGAGTTCTGTTTTCTCTATTTTTAAAGAGACTCCAGAAATCTGGATTTAGGCATTATTTTCTCTATTTATTTTTTTCTTTAAATTTTCAATTTACATTGAAGTATAATTGATTAACAATGTTGTGTTAGTTTCAAGCATACAGCAAAGTGACTCAGTTATACACATACATGTATCTATTCTTTTTCAAGTTCTTTTTTTCCCCCATTTACATTATTATAGATTATTAAGCAGAATTCCCTGTACTGTACAGGAGAGGCTTGTTTATCATTTTATTTTTTTAACTTTATATTTTATATTGGAGAATAGTCGATTCTTTACTTCCCCTCAGCCCTAGGTTTCTGAAGAGGATTCTGGTTTTGGATTTCAGCCTGCAATCAGACCTGGTACCTAGCAGTTCATAATGCCTGCTTTTTGCAGTGAACTACTTGAACCTATTGTCAAGAGGTTTTTCTTTACTTTTTTTCTTATTTTATTGTTTTAAATTAGTAACCAGCTTGTGGCTGGATTTTCTGTCTGTCTGGAACCGCTAAATGTTTTTGTGTTTGTGGTCCAGAGGCCTCCCTTTAGAGAATGGTTTTCCTTCTTTTTATTTCTATTTATCACATCCTTGTACCCATTTTTACCTCCAACTTACATATATATCCTGTTACCCAATAATCTTTACGATTTCTCTTGAGAACTCTTTAAGGGGTGTGTTCAAAGACCAGATACCTGTTTCTGTTTCTTCTCTTCCTCATACTTTTCTCTGGGGCAGGTGTTGTCTCTGAGGACTTGAGCTGAATCTGCAATTCCTTCATTTATTTATTTAGTCATTTATTCATTCGTTCACTCTTTAGATCAGCAGGCATTTGCTTGGAATTTATTATTATTGTTGTGGCATTGGGGCACAACAGAAAACATAAAGCAGATCAAGTGCTTCTTCTCAAGCAGCTCTCCATCTCGTCCAAGTTAATTGCTATGTTTAACCTCCTTCCTTTGACCCTATTTTTGTAGAATGGGAAAAACAACTGATTAAGACTCTTCACAGGTAATTATATTTTGAGAGGGTTGTGAAATCACCTGCTAACGCTTTCTTCTCCAGGCAAAAGAGTCTCTCTTAACCTCTATCTTTTTTCCTCAGACCTAGATTAGACCATTAATTGCACTGGTCTTTTGTCCAATGAGCTCTAGAGGTTGGCCATGACCTTTCAAACATGGAAGATAAAGATCTAAATGAGACATGAACTTTCCTTCCTATGCTTTGTTTCAATTTTACACTTACTTTTTTATTACCAATATTTAATGTAGAAAATATAGAGAATGCAAGAAAATCACTGTTAACTTTGTGCTTGGCAGCCTCCTAGCATTTTGTGTATAAGTATTGTTTTGTGTGGGTGTAGAAAAGTTAGGATCACATGGAACACATCATTTTGTAACCTACTTATTTTACTAAAAATATATTATGAATATTTTCCATATCATTAAACATTCTTCTCAAACATAAGTTTAATAGCTGCATAAGAGCTTGTTACTGGGAAAGTCCATAATTTATTTAATCAGTCTCTACTGTAGAACATTTAAGCTTTTTTCTTTTTTTATCACTATTATTAATAACACCATGGTAAACATCATAGTACAGAAAATTCAGTGCATATTTTGCATTATTTCCTTGAACAAATTCTATGAAATGGAGTTGCTGGATCAAAGGATATGAAAAAATCTAAGGCCTTTGTGATGTACTGTGAACTTTTCTCCTGGAACTGCCTATTAATTTATCATTCCCACAAGCATTTTTGATCCTTTCCATTTCCTCATATTCTCAGTAACAATGTTTTAGCAGTCTTTCAGTCTTTGTCAATTATCACATTATACAATGGCATCTCATTTTTAGATTAATTTAATTTGTATCTCTGATTTACTAATGAGATTGAACATTTTTCATCTGTTAGTCTTTTATATGCATTCTTAAAATGTTCATATTTTTCTTATTCATTTCTAAGAACTTACATAGTTCAATTCAGTCACTCAGTTCAGTTCAGTCATGTCTGACTCTTTGCAACCCCATGGGCTGCAGCACACCAGGCTTCCCTGTCCTTCACCAACTTCCTGGAGCTTGCTCAAACTCGTGTTCGAGTCAGTGATGCCATCCAACAATCTCATCCTCTGTCATCCCCTTCTCCTCCTGCCTTCAACCTTTCCCAGCATCAGAGTCTCTCCCAATGAAGTCAGTTCTTCACATCAGGTGGCCAAATAATTGAAGCTTCAGCTTCAGCATCAGTCCTTCCAATGAATATTCAAGACTCATTTCCTTTAGGATTGACTTGTTTGATCTCCTTGCATTCCAAGGGACTCTCAAGTCTTCTCCAACAAAACAATTCAAAAGCATCAATTCTTCAGCACTTAACTTTCTTTATGGTCCAACTCTCACATCCATACATGACTACTGGAAAAACCATAGCTTTCACTACAAGGACCTTTGTCGGCAAAGTAATGTCTCTGCTTTTTAATATGCTGTCTAGGTTGGATATAGCTTTTCTTCCAAGGAGCAAGCATCTTTTAATTTCATGACTGCAGTTACCATCTGCAGTGATTTTGGAGCCCAAGAAGATAAAGTCTATCACTGTTTCCATTGTTTCTCTGTCTATTTGCCATGAAGTGATGGGACCAGATACCATGATCTTTTGTTTTTTGAATGCTGAGCTTTAAGCTAGCTTTTTCACTCTCCCTTTTCACTTTCTTCAAGAGGCTCTTTAGATCCTCTTTGCTTTCTGTCATAAGGATGGGGTCATCTATATATATGAGATTAACTGATACTTCTCCCAGCAATCTTGATTCCAGGTTGTGCTTCTTCCAGCCCAGCATTTCTCATAATGTATTCTGCATATAAGTTAAATAAGCAGGGTGACAGCATACAGCCTTGATGGACTCCTTCCCCAATATGGAACTAGTCTGTTATTCCATGTTCAGTTCTAACGGTTGCTTCTTGACCTGCATACAGATTTCTCAGGAGTATTCCCGTCTCTTTAAGAATTTTCCATACTTTGTTGTCATCCACACAGTCAAAGGCTTTGGTGTAGTCAGTAAAGAGAAGTAGATGTTTTCCTGGAACTCTCTTGCTTTTTCTATGATCCAACAAATGTTGGCAGTTTGGTCTCTGGTTCCTCTGCTTTTTCTAAATCTATGTTGAACACCTGATAGTTCTCAGTTCATGTACTGTTGAAGTCTGGCTTGGAAAATTTTGAACATTACTTTGCTAACGTGTGAGATGAGTGCAATTGTGTGGTAGTTTGAACGTTCTTTGGCATTGCCTTTCTTTGTGATTAGGATGAAAACTGACCTTTTCCAGTCCAATGGCCACTGCTGAGTTTTTCAAATTTGCTGGTATATTCAGTGCAGCACTTTTAACAGCATCATCTTTCAGGATTTGAAATAGCTCAGCTGGAATTCCATCACCTCTGCTAGCTTTGTTCTTAGTGATGCTTCCTAAGGCCCACTTGATTTTGCATTTCAGGATGTCTGGCTATAGGTGAATGATCACACCATCATGGTTATCTGGGTCAAGATCTTTTCCATGTAGTTTTTCTATGTATTCTTGCCAGCTCTTCTTAATCTCTTCTGCTTCTATTAGGTCCATACTGTTTCTCTCTTTTATTGTGCCCATCTTTGCATGAAATGTTCCCTTGGTATCTCTAATTATCTTGAAGAGATCTCTAGTCTTTCCCCGTTCTATTGTTTTCCTCTATTTATTTGTATTGATCGCTTAAGACTTTCTCTTCTCTCCTTGCTATTCTTTGGAACTCTGCATTCAGATGGGTTTATTTTTCCTTTTCTCCTTTGTCTTTAGCTTCTCTTCTTTTCTCAGCTATTTGTAAGGCCTCCTCAGACAACCATTTGCCTTTCTTTTTCTTGGGGTTAGTCTTGGTCACCACCTCCTGTACAATGTTACGAACCTCTGTCCATAGTTCTTCAGGCACTCTTTATCTATCAGATCTAATCCCTTGAATCTGTTTGCCACTTCCACTGTATAATCGTAAGGGATTTGACTTAGGTCATATCTGAATGGTCTAGTGGTTTTCCCTACTTTCTTCAGTTTAATTTGAATTTTGCAATAAGGAGTTCATGATCTGAGCCATAGTCAACTCCCGATCTTGTTTTTGCTGACTGTATAGAGCTCCTCCATCTTTGGCTGCAAAGAATATAATCAATCTGATTTTGGTATTGACTATCTGGTGATGTCCATGTGTAGAGTGTGTTGTTGGAAGAGGGTGTTTGCTATGATCAGTGCATTCTCCTGGCAAAACTCTGTTAGTCTTTGCCCTGCTTCATCTTGTACTTCAAGGCCAAACTTGCCTGTTACTCCAGGTATCTCTTGACTTCCTACTTTTGCATTCTAGTCCCTTATGATGAAAAAGATAACTGTTTTTGGTGTTGGTTCTAGAATGTCTTGTAGGTCTTCATAGAACCATTCAACTTCAGCTTCTTCGGCATTAGTGGTTTGGGCATAGACTTGGATTGCTGTGATATTGAATGGTTTGCCTTGGAAACAAACAGAGATCATTCTGTCGTTTTTGAGATTGCACCTAAATATTGCATTTCGGACTCTTCTGTTGACAATGAGGGCTACACCATTTCTTCTAAGAGATTTTTGCCCACAGTAGTAGATGTAATGGTCATCTGAATTAAATTTGCCCATTTCCATCCATTTTAGCTCACTAATTTCTAAAATGTCGATGTTCACTCTTGCCATCTCGTTCCATTACTTCCAATTTACCTTGATTCATGGACCTGAGAGTCCAGGTTCCTGTGCAGTATTGCTCTTTACAGCATTGGACTTTACTTCCATCTCCAGTCACATTCACCACTGCATGTTTTTTTCACTTTGGCGCCGTCTCTTCATTCTTTCTGGAGCTATTTCTCCACTCATCTCCAATAGCATATTGGGCACCTACTGACCTTGAAAGTTCATCCTGCAGTGTCATATCTTTTTGCCTTTCATACCGTTCATGGGGTTCTCAAGGCAAGAATACTGAAGTGGTTTGCCATTCTCTTATCCAGTGGACCACATTTTGTCAGAACTCTCCACCATGGCCCATCCGTCTTGGGTGGCCCTACATGGCATGGCTCATAGTTTCATTGAGTTAGACAAGGCTGTGATCCAAGTGATTGTTTGGTTAGTTTTCTGTGATTTTGGTTTTCATCCTGTCTGCCCTCTGATGGATAAGAATAAGAGACTTGTGGAAGCTTCCTGATGGGAGAGCCTGGCTGTGGGGGAATCTGGTTTCGTTCTGATGGGCAGGGCCAGGCTCAGCAAATCTTTACTGCAATTTTCTGTTAATGGGCATGGCTGTGTTCCCCTTCTGTTGTCTGACCTGAGACCTAGCTATAGTAGGGGTAATGGCGGTGATGGCAACCTCCGTCGAAAGGACTTTTTCGTGCACTGTTTTATGCAGTGCCCCTGACCCCGCAGTAGACTGCTGTTGACCCACGCCTCTGCTGGAGACTCCTGGACACTCATAGGCAGGTCTGGCTCAGTCTCTTGTGTGGTCACTGCTCCTTTCTCCTGGGTCCTGGTGTGCACGAGGTTTTGTTTGTGCCCTCCCGAAAGTCTGTTTCCCCAATTCTGTGGAAGTTCTGTAATCAAATCCCACTGGCCTCCAAAGTCAAGTTCCCTGGGAGCTTCAGTCCCTTTGCCAGATCCCCAGGTTGTGGGTCCTAAAACTTTCTCAACAGTACGAGAATTTCTTTGGTATAATTGGTCTGCAGTTTGCAGGTAGCCTGTTTGGTGACTCTGCTGCTGCTGCTGCGTCGCTTCAGTCGTGTCCGACTCTGTGCGACCCCATAGATGGCAGCCCACCAGGCTCCCCCGTCCCTGGGAATGGGGGGTCTAATGGTGACCTCCTCCCAAGAGAGCTTATGCCACATGCTGCGTGTCCCAAGTCTGCTGCAGCCAGAACCCCTGTCTGCATGGCCTGCCACTACTCACCCATGCCTTCATAGGAGATACTCAAACACTCAGAGGCTTACATAACAAGGATATAATTCCATTTCTCAGTCAGTCAGTATTTAGAAAATAGAGAAAATTTTGTTTCTCAACAGAGGAGGATGCATGAGGAATAAGGCCCCAGGTCTCATTCTGTCTGTTTCTGTGGAAAGTTCTTCAGAGTGAAAGCTGGATAGTTACCCTAGGAAAACTAAGTGATCTTAAAAGAAATCTGAATGCTGCAAACTGAATTAGCATGACATTTTCTGTATTTCTAGTGTATGGGAAAACTCAGGACTATAAAATAGAAATCAATAGTTGTCTAAAAGAACCTAGAGATACATTAGTCTGTCAAAACTTTCCTTGAAGATTTATCCCATGTTTAGTATTCCCCTAAGAATTAGGAGTTGCCCAATAAGTCATTGACTAGTTTATAGCCAGGTGGAAGAAATAAAGCTACATATAATTTAAAAGCTTACTTATGACTTTAGCTAAACTTAAGTCTGAAAAATAGTCTTTTGAGTGACTAGATGTTTTCTCATATTTTGGAGCCTCTATCTGTCTCCTTGCATCTTCTTTTACCATCTGAAAGGCAGCACATTCTTCTAGATGATTGAATTTTGACATTTCACCATCATCAGTCCCCTTGTCTGCCTTTCTCATTCCCTGGCAGAACACATACAGAAAACCCAAGTCAGACTCCTGAGCCCGCTGCACAGCTGGAAGATTTCTGCTGCACAGATTGCTGGGACAATCTAAAAGGAAAAAAAAAATTTAAATTTAAAAAACATCCCACTTTTATACTTGGATGAGAATCTCAGAATGAAAGAGATTATCCGCCAGCATCCACTGAAGGTATCTGGGGTGGTGTCAAAATAATTCATTCTTGAATATGCAGTTTCCAAGCACTTGCCCTCATTTTGGAGGTAAATAGAATTCTCAAAACGACAGGATCATCCCCTAAATAAAGCACAGTGGAGCCTCATTCCCCTTCCTAGCACATTGCCCTCAACATTCTCTGTCTGCCTTTCCCCTGCTACTTCCCAGCATCCCACCCTACCCCCATCCTTCTGTTAGCTGTAATGACCCTGCAAACACTAAATGGCATTTGAGTGCATTAAGCAGCAGACTCTCCGGTGACATGGCAATTATGGCTCTGAAATAGATTTGGTGCGTCACGGAAGATAAGGGTTTTGAAAGTTTCTGTTGTGATTATAGCCTGTAACTCCCACAAATAATAGGCTTCAAAATAAGAGGCTGCCAACGGAGCCTTTGTGGCTTTGTCTCAGTGATGGCACGTAAATTGCTATTAATGTCCTAAGTGTACTTGAATATGCCAGTCTTTGGGATGTGAAGTTGGCTCGGTGTCTCTCTTTACGCAGCATGTCATTGTTGGTCTGATAATCTGGGGTAATTGCTGTCTCTTGGATGGTCAGGAAAGTGTAAGAGGCTTTAGCTTCCTGCGTGATGGTAAATATCCTCGAGGTTTACACCACGAGTTATGTGTGTTTCATAGCGAGCCACCGTTTGTTGTTCAGGTGTGTATACAGTCCCTGTGAGTGCCCTGAGTGGATAACAGCCTTTCAACAAAGCCAGGGCAAAATCAAAGGTTATGAAAATAAAATGAAGAATCTGGGCCTGTCTGTATCAGCCAATCAGTTAATTTATACTGAGAGTGAAAAAAAAATCCTTCGTTTGAATTTTTCATATTTGGCTATATGAGTGAATATAATTATCTGTTGTCTTAATAGAGCTATGCTTTTCCAGCATCTGCAGTATTTCTCTGTGTGTATGTACAGTTTTAGGTGCTATAAGTATTTTCTGAACATGTATTAGCTCTACATCAATATGATAAAGTGTGTGGAAGTTTTCCATGTTTCTGTACAGTTTGTAGATGTGTATAAGTGTGTGTGTGTGTGTTGGTTTTGTAGATCTGGGCATAGAGGATGTTTATTCAGATATAAATATCTTTCTGCACAGACACTTCTATTTAGCTAAAGCAAGCTGAGCTTATTTTTCTTTGTCTCTAAAAAGTTAAATAAAATAAATTTGCAGTTTTCACTTTCTGTGTATACATTTAACCTAAGGATCCCCTAAGTCTGTGAGACATGGAAGTGTTGTATATAACTGTCCTATTTGCACTTCAAACAGAAACCCCAAAGCATCCCAGCCTTAAACTTGGAAATGTTTACTACCTCATAGCCTGTACAAGCTATGGAAGGTTCAATCCAGACCATCCTCTGTGTCTCAAGTGCCTTACGTAGCAGTGTTAATTCTGGGCCTTCACAACTGATGAATTAGAAAAGGGTGAAACTCGGGAGGTGCCAAAATAGATCTTGATCTGAGTTGACATACACGTCATTTCCGTCGTGTGTCGCTGGCTTCTGGCAGAATGGTGCCCTGTAATGGTGCTGCAGTTTTGCAGTTGGGTTTTGATTGAGTGCCCTTGAGAGCATGCTGCAAAAGGTTAGACATAATGATTTGCACTAAAAGAGTTCACAATCATACCAAACAAACTTGGTTTGGGGTTCGCATCTTACTATACAGGTCTAAGCTCAGGAGCTGACATCACCAGTGGACGATATAATGTATAAACTAGAGAGATGGCAGGACACACGGTGCTTTCTCAGAAGTATGACCCCAGAAGAATAGAGTTTGTCTTGTTCAAAACCAAGTTTGTTAAGGTAGGTTGAGGCTTGGGAGTGAAGGTATTAGAATCGCCTGAAAGACTTCTTTGAGGCTGGTCTTGTGGATCATAGGTTCTATCACCTTGAGAAACAGCACGAAGATTCCCCGAAGGTGAACTTAAGAGCGTGAGTCGTCTGCCTTCAGCCCTGAGATTGGTAGCAGCCATGCTCTACATGTAATACACCACAAGCTTTTGAAACTTGAAATGTCCAAAAGCTATGGCATATAGTGGTGATGAAGTTTGGCAAATTCGTGTTTCTGAGTCCTAGGTTTCTGACTTGAGAGGTAAGAATAGGAGTTTGCACTGACTTGTGTCCTATTATATATTCATCAAGCAAAGTAAGAGAATTACCATTAGGATTCCTGCATAATTACAAAGTCAGCATGGGCACCAGCAGCCAGACAGACTTGTAGTCACAGGGATAGGCCCCAAAGGAAGCTTTCATTTTTCTGTTCATTCAACTCAAGTACTTAATTGAGCAGCTGCATGGTCAGGCATGATCTTTGTCTTCTAATGGCTTGTGGTTAATGATTTATCATCTCTCTGAGGATTAAAATCAAAGCCCTTCACTGTCCTGCAGACCTTGACATGAACAACCCATCCCATTCTCCAGCCCCACCCTGGTGCGCTCACCACTCTACTCCTCTGCCCCCCTCTTTCTGATCTTCTTCAAGTCCTCAGAGCCTTTGGACAGGTTTCTTCTTCTGCCTGGAGGGTTCTGTGTCCCAGCTCTCTACTTGTCTGTTTTCTGTTCACTTTTAGGTTGACTTTTCAGAAGCCCCAACCTCAGATCCCTGCTGTTCCCTCTCACAGCACTTATTACTACCTGGAATCTGTGTTCTTTTGACGATGTATTGAATGTCTTATTTCCCACAAGACAGCAAGCCTCATGAGAGCAGACACCACATCTTTTAAAAATGTGTTGTATCTATCATCGTATGCCTAGTACATAGTATGAGGTGGGCACTGAATGCTTATTTGTAGAACTTAAGAACTAAAGGATTGCAGTGAATAAGATCTGGTGCTTACATGGATATTCACATGAACAAGAGCTGCATGTGGTTAAATGTCAACATGAACAGTCAAAAAGTCAGTCATACTGGAATTTAGAGAAGTTGGTGAGGGTTCACCTTGCAGCAACTTGCAGAAAGGAGGCAGTGCTCAGGCCGGGCCATGAAAGAAGATATGGGTTCCTAGAGACCAGAGGAGGGGGCGGGCAGAGGCACAGAACCGCTCAGTTGGCTCCTCTATAGAGTAGGAAGCAGTCTCACTTTGGCGATGGGAACTCTATTATTTCTTCAGAGCCGCTCAGACTACTAATGTTGGTTCTCTTCCAGGTTATTTGTTCTCTGCCAGGAATGGCTGATGACGCTGCTCATCTTTCTTAACTTGTAGATTTTCACAGCAAAATCTCAGGGCTCAAGAGGCTTTGGTGGGAATCAGACTAGGATGGGGTATGGTGGTGTCACTTGGATGTAAGGTCACCAGGGACTGACCTAGTGGTGAGTGGCAGTCAGAGAGGATACCCCCAACTGTCAGAGGGCCATGGAAACAGGAATCCTAAAGCCAGTGGCATGGGATAATTCAGCAGAGGATTGGCTGTGGGGAAATGTGATGAGGCAATTGGTGGGCTTAAGTTCCAGAGCAGGTTTTCATTTGTAAGAGCAAGTTACTTCCTCATTCTTTTTTTAATTGAAGTATAGCTGATTTACAGTGTTGTGTTAGTTTCAGACGTGTAGCAAAGTGATTTCATTATGTGTGTGTGTATATATATAATTTTTCAGATTCTTTTTCCATATAACTTTTTACAAAATATTGAGTATAGTTCTGTGTGCTATACAGTAGGTCCTTGTTGTTTATCTGTTTTATATATAGTAGTGTGTGTATCGGAGAAGGTGATGGCACCCCACTCCAGTACTCTTGCCTGGAGAATCCCATGGACAGAGGAGCCTGGTGGTCTACAGTCCATGGGGTCGCTAAGAGTTGGACACGACTGAGCGACTTCACTTTCACTTTCCACTTTCATGCATTGGAGAAGGAAATGGCAACCCACTCCAGTGTTCTTGCCTGGAGAATCCCAGGGATGGGGGAGCCTGGTGGGCTGCCATCTATGGGGTTGCACAGAGTCGGACACGACTGAAGCGACTTAGCAACAGCAGCAGTGTGTGTATGTCACTACTTCATTCTCAAATGAACTGCGATAAATAGGAAACTTAAGCAGAAGCTGATTAGCTTGATAGAGGTGGTCGCAGCCGCAGGGAAGACTCTCTGTATGAAGATGCAGGTGCAAAAGGTCAAAGCAAGAAAACCAGCACAATTGTTCTGGCTAAACTAGGCTAGAATGCTAATTGATTGGCTGATAGTACATGTTCTTCCCACATAGGGTTGCCCAGATTTACCAAATGAAAATACTGCATGGGACATACTCACAGTAAAAAGTTATTTGCTGTTTATCTAAAATTCAAATTTAACAGAGCATCCTGTATTGTATCTGGCAACTCCATTTCCAGGTCCCAGGGTAGAAGCTGAAGCTGCATGTGGGTCTCAGGCCTGGAGAGACTAGAGATGGGCAAACTCTACAGGCCACTTAGGGACTGTATCTGTTCTGTACCTTTTTCTGATTCCCAGGATACCTGAGGTGACTAGGAGACCATAAGGTAGGACATTGTCTTATTCCTTGTGCCTAGTTGAGAACACTCCTTGTTGAGATGGAATTGCAATAGACAGGATCTAGTGTCTTTCTCAACTGCTCTCCCCCAAAAGAAAACAACAATATAAATATGAATCATAGTTATTTGTTTGGGAAAAGTATGAAGTGCCTGATCTCCTTGATGCCTACTTATTAGCAAGAGAAAAGTTCAATTTCTAGATGTCAAAGCTACCTTGAACCCTGGTGCTACCTCTGCTCTGCATCTTGAATAGTTTCTAGGTGTACACAGCTCTTTACACATAGTTAAACTGATCTGTGGAGGTACAGACACCCTGCTGTCTGTCCACACCCATGGTGGAGGATGGATGTTACAGTGCCTCTAAAGGTTTATTTACTTCTTAGGTTCCTCCAAGAGATCGTTATTAAAATCTGTACTGTGTCAAGCACTGTGGTAAGCACTTTAGAATCAAAGATAAACTTCATAGCCCTGTTCTCATGGTCTAGTAGGGGAGTGAGCCTTGTGAAAGGACAAATGCAGTATGGCATCACAGTTGCTGTGCAATTCCAGGGTGCATGCCAGGACTTGTAGGAAAAGGAGAAGTTGCCGGGGGTCAGTACAGGTGCAAGGATACTTAACCTCAATCTTGAGAAACAGTCAAGAAGAGAGTAGCACGAAAATAGATGAGTGGGGCACCACATTCAAGGGAAAGGAAACAGGCATGAAATGATAGCTCTGTTGCGGGAATGTCTAAGTAGACTGATATATTGGAATATTAAGCATGAGCATTGAGTTGGAGAGTCAGCAACGTCAAGGACATGGTAGACCTAATAAGGACATTGAACCTCACCTTGATGCCAGTAGGAAGCCACTGAAGGTTTAAACAGAGAGGTGACATGATCAGAACTACATTTTTGAAAGATCATGCTGCTCGGGCAACTGGAGAGAGGATTGGAGGGGTGGCGGAATAGGCATGGGTCTGTTTACTGTTGTGAAATTTCCCAGGGAAATTTTGAATCCTCTGTCCGCTGGGGGGCTTTCCAATAGCATCTTTTCATCCCAGAGCATTCGTTGGTAAGTGCTCACGGTATAATCTTGCGGAAAGTTGATGCATATTGGGAAAATGTAGTCCTATCTTAATGGACCAGTGTTGGATCTAGGGTATGACTCCATTGTGTGAGCTGATGTCTCCCCTGATAAGTGGTGACTCTGTGTGTGTGTGTGTGTGTGTGTGTGTGTGTGTGTGTGTGGTGTGTGGGTGGGTGGGTGTGTGTAGAGGGGGTTGGGGGGGAGGGTGCATCCATGTCTCTGTTTTTCTTTGGCCGGCCCTAGCAGGGCCAGGGTGATTGCGGACCTGGAGCACGTCCACCTCCTCACCCACACTGAAGGCATTGCTGTTGATGGCACTTGGCCCATATGCAGATCGAGCTCGCCTCGGTGCTGACATCAGCCGGTTTGTGGCACCTCAGCGTATTTCTGGGTTGCAAATGAGAGTTTCTTAGTGCCAGACTCACTTGGGCTGTCACATCAGGTGATGAATTCTCTGCATCAACTGAGTGCTGCTAAGATAAGCTCAGAGGAAGAGCGGGAAAAAGAGGAGGATGGGACCAGTGGCTCTCAGCCCAACAGCCGCTACTCTGGGCTACCAGCAGTACTGGCTCCACAACAGTGGGGGAGAGGCAGGTGGCCCTCTGAATTCTGACTCAGGGATGGTGTCAGAGGAAAGGAAAGTCAGGCCCTCGACGGCAGTTCTGTGCTCTTGTGAATGTGTGGGTTTTGCCACCCACCATTCCTCCCTCCCCTTCTCCATCACTAGCTTCCTCTGCCTCCTTCGACAGTAGTGCTTTGCCTAATGGATGCATTAGATGGGGTTCTGGCAAAACTTGGTGTCTATCAAATTAGGTGCCAAACTCATTAGGATAGAGCATAGAGTAGTCATTTTTGTTCCTAAAATGATTTGTTCCCAAATACCTTGAATTTGTGTTTTGAAAGTCCAGATTTTCTTAACTAGAAAATTTGCTGCAAGTTTGTCCTAATTTAATATTCCATTAGCCTCCTCTCCCATGATGTTCCAGGTTGAGCCTGCTGCTGACTTAGGCTTCCCCCAGTAGAATTAAAAGTTACATCAAGTCTTTTTACCCAAGTCACAGGCTACAGAATTAACCTGAAGAACTGGATGTAAATGTGAACTCTCTCCCATTAGAGGTTTTGGGATAAAAAGGGCATATTTGGCTTTGCAGATTCCTGTCCCTGTCACCCATAAGGGTGGTTTCTGACATCAGCATTTTACAAAGTGAGTGTATCCATTTAAAGGCTAGTTTGCATCAGAGAGTGAAGGAGGAATTTAGGTGCAGAAGAAAAATTGAAGTGAAAGTCTTATTTTCCCACCCCCATCCGCCCCATGTTCGTTAATGAGACCATCTTCCAATCTCACTGTGCCCAGAGATAAATAAACCCACAAAGGCGGGTTTCCTACTTAATATTCACCCACAGTGGAGAAAGAGGGAAGAAATTGCTCCCCGGGGTTAACGTGGCAGAAAGCGAGGTCAGCTGTTTCCCAAGACGGTGCAGCCTCTGAATGTCTTACATTAAAGCCGGAATGATACAGCTGAGGCAGCCAAAGTGATTTATGGAAAACCCAGTTAGGGTAGGTTTGCTCGCAGTTTCTGATCTCATGGAGGTTTTAACAGCAGTAGCAGATGATATACCATGGTAGAAAGCGCCTTCAGAGACAAGCATCCTTCAGCATTTCCCTGTGTGAGACTCGTTCGTTTTAAAAAATACTTTCATTCATCTAACTTGAAACTCATAGGCTACAGTGTCCTGAATCTGGCAAGAAGTTGAGGATCATAGCTGATACCCTGGGGTAGGTTGATCCGGGACTCCAGGCCCCCTAGTCCATTAAATCCCTGAGTCCTGGGCACACTGGAGCTGTTGATCACCCCATCTGAGGTGTGTGTGTGTGCATATGTGTCCATATCTTTGTGTTTGTGAATGGAGGGGGAGTGAGAAAATGACAGATAAAGAGATTCATTTTATTTCTTTATTTTTAATAAGGTTTTTTAAGATCTTACGTCTTTTTTTTTTTTTTTTTACCAGACCAACTCTCATAATTAAAATGCTAGTTTTGGTATCAGCCTGAACTAATTCCTGTCTCCACCATCTGTGAGTTTCCTGTCCCCTCTGGCATCCTGTGCAGTGGTCTGAGAAAACAGAACTTTTGAAGAAAAGAGATCGAATGTCTGCTGTTTGAGTAATTTCAACTCAGAGACGACCCAAAAACAAGTCTCCTAGAACCTTCCCGTCAATGCACTGTGCTCTGCTAACTCCCTCCTAATGAAACACCACGGAGTTCATTTTCTTTACTAATGGCTTCATTTGGGGCACCACGTATTGTTATTTTAAGGAGTTGTAGCATGACTCAATAATAGCCATGGCGGTGATTTGTGAGCAATGTAATGACATGTCTTTGTGCCACATGCTGCTGCTGGTGCTAGGTCGCTTCAGTCGTGTCCGACTCTGTGCGACCCCGTAGACGGCAGCCCACCAGGCTCCCCCGCCCCTGGGATTCTCCAGGCAAGAACCCTGGAGTGGGCTGCCGTTTCCTTCTCCAGTGCAGTGCCACATGCTAGATCATGGATATTAGCTGATGTAGAGAGCTCCCTCCCCGGCTTGTCTCATACCAGGTGGAGTCTAAAATACATGACTTTTATCTTCTTTACACGCACCCGACTCTCTGCCTTATGATGATGTACTTACGGAGCCCCTGGCATGTTTCCTAAAATTCCACGCTACCTGGTGGCTCAGCCGGGAAAGCGTCTGCCTGCAATGCGGGAGACCCGGGTTTGATCCCTGGGTCAGGCAGATCCCCTGGAGAAGGAAATGGCACCCCACTCCAATATTCTTGCCTAGAAAATCCCATAGATGGAGGAGCCTGGTGGGCTACAGTCCATGGGGTTGCAAAGAGCCAGACACGACTGAGCGACTTCACTTTCACTTTCAACAGACACAGATACACACACACACACACTTTCATCTATTTAACTGGTTAATTAATTTATCTGTCTATCTCATAGATATACTAAAAAATTGTTATGACGTATGTCAAAATGCTGAGAGTAATTACCTCTGGATTATGGCCATGGTACACTTTGTTTTTCTACAATTTTCCTATTTTCAAATATTATATTGCATGTGCAATTATTTGCAAACATTATATAAGCATATTTTACTTTTATTGGAGAAGGAAATGGCAACCCATTCCAGTGTTCTTGCCTTGAGAATCCCAGGGATGAGGGAGCCTGGTGGGCTGCCGTCTGTGGGGTCACATAGAGTTGGACACAACTGAAGCAACTTAGCAGCAGCAACTTAGCATTTTACTTTTATCATTTGAAACGATAAATGATGCTAAAGGATTTTCTTCATGGAAAAAATAAATGTAACTGCTATTGTCGTTCAGCCAAAAATGGTACCAAAAGAACATGTGTATTCTTGGTTGAGAGAGGATGCTAAGATATTGTTGCTGCTGTGACCAACCTGAATGAGGAAATTGAATTAACTCCGTCCTTGATTATGATCATACTGATCAGATTCTGAGTCTTGGATCCCAAAAGGTAGCAAAACCTCCTGTTCTAAGAGAAAGAATCCTTATTGTTCTCTTTCTGATCTCTCTTTCACAAACAGCAGGGGAAATGTCCTCCAACAGAGAGGGGCAGTGGGAGGAGCTGCCTGACTCAGTGGTTTGGAGATGGAGGTTTGAACTTGAGAGCAGTTATTCATTGATCCAAGACTGAAGGATTGTGTTCTTGGCATTGCCCAGGACCTTTTGCCCTCTTGGTGTCCAGATCTGCTCTTATAGTGAGGTGTGGGGAAAAAGATTGTACCCTCGTGTTGAAGTAACTGGTGGGAACTGCTTTGATTTAAAAACCTTGGTTTTCCTGGGAAAATTGGAGCATGATTTGGGTGAACTAATAATAGAAGGAGCCAAATAGATGGAAAGGGCAGAGAAAAAGGAGTCTGGTTCAAAGGTTAGGAAGCCTGTGTCCTATCAGTTGTAATCTAGAAGCTCGATTTTTACTTACACCTGTGCTTTTTTTATGAATGAAATGTGAATGGATGTTTGCCAGGATCTATTAAGTGCCAACCATGCTCCCAAGTATTGTGGATTATGCTGGAGTAGAAACCATGGTCTGTCCCAAATGGCAATAATAACACCTACCCCAGGTACCCCATGTACTTGAGGAAATAAAAGAAGAAGGTACAATAAAAATAATTTCCCTGCCTAAAACCTGGCCTGTTCGGTGTTAACATTTCCAGTGTCAAGGGTCTGTTATCTCCAAAGAAACGCAGTGATTGGGGAAAAGAGGCCTTTTAGCACACTTGTGGTTCAGTGCTTTAAAATATGTAAACAGTCATGAATTAACCACTATAGCAAATCATTGTCTAGCTATTTAATTGTGGGATATTTTTTAAAGGAGTGGTCATTGAAACAAATCCTTTTGGAACAATACTACTGTCTTACTGCATCTGGGTTTAGAGTCTTAGAAGGAAGATCTGCACGTATAGATCAAAGTTATAGCTTCCCGTGTCACCACCTTTTAGATATAGTCATACAGACCAGTCCCTGTGGTGTTGGCACCATTGTTTTACCTGTTTGGTTCATCTCATCCCCCTCTGTACTTTTTAAGGCTTACCTCAGAGAGTTCATCCTCCATGAAGCCTTTGCTAATGCTCCATCAAGAGGAGATGTTGGGCTCATTTGAATCTTCATAACAGCTGGGGGTGCCATGTATTAGGTTCCGCTTGAAACCCTAGTTCATTCATCTGCTTGTCTCATACCCATCCTTGAGGGCATAAACTGGATCTCAACCTGTCATATACCCTTGAGCATCTAGGACAGAACCTTGCATAGCACAGGTGCCTGAGCTCCCAGTATACATGCCACATCCAGAGCTGGAAAGGACCTGAGAAAGCATTTAAGCTGCCCTTTCAGTTTTCCTTAAGGGGTACCCAAGGCCAGACAGGGGAGAGTGCTTTGCCAGAGCCAATAGCTAACCATTGCCAGTCAGAGCTAGAACTCGGTCCCTTGGCCAGCAGAGTAGCCGCGATCATCCTAGAGCACACAGAATTTCCCTCTGATGGCTTGGACTGAATGACAAAGCCTGTGAGAAGTGGACGTGCCAATACTGTGTCCAAAGGCTCGCTGGGAGGACCCAAACTCATCTGAGGGTGGGGTTGGGGGTGGATATTATTGACCACAATCACAGCCATCCATTGACTCTGTCCCCACGTGCCAGGCACTGTACTCAGCCCTTTTCCTCAGTTGCCTTATTGTCATTGTCTGCAAAGAACAGCCACCCAATCTCAGAGGACTGACTTCTCTCCCTTTTTCCCTTCTAGGCTAATGGAGGTTGGCAGGATGCTACTACCCCTTCATCAGTGACCTCCCCTACAGAAGGCCCTGGCAGTGTTCACTCTGATACCTCCAACTGATCTCCCAGCAGTCGCATCCCGGCTGACCCTGTGCTCCAGTCGAGGCAGGGCCAGGAGGGAGGGTTTCTCAACGCTGAAGCGGTCAGACTGGAGGTCGAAGCAATCAGCAAACACAATAAGAGTCTCCTTCTCTTCTCTTCTTTGGGATGCTATTTCAGCCAATCTGGACACTTCTTTATACTCTCTTCCCCCCCCCCTTTTTTTTTTTCTGGGTAGAAGCCACCCTTCCCTGCCTCCAGCTGTCAGCCTGGTGTCCGTCATCTTCCCTGCCCCTTTCCCTCTGTCCTAGACTCCCTGGGTCCCTGCCCTCTCTTACATCCTTGAAGGATATTTTCAACAGTTATAGGAATTTAAAGAGGAAAACGCAAAGAACATAATAAAAGCATTTGTCTGTTTTCCTGCTGGTGGTTTGAGGAGCCAGATCCCCTCCCTCGGTCCCTCGCTCCCTCTGCTATCAGGCAGTCCTCTGTCTCTCTCGTTTACTCTCACTACCTCTCGGCAGGAATACGCCACGTTGCCCTGCTCGTCCCAGGCCACCCTGCCTCCTCTTGCTCTGCCTTCCCTGAGGGCAGCACTGCTTAGGACACAATTCCTCCTCTTCCTTGTCGCCCCAGGTATTCCCTGGGGGCTGTCACTGCTGGGCTTCTGCAAGTGCCACAGTTGCTGGTTTTACCCCCACCAGGTTGATTCCCAGGCAGGAAGTCAGGCAGCAAAAGAGGGCTTGAGGAGCAAGAAGGGCAGGATTCTCAGAGGCTCTTGCATCTTTCCAGTGACAGCTCTTGGTCTCAAGAAGCACAGTCTTTGGAGACCGTGCTGTAAGCAATGTTCAGAACCTATTGCAAAACCAGGTCTGAGTTAGGCATGGTGGTGAATGCATCCCTAAGGAGTGGAAGGCTCTTATCCTACAACCCTTCACCTTATCCCACCCCTCCTCCCCACAACACATGGGGATATAAACATGTAGACCCGTGCACAGACACACATTCACTTGCCCCAAATCAGTCACATGCCACATATGAATACCTGTGTTAGTAACCATAGCATTACACCTTGTGAGCGCAAGAGAGCCAAGCAGCCACTCTGAGTGAAGGTCACTGACATGGAGAAGCAGTATGTGCCTGGGGCTTCCAGGGCCCCA
Organism: Capra hircus; assembly: GCF_001704415.2. Classification (NCBI taxonomy): domain Eukaryota; kingdom Metazoa; phylum Chordata; class Mammalia; order Artiodactyla; family Bovidae; genus Capra; species Capra hircus. The sequence continues at coordinate 115,981,923 of NC_030810.1, forward strand.
GGCTGCACACACCAGAATGGCGTACACAGGACTTGAACATGATGAAGGGCAGACTTCCTAAACTGTTGGTGTTCCCACCACCTCTGGAGCTCTTGGGCAGCCACACAGTACTTCCAGTGTCTGCAGTGGATTTGGTTCTGTCTCGGTTTTGTGTTTATGTTAGGGACAGTGCATCAGTTATCCAAAGTGTCATATGGCACCACATTCTTGTCCTGGAGGAGAAAATTGTTTAAGAACATGGATGAGACAAACTTTTTGTTTACTTATGCAGAAGACCTCAGAGTGATGGGGGACAGGGAGGTAGTGCTTTCAGTTAAAATATTTGTGACTTTTATTCCCTGGGAATATCTAAGAGTGAAGAGTATGTACTATTACACTGTTTTCTAATTTTACCTGAACTCAGAGTCTTCATAGCCAACTGTGCCAAGAGAAAAGATGGCATCTTTTTTGATTAAATGGGAAGTGTTCAGATCTCTTGGTGCCTCATTTTCTTCATCTGTAAAATGGGTTTATGCCTGGCTCACCAAAAGACTGAAGAAATTGATTTCGTTCATACCCAATATATAATTGTGAAGTCAGGGGAAGTAGCTTCCCTAAGATAAACTGGCCCATGCTGTGTCGGGAGGATACATGGTTTTTCTGTTCTAACTTTTGATTAGCAGTAATGCCTGAGGTCGTCACCATGAGGACAAAGAGCAGAGTCAGTGTTGTTGCTTCTCTTTGTTTGTTTAGGCCTGGCTGGTTTGTAGAGTAGAGATAAGCTTCTAAATTGGAAAAATGTGATCTGGTTCTCTCAGCTTGTACTAGAATCCAACATGTGGCCTCATAAGCATTTAGTCCCCTGTCTCATCTGCTCTGTTTGAGAAAGCCTCTGGGAGAGGTATAAAGCCCTGAGGGGGGAGGATGACCAGCTGACAAGATCATGGACATTCTGCACGGCACTACAGTAATGATTAGAAAATGCTCCTGTGTGGGGGTGTTGGGAGGTAGGGGAAAGCAACCAGAAGGTGTGTGTATTTGAAGGAAATGCAAAAAGTAAATATTTGGCAAGATGGCATCATACCTGGATGGCTAAGAGGAGTAGGAAGACTGTGTCTACTAACCTGTGCCATCATCAGAACGGAACTTGATAAAGAGGCTTCCTGGAAGGAAACATCTTGTGACCATTCTACAGTGATTAGAACAGGGAAGAACTTAGCCTGAGTGGCAGGGATCTATTGAAACTACCCACACAGGAATATGGTAGGATTGTATCCCCTTGACTTGGGGCAAAGTACGAAAGAGACACAAAAGGGTTCTCTTGGAAACAGGAAGGATGATTGCAGATTTGGTTTGAATGATCACCATTTTAAGCTGATGAAAGAGATTAGAGTGGTGCCACCTTTGCACAGGCAGTTTCTCTCCCTGCAGTGGTTTGCACTGATGCTCACCCCTCACTGTGTCATCCCTACCCAGCTCGGCACACGGCGCTCTTTACCTTCCCCCCGCTCACCCATGATCACGTCGGATATGGCGGCCACCAGCCCTTTTTGTATTAAGGGAAGCATGAGAATGCTGACAGCGGAAGGATGGGTATGGAAAGAGCGTGCCTCTGGAAATACAGTTCCCTGGGAATTCTTATTAGGTCAGTCATACAGATACCAAAATGTGCCCCAAGATTCCTTCATTTTCTGATGGAAGTGGGAGTACTCCATTATCCCCGCAGCCGACTTCCCCTGAGAAGTAAAACTCGCCCTAAGCTTTGCCCACCTTGTGACTCTTCATCACACCCTCCTTTTCATCCCTAACTCCTCCCCCTGGTGTGGAATTGACTCCTGTGCAGTAGTTTTGCCAAGTGGCACCTTCTTTACTTTTTTTTTTTTTTGCTGTGGTAGTGTATTTTTATTTGCCAATTGCCTTTTCTCACGTATCTTTCCCTGCCCCCCTTGCCTTCTGAGTTTTATTTTTCTGCCCAGAAAAACCTGACTTCGATACCAAAAAAAGATGAAACTACAGAAACTCAAATTTAAAAAAAAAAACAACTTAAAAAAAAACAAAAAAATACTCAACGATTCTTTCAGCTTTATTAACATTTTCCATTGTTTCTTGCGACTTGTGTCTCGTTCTTTGTAGTATTGATGATGAACATTTGATAATGAATGTTCTTGTATATTCAGATAAAGAAAAAAAAAAACCAAAAAAGCGGTCTGAATTTAATAGTGTTTATAATAAAAATTTTAAAAATGACCCTCTTAGCACGCAAAACAGGATGGGGAATTTCCCCTCTTCTTTCTGTGACAATGCACATCATTCCTGCATTAGTTTTTAACACCCAACTACCTACATTCACCATTTCCCCCATTTTTCTTTTATTTTCTTGCATTTGTGAATTAGTTCAAGAATGCTAGAAAAGTGTCGAGTTGTGCACATCCATTTCCTGTTTCACAATGTTTAAAAGTGACAGTAATTCATTTTGTAAACTAAAAAAAAAAGTTTGGAATAGTGAGCATAATAGGTACAGCCTAACATGTTATTATGTTTATTAACTTTGAGACCCAGAAATAAATTCTTTACTTTTCTTTATCCTGCTCTTTAAACTATATAAAAAAAATTGTGTTATTTTTGGTTTGTTTATGGGAGGGTGCTTTTTTAATTTTCAGGATTATGATCTTGGTGTTTTTATTTCTTAAATATGTATCCGAGGTGATGTGAAAAGATGACATATGTAGAATAGGCTGTTCCCATGTGCTTCTGTTTGCTTAAGAATTCAGTTGACTTCAGAGACAAGCCCCACAATGACGCCACATGACTCACCTGTATTTCTGGAGTGTGTGGCATTCCAAAGTCCCTGGGGGAAAAAAACAACTGCAGGGACTTGAAGTTCCTTTTTTTGACCTTTAACACTTCAAGGAATTGGTCCAGGGTAACTTTTTATATTGTAGGGAGACGTTTTTGCCTTGGTTGATTGTGAATGTCACGTTAAAATGCTTTCTTTTCTTTCTTCCTGATTGATAACAACCTTCCACAAAGCCTTTCCAACTAGAGAGGATTTTTTTCTTCCAGAGGAATTTCACAGGAGATTCTGGTGGGGTGTGTACCATTAGCTCAGTAGACTAGATCCAGGAAGCTGTCCCGAGAGCCCTTTAGCCTGGATTTATTTCCAGCCAGACTCAGTGCTGAGTGGTTATGCTGGTTTCATGGGCTAACTCTCGCTAACTTCTGATTTAGGCAGCTGCTTAAAGCAGATTGTCAAACTGGCTTGATTCAGAATGTTTTTGTTAAGTTAGGGGAGAAAAGAAAGCAATGTTATCTGGAGAAACTTAATTTAAATGGTTTTCATTCCACAGATGACTAAGCATTCAGAAAGCAGCCAGAACCTAAGCAAGAAAAGTGAGCAACACTTTAGGAAGTGTCTCTACCCTAATGCATGCACTCTTGTTTTTAAGTCATAAAAAAACAATGACGACGAGCTTTTCACATCACCTTTATGGTTTCAATCCCTAGCTCAAAGCTTTCTGGACTCTCTTATTTTTTTTTTGTAAACTTTTTTTTTTTCCCTTTTGTTAAAATTAATAAACATTCAATGTTTTCCCCTTTTCTCTCTTACTCTCTTCTTTCCTTTGGCGTTTTCAATTATTTTGAAGTGCTTTCCTTTGGTTGTTGGTTTTATTCTCCCACTCCTCCTCCCCTGTTCTTATTATTCAGAGTATAAACCTGCAAAGCTCTGCTCTGTTTTGGGTTTGAAATTTTAAGCTTTTCTGCTTCTGTGAGAGCACAGGCTTCTGTCCCTTTTGATTCCAACTGAAATTTTGTGTTCTCTAATGATACTAACACGGTGTAGGTTTTACAGTCTCCTAATTTGTACTGGTAATGCATATTCCAAATAAATAGTTTCTTTTGTTGCAAAAAAAAAAAAGTATACTTGTATTTGGTGTAAATTTATTTTCTTACCTGCTGATAACTTGTCTTTCTCCAAACTATGATTTAGTTTAATGTGGACTATAATTTAAACTGTGGCCCTCATCATTTTAAAGTCTACATTTGCAGTGGGACAAATTTGAGTTACTTTCCTCACCCACAAAGGAAGGAAGGGAGGGAGAGAAGGAAGGAAAGAAGGAGTTTTTACGTGTGAATATTAGCTGTGCTGCAGGAAGGCAGAGCACCCAGTTTTGTCTGCTTGTCTGTGATCGGCAGCCATCAGCCAAATACCAGTTAAAATGTTAGGGTCACAGCCATCTTCCACCGGCTCTCCTTCCCTTCTCTTTGCTTTGATCTGGTCATAAGGAAAATTGTGGTACCAGAAAGATGCTGCAGGGGAAGGAATGAATCTAAGTTAGAAGAACCACCCAGCTCCGGGAAGTATGACAGATGCTCCTCCACTGGGCAAACATGCCTGCCGTGTATTACGTGTGCCATCCCGTGTGGTCGTCTCTTGCAGAGGTTTGTCTACACTCACAATGAGCCCCTGACCTTTGGGGTTGTGGTCTGTTACAGAGTTTAATGTCTCAGAGTGTTCTGGCTGGATCACCACTTCAGCCTTCAACACCTAAGTCTGCTTCCAGGCCCTTAACACCATTTATTTGTGCATAGAGTGGGATGCAGCTTCTTGCCTGCCATTCCTCATATCATTCCTCGAGAGGCATCACATGCATCATTTTCTCATTCTTAACACCTTAAGCTTCAGGAGGCTCTGCCCAAAGCCCCAGAGAGGCAGGTCTATATTGAAAATGCCAATCACTCACCCTTTCATCCCTACCATGATTGTAATCAATAGAAAACAGATGAAAAGAATGGACCATCATAGGAGGGGGTCAAATCATCATTTTTCTTAACAGATAAGCTAAGGGACCAATGGCCTCAAAAATATAAAGCTGTCTTGCCAAGGTTGATTTGGAGAGCATGTTCAGCAATCAAAATGGAGACCTCATGTCTCCTCTGCAAATCTAAACATGGGAGCATTTATGGAAGTTTGGGTATACAAGGTAGTGTTAGACCACTTCGTCCTTTAGTTGCCCGGAGAATTGTGAACCTCACCCACCCACCTAGTTTATTACTTAAGAGTGGTACTAAACTGTTGTAGTAGACCAAGACTGCTGCTGCTACTGCTGCTAAGTCGCTTCAGTCGTGTCCGACTCTGTGCAACCCCATAGATGGCAGCCCACCAGGCTCCCCCATCCCTGGGATTCTCCAGGCAAGAACACTGGAGTGGGTTGCCATTTCCTTCTCCAGTGCAGGAAAGTGAAAAGTGAAAGTGGAGTGGCTCAGTCGTGTCCAACTCTTCGCGGTCTCATGGACCGCAGCCTGTGCCTCGAATTCAGTACAAGTCTGTTTCTCACTAATAATGGTAATAGCCCCCAACAAACATTCCTTGTCAGGATGCCTTGTCTTCATGCAGTGATTCAGGGATCCAGTTCCTTCAGCCTGCAGGAATTTGTAGTCCTTCACATCTGACCTGCAGGAGGGAAAGGGTGTGTAGAAGGGTCACCACTTCTTGAAAGCCTTAACCAAGAACTCCCTTCCATTCATATTCCTAAATGCAAGAGTTGAGGGGTGGGCAGAAGGATGGAAAAGTGGTGCCTGTCTAGGCAGCCACTTCCGGGCAATAACGGCACACAATAACTCCTTGAGTAGTCAGCCGTCTCATCACACCTAATGCTCCAGGATCAGTGAGAAAAGCAAGCCCACAGAGCTGTTTCACTGCACAGGATAGACTCCCAAGAAAGACATTTTCAGTAACATCCCAGGGTTGGCTCTGTTACTCTTTAGCAGAGAAGACCCAGAAAGAGGTATAACGACGGGGGCCAGAGCTGAGCCACCTCCTCAACAATCTGCACATTTGGCTGTTGTCTAAACTCCTGACTTCAGTACTCAGCCCATGGTCATCATGAAAGGAGAGCTGCTGTTCCTCAAGGCAGCCTGCCTGGCCCTTGAGGAAGTCTCTCCCATGTTTATTGCTCTCTAGAAGGGTCAGATCTAGTGGCCAGCAGTTACTTCAAATGAAGTCGAAAGCATTAAGAATCACAAAATCTGATATGCTCAGCACTCCACACCCTCACCCTCAACATAGATTTCTACCTGCTTCTCCTGGTAGACTTCTGTGACCTCCCCTACTTGAACAAGAAAGCAGGACACCAATGTTCCAACCACCCTTTGTTATCCAAAATATGGCCTCCTTTCTGGAAATATTCAGCGTGAAGGATGGCACAAGAGTTTAGTCTTAGGAAGTCACTGCGTGAGGCAAGGAAGGTGCTTTACCATACATCTTTATACCAGAGGCCCAGAGAGGCGTGAAGCTGTGCTCCTCCCACACCTTGCAGTTAAGTTCCAACAGTGACCAGATAAAGAGAGCAGGGGATTTACTGTCTGAGCCAATCGGACACAGGGAGACACAGCCTCTGGCTTCTAGCCTTAGGTATACTTCCCAGACCACTCTGGGCAGTGTGAGAGTAGGTAGGCAAGACGAGTTGTAAGGGCCCACGAGCTTGGGAGAAACGTTGACCTTGTTTATTCTCCTGTATGTGTGTGTGTGTTAATCTCTCAGTCGTGTCTGACTCTTCATGATCCCATGGCTTGTAACTCACCAGGTTCCTCTGTCCATGTAATTCTCCAGGCCAGAATACTGGAGTGGGTTGCCATTTCCTCCTCCAGGGATGTTCCCAACCCAGGGATCAAACTCAGGTCTCCTGCATTGCAGGCAGATTCTTTACCAGCTGAGCCAACAGGGAAGCCCATATTCTCATGGAATCCATGCAAAAAACAGCTTATCTCATGCTTCTGGATTCCTCTGGATAAATCATAGGGTCCATTCATTAATCATAGGGTCCATTCATTATGTCCAGGTGACACCCCAAGCCCAAATTCCATCTGTCTCATGAAAACCAACCCCACCGGCCAGTGAAACTCACCAGTATTGACAATAAGCACCTCTGAACAGCATAAAAGTAGCTTTTTGGTGGTCAGACGGTAAAGAATTAGCCTACTCTGGATCTGTCCAAGGCTTCCATTGTTCAGACAGGTCCTGCTCACCTTTAATCCCTTTGAGGGGTCCAACTTCACAAGAGGTATCTTTCCATCACCCACTGAGGTATTGTTTGCCCAATAGGTATGTGCCTGCCCTCCCCAGCCATCCCCTGGGCTTCAGTTTCAGAACACAGGACATGTCTGCATTCCTATACACACTAACTACTGTGCTGGAATTCAGTAATAATTCTCGCAGTGTTTTACCACTTGATCTTCTTGATTTTTCCCTTTTAAATGTGTCCACATTTTCTTGTATCACCTAGTGAAACCTAAAAAGTCACCCACTGGAACATCTCCAGTTGCTTTCATTACCTACCCACTAACTGCAGCTTTAAGTGGGTCTTTCTTAGAACCTTTGGTGTGAGGGATACATGTAGTTTGCTCACTGAGATCTTAAAAGCCAGACCACATGAACTTGAATCTCTGTCAGGTTCTCTGACACTAAATGAGAGGTTTTTATTTCATATCAACCAATTCTCAAACATTCCAATAGATCTCCTACAATCCTATTCAACTCTGACACTAACTATTGAGGGTTAGTGTCAAACCCCCACAGGCTTCAGGGCTCCATTCCAAAAGACTGCCCTCACTGCAGACACCCATAGCAAGCATCAGGTCAGCCGCACTTCTGGTTGGCCAGTTATCAATCAGGCAATCCCACAACCGCCATGTCAGGTTTGAACATTTGCTAGAACGGCTCACAGAACTCAGGATGCCACTAAGCTTATATTTACTGGTTTATTATAAAGGATGCCGGAGAAGGCAGTGGTACCCCACTCCAGTACTCTTGCCTGGAAAATCCCATGGACAGAGGAGCCTGGTAGGCTGCAGTCGATGGGGTTGCAAAGAGTCGGACATGACTGAGCGACTTCACTTTGACTTTCCACTTTTATGCATTGGAGAAGGAAATGGCAGCCCACTCCAGTGTTCTTGCCTGGGGAATCCCGGGGACAGGGGAGCCTGGTGGGCTACTGTCTATGGGATCACACAGAGTCGGACTCGACTGAAACGACTTAGCAGCAGCAGCAGCATGAAGGATACAGATGATCATCGATATAAAGAGAAGGTCTGAAAGGGATCTGAGTGCAGGATCCTCTGACTCCATGGAGTTGGGTTGTCTCACCCTCCCAGCATGTGGATGCTATGGCTTAAGAGGTGTTTGTGGTGATATCAATACATGGGTTAAATTGATTAAATCATTGGCCATTGATGATTTTCTCAATCTCTAGCCCTTCTTCCTACATGGTGATTGGGATTTGGAGCTAAAAGCTTCAATTTTATGATCAAGGCTTAGTCTTTCTCTGACCAGTTCCCATCCTGAAGAAATTAAGGAGCCCACTAAACATACTCCTATCACTTAGGAAATATGAGGGTTTTAGGAACTCTATATCAGGAACCAGGGATAAATACCAATTTAACATCAATTTAAAAAAACTGAAAACAACTTAGAATAACACCTGATACACATAAGTGCTAAAAGCATGTTTATTATTAGTATTATTTATACTTCTGATTATCTGGGTGCATCTGTATCCCTGAACTAGTTGCAATCAGGATGTCCTCTTTTTCCATAGTTCCATTGTAAAGAGCTATTAGCTATGGGCATATTTTCTCTTTTCTTTCTTTCTTTTTTTTTAATATCAGTCTAGCCTGGCTACTAAGATCTTGTCCTTCCTGAGAAAATTCCTGTTATCTCTCTGGCTCAATTAATGTGTCTTCCATCATTTCTCACTCACTTTTGCACTATTCCTATCTTAAGAAAATGTAGGATTTTTTTTTTAAACAAGTTGATGTTTAGAAGTAGATAAGCAGAGTTGGTCTTGGACAGAACTGTGAGGTCATTAAAGTTGTCTCCCACATGCCAACTTCTCTGATCCTTTTCCAGGGTGAGGGGATGTGATGTGCTCTTACGTCTTATTTTAATGGCTTCGGCATGCAACCTCTTTCCTCAGCGGATACTCTGCTCTCCAAATGCTTCGGGATTTTTTTTGCAAGTCCTCCAGGCCGAACTTACCTACATAGAAGGCTGAAAGTTTTCTAGTTTCTTATTAATCAGTACAAGTAGCAGTAGTTGAATGAGAATCAAGACTTTCACAGCAGGATGACTGCAGTTAAGGCTGTATATTTGAAAGTGAGTAGATCCTAAAAGTTCTCTTCATGAGGAGCGAACCTTTCCCACCCCCACCTTAAGTCTATGAGATGATGGATGTTAACTAAAAATTATTGTGGGAATCATTTCACAATATACTCAAGTCAAGTCATCAGGTGGTATACCTTCAACTTATCTCAACAAAAAAGAATTTTTATTTATGGTCAAAGAGATGCTGAGTTTGGAGAAGGAAATGGCAACCCACTCCAGTGTTCTAGCCTGGAGAATCCCAGGGACGGGGGAACCTGGTGGGCTGCCATCTATGGGGTCACACAGAGTCAGACACGACTGAAGTGACTTAGCAGTAGCAGATGCTGAGTTGCTCTCTAAATGCAAGGCTCTGGGAAACTGTCCTAGGGAATACATCAGACCTTCCCTGCTCTTACCTCAAATTGAAAATTAAGCCTTTTTGTGCAGATCTGGTCTGAATCACCCACCAAGCATGTCTAAGAAGACAAACCAGAGTATAGATCTTTGGAGAGCTCTGACTTCCTCATGTGCACATGGCCTGGAAGTTCAAACAGGGCCCTCTGCCCCTGTAGCCAGATAACAAAAGACTGTGACATCATCCATCACATTAACCACTTGTCTTCTGCACCCAAGTTTGTATCAGTTAGTTCACTGCATCTTGACCTTCAATGACATGGTGAAAATGGAAGATTTAGTCACTGAGTCGTGTCTGTCTGTAGCCCACCAGGCTCCTCTATCCATGCGATTCTCCAGGCAAGAATCCTGGAGTGGGTAGTCATTCCCTTTGCTAAGGGATATTCCCAACTCAAAGAGCAAACCCACAATGATATAAACCTAGCTCTTTTATTTCTGGGTCTTCGATCTTACCTCTCTGCACATTACTGCTTTTCCGGTACAATTCCCTCCTTGGGATTTTCCTTGCTTGGCCCATACCTCCTCTGTGGCAATAGCAAATCTCTGCTGAGAATTCTGCAAGTGCCCTGGGCTCCTCTCCTGAGACATCGCAGACAGTTGCCAGACAGGCCACAGGCTGGGTGACCACCCTTATATTTCTCCAGTAAGCAAGCATGCACTTGACCACCTCCTGTGTGCTGACAGTGGCTCTGTATTTCAGAAGGACCTTAATGTCTAGCGGGACTACCACTGGAAAGGCTTTTTCAACAAGACAAAGTGTTAAACAAAAAACAACACAAATCTCTAAGCCCTTGCTCATGAATAACAACTGTACTCATCAATTAACAAGCTTGGGCAAGGTTTTAAAACTATGATGTCCATGAACAAAAAGCTCCGATCCAGGGGGAAATGGGATTAGGCTGGGCTGATGGAGCAGATGTGGATTAGAATGAAAGTATTCTTGCTACTGGATGATTTGAAGCGACTAAACCCATCAAGGGATAGAACGATAGGAAGCCCAAGAAGCTGCCGAGGAAATGTATGACCGTCTCCATTATTTTAAATCATCTAACTTCAAGGAGAGGTGGAAGGATGCTAGGCGAGCATCCCTAACCCCCAGAAGCAATGATAATGTTGAGTTAAAGCCTTCCCAAACTTGGAATATTGTTACTGTTCCTTCCCCTAGTCATACAGTAATTCAACTCCATCCAATTCAACGAATGCCTCCTGGCAGCTGTGTGCTAGGAATATGCCACTGAAGCAGATCACTTGGATCAGTTAGTAATTGCTTTCTTGAAACATCTGTACATAAATTTAGGTTGCTCTGTAGAGATAAAGAAACAATATTAGAATGATAGAAAATATAATTCTGAGAGTCCTTCACTAAGCTAGCCTCCTTGTTCCTGTAAGCTCAAATAAGAACTACTGGCTGTAGCCAATGGTCTTCTCATAGTACCCCTCCCCAAATTCCAAGCTTCTTCCTTTCTTTTAACCTTTTTGCAAATTTCGCTCATGATGTGATTATATCAACCACCTAAAATGATGGCCGTACCTTATTCACAGACCCACTTGGTCTTTTTTTTTTTTCTTTAATGTGGTTTTATTGGGTTTTCTTGGTCATGAGACACATGGGATCTTATCTCCTTGACCAGGGATCAAACCCATACCCCCTTCACTGGAAGGTGAAGTCTTAAACACAAGACCACTAGGGAAGTCCCCACATACTTGTTCTTTAAGCATAGGTCTAATTCCTCTAGGAAGCCTTTCTCCTTCCTGGAGTTATCTGTTCCTCCAAAAATCCTCCAGGGTGTGTATCTTTGGCCCTGCCTTGAAATGTTGTTAAATATCCTATCTCCCCACATACATTATTAGAGCTCAAGGGGCACCATCTTACACACCTAACAGGCACAGACAAAGGAGAAACACACCTCAGACAAAGGAGAAACAATGGGAGGGAGAAAGAACTGAGGGAAGGAGGAGGAGAAGAAATAAGAAAAGACAGAGAAAAACTGAGGGTAGAGAGAAGGGGTAGGAAGAGAGAAAGAGGAGGGTGCAGAAAGAAAATAGGCAGCAAGGAGAGGAGAATGGGACAGAGAGAAGAAAAGAGATCGAAGAAGAAATGATAAAGGACAGCAAGAGTGGAGGGGAGAAAAAGAGAGGAAGACAGCAAGGCCAAGTAAGACCATGGAGGGAGGTCACACTCCCCCACCCCGCCAATAAGATCCCTGGCACTTGGGTAGTAAGAGGTCAGGAAAGAGGGTGTGGGGACTTCCCCGGCCCTCCAGTGGTTAAGACTCCACCCTTCCATTGCAGGGTACGTGGGTTCAATCCCTGGCCAGGGAACTAAGATCCCGCAAACTGCTGGCCTGGCCAAAAAATGGGAGGGAGTGGTAAAGAGAGATAGGGTCTTGAAGCACGCAGCAAGGATAAAGACAAATGCCCATGGCATGACCTCACATATTTGGTTAAGAGCAGCTCTGCCAACTTCACTCTAAACATGAAGTCTGTGATTCATTTAAAGCTAATTATTTTTGGATTTTTTTGAATATCTTATGATTATACAGTGGAGGTGACAGTAGATTCAAGGGATTAGATCTGATAGAGAGACTGCCTGAAGAACTATGGATGGAGGTTTGTAACATTGTAAAGGAGGTGGTGACCAAACCATCCCCAAGAAAAAATGCAACAAGGCAAAGTGGTTGTCTAAGGAGGCTTTACAAACAGCCAAGAAAAGAAGAGAAGTGAAAGGCAAAGGAGAAAGGGAAAGATATACCCAACTGAATGCAGAATTCCAGAGAATAGCAAGGAGAGATAAAAAAAAAAAAAACCAAAAAAACCTTCTTAAGTGAACAATGCAAAGAAATAGAGGGAAAAAACAGAATAGGAAAGAACAAAGCTAGTGGAGGTTATGGAATTGCAGCTAAGTTATTTAAAATCCTAAAAGATGCTGCTGCACTCAATATGTCAGCAAATTTGAAAAACTCAGCAGTGGCCACAGAAATGGAAAAGGTCTGTTTTCATCCCAATCCCAAAGAAGAGCAATGCCAAAGAATGTTCCAACTACCATACAATTGCACTCATTTCACATGCTAGCAAGGTAATGCTCAAAGTTCTTCAAGCTAGGCTTCAACAGTATGTGAACCAAAAACTTCCAGATGTACAAGCTGGGTTTTGAAGAGGCAGGGGAACCAGAGATGAAATTGCCAATATTCAATGGATCATAGAAAAAGCAAAGGAATTCCAGAAAAGCATCTACTTCTGCTTCATTGACTTTGCTGAAGACTTTGTGTGGATCACAACAAACTGTGGAAAATTCTTAAAGAGGCAGTAATTCCAGACAACCTCACCTGCCTCCTGACAAACCTGCATGCAGGTCAAGAAGCAACAGTTAGAACCAGACATAGAGCAACAAGCTGGTTCAAAATTGGCAAAGGAGGATGTCAATGCTGTATATTGTCACCCTGCTTATTTAACTTCTATGCAGAGTACATCATGTGAAATACTGGGCTGGATGAATCACAAACTGAAATCAAGATTGCCAGGAGAAATATCAACAACCTCAGATGATACCACTCTGATGGCAGAAAGTGAAGAGGAACTAAAGTGCCTCTTAATGAGGGTGAAAGAGGAGAGTGAAAAATCTGGCTTAAAACTCAACTTTCAAAAAGCTAAGATCATGGCATCAGGTCCCATCACTTCATGGACAGTAGAAAGGGAAAAAGTGGAAATGGGGACAGATTTTATTTTCTTGAGCTCCAAAATCACTGCAGATGGTGACTGCATCCAGGAAATTAAAAAAAACAAAACAAAAAAAACTTGCTTCTTGGAATAAAAGCTATGGCAAACCTAGACAGCATAATAAAAAGCAGAGACCTCACTTGGCTAACAAAGGTCCATATCGTCAAAGCTATGGTTTTTCCAGTAATCATGTACAGATGTGAGAGTTGGACCATAAAGGAAGGCTGAGCACTAAAGAATTGATGCTTTCAGATTGTGGTGCTGGAGAAGACTCTTGAGAGTCCCTTTGATGGCAAGGAGTCAAACCAGTCAATCCTAAAAGAAATCAATCCTGAATATTCATTGGAAGGACTGATGCTGAAGCTGAAGCTGAAGCTCCAGTACTTTGACCATGTTATGTGAAGAGCTGAGTTACTGGAAAAGACCTCGATGCTGGGAAAGACTGAAGGCAAAAGAAGAAGGAGAAGGGAGCGGCAAAGGATGCGATGGTTAGATAGCATCTCAACTCAATAGACCTGAATCTGAGAAAACTCTGGAAGATAGTGGAGTACAGAGGAACCTGGCATGCTATAGTCCATAGGGTCACAAAGAGTCAGACACAATTTAGCAACTGAGCAAGAACATATTCATTTATCCTTTACTCAGCCAACACTGAACAAACACTCTGCCCTGCCTGCCAGCTTACTAGTCTAGGACTCCCATGGGAGGGGAAAATAGAGAGGAGACAAAATAAATAAGATGAATGGTATGTTGTGCTGTGCTGTGCTTAGTTGCTCAGTCTTGTCTGACTCTTTGTGACCCCATGGACTGTAGCATGCCAGGCTCCTCTGTCCATGGGGGTTCTCCAGGCATAGAATACTGGAATAGTTTGCCATGCTCTCCTTCAGGGGGTCTTCCCAACCCAGGGGTTGAGCACAGGTCTCCCACATTGTAGGTGGATTCTTTACCATACCTGAGCCACCAGGTATGTTGGATGGTGGTTAGTGCTGGGGGAAAGTAAGACAGGATGATGAAAGTGCTATTGAAAATCAAGACAGAGTGGTCCAGAGGACTGACTAGGAAAATCAGTTTGACCGAACTGCTAAAGGTGGGGAGGGAGGAAGCCACTGTGATATCTGAGATGATTCCAAGCAGAAGGCCCTGAGGCAAGAACACGTCAGGAAGCTTTGAGGAATCGCAAGTAGCCCAGTGTATTTAAATGGAGAGAGAAGGAGGAAAAGATTATTGGGTAATATGGTCAGAGAATGAACAGTGCAAGGCAGAACATACAGAGCCTCTTGGAGGATGTGGTGAGGATTTTGGCTTTTCCTTTGCATAAACCTGGAGGCTCAGAGGGTTTGGGTGAGGAGTAATATGATAAGACTAAGTTTTAACAGTATGCCACTGGCAGCAGTGTTGTAAGTAGACAAAAGGAAAATAAGATTGGAAATAGTGAAGCCAGTTAGAAAACAATTGGAGTATCTGGGGCAGAGAGGATGGTGGCAAGGACTCTGAGAAAATCTAGTGTAAATAAAAACCCAGTGCCTTTCCTAGGACCTGCATTTGTACATGCATTTTTTGTCGGAAATGACTTTCTCCCTGCTAGAGTTTGTTGTTGTTCAGCTGCTAAATCGTGTCCAACTCTGTGACCCCACGGACTGCATGCCAGGCTCTCCACTCCACCATCTCCTGGAATTTGTTCGAATTCATGTGCATTGAGTCTGTGAAGCCACCCAACCATCTCATCCTCTGTCACCCCCTTCTCCTCCTTCCCATATTTCCAGGTTCGGTGCCCCTGACAGCATCCCCCGAGTCCCCAGGGAGGACTGTTGTCCCTACAGCACCCTGCCTATGCCTCTCTTGTGGCACTCATCAAGTCGTGTTGCAATTATTGGTTCCTTCTGCCTCCCTTCTACATTAAGAACATGTCCATTTCAATTTGGTTCCCAAGCACTTTTATCAGGGGGAATAAAAAGGTGAATAAATTGCTATCCCAATTACAATCTAATACAGGAGCCTGAACAACTGTTCCCATGATTACCATGGAGTTTCACTCATAGCTGTCAAACAAATAAGGGAACAAGAAAACTACCAGAAGCCAAGTCCCCAAGGCTGGCCTCCTAATTTGCAGTGCTGTGTTAGGAGTCACAGGATATGGTCTGGCCTGTTGCTCTGACAGCCTCCCCTGGTTATTTCTCCAGTTCTGGTCCAACAAGACACCCACACGTATGTGCTACAGAGCTGAGAGCTAAGGATCTTTCTGTGAGAGAGGGAGACCCTGTGGAAGATTCCAGGCCGTGGTGAGTGCAAGATGATTAAAAGCGGCCAGAGATATATCTATTTTTTCCATAGTACTGGTGGCTGATGCAAAGCTCTCTCCCCAGAGTCTCTTGGTGACATTTGTTACTTGGCTTTTCAATCCTTAAACAGAAATTCTGTCCTTTTCACTGAATTGCTCCTCCTTTGCTAATGTTCTCTCTCCCCCAAGTCCCAGGAAGAGCATTTGACATTTGTTATTGGTACAAGAGCATCATTTGCTGAGTGTGAACAACAAAAAAAAGACTTTTCCCCAAGGTGGGAAATGAATGATTATCTCAGATCTCCTTACCCTTTTTCCTGTCCCTTCAGACACAATAGCAATCCACAGCCATGTCGGGCCCTGGTGGAGAGCTGCCCTAATCAGTTTTTGCATTCTAGCTTGGTGGAGATGAGCTGTTATTATAACTGTAAATGTTTCAGTGGAAGGTGAAGGGTGGTGCGTCATGGAATCATAGGATATGGTGGGGGCATGAAGCTTCAGTGATGACCACTGCATGTAGGATAATGAGATCTCTAAGGATAAGTCCTGTTCCTCCAATAAATGTTTCCTGAGAACCTACTGTGCGCCAGGCATTGTTGTGGATACTGCAGATGACAGGCAAAAATAAAAATACCTAGTCTCTATTCTCAGAATGCTTTCTGCCTAGTGGAGGTGTTTAGCATCAATTCATTATTCACAGAGATAGGTGTACATCTGCAACTTGATAAGTAATAAGAAAAAAGATAGATGATTCTGAGAATTCATAATAAAGAGAACTGAATCAGTCAAGGGGGTCAGCAATGTTTTCTGGAGGCTTCTTGGGCTGCAAATTAGAAAATTAGTTAACTGTAATGATGGATGAGAGGAGGATTCTAGGCAAGGGGAACAGCAGGTATACAGAAGTTGTCTTGGAAGAGAGAACCTGGCAGGTACAGACCAGAAAGAGCAAGAGAAAGTCCCCGAGGAAGACAGGGAGCACAGGGAGGTGGATGTGGGAGGACCACAAGGGGCCTGGCCGCCGTGCTCCTCACCTCCCTGCTCTCTACTCCAGGCGGCCCCGCTAAGGAGGTCCTCAGCAAGGGACCCAAGCTCTGAAGAGTAATAGCTCATTCCTTCAGCCATCCAGCACTGAC
Organism: Capra hircus; assembly: GCF_001704415.2. Lineage (NCBI taxonomy): Eukaryota > Metazoa > Chordata > Mammalia > Artiodactyla > Bovidae > Capra > Capra hircus. The sequence goes on from NC_030810.1 coordinate 115,998,583, forward strand.
CTATGGAGCAACATTTTGGCATCTAAAAGTAAGGATAACAGGGGAACAGTTTACATGCTCATCCCTCCTGAGATCACAGGCTGGGAGATGGGTAGAAGTAGAAACATGACCCCACATTACAGGACGTGGTCTCAGCGTGTTGCATTTCAGTGCCGCAGAGTGGCGTTGACTCTAGCAGGTGAGCTATGGAGGGGCCGGGGAGACTGGAAGAGGAAGAGCGACATTGCCACTGGAAACTGGAACACCCATTCTGCCCCCGTGATTAGCACCACTGTTACTTTCCCATCTCTTTTCTCCCAGCCCCTAGCCCTTCAGTTTCCAGTGCCATTCAGTGTAAATCTGTCTTGGAGGGTTGTTTCTCCTTGTGGTCATATAGTAACAGGCTACTAAACCTGCCTGTGGGGTGAATTATGAGCGGGCCTCTGGAGCCCCGGTCCCTGTTGCCCACGGAATGAATTGTGGTGCTCCATCCAGGCGGCTGGGCTCTTTATTTATTTATTTGTTTGCTTTAGCATATTTTAATCTGATCATTAAATTGCAATCTGCCACCCATCCCCACCCCCGACTGTCTTCCGACAGAACAGATTTTTCATAGGTAATGATACCTATAAACTTCAGGGGTGGCTGTCAGCAGAGCAAACTGGGAAAGGGAGTGGGGAGAGGTTGCAGAAACATGCGAGACATCCCGACCCTCAACCCGCACCGTGAACTGACCTTGGCTGCTCTGCTCAGCATGATCTGTCCCTGGGGAGCTGGGATGCCCACATTCTCCCGGGCAGTGCCTGTGGCCTTTTCTGGCCCAGTAAACAGGTGTCTCTGCACTTTGTCCTCGACTGCATAAGATCATCACTGCTCTACATTGTGCCAGGCAGTAAAGGTGTCACCAAACCCGTGTTGATGGTGCTGCACAGGGATAGCTCTGCACTGATAAATCAAAGGCAAAGAGAATGCCAGATGGTGCCCAGGCACCCGTGTTCCCGAGGTCACCCATCTGATCTTGTGCCGCTCTGCACCAGAGGGATTGCCACCTGTGGCAGCAGGGCCACTATCCTGGAGAGAGTGACAGTCATCGAGTTGGCAACACCAACTTGTCCAGCTTGTGCTGACACAAGCCTTTGGAGCCTGACCTGTGAGCAGATGTTATGATACCCGTTCTGAAATTGAGAGGCAGGAACTGTGGAGTGAATTGCCCAAGGTAGTACTGGCTCCTAGGAGGTTCTCAACAAATCCTTGTTGAGTGAATGAATGAATGGGTTTGTGCTGCCCTAAAGCAATCTCAAAGTCACCTCTCATGGTTTGCTTCTGGAACCACATCCAGAGGAAGGTCTGGGACTAAGGTCCTAGGAGCCTGCAGCACCTACCTGAACCAGACAGGTGAGGAATCACCACAAATGACCCATAAGCAATTCTTCTCCATGTGGGGGGCTCGGTGCTGGAAGGGGCACCTTGAAGGTGTGTTTGTGTGACAGGCAGCTGGAGACAGGTGTCCGCCTTGCTGTGCTTCTGACGGGCCAGGCAGAGTTCTAAGGGATACATCCACTTCTTTAAGTGTCTCAACAAATCTAGATAAGTACTATCATAATATCCGTTACAAATGAAGAAACCGAAGCACAGAGACATTGAACAAATTTCCTGGAAGTTTAAAACTACAGAGTGAAGGAGCCAGGTTTAAACTTCAGCAGTCAGGCTTCGGTGTCCGGACTGTTGAGCACTCTCTCATACATCTTTTTCTTCCAGAATGTGCATGCTCTGCTCTCCAGATCTCATTTCAGAATGCATCTCATTTCAGGTACAGGTGGCAAGAAGGAAGTGGTTCTGGCCTAGGTGTGTGACTTGAAGCAGGAATGGAAGGTGGTAGTAGGTAACAGCAGATATTTTTCTGGGCTAAAGAACTCACATTTTAAACACTCCCTAGCCCATGGCAAGTCCCTGCACTTTCTATGGCATTAGGAAATGGACTCAAGGCACAAAGCTACCTAAATTCTTTCAAAAAATTGAAATGTGTAGTCCTATCTAGATATAAAACTCAAGATGTCTGACCTCTAGTCCAAATACTAACCACCAGATCATGGTCCTTAAAATGAATATTATTTTCCTTAATCAAAATTTTAAATTTTGTAAAAGCCAAACAAATGTCTCTATTCATTATTCTGTAACTAATTTGACAATAGTGATCAACTGGCATCTCAGGGAAGGAGGCGAATTCCCATAATCTGGGAGAAAAGAGATAACTCAGGTCATCTAATCACCCACTAGGAACTTCATACTTAAAGGTACTCAAGCCTCTTTTCCAGGGTGGGCAACCATGGAAGAGAGTCTGTTGGTCCAGCCTCCTTCTATTTCCCAGTCCAGTATCCAAGACTCCTTCCTGTTGCCCAGCCATGGAGTCTCAGAAAGCGTCAGATGCCAGAACGCTCCGTGACAACACAGGGCTGCAGCAGACCAAATGTGCCCGATTGCGCCCTGCAGTTGTCTTTGAATGACTTTCCCTGTTGATGATCTTACTTAGATTGTGAGCTACCCACAAAGATATAACCTCAGTCCTGACCTCATTCTAACCAGAACCATGGACACGAACCCTCATCTGGCTCGACTCATGACACTCAGAATAACTTTAACCATAGTTATTAACTTGTAACTGATAAGTCGTGGATTACATCTTGATTATTTTGTCAATATTATTTGTGCCCTTAAGGTTCTCAAGTTAAACAAGTGACTATGCTTTGAAGAATCATTCCAAAACAAGTTTGAAGAAATTAATTGAATTTTAAAAGAAGTAACTTGGATGGCATCTGAGTTTCAAAAGGCACCAAAGAAATCCCCTTGCCCACTTCTCCCATTCCCAAGCTGGACCCCACCTCTTGCCATCCAGTATGTGGGATCTGGTCTCTGATATGGCAACTCCTGATGGTTTTCAACAAGAGAGAAATTTTTATTGAAAACCAGAATTTCTGAGGACTGTTCTAGGGTGAATGGATTAAAGAGAAGGAAGGCAGCACCAGAGAAGGAGTCTAACTGGAGATTAGGAAATTTATGAGACAGCATGAGACAGACAAAGAGCACATACTTGGCACCTGAAAAGCCCTAGGTTTAAAATCTTTGTTCTGCTGCCTAAGAGCTAGGAGATCATGAGCACATTATTCAACCTCTCCGAGCCTCCTGAGCCTTTCTCTTCATCTGTAAAGCAGGGATCTCAGAGCTGTCAGGATTCACGAAACACTCTTTTTCAAAGGGCACAGTGCATGCGTGACACACAGCAGGCCCTTCATCCATCAGGTTGCCTGGTGAGCTTGCCCAACATCCCACATTTGACTTCACATTAGGGGCATACTGGGAGACTGAGCTACAGAGATTCTGTCTCAGAGACCAGGCAGAGAAAAATGTCCTATTGAGGTTCCGAGTGCTTCTAGGTACTGAGGAGAAAGCTACCATTTGTAATTTGAAAATTCACACCCAGGTGCCCGGGGCAAAGGGTGACCCCAGCTCAGGCACATCAAGTGTGTAAGGTTGAGCATCCCATCTGCAATGCTGCCCAAAGGCTGTCTTATGCTCTGTCTCCACACACCATGCCCATTAGCTCTGAGAGTTCAAGAAACATTTTCCAGAGAAGAATGCTAAACAAAGCCCCGGATCAGCCAGATCCTGAGAAGGAAGAGAAGGAGGGGTGGAGTGAGGCCAGGCTTCAGTCACTGATCACCAACTGCTTCCTATCCCCCATGGATTTCTTGTCAATGATTATTCAATCTCAGGCCTGACCTTTCTATTCTAAATAACACTGCAATATCAGCGTGGCCCAGCCCGCAGCTTTCGCAGGAAATTAACTGTATCTGGCTCTCACAGGAGACCCAAGAAATCCCCTCAGTAACTAAGCCCAGACTGGTTTACAGAAAAAAAGACCCAGCATTATCTTCTTCTTATACACTCCTCCTAATACCCGTCTAAATATCACAGGGCTCCCAGCTGTTTAATTCTAATAAATACTCATCTATTCTCAAAATAGACAAATGTTAGGTCTCAGGTGGGCCCCAAGCATTCCGTGCTAGAGAAAGGAGAGAATATGGAGAGAGAGAAAGAAGAGAGGGTCTCAGAGTCAGCTGCAGATTTTTCCCTGTGTACGACGGCAGCTTAAGAAACTGGCTGATGCTTTCCTGCTTGGCCAGAGTCAGAGGTGACTTCTGAGGGAGGCCACTCTCATAACTAGTGTCCCCATGAAGTTGTCCTTACTTCCCTTGAAGGAGCCAGGTTTCAGAGCGGCTCTTCAGGGCAGAAAGGTCTTTCAGAGTCCCAGGACCAAGTGAGATCATTCTCCTTTCATCCTGACAGCTGGGAGGCTGGGAGGGACTGTTAAACTGTAACATGTTCATGGTTAAGGGTTCAAGCCTTTACTGGAAAATCTTATTCTGAATTGATGTTTGGACCTGGGTTTACAGGGTTGCCCCACCCATAGTAACCCCTACATGGAGTGTAAGAAGGGTGGAGACACAAGACCTCCTGTGATCACTGTGGCCATGTAAGTGATAGTCCACGGGATGGGAGGGGCCAGAGGGAGGGCCACACGGCACTTTGGATCGGAAAATGCCTGGGGACGCCTGGATCTGTGTCACTGGGCGTGAAGAAATTCTCTGTCTTGTGTTCCTTTGGCCCTTGAAGAATTCTCAGTGGATGGGAGTTGATGAGAGGCTCGTACGGAAGGTCTGGGCTCACAAACGGAGGTCCCTGACGGTCATTGGGCCGACACCCCCCTCCCTCAGGTGATGCTCAGTTGGGAGCCGGGTATGGAGCAGGATACAGATCGGCTCCAGGGTGGTGAAACATTTCACCATCGTCCGAACACTGCACGTTGCTCATCCATGTCAGTGGCTCTCTAAGTGTCTGGGGACACTCGCTGGCAGATGACAAGGGTTCTCCCGGCCGTCGGCAAATAGGCCTCTGACAGTTTGAATGTTGGTTCTTGCCTCTGACACGGATTAACAGTGAGTTTACACTTTAACAGAACCTAAGTATTATCTCAGGGATGCCCTGCCCCAGTCAGCCCCAGACATTTGATTCATCTGCCAAGGTTTATTTAGATGCTATGTGACAGTTGATGAGGTGGTCCATGGGGCCTTGACTTTACTGAAAAATCTGAAGTTTACAATTTTAAATCCATGGTTAAAACCCCATGAGATCCATCTGCCTCCTTCTGCTATGCTTGCTGGGACCCTGGCAGCAGGCCAGGAGAAGGGGGGATGACTTCTAAGATTTGGCTCCAGGTATCTCTGGCAGGTTTCTAGGAAAGACGTGAGGACCAGAATATGGCTACCTCTCTGGCCATTGGCTCACATGTCCTTGAATCTTGCAGTGACTCTCCTGGGCTTTGGTTTCTGTCCCAGTCAGCCCTCTCACTCATTTAACAAGCATCTACTAAGCACTTTCTATGTGCCATTTGTTATTGTTGTTCAGTTGCTCAGTCATGTCTGACTCTCTGTGACCCCATGAACTATTCAGCAATCCAGGCTTCCCCCTCCCACACTATCTCCCTGAGTTTGCTCAAACTCATGTTAATTGAGTCAGTGATGCTATCCAGGTATCTCAGATTCTGCCTCCCTCTTCTCCTCTTGCCCTCAATCTTTCCCAACATCAGGGTCTTTTCCAATAAGTTTGCTCTTTGCATCAGGTGGCCAAAGTATTGGAGTTGCCGCTTCAGCGTGTCCTTCCAATGAATATTCAAGGTTGATTTCCTTTAGGATTGACTTCTTTGATCTCCGTGCTATCCAAGGGACTCTCAAGAGTCTTATCCAGCACCACAATTTGATAGCACATTGATTTTTGGAGCCCCAAGAAAATGAAATCTGTCACTGTTTCCACTTTTCCCCATCAGTCTGCCATGAAGTGATGGGACCTAATGTCATGATCTTAGTTTTATGAATGTTAAGTTTTAAGCCAGCTTTTTTACTCTCCTCTTTCACCCTCATCAAGAGGCCCTTTAGTTCCTCTTCACTTTCTGCGTTAGAGTGTTATCATCTGCATATCTGAGGTTGTTGGTATTTCTCCCAGTAATCACGATTCCAGCTTGTGAGTCATGCATCCTGGCATTTCCCATAATGTACTGCGTATATATGTGCTAAGTGTCAGGAATAGATAATCAAATGAAGCATTTGAAAAAAAACAAACAAACAAACAAACACTTTCTCTCTGAGAGCACAGGGTATAATAGAGGAGAGATACGTAAACAAAAATAAATAAGTAAACTATTAGTGAATGTTAGTAATAAGCGCGAAAGAGAAAAGTTAGCAGAGGAAGGAGAGAATGAGTGTTTGGCTGGGGCAGGCAGCAGGAGCAGGCAAGTTTAACTGGGATGGCTGGGGAGGCCGCACTGAAAAGGTGACATTTGAATAAGACCTCAAGGAGATGAGGCAGCAAGCCACGTGGATATCTGGGTCAAAAACAATCCAAGCAGATGCAGCATTTTCAAAGGTCCTGAGGGAGGAGCTTGCTTGATATTTCATGGAACAACGCCCAGGCCAGCCTGCCTGTAGCAGAGAGAGCGAAAGGGACAGAAGTAGGTGCAGTAACTAAGGGACCCTGTAGCCCATTGTCAGGACTATACCCTCTACTTGGCCAGACATGAACCTAGAGGATTTAAGCAGAGAAGCTCTTACTTGGAACTCAGGCAATCTAGGTCCTAGTCTCAAATTTGCTACTAAGCAGCTCTATAACCAAGTCATGTTAGTTATCCTTGACCTAGAATTACTTTGCTTCTAGTGACTTTAGTTTCATCACCTATAAAAGGAGGAGTTTGTATTTCTGAATCTAGCATCTTTTTCGCTCTGACAGTCTGTGATTCTAGCCAAACAAGTTTGAAACTAAATCAATGGAACTATTAGCATTGGAAGAGCACGTTTCAACATCCTTGCTTGTCCATAGTTCCTCTGGACATATCACTATGAGAGACAAGGAGGGCTTTACTCCCCACTTCCTATCCAATTTAATGTAGTGACCAATCAGAGGTATAGAAAACTCATTTACATCGCTATGGGGGTCTTAAATCCCACATCCACTCCCTTTTCACATATGCTTGACAACCAGATCAAGCTGATTATCTGAAACACTTCGGTTTTATAATGATTGTTCCCTTCTATTTAACTGAGCCCCTACAACGTAAGCTGCCCCAGGAAAAGCTTAATGGAAGATAGAAGAGAAGGATTTAAAACAGTTTCTCCATCCCTGGAGAAGTGATGATCATGTCAGGCAAGAGTTGTCTCGTCTAAAACTAGACCGAATGTGCTCATAGGATCCAGTTAAGTGACAATGCAAAATGGTAAACAGCAGGTGCCTAATGACAATATACATAGTGGGTGCTGCAGAGGTTTAGAGAGCAGGTGCTCTTGGCAGGCAGAGGGCCTGAGGGCACCTCTGAAGGGTGTCGGGTGAGAGCCAGGTCTTGGAAGCCAGGTAGATTTTGATGGGTGAATATTACTACCTCTAATTTATTGGCTCAATAAAGTAGGCATTACATGGTGGGTAAATAAGTGTAAAGCAGGTTGGCAGCTTAATATTGTGCTCACAGGCCCAGGCAGTGGGTGATTTGGGTTTTCATGAACTGATCAAAAACATATTCCTACAGATTTCATGACATCTCTTTTTGGACATTCTAGTGAGCCTGCCCCATCATAGTTACATAGGATGGATCTTGGGGGAAGGTACGATCTAGACATAAGCCATTTTCAGAATCTTCTGGGACTCTCAAGATGTCTGCTGTTTTGCCAAATTTCCATCCCCTGGAATCCTTGGTAAGTCTGTGAGCGCAGTGTTTACCCAAAGAGTGGTGAAGGAGGCTGATGGAGTCCCCAAATCACAGAGTCAGAGGGCACCTCCTTCCAGGAAGAAAGGACCACTCTCTTTCCTGTTGCTCTTCTGTATATCATTCTCTATCACAGCACAGATAAGGAATCTTTTACACTTGTTTGTTTAGAAGAACACACCAAACTCAAAGTTTCCCTTTACAAGGCTAGACATAATACCTTCCTCATCTCTGTGACTCCAGTACCAAGACTAGTAGCATAGAGTGGATGTCCAAATTTGAAAGCGATAGTACATCAACTCAGTTTATCTTCATCTTTTCAGGGTAGTTTTTTGGGTTCCACAAAAGATTTGAAGAGGTCATGAACGCTCTACCCAGAGAAAAATGAACTTCTGCACACACACTTACAGGATTTTGCCAACAATTTCTGGGGGCACATGGGCTGCAAGTTGAGCCCTGTTCCAGGGGGTGTATTAATCACTTAATAATATCCTTTGCAGGTGATTCTGAAGCCTCAGCTTGAATGCTTCCAGGGATAGGGAACTCAGTCCCTTTCTGTTTGTGACAGCATTGATAGTTAGAGGGCTTCCCTGTGGCTCTGATGGTAAAGCGTCTGTGTGCAATGCAGGAGACCCAGGTTCGATCCCTGGGTCAGGAAGATCCCCTGGAGAAGGAAATGGCAACCCACTCCAGTACTCTCGCATGAAAAACTCCATGGACTGTTGCCTGAGGAGCCTGGTAGGCGACAGTCCATGGAGTCTCAGAGTCAGACACGACTGAGCGACTTCACTTTTCTTTATTTTGCACATCAGCCTTCCTTTCTGTAATGCCACCCTCATCCTAATTCTCCCCTGAGCAACATTAAACAGGCAAAGAGTTAGGAATTTGTATTACCGAGCTCTAATTCATCATCAAGTACATAACTGCTTTCTCATGTTTGTAAACACGTATCCTAAGCCTCCCTGGTATTCCCTGGCCTCCGCTGTTCTTTGCTTTGACTGAGTTTGTGTCTCCTCACTGTCCTGATTCTGTGTCTTTTGCAAAAGCCCAGCTTATCACCACCCCTATTAAAGTGTAGTACCCAAGTGTGGTCATGGAGACAGGCATTATTTCTCCCTTTGTTCCAGACAATGAGCCTTTACACTGCTTAAGACTGCCTTTGCTTTTTGGCAGCCACTTCACCTGATTGACCCATTAATGAGCAAAGAGTCATGCAATGCCCCCAAGTCTTTTCCAGGTGTGCTGTTGATAAGCCCTATCTCCCCACTGGGCACGTGTGCAGCTTGCTGTTCAGACCTAATTGCAGTACCTTTACATTTATCTTTGTTAAATGCCATCCTATTAGATTTGGTCCTTGAGTCCAGCCTGCTGAGACCTTTTTGGATCCTGATTTTGTCATCCAACATATTCTCATTACTCTCAGACAATGTATTCGACGTGCAGCAGAGTTACCATTTTGGGAGCCTGTCTCTGCCAGACACTATGCTTTACACAGCACACTGTTTCACTCTCCCTTCCCCAACTCTGCTGAGTATGTGCTGTCACCATTTTATTTTATTATTTTATTGTTTATATTTATTTATTAATTTGCACCAGGTCTTGGTTACAGCACGTGGAATCTTTAGTTGTGGCATGTGGAATCTAGTTTGTGGATTGACCAGGGGTCAAATCCAGGCCCCCTGCACTGGGAATGCAGTGTTAGCCACTGGAGCACCAGGGAGGTCCCTGTCCCCAGTTTATAGTTAAGCACACTGTGACTCAGACAGGCTAAGCAACTTGTCCAAGGATACACAGCCAGTATGTAGGAGAGTCAGGATTTAAACCCAGCTCTGTCTGACTCTAAAGGCCAGAAACATAGCCACCCTCCCTTGCTACTTTCATTCAAGTCATTAATATTTTGCACAGGACAGGACAGGCCCAGACCCTTGTAGAAAAATACTGGAGACAAATTTTGGCTGAGGGTTGATTCATGTACAGTCATTATTCCTTCCCAGGAACTGGGGTGTGACTTCCCACAGTACCCACTCTATCCTGAGGAATACCAAGAAAGATTTTGTACACTGTCCGAAGGGACAGTGCTTCTGCTTCTAGCACATGCGGAAACATGTGCTGGCCCGTGAGTCCCCTTACCAAACAGTGAATGACATGCATGCGTGGTGACTTCTTTTTGGTAGCTTCATGCTGACTTCTGTAAGTCCCAAATTCCTTTACTACTTGCTCTGAAATGGTCATTTAAATAACTAAGTCTAGATATTGCTGAGTCTTTATCATTGGCATTTGGGGGGTATACCTTCTTTCACCAGGCCTTTAAGAGCTTCAGGGGAATCTCTCTCAAATATCCTACATGACCTTCCTAATTGATTACAGATCAAATCTTCCATGAGTTTATATTAAGCTTTGTTGAATCTGTGTTAAAGTCTTAACCAGTATGACCTCTCAAATTACAGACTTCTTTTTACACATGTGATTCTCAGGGCTGGTGCCCAATGACAGCTGTACATTTAGGCCTTATAGTGACAACTTTTTTATTATAATCATTGCATAAATAGATTCTTGTTGGCTTTTACTTTCAAAAACCCTAATTAAGTCTCTTAACAGTTTCTTTTGTGGCAGACACCTTTGACCAGAGACCGCTGAAGAATCCAGAGAAAAGGTGGGGACCAAGCTTCTTTCAAAAATGGCTTAGAGAACAACAGTTTTAAAAAAAAATAGGGACATGAAGAGAAAATCAAACCTCCACAGGTGAAAAGTCTGAGCATCTGATAAGGGAGAGTTGCATCTCCCAGAATTCTGAAGTATGCCCTGTCCAAGGAGTTGTTCCCTTTCGGGGTGGTTCATTTAAACTTTTTCTCAGGGACCATCAGACTCAGGTATTAGATCTTCTAAGAATGCAGTTCTGTCTTCCCTATCTATCAGTGAGATCTCTCTATCTGTTTTCTCTCTGCTCTGAGATCTTCTGTCTTGACCAATATTTTATGTATGTATAAGAATTAGATCACCTATGATATTTATTTAATTCTGTTTTTCATGTTTTATGTGTAATTTTCACACTCATCAATCCACACTCATAATCATCTTTCTATTGTACATTCTAACAGAGTTGGAATCATCATAGGTTATTATAGATAGGAAAATAGGAGGACTCGAGTTTGTTCCTTAAAATCTTTCTCCATCACAAAACTTCTTGAATGAAGGCTAAAGGCACAGAATTTATATTAATATCAAACTCCATTCCACACAAATTCATAGGTGGAAGGATGGAATAAATGGAAAGACCTTTGAAAGAACCAAAGCCAATCATCCCAATAGAGTGGTGAAAATTTTACAATCCAGAGACACTTGCCTAAATGACATGCTTATTGTCAGAGTATAAGCTCTAGGTTCATACTGGCTGGCTGGGTTCTCTGGGAAGCAGACACTGAGGTAAAGCAAGGACTGAAAAATGTTTATTGGAGAGTTACATCTGTGACGGAAAAGGGGAAGGAAGCATGACTGGGTAGAGAAGCCATCAAATAGTGAGGTACACCTGTAAAAGAGGAACTCTGAAACAAAGCCTGTTAGAGATGAGCCTTGTGTTGGGCAGAAGTGGCCGACACATGGACCACGGCCACACTTAGTCCCTGTCTGAGGTGGACATTGAAGACCCCAGCAGCCAGAGACGCCAGCTAGCACACTCCACCCGGCCAGGTGACGAGCCCTTTCTTGACAGAAGATGTAGTGGTGGGTCTCCATGTCTGCACACTCCTAGGGTTCACTCTTGTAGCCTCCATACAAGTTCTAGAGAGACACGGCTTCAGTTACTTATTTATAATGTTGTTTAGTCACTAAGTTGTGTCCGACTATTTGTGTCCGACCCCATGGACTGTAGCCCACCAGGCTCTTCTGTCTATGGGATTTTCCAGGCGAGAATACTGGAGTGGGTTGCCATTTCCTACTCCAGGGGATCTTCAGAGGATTTTTAATAGTAATGCTTATTTTATTCATTGTAAAGAAAGAGTATTATCTCAGTAGATACATTATAAATGTCAAGGAAAAAATAGATATATATATATATATATACCAAATGGTTTTTCATTAAAATATTTCACAACTGGTACTTGGGCATGCTGTTGGAAACGGCCTAAGGTGTCTCCGAAGTGGAGGTCAGTGAACTCCAGACAACCCCTTGAATTTTCCATTAGTGAGTAGCTAGATGAAGTAATAAATAAATTATTATTAAGCACTTGCAAATCCAGTGTTATATAAATGCTAAATAATCATAATAATAGAGTAGTATGCTGATCTTGATAAACGGGTCGGCTACCATGTCATTTAAAATGGATGGCACAGCAAAGTCCGTGAAGATGAATGAGGTCCTCGTTCACAGAGCTCAACACCAGCGCGGTCTCTTCTGCTGGGCTGCTCTGGCCTCCACGTGCCCGCTGCACTTGCCCCGCCCTTGTCTCTGCGGGACAGTTAGACCAGGAAAGCGATGCTGGCCGGCTCTAAGGCGGTCGTAAAAAGGGTCCACTGTAGGGATATTGAAAGCCTACAGAGGTGAGTGCGTAGGTATTTGCATTTCTGAGAAGTCGGGACTAATCTATAAGGCAGGTGGGGGAAGAGAACGAACTGAGTGCCTCGCGTGACCCGCACACTGTGTTCGGGGCTCTGCGTTTATTATTTCATTTATCCTCCAGGCCAGCACATTAAGGTAACAGAGCAATGGAATAAAGCAGAAGGTATGACTATTTTCTGTAGAGATGCAGAAAGCCTGACCCCAGTGGTGTAGTGGTTTTCTTCATTTAACTGTATGATTTTGAGGGTACAAAAGTAGCTTGTGTTTTTTAAACACTTTTCTTGAGCATAATTGACATTCAATAAACTGAACATATTTGAAATACACGATTTGGTTAGTTTTAACATATATACACACCATCACCACAATCAAGATATTAAACACACCTATCAGCCTCAAAAGTTTTCTTTTTGATTCGCCCTTTCCACCACTCCTCACCTAATACCCTCCCCAAGCAACGCTGGTCTGCTCTTGGCCACTCTGTAATTAGCTTGCATTTCTAGAGTTTTATATAAATGGAACCAGGTAATATATACTTTTTGTTGGTCTGGCTTCTTTCACTCAGCATAGTTATTTTGTGATTCATCCAAGATTTTCTTTTCCTTTGTTTTACTTACAGAGATGTAAGGACTTTGAATAAGTGGTATGTATTTTGTTTAATTTTAGCTTTGGACTCAGTCCAGAGTTAATATTCTAGTTCCGTCGCTTCCTATCTATGTGTCAAGTGGTAAGTTTCTTAACCTCTCTAAGGCTTAATTTTCTCATCTGTGAAGCAGGTATAATAAAAGCTGCATCACAGAGTTGATGTGCAGTGCACAAGTTAGGTGAGATGACATAGGTAAGCTGAATAGCACAGAATCTGTCCATGGTAAACAACTAGTTTTGCAATTAAAATTTTTAAATGATAAAACCTTTTTTTTTTTTCATCAAAATCCCCTTTGATGTCCTTCTTTTCTCACTATCAAGTAATATAATAATAGCTGTCTTATATTGTACCAAATGGGTAGTAAATGCAACTTATGAATTAGTTCTTTTAATTTTCACAAGAAGCCTAGGAAGTATGTGGAGACATCATTACCCCCAGTTAGAGATGAGGAAGGTGCGCTAGAGAGATATGGTCATTTGTCATTCTCACAGACAGTAGGTGGTGGATCAGAATTCGAACTGAGGCTGTCTGGCTCAAGACCCTTCCTTGACTGGGCTGCCTTTCCATATGCAGTAATGTCATCCACTGACACTAGGGCTCATGCTTCAGGAAAAAAATAGATACGAAATCCATATCAGGAACTAAGTAAAAGTTAGAGAAATAACTATAAAATTAAAAAAAAAATGTTGTTGAGACACCAGTTATTAAGACATTCCAAATACTTCCAATGTATTATAGGCATATACTTGTAATTAGACATTCTGAAGAATATTCCACACCTGATTCTATGTTTACCTGTGAGTAAGTTGAAGACAATGAATCTGTAAAGAAGTATTGAAGACAGCTAGAGTAGATTCCGCCTTTCCTGCAAACACTGGAGAAACTGCTGAGTGTTCTAAGTCTGAGCTATAAATTTTAGAGCAAACCCAGAAGGTAGGCCTGTTGATGAGGTTGTATGGTCCCAGCTGAGAAGACTGTACTCACCCCACGTTTAGGGACTGACTGTGATTTTAGAGTCCATTGGAATAGCTGTTGCAATAGAAGAGAAGCTCAACTACATCTTCAGTTGTCTTAAGTACAGTAACTGATTTTCACTTAAGATTTGGAAATTTGGTGGAACAGAGTAAGGGAGATCTTAATTCAATTCAGATCAACAAATATTGGTTATTTGCCTGATATGCACGGAATCTCTGCCTTTAAGAAATTTGTTTGAAGTAGGGGATGGAAGATGAAAAATACAAATAAAATAGTTTCAGTGGCAATAATGACTTGAATGGGAGACATATTTAGAAGGCAGAATCAATAAACTCATTTTCCATCAAGAAGACCGCATGAAGGAAAGGTTGGGTTTCTGGTTTGGAAACTGTGAGCCACTTGAAAGAACATAAAATTTAGACAAGCAGACTTTATAAAGTAGGTGATGAGGGCAATTTTGAGAATCTGAGATATGAGGTGCAATAGGTGATTCAGGCACTTGTGTTTCTGGATCCTAAGCTCAGGGGTGAGGTCAGGGCTGACAATAATGGCTTGTGAGGTTTCATCGTATGGGATGCAATAGAACTGTGGGAATGGATGAGATCTCCCAGGGGAGGGTATGGAGGGAGAGGAAATGAATGGATGAGATCTCCCAGGGGAGCGTATGGAGGGAGAGAAAATGGTCATCACAGGTTTGGGGATGGTTAAAAATAGATTTGACCAAATACCAGACTTGTGGACACAGTGGGGGAAGGAAAGGGTAGGACGAATTGAGAGAGTAGCATTGAAGCATAACATTGCCAGGGTAAAACTAGATAGCCGGTGGAAATTTGCTGTATGACTCAGGGAGCTCAAATCCGATGCTCTGTGACAACCTAGAAGGGGTGGGATACGAGGAAGATGGGAGGGAAGTTCAAGAACGAGGGGGCATAGGTATATCTATGGCTGATTCATGTTAATATATGGCAGAGACCAGAACGATACTGTAAGGCAATTATTCTCCAATTAAAAATAAATGAATTTTTAAAAATTATGGGAATGGACAATATTATCCTTTTTTTTTTTTTTTGCAGTTCGCTCAGTCGTGTCTGACTCTTTGCGACCCCATGGACTGTAGCCCACCAGGCTTCTTCATCCATGGAATTTTCCAGGCATGAGTACTGGAGTGGGTTGCCATTTCCTTCTCCATATTATTATCCTATAGATCTTTCCTATTCCAAATTTTTTCAAATCCACTCATTTCAAACAAGATGCCTTATATTCTGTGAGAATAGATGCAAAATTATAATTCAACGTATTCAATTCAGCGTATCTCATAGAAATGCAGCACTTCAAAGGAAAAAAGACCCCAAAGCAAACACAAAAGCCTGCTTCGGGTGTGGTCCTTCACCTACTAGTGAAGGCAGGCTGCACTGGAAGATCTTGGGGTGAGGGATGGTGGCCAGAGATGCAGGTGGTACAGAATAGCTCTTCTGTGAATGCAGATCTGACATCAAGGGTGTTGTCTTTCTGAACCCGTTTTCTCTTGTCAAGATAGGAGGAAGTTGTCAAGGGTGGAGATTAAGATGCTAAACTGAAAAGTCAGCTTACATTTTATGATCTTTAGTTGGGTGCTGACTTCTGCATACCGTGAACCGTGCCTACCCATCTCTTCATACTTCTCTTTCTCTTCCATTCAGTCGGCAAGTGCTAGGGCCACAGAGAGGAATTGTATTTGGTTCTTGCCCTGGAGGCAGAGACTACACTTATGGTAGTGTGCTAATTACCAAAATGTTTCCCATTGGCATAGTTCTTTATATGTGACGAGAAATCTCATCTTCATTATAGTGTTGCAGTTTTACAACATAGCTATGAAGGAAGTAGAGCAATGGTTATTATTATTCATATTATATATGTGATCTTTTAATATATATGATGTATGTTGTTTAGTCGCTAAGTCGTGTCCAACTTTTCTGCGGCCCCATGGACTGTAACCTGCCAGGCTCCTCTGTCAATGGGATTTTCCAGGCAAGAACACTGGAGTGGGTTGCCATTTCCTTCTCCAGAGATATGTGACGCATATGTCCTGCATATTATTATTATGCCTGAGTAGCTGAGACACAGAGGTGAAGCGACTTGGGGAAGGTCAGTCAGTGGCTAAGATCCAAATCTTTTGGCCAAGTGTTCTTCCTGCTAAGGGGAATGTTTTTCCCTGGCTCTCTCATCCTGTGCACCTTGCCTTTGCAATTTCCAGGTTGTCTTTTTTATCTTTCAGTTTACAAATTTGGCAGGCCCTTAGGGAACACTGACTCAAGAATAACTTGCCTTTGCTGAAGTACTAGATCCCACAGGTGTAAGACAGACTTTGGAAGGGTTACTCTCCCTCTCACTGCCCCCTCAAAATCCCCACTGTTTGTCTGGAGGGAAGTGTGCTTATCAGTTCTGGACATACCAGGGAGCAGCTAGCAAAACCAAATTAGCTCAAACTGGCTGCCATTCAGGTCAGCTAATTAAATTAGCTATTGTTGCATTACTGATAAGGACAGTTTGGAAAAGGAAAAAAGCTACTCATCCCAGCAGCCATAAGGCCAATGCCAAGAAAATGTGTTAATGGGAACATTCTGAAAGGAAACCCCTCTGACTAGCAGCAGTACCTAGGGGCTTTGGTGGACTGTTCTCTTAGCCATCTGCTCTGAGTTCAGTGCTCCCAGCCCTCTCTGGCTCTGATCCTTGCGGGCACTGCCACTCTCAAGCTTTCTGGTACCCAGCCTCAGCCAAGGCAGCCCTTTTTTTTTTTTTCCTACTATGGGTTCATCCTCCTGGGAGTCTGGAGAGAAATGGGAATTTTTCTGGAAGAAAACAGTTCACTTTTGTGTGCTAAAATCTAATCTCGCCATAGCTTAAAAGCCAGTTGATATTTGCAAGAGAAAGAAAGGAAAAGAGGGGAAAGAGGGAAGGAATAAAAGAAGGAAGGGAAGAAGGAAGGAAGGGAGGAAGGAAGGAAGGGGGAGGAAGTGAATAGCTAGGAAGGTCCTGAAAGACTACAGTTTTTATTTCCCCGCATCTACCCCTTTAGCAGCAGCACTTCAGTGAGACTTCCCCCTACATCGCACCCCCACCCCCACCACCAGCTTCTGCCCTCGTCAACTCACCCACCGAGGGGTCCTGGCTCTATTTTTTTCTAAGACTAATTACCCAGGCTTCCTTAAGTTCTGTGAGCCAGCTGATATCCTTCTAGAACTTTCCTTTTCTGCTTAAATTAACCAGTCTATTTCATGTAATCCAAATGATTTAAAGATGGTTTAGTCCAAAGCTTTCCTTAAGTGATTTTGAGGAAGATAAGGAAGAGATATATATTTTTTAATTTTTATTTTTACTTTATTTTACTTTACAATACTGTATTGGTTTTGCCATACATTGACATGAATCCACCACGGGTGTACATGCATTCCCAAACATGAACCCCCCTCCCACCTCCCTCCCCATAACATCTCTCTGGGTCAGCCCCGTGCACCAGTCCCAAGCATGCTGTATCCTGCATCGGATAGACTGGCGATTCGGTTCTTACATGATAGTATACATGTTTCAATGCCATTCTCCCCAATCATCCCACCCTCTGAGATATTAAGTGATTTTCTCAGAATCGCATAGATGACAATTAGAACAGGCCTAGAATCCAGGCCTCTAACTCCATGAGAATACATCTGAATACAGAGCCTGCTGTGCCCCTCCTGAGACAGTGAGGCAACTCCCAGAACTGCCTGAGAGTCTGTGAGGAGGGCCTGGAAAATTTTCAGTGTAACCCTCACCCCATGACTCCCTCTTCTCTGTGTGTGTGCGTGTATCTGTGTGCACACACGTGCAAAATTTTTAAATTGAAGTAAAATTTGCATATCATACAATTAACTGTTTAAAAGTGTACAATGCAATGGTATTTAGTATATTCAACAATGTTGTACAATAAGCATCTCTCATGAGTTTCAAAACATTTTCATCACCCTATAAAAACAACACATGCCCATTAAGTAATTACTTCCCATTCCTCCCACTGTCATTGCCTGGTGACCTCTAGGTTATATATCATATAAAATGAATCATATGATAGGTGAGATTTTATATCTGGCTTCTTTCATTCAGCATAATGTTTTCAGTGTTCATCTATGTCACAGCAAGTTATCAGCGCTTGGTTCCTTTTCACGGCTGAATAATATTCCGCTGTGTGGCCACGTCATGTTTTATGTATCTATCATCTGTTGATGAGAATTTGGGTTGTTTCCACCTGTTGGTTACTATGAACATTCACGTGTGAATCAGTTTCTGAGGGAATGTATAGTTATTTCTCCTAAAAAACATACTGAGAATGGAATTGCTGAGTCATCCTGTAATTCTATATTTAACTTTTGGAGAAACTGCCCAATTGTTTTCCACAGCACGTTGCTCCCAGAAATTTTTTTCTGACTGCACCTTTCATAAACAATGAAGGAAATATTTATAACTGTAACAGGGACAACTAAAGAGAGAATGACATTCTTGGAGAAAAAATGAGTGTGAATTTTGAGATGTCAGCATTATGAGTGGGTGTGAAGATCTAAGAGGAAGGGTGGTAATGGTCTTCATCATACAGGGAGATGAGTTTGGAGTGCTCAGCATAACAGAGAGGAAAAAGGGAGGAAAGGCAGAAAGAGGAGGAGGAAAGAGGAGGCCAGAAAAGTGGCAGAAATCTGAGTACTGAGTGATGGGTGATGTGATTCCTCCCAGCCTTGGCTGTCCAGAATTATTCCATAAACTTGAGCATACTCTCAATACTCTCTCTCTCTCTATGTATATATATATATATGCATATAGATATAATGTTATATAATGTATATAAACATATATATATATATATGCTGCTAAGTCTCTTCAGTTGTGTCCAACTCTGTGAGACCCCATAGACAGCAGCCCACCAGACTCCCCCGTCCCTGGGATTCTCCAGGCAAGAACACTGGAGTGGGTTGCCATTTCCTTCTCCAATGCATGAAAGTGAAAAGTCAAAGTGAAGTCACTCAGTCGTGTCCGACTCTTTGCGACCCCATGGACTGCAACCTACCAGGCTCCTCCATCCATAGGATTTTCCAGGCAAGAGTACTGGAATGGGATGCCATCGCCTTCTCCGATATATATGTCCTATATATATACAT
This sequence comes from Capra hircus, assembly GCF_001704415.2. Taxonomy (NCBI): domain Eukaryota; kingdom Metazoa; phylum Chordata; class Mammalia; order Artiodactyla; family Bovidae; genus Capra; species Capra hircus. Next base: position 116,017,701 of record NC_030810.1, read on the forward strand.
ACGTATATATATATATATACATATATATATATATATATATGTCATAATAATGTTATGAGTTGATAATTCTGAAAAGGATTTAAATTTTACATTGGACATGACATGGTATAAGACAGAAGCAAAGTTCAAAGAGTTCCTAAGAGGTAGAAAGGCACAGACACAAATAGTCTCACCTCCTCTATGCCAGACCTCACTACTCCTACCTTGAATTAGCAGAAATCTGGGGGAGGCAATGCCCATATTCAGGCTATGGAATTCCCTTAGATGGCAAGAGGCAGGGAGGACTCCCTTTTCTTTTAATCTGATAGATTTGCTTCAGAGTTTTAAGTCATGAGATAATATCCTCCTTTAAGAAAACAAGTGAAATGGAAACCTAGTTTTGAGACTACGTGCCGGATTCTTAAATGTGCAATGTCAGTCTCACTGTAAAACATGAAAACTTCCTTGTTGTTGTCAGTCGCTCATTTGTGTCTGACTCTTTGCAACCCCATGGACTGCAGCACACCAGATTTCCGTATCCTTCACCGTCTTCTGGAGCTTGCTCAAACTCATGTCCATTGAGCCGGTGATGCCATCCAACCATCTCATCCTCTGTCATTCCCTTCTCCTGCCTTCAGTCTTTCCCAGAATCAGGGTCTTTTCAGATGAGTCAGTTCTTCACATCAGGTGGCCAAAGGATTGGAGCTTCAGCTTTAGCATCAGTCCTTCCAATGAATATTCAGGACTGATCTCCTTTAAGATGGACTGGTTTGATCTCCTTGCTGTCCAAGGGATCTCCAGCACCAGAGTTTGAAAGCATCAGTTCTTCAGTGTTCAGCCACCTTTATGGTCCAACCCTCACATCCACACATGACTACTGGAAGAACCATAGCTTTGGCTAGACGGACCATTGTCGACAAAGTCATGTCTCTTCTTTTTAATACACTGTCTAGGTTTGTCACAACTTCTTCCAAGGAGCAAGCATCTTTTAATTTCATGGCTGCAGGTACCATCTGCAGTGATTTTGGAGCCCAAGAAAATAAAGTCTCTCACTGTTTCCATTGTTTGCCCATCTATTTGCCATGAAGTGATGGGATTAGATGCCTTGATCTTCATTATTTGAATGTTGAGTTTTAAGCCAGCTTTTTCATTCTCTTTCACTTTCATCAAGAGGATCTTTAGTTCCTCTTCACTTTGTGCCATAAGGGAGGTGTCATCTGCATATCTGAGCAAGTTTATTCTTAAGCCCTTAGTACCAGTGGAGAGAGTACTTTCTGCTCAACTAGTAAATATTATAATTGAGGAAAGCAGTAATATCAAGGAGAGGAACCACTATACTTAGTTCATAGGGCAGGCTGTAATTATAGTTGGAAAAATATGATAAAAAAAATAAGCTGTGCTCCACTGTGATACCATATGTACTTACTTTCAACTTGAGACTATTTTCTCTAAGCTGCAGTTTCTTCATTTTCAGACAGGAAAGTTTAGCTCTTTTCTCCATTAAACTCCAACATTCTAAGCTACTTGGGGAATTATAAAATCTAGTGAAATGAATGAGAAATTATAAAAGTTAGTGAATTGGGCATAATTTCCTGAAATAATTGAAAGAAAAATCTTCCAAGCCTTTAAGATAAAAATACAAGAAAAAGTTTTGCTATAGAAGGCATTCCAAGTGACTTTAGTCCAAAAAGTCAAACTCTACATCACTTCTCATTTTGAAGAGTACTAGTGGAAATTGAGGCCAGTGCTATTTGGGTATAGAGTGCTAATTCCATAAGAACCAGTTCCACCCACAGGATGTCACTAAGAACATATTAGTGCTTCTAATTCAGAAGTCTGTCTTCCAAAAGTGTCTATTCAATAAACTGTACTAATGGGACTTTGATGGAAAGAAGTAACCTAGTCCTGGGCAAATGGGTACTTTCAAGCATCCAGTGAAGTGAATATAATTATTGGTTTATATCTTCCTTTTATATTATAAAATACCAATAATATAATATCATTACAAAATATGTAAAATTGTGGACATTTCTTCATAATCCTATCACCTTAACACAACAACAGTACTGATTTTCCTTATTTTCTTTTAGCATTTGTTCCCGTGTATGATGAATGTTTTGACAATTTATCGATAGATTGATCTATTTTTAAAAGTTTTTCAGCCGAACTTGGCCAGTATGTAGAAGTATGATTCTTTCCCTAACTTTGTTGTAGCTTCTCCTTTTTTCTTCTTGAGCCCACAGTCCCAAATGGAAACATTGACACCCTGTCCCCATTCTGTAGTGATTGAGGGTGAAGCATCCTGTCTGTGGTGCTTCTCAACGATCCGGAGGAAAGTACAAGTTAATATTATGAGCTTCCCTGGTGGCTCAGTGGTAAAGAAACTGCCTGCCAATGCAGGAGACCTGGGTTTGATCCCTGGATTGGGAAGATCCCCTGGAGAAGGAAATGGCAACCCACTCTAGCATACTTGCTTGGGAAATCTCATGGACAGAGGAGCATGGTGGTCTACAGTCTATGGGGTCACAAGAGTCATTATTAACTTTTGAAAATATTTATTTTTTCTCTAAAAAATCTGTTTGTCTTAAGGCCAGGTTCTATGTATAATCACTAAAAGGAAAGACAGTTCTATAATGATTTCTTTCAAACTTTACTGACCCTTCATAATAGGGTCAGAAGAAACTGTCTTTTATCCAATCCTTTTTAAATGGAGCCATAAAAATGAGATGCAAAGGAAAACCACTGGGATCAAGTTAAAAGCCTGTCCATATAATTCTCGGGTTAGTAATTTATTATCTTAAGCAAGTCATTTAATATTATTGGGATTAGTTGCTTCATCTGTAAATTAAGGGTAATTTACAGGGTTCTTATGAGGACGGAACAAGTTAATGTAGGGAGAAAGGCAACACAAATGATTTACTTTTTCTTTCTTAAAAGAAAGGAAGTACAGATGGGTTACTCCATTGAACTATTCCTAATATTTATCACAGAGAATTTTTATTCACGTTACATGAATGAAAAAGTAACTTCAATTTTGGATGGCTGATGAGCCATTTCTGTATCATCTAGGTCCAGGCCTTTTTCTTCTCTCCTATTTTCAGCTGGTTAGCTGCTTATTGAGCTCTTGCCAGAGGGTGGACAAAAGAAATAAAAACTGAAATCGGTCAATTTGACTCTTTGATAGCGGTCCTGATGAAAGATGTGTGGGTAGAGGGTATTAAAGTTGTGAGTTAAACTGGAATTCTGCTTCTTACCAGGATATTGCAAGAACCTACTGATGGTTTGGATGACCTGGCGATAACAGCTACTCCTCTTCTCTTGACTGAAGACATGTCTTCCTCTAACTGGACAGTGGTCTATCTTCCAGAATGACACATACTGACTTTTGAAGAAGTAAGAGGATACCTCCTGGCCAGTCACATCAGTCAGAACAACTGTGGTGAGCAGTGGGCTGGCACATGTTGCAGCCAGATGACTGTTGCAACAAGAGTCCCAAAGCAATAATCACTCTTCCTTCTCTTCCCCACTAACCCAGCAATCAAATCATCACTTGCAAGCATTCACTATGTACTGCCATATAATACAAAATATGGTGAGCACTTTCATATAGAAGACAACGTCTCAACCCTCAATAAAACTGTAACACATTAAGCAAGCAAGAATTGTGCATGTAGAAATACAACTAATTACGTAGGGGAGAAGGAAGAAGGGGAGAAGGTAAGGAACACATTAGCGCATCCCCTCTACCCCAGTCAGTCTGCAAGGTGCTCTGCACATTTTATCTAATCCTTACCACATCCCTGAGACACAGTTCTATCCCTGTTCCATGGATGATGATACTGGGAGGTCAGAGGTGTTTAATAACTTACCCAAGATCACAGAGTGAGAAAAGTGTGAAACCTGCTTTCAAGTTTAGAAGGCTCTAGCTTTATAGTCTATGCTCTGTTACTCACTGCCACTGAAGGAGTCAGAGTTGGAGACATCATTTTTGTCATCAAGCCAAGACTCTTTAAAATCTCTCTCATTAAATATGTTGCTAAAGCTTTACAAGTCTGTTCATCAGTGTGGGAAAGATTTCTAGCCAGAGAATAAATGTCTGGATTCTGGAGGAGGCAGGGATGGTGTGGCAGAAATGACAGCCCTCCGGTCTCAACTCTGCCATCATCTACAAGTGTCGTAAGTCACCTCCATATAAGGGGTTCTGCTCCAAGAGCACATTTATAAGTCCAATTTGTTTGTTGAGCCCTACAAAGTTAGCTTAGGTACCCAACTAATACAGTTGGCTATATAGTACTATACTGTAATAGGTGTATAAAACTTTCCACACAAATAATACACGAAAAACAAACACAAAATATAAAGAAAACATTTAAAATCTTGCAGTACAGTACCTTGAACAGTAGCACAGCAGTAGAGTACAACAGCTGGCATCTAGGGGCTGGCATTGAGTGAACAGGGAAGAAGCGTCACTGACTGGAAAAGGGAGAGAGTGTGGGAGGTGCTCAAAGGGTCATCAGCAGTAGGAGATGGAGGGTGAGCTGCAATGGCACTCACACCTGGTTCATGTACCAGTCTATGTTCAGGTCCTGTACCTCCGAAACTTAACAGCGCCTCCTCAAATGGAGCTAACTTACATGACTGGACATGCGAACGCATGTTTGCAACTTTGAAAGCTCACACTTTAAAGCTTTCACGTGCAGGGCACTTACTGTGTTCATCTGGGCAAGTTCCTTCCCTCTTGTAGACTTTTGTAATGTAGAGCGTTTCACTTACACTCCGTCACTGGACAGTTATATTATGTACCAGGTCTCATGTCAAGTAGCCTTGAGTTTAAATTCTGGCTCCATCCTCAAGCAGTGGTTCTTTAGCAAGTCATTTAACCATCTGTAAAATGGAGATAATAATACCTACCTCAGGGTCTCTGCCCTTTATTGTTCGTTCTCCTTGGAATGGTCTTCCCCAGTTATCCATAAAAGGTCACTCTGTTACCTTCTCCAGGTCTTTATTCAACTTACTTTTTTAGTGAGACTTTCCTTCAACATGCTCTCTGAATTGCAAACCATCCAGCATTTCCTGTCTTCTACCCTCATTTTATTATACTCCTTAGCACTCAAGACCTAACTTACTATATACAGCACTTAATTATCTTATTTATTGCTTGTTTCCCCACCTCTAGAATGTAAGCTCTATAAGGGCAGGGGTTTTTTGTATTCTTTACTGCTGTATCTCCAGTTTCTAGAGTGATTTAGGTGCTTAATAAATATTTGTGGCATAAATGACTGGTTGTTGTGAAAATGGTGTGAGTAAACTGCTTTGAACAGGCTTGGCACAGGCTTGGCACATAGTAGACGCAGCATGCATGTTGTCTGCTTAATATGCAGTGTCATTATTATGTTCCCAAGCCATAGTGGGTCAAGTATGTTCTGTTTCTCCTCCAGGGAACCTAAAATGAACATTCTGATTTTCTTGAAGAATGTGAAAGTTTGGCTCTGTTGAAATTAACCTGGAGCAAGGGGCAACCCACTCCAGTAGTCTTGCCTGGAGAATCCCATGGACGGAGAAGCCTGGTAGGCTGTAGTCCATGGGGTCGCAGAGTCAGACATGACCGAGCAACTTCACTCACTCACTTAAAGGGAATTAGTCATTGTGAGGGAAATAAGGGGGAGGATCTGCACAGCAGATAATTCCAAATACCTAAAGGAGTGGCCATTTAGATAGAAATTCTGGGATTGCTACTGGAAATTCTGGTGCATAAGAAAAGATTTCCAGAAAAGTGGATGTCTAATGATGATATAAACTGACTCAGGAGACAGTGAATTGCTCATGCCTGAAGATCTCCTAGAAGCTGGATAAGCATATCTCATTCACCCTACATTTAATTATCGTAGAGTGATGAGCTTGGAATGCAGCCAGATTTGTCGAACTCTTAGAGAGCCATGAAGATGTCGAGTAAAGCATGGCATTTCTAGGGGCAAGACAGATGGACAACCAACAAAAGCATTGCTTACTCTATAGTCAAAGAAACCAAGGATACATAATCAGGAGACTGGGGACAGTCAAACCAATTAAAAGTCAAGGTCTATTATCTAGCTTCCAGATATGAATCAGTTTTCAGATCCAGAACCGATTGGCAGAAGGTGCCCAGGTAGAAAGACCGTATAAGTATAGTATGTGTCTAGCATAATGATTTTCCCATTCCACCCTTCAAAGACCCCTGGCATTTACTCAGGTAAGCATATAGTGGGGGAAGAGGACTCCCTAGGCATTTTGAAGACTGTTTGACAGAAGTCCCAAACTGACGTTGATGTCTGGGGTCCAGATAATTGCCATGGTTCATTGTTAGGGGGGCAGTTCTAAGTCTGTCTCAGTGCGCTCACCAGGTCCATGGACTCACACCTGCTAATTTTCTCAGTTGCTGAACGTTGAAATAATTAGAGTGTATATACTTGGTAGCTGATGGAAACCTCACAAGTTTCCTTGGACCACAGGGTAAGAGCTCTTGTGATGAAGATTTCAGGTGCAAGCTTCTGAAACTACTCCTTTTCTATGGCTACTGGTTCAGAAGCCTGGATGAGGAAAGATTTCAAGATCAGCGACAAAGAGATCTGGGGAGGACACATGGTATATGGAGTTATGGGAATGAGCGCAAAGGATGAATATCTTTGCATCTCTTATTTAATGCCCCAGACAGCGTCCCTCAGAGCACTGAGCAACTATTAATACGTAGAATGATTCCTCTGATTTTCTCATTGGTAGCCTCAGTGCCAGCACGATGGACGCGTAATGGAATGTTCATGGTGGCAGGAAGCATGCACGTGTTTCCCACTCACCAAGACTAATATAGCTTTTGCAGTTGCCAGGTGTCCATCCTCCAGGTAGACCAAACTGAGCTCCTCCCCCGCCAAGATGGCACCAGTCCAAGAAGACACAGCAGCCACTTGGCCACAACTTGACATCATGGGATCCCTTCTACTCTGTAAGAGGCAATAATTTATCTTGATTAGAATCAACAGATATTTCACATTTTAATTTGTCTTTCCTACCTTCAGGACCTCAGCTGGTACCACCTTTGAGGGCTTCTACAGTGTATGATCCACTGACGCAAGTGTCTCCATAATATCCCGTCATACCAAGGAACCCTCTATTTCAAAGGAGGGATGGCAGTGAACATGTGACCACGAGTTTCACTTTCTCTGTGATATGCTGTAACGTTCAGATGCTGCTAGTATGTGGGAGTGTAAGAGTGATAAAATGGATCTCTCAAGACAGCACCAGCTTGGAGATGATACCTTGAAATGATAGGGCTCTATCTTTCAGAACATACTGTACATCTTTAATCGATGACCATTCTGTGGTGCTGTGCCCCTGATATGTGAAAGTGAAAGTAGCTCCGTCATGTCTGACTCTCTGCGACCCCATGGACTGTAGCCCAGCAGGCTCCTCTGTCCATGGGGCTCTCTAGGCAAGAATACTAGGGTGGATTGCCCTTCTCTTCTCCAGATATTATTGCCCCTATCATGCACTGTGCTGTGCTTAGTCTCTCAGTCGTGTCTGACTCTTTGTGACCCCATGAACTCTGTCCATGGGGATTCTGCATCCATGGGGCTCCTCTGTCCCTAAGGATTCTCCAGGCAAGAATACTGGAGTGGATGGCACGAATCTGAGTCCCCAAAGGGTAGAACTCAAAGCGAACCTACTTCCATCATTTCCAGTGACTTAAGGGATTTGTGCACCCCATTCCCATATCTCTAGTCCCTGTGGGTTGGAAGCCTAACTCCCAATAAAAGAATGCTTTCTTCAGGTGGATAGTGAGTCCCATTGAGCTATACAAGGTGCAACTGCTGTCTTGACATTTTAGGCTCTTTGTGACTAAAGACCAAATAGGAAGAAAAGCAAGCAGAGGTAATTGACTACTGTTACCAGCTGGAACAGGGAAGAATACATTTGGCATCCAGGTGAGTGTGGCCATCATGCCCTTCTCAAACACGATATACACATACATATGCATATATGTGTGTAAGTGTGCATACACACACATACCTGCACATGGTATATCGCCTCTTGGTTCTGTTTCCCTGGAGCACCCTGACTGAAGAAGTGTTCTAGGCAATGCCTGACAGGTCAACCACAGCTCAGGGTATCTGTGATACAGTATACATTTTTTGAAGCTTATTGCAAACCTGCCCAAAGCCACTTTTAGGCACATCCACCCCAGGGAGATGGGTTTTCTGCTGCAGTCCATCCCTGGCAGGTCCTGGCAGAGCTCTCCATGCTCTGAAAGAGGACTTCTCACTGAAGAGCTGCCTGTCCCAGCATGCTCACCCTGTTGGCCTTTTCCTGCTCTTTTTACAGGACCTGTCATTCCTTCCAGTATGAGGTGTCCCCACCGGCAGAGAGGTGGTCAAGCACAGAGCAGCTCCTATCAAATTTCATTCTTGCATCTTCAGCAGATTTCCTATACAGACCTGCAGTAATTTATCAGTCAGTTCTTTCTGAGAAAAGAGGTGGGAGCTTGAGATGGGAGCGGGGACCATGGTTTGTGCATTTGAACTCTTCATCTGTTTTATTATTTAATTCCATTGCTGTGCAGATCCTCTTAGAGTGCCATTTTAATGGTGACGGCTCTTACAGAAACTGTCTCTGGTGTTCAGAAAAGGGCAACAAAACTCACCAACTTTCGTTTGAAAGCTGGTTCCCCTGGGTGAATAATAAAAGTGGAGAGACCCTGACCCACAAACCTGTCTCTTGCCCTCCTTGGATGTTCATCGAGTTTTACCTTAAAAGAACAGAGGGGAAACCAGCTGCTGGCACCTATGAAATATTCTCCGGTTCTGTTCCCTACGTCAAGCCTCCACCACTGCGCTCTCCCGGCTGCCCCTCGTGCAGCTCTGAGACCGGTTTTGGAATCTGGAGAGCTGCATGAGGCTTCTTCAGGTTGGTGAGTGGTGAGGCTGTGAGCTGTGTTCAGTTCGATCTTCCTTTGATAGCGAGAGCTTCTAAAGCATCCTGATCTTCAGCTGCACTTTGGTTTTTGAAGATGACCTTCAGAACATTAGCTGATAATGCGCTGATGTTTGAGGACCTCCAGCAGGCCACATCCTGATTGCCTTCCCTCTTCCCTGACGGGAAATATGAACGTGTACACACAAAAACGCTCACTCGCAGGCTTACTCCTATGATGGCCAGCTTCCAGAACCTCTCAAGGCTGACAAGACTAACCCTAAATACGCTCTTCATGGAAGGTGCTGGACTTGAGCTGGATTTTGTGATCATAGGGCAATGAGGTCTGGAGACAGAATGAAGGCAAAGGCCGGTGCCACCAATGCACCTGCATCCAGCCCACAACTTGATGCACTGAAGCTATAGTGCTTTAAAGTCATTCTTTGAGCTTTTAAAATGTGTCTCCTGCCTAAGCTGTTCCTGGCCTCATACACCTGACGTGTAAATCCTTCTGCATGAAAGAAAGATCAAGCGAGCATCAGTCAGCGGCCACTGCCCTTAGACAAATGGAAGCTCCTCGCTCCTGGTAGGTTTCAGGTGGATGAGCCCTAAAGGTGGGAGGACGGTGGATGGAGAAGCGAAGATATCCCAGAGCCTCATCCTTCACACATATGCAAGAGCGCTGTACCCACACACTTTGCCCACCCTCTTCCCCTGCATTCTCCTGAGATTTGACAATTCTTGAGAGCATCAAAGTGTGCAGGAGAGATGGAATAGGACTTAGCAGTCCTGATACAAACAGTGAGCTCAAAGCCAGTATGTGGTCTGGACTGAAATATGTTGTTATTTAAATTTTCAGGTCCCTCTATGTATCTCCTGACCCTGCCCTCAGCTTCCTACAGTGAGAACACGGGCACTTCAACAACATGAGAGTGTTTACTGCTTTTATTTGTGTGCAAGTTAAGGTCAGGAAAAGACCACGGATGAATGGGGCTATATAGAAAGCAAACTATAGTTACCAAAGGAGATAGAGGGGAAGGGGAATCAGGAGTTTGGAATTAATGTATACACACTACTGTATATAAATATGTAAACAAAAAGGCCTACCATATAGCGCAAGGAACTAGACTTAATATCTTAAAATAACCTATAACAAAAAACTAAAAAAGAATATATAAATATATGTATATATATATATGAGACTGGCAGGTTACAGTCCATAGTGTCACAAAAAGTCAGACATGGCTGAGCAACTAAGCACAGCATATACATATTATATATATATATATATATATATATGTGTGTGTGTGTGTGTGTGTGTGCATACACTTATATATATGCACATATGCTGTTGCTTCAGCTGTGTCCAATTCTGCAGGACCCTAGGGACTGTACCTGCCAGGCTTCTCTGTCCTTGGGATTCTCCAGGCAAGAATACTATAGTGGACTGCCATGCCCTCCTCCAAGGGATCTTTCCGACCCAGGGATCGAACTTGTGTCTCCTACAATGCAGGCGAATTCTTTACTGCTGAGCCGTCGTGGAAGCCTATATATATAACTGGAATCACTTTGCTGTACACTTGAAAGTAACATAACATTGTAAATTAACTATACTTCTTAAAAAAGTAGATATAAGTCAATAAACATAAGAAAGAAAGAGAAGCTGATGATTTGCTGGCATTCACCCCGAATCTGATCTGGGCTTCTCTGGTGGCTCAGCTGGTAAAGAATCTGTGCGCAATGTGGGAGACCTGGGTTCGATCCCTGGTTTGGGACAATCCCCTGGAGAAGGGAACAGCTACCCTTTCCAGTATTCTGGCCTGGAGAATTCCATGGACCGTGCAGCCCATGGGGTCGCAAAGAGTCAGACACGACTGAGCAAGTTTCACTTCACCCTGTATCTGATCTACCCTGAGATTTATGAGATACTTTCTCTTCGAGAGTCTCTCTTGGAGAAAGCATCTCCTCTCTGAGGGGTATGCTGTGTGGCTCTGTTGGGAGGCTTGGGCTGCTTTCCTGGAATCAGGGAGCTGGAAGGGATCTCAAAGCTTATTTCATCTACTTCCCTTCCTTAACAGATGAGGAAATTGACAAATCTTTTCATCTGTGCTTTGAACTCATGATTTCACTTAATCCTCTCAGTGACCCTCTAAAATGGGCTCTATGACTCCAAACTATAGGGCAAGAAGCTAAGTACCAGAGAAATGAAAAATCTTGCCCACAAAGATTGTTAGCAGTGGGGTGAGAGATTGACCCCAGGTACATTGATTCTCAGTCTAAGGTCTTTCCACCTTAATTAGGGGTCACTAAATGTTAGTCTAAGAACCCATGCTGATGCTTGATAATATTTTCATTCATCTGTGACAAAATATGAAACATATACATATGTCCACACACGCTTGCCAACTTTCTTTCTTGGAAAACCTATTTTTATGATGAGATGATGTCTTTCCTACATTTTTTCATACAGTTTTCTTCTTCATAAGATTACAGTGATAATAGCTGGAGATGGTTGATATATTTTTCTGGCAATTGCATGACAGTCCTCAATGTTCCTAAAAATCAAAAATCCCCAAACCCGGAAATACAGTATTCTACTACGCCATTCAATTTATTGGCAAAAGTGATCAAAGGTTTTCTACAAGTATTTGACTCATCATCTCGTCAAGCAGCCATCACCATTCTATACCTCAGCACCATGGGGGTAAGACCCTCCTCTCAAGGAGCTGAAAACTCCTGCATTCTGAGGCTTGTGCATTCTGAGGAACAAGGAAAGTCCCAGGGATGCCATCAGATATCTGTGAGGAAGGGGAGGATTTTAGCTCTCACTGAATCTTGAGGGCTTAGGCAGTAGACAGGTGGGTCTGACCCTGAATTTGGTCATTCCTTCCGGTCTCCAGGGCCAGATAGGAGAGACGAGGCAATGCGTCATGTGCCTGGCACTGCTCTCCTTGCCCCAGGTGGGGACGTGTAGCAGCGAGCAGGAAGGATGCTCTGCAGTGCGCCGCACTGGGTGCTAGGGCCATTACTTAACAGGTGTGTGATCTTGAGCAAGTTTCTTTTTGAGCTTTACAGTGTTGTTAAGACAATAAAATTATATAGCTTGGACAAAGCACCTAATTCAGGAATCGTCCGTATCGAAATGCCCATTAGTGTTCCTTTCTGTCTCCTTTTGCTCACATCGCCTTCCTGCTTTGCCTCTAGGGGCAAAACTGTGAACCGTTGTGTCCTCGGTGACCTCATGTCTACACTCATGCACCTTTGGGTCCTTCCAGCTGGGGAGATTGCTTTTTGATATCTAAAGTCACAGTGAGTGCTTCAGGGTTTATGATGAAAGGTGCTTAAGCAAGGGAAAGAATTCTAGCAGTGGTATTCCAGCCTTCCTGACACCCAGCTGTTGGGTCCCAGCTGCCCCCATGCAGGCAGGAGGCAGGTGCCAGTGCCAGGCTTGGGCCGGGCACCAGAGCCTCTGCTGTCATCGCCCATCTTTCTCTTGCTCTGTGCACTTGGAGTTACAGCTGACACCTGGGATGTCACATTCTGACATATGAGGCTATGGGGGTCAAGTGGGGCAGGGGTGGGGGCGAGCACTTGGCTTTCACAGCCAGGTACATGTCAAACCAAATTCCACTCATGATTGGGTGTCAAGCTTGGACTGAGAACTGATTTGGATCAGAGCGATCTGCTGAAGTCAAATGACAACGTTTGTCTGGCTGGGGCTTATTGGACAGGACGTGCTCCCCAGCAGGTCCCAGGGACAGAGGCTTCAGCGACAAAGCTGGGTGGAAGGCAAGTGGCGGTGCTTGATCCTCCTTCATCTTGTCTTCAAATTTGTCGCAGCTCGTGTTTGCTGACATTTGAGCAGATCGTACTTATGCAAATGGGCTATTTTGCTTTATTTTGAGTCTCCTACATGCATGAAGACTACTAACTGTCACAAAGGCTTTCTTTCCACAGTGGTGGCTAACATCACGGTCACTCACCCAGTAGCAAGGGAGAGGCCTGGCAGGAGAGGAAGAGTGTTTAATATTGATGTGAGTCCTGAATAAATGAGGATTCGTAAGACACTGTTAGATGATGTTCAATAGCATAGGCTTTGAACTCAGACAGGACTGAGCCTGAATCTTTGCACTGATCCTTATTATTATTAGCTGCATGACCCTGAGAAATTTGAAACTCCCTGGGCTTCAGTTTTTACATCCATAAAATGGTGACCTAACAATATATACTGCATGGGAGTATCTTGAGGATTAATTGAAAATGCATGCAAAGCTGTTTGCAAAAGGCCTGGAAAAAAGTACAGTCTTGGTGTTATTATGAGAAGATTCTAATCTATTGCCCCTTTAGTTTTGCCAGTTTATTAGGATTCTTTGTTTTGTCATCTGTACAAATAGGATGAGCAAACTCTGGGAGACAGTAAAGGGCAGGGAAGTCTGGTATGCTGCCGTCCGTGGGGTCGCAAAGAGCTGGACATGGCTGAGCGACTGCAGAGCAAGGAGGATAATCAGAGGGTGCCAGAAGAAAGAAAGTAAGAGGAGGCCCAGCACTTGGGGAATTGGAGAAACCCTGGAAGCAACTCGCCCACTTTAGGAATGTTTCTAGAGGGATGTTCGGCCCTAGGAATTTCTGCAGTAAATTCTACAGGATTCATGATAATTGTCATAGAGTCTAGTTGTGTTTCTGGAAACGTAAAGGAGAGAGAGGAGGACAACTGAAGTGTGAGCTCATGAGAGGACATTAATCACCATTAAAACCAAAACAGTTCTCTTGCTTTCTCCAAACGAATATAGAAAGATAATAAACGATATTAGATTGAAAGGATGCCTTTAATATCTTTGACCATGAAGTGAGGGAATGGGGAACAACTGAGGGGAAGTAGCCAGCCAGGGACCTCCAGAAATTTCCCCATCTTTTCCTTTGGAGGACAGCCCATGGGGTTGCAGCAACCTTATATCAGCGACTCTAAGATAATGAATGGCAGGCAGCATAGGCAGTTTGCCAAGAGGCCAAAGTAAGGAAGGTGAAACTAGAGGATCCCTGGGTGCCACTGCTGAGAGAAAGGCCAAACTCAGATGAGAGGTTATGATCTAGATTGAGATAAAGTGCAAGTCTTCCACTATTGGAGAGTCCAAAATGGATGCCATATGGAGTCAGCTTAATTTTTTTTAATGAATTTTATTATGAATATTTTTGACATGTCCACAAGTTCAGAGTACGATGTTACCTATAACCCAGTTTCAATAGCTACTTTGTTCCACATGTGCTTCATTTTTTACCCCCTTTTAATCTTTCTGATAATTCATTTATCCACAGTTTTCTTACACAGTACAATCTGAAGTGTCTACTGGCTGTAGCAATTATTAATTGAGAAGATTCAGTCTTGCATTTAAAGAACTACAAAACTAAACTGAAAACATTAAAGATAGATTCGATCCCTGGGTCAAGAAGACTCCCTTGGAGGAGGGATAGCAACATAATTCAGTATTCTTGCCTGGAGAATTCCATGGACAGAGGAGCCTGGTGGCTACAGTCCACAGGGTTGCAAAGAGTGGGACACAACTGAAGCAACTTAGCACTCACGCCCTCTGCATATAAAGTTAAATAAGCAGGGTGACAATGTACAGCTTGATGTACTCCTTTCCCAATTTTGAACCAGTCAGTTGTTCCATGTCTGGTTTTGCTGCTTCTTGGCCTGCATACAGGTTTCTCAGGAGACTAGTAAGATGGTTTGGTACTCCCATCTCTGGAAGAACTTTCCACAGTTTATTCTGATCCATACAATCAAAGGCTCTAGCATAGTTAATGGAGCAGAGTAGATATTTTTCTGGAACTCCCTTGATTTCTGCACGATCCAATGGATGTTGGCAATTTGATCTCTGATTCCTCTGCTTCTTTGAAACTCAGCTTGTACATCTGGAATTTCTCGGCTCACATACTGCTGAAGCCTAGCTTGGAGGATTTTGAGCATAAACTTGCTAGCATGTGAAATGTGTGTGTGTTAGTTGCTCTGTCATGTTCGACTCTTTGCGACCCCATGGAGTGTGGCCCGCCAGGCTTCTCTGTCTATGGGATTCTCCAGACAAGAATACTGGAGTGGATTGCCGTTCCCTTCTCCAGAGGAACTTCCCAACCCAGGGACTGAACCCTGGTCTCCCGCATCACAGGCAGGTTCTTTACCGTTTGAGCTACAGGGAAGTCCTAAAAGGATTGACAGTGATGGGATTCGAACCCACACCCCCGAAGAGACTGGAGCCTTAATCCAGCGCCTTAGACTCTCAGCCATGAGTACAATTATACGGTAGTCTGAGCATTCTTTGGGATTGGAATGAAAACTGACCTTTTCTGGTCCTGTAGCCACTGCTAAGTTTTCCAAATTTGCTGACATATTGAGTGCAGCACTTTAACAGCATCGTCCTGTAGGATTTTAAAAGCACAGCTTGAATTCCATCACCTCCACAAGCTTTGTTTACACTAATGCTTCCTAAAGCCCACTTAACTTCAGGGAGGTGACCACATCATCATGGTTATCCAGGTCATTAAGATCTGTTTTGTATAATTCTTCTGTGTATTCTTGCCACCTTTTTTTAATCTCTTCTGTTTCTGTTAGGTCCTTACTGTTTCTGTCCTTTATTGTGTCCATCCTTGCATGAAATGTTCCTTTAATATCTCTAATTTTCTTGACAAGAACGCTACTTTTTATCATTCTATTGTTTTCCTCTATTTCTTTGCACTGTTCACTGAAGAAGGTCTTCTTATACCTCTTTACTGTTAGCTGGAACTCTGCATTCAGTTAGGTATATCTTTCCCTTTCTCTCATGTCTTTTGCGGAGAAGGCAACAGCAACCCACTCCAGTACTCTTGCCTGGAAAATCCCATGGATGGAGGAGCCTGGTAGGCTGCAGTCCATGGGGTCGCAAAGTCGGACACGACTGAGCGACTTCACTTTCACTTTTCACTTTCATGCACTGGAGAAGGAAACGGCAACCCACTCCAGTGTTCTTGCCTGGAGAACCCCATGGACGGGGGAGCCTGGTGGGCTGCCGTCTATGGGGTCGCACAGAGCCGGACACGACTGAAGCGACTTAGCAGCAGCAGCATGCCTTTGGCTTCTCTTCTTTCCTCAGCAATTTGAGTCCTCAGACAGTCATTTGGCCTTCTTGGATTTCTTTTTCTTTGGAATGGTTTTAGTCATTGCCTCCTGTACAATGTCAGAAACTTCTATTCACAGTTCTTCAAGCGCTCTATCTTATCTACTCCCTTGAGTCTATTCATCTCTACTGTATAATCCTAAGGGATTTTAGTTAGGGCATACCTGAACGGGCTAGTGATTTTCCCTACTTTCTTCAATTTAAGCCTAAATTTTGCAATCAGGAGCTCATGGTCTGAGCCACAGTCAACTCCAAGTCTTGTTTTTGCTGATTACACTGAGTTTCTCCATCTTCAGCTGCAAAGAATATAATCAATCTGATTTCTGTATTGACCATATGATGATGTCCAAGTATAAAGTCATCTCTTGGGTTGTTGGGAAAGGGTGCTTACTTCAACCAGCATGTTCTCTTGACAAAACTCTGTTAGCCTTTCCCCTGTTTCATATTGTACTCCAATGCCAAACTTGCCTATTATTCTGGATATTGCTTGATTTCCTACTTTTGGATTCCAACCCCTAATGATGAAAAGGACATGCTTTTTTGGTGTTAGTTCTAGATAGTGTTGTAGGTTATCATAGAATTAGTCAGATTCAGCTTCTTCAACATCAATGGTTGGGGCATAGACTTGGATTACTCTGATATTGAGTGGTTTGCCTTGGAAACAAATCCAGATCATTCTGTCATTTTTGAGGTTCCACTCAAGTACTGCATTTCGAATTTTTTCGTTGACTCTGAGGTCAACTCCATTTCTCCTAAGGGATTCTTGCCCACAGTAGTAGACATTATGGTCATTTGAATTAAACTCACCCACTCCCATCCATTTTAGTTCACTGACTCCTAAGATGTTGATGTTCACTCTTGCCATCTCCTGCTTGACCACATCCAGTGTATCTTGATTCGCGGACCTAAAATTCCAGGTTCCTATGCAGTAATATTCTTCACAGCATCAGACTTTCCTTTCACCACCAGACACATCTGCAGCTGTCATTTCCACTTTGGCCCCCCTCCCTTCACTCTTTCTGGAGCTAGTAGTAATTGCCCTCTGCTCTTCCTCAGTAGCATAGTGAACATCTTTGCACCTGCAGACCTGATCTTCCAGTGTCATATCATTCATGGGGTGCTCTAGGCAAGAATACTGGAGTGGGTGCCATCTCCTCCTCCAGTGAACCATGTTTTGTTAGAACTCTTCACTATGACCTGTCCGTCTTGGGTGGTTGTGCGTGGCATGGGTCATAGCTTCACTGAGTTATGCAAGTCCCTTCACTATGACAAGACATGATCCATGAAGGAGATGAAAAATTGTATAAGCTCAATATAAGCACAAGAAATGCCTGCACATATTCCTACTGAAGTAAGACATTTTTGTAACTTGGCTATCCAAGTAAAGATCTGCATGGAAGGAAGAAAATGCTGTGCTGCTTGAGTTTACACTGATTTTTTTTACAGGCGAGGCATGTTGGCACAACCAGGAATTGATATAACCTTCATATACTGTGTCTCTGTACAGAATCATTTCATTTTTCCTGTATCTTCCTTAAGTTTAGTAACTGACCAAGTCAAAAGATATACTCCCTTTGAAAAAAGTCTGGACAGGGAAAAAGAAAAAATTTAGGAATAGTTGTCACTGAAGGTGAATGGCATCTTTGACATTCCAGATTTAGCCAAAAGTCATCAGGTTGGATTTGGATAGCTGAACACTGCTGATATTTGTGCCTTCAGCAAATTCTATATTTGATTCTCTCATCCCAAGGGCTTTTGTAAAACAGCATCATATCAGGAACAGAACTGCAGTCAGCCTCCTAGTCATTATGATGGAATAAATGGTAATACATATCACACCCAGCAATGAAAAGGCCAGTGAGTGGAGGGGAAGGATGGGGTGCAATCACTTTTTTCACAATTTATCCATTGCTTCTGACTGTATGTTCTGGCTGAACTTTTATTTTTTATATCTTATAAAATTTCAGAAGGTAACCTTATTTTTCAGATATTAAACATATTCAGAGGAATGAACCCTTGGAGTTATATAATTCTTGTTTTCATAGGAGCTCAGATATGAGCATATAAATATATCAATAAATACATATATACAGAGAGAGTGATAATAAAATCTGTTTTTTTAAAGTCTGTCAATTATGAGTCTTTATTTATTAACAACTTAGTGCATGTACAAAATACTGCTCATTGTTCTTTGAAAAGATGAAGAATAGACTATGACCAATACAGGGAATGTTAAAGGGTAGTAGTTGTCAGATCAATACAAAAAGAACTGTTTCATAACTACAGTTTGTCTGTGATGGGGTAGCCTTGGCTCTGCTTCTTCCTGGGTTCTTCTGCCTTATGCACCAAGGTACAAGCTAGAAACTTGGGTATCATTCATTACTTCTGCCATTATCTACCCATAGCACATGCACATTACTGCCAAATTCTTACTATTTAGCCACTAAGTCGTGATGGAATCTATTGTTATCTGGCCTCCCTCATTGTCCTCTTTGTCAAGTCCCTCCTCCCAGCTTCCGCAGGGTCTCCCAGATTCCTTCTCATCCTCTTCTAACCCGTCACCCACACTGCTGCTCTTTGGTGCTCATTAGAAACCGCAGATTTGATTCGTTCTGTACGCTAAGTCGCTTCAGTCGTGTCCAACTCTTCAAGACCCTATGGACCATAGCCCATCAGGCTCCTCCATTCATGGGGTGTCTCTCCCTCAAAAATCATCAACGATTCCTTTCATCTTCAGAATACAATCCTAACTCATCAGCACGGGATAGACTTTTCCAGCGTAGCTCTTGTGCTGTCAACATTCCTTCAGCCGCAATCTGTCCTCCAGCCACCCTGGACACCTGTAGCATGACTCACATGCTTGCTGAATGTTGAGTACTTCCGCCCTCTTCCAGCTATCTGAATTATCTCCACTTACTCCTCTACTGTCCCTCTTTGTTGTCAGACTCACTTCAAGAGCCAACACACTCTCATCTTCCCTCGGAATCCTGTTTGAGTCCCCCTCCATCCCAGCTGGTTCCCTTTTCACACTGCCTAGAAACTTGTGCATATACATTTTACAGCATTCATCACATTTGATTGTAACTGTCTGTCTACATATGTGGCTCTCTGTGTCATGTTGGATCAAGTTCGCTATTGCTAGTGAACCCCAAATAGATGACCTATGACACACCTCAGGGCTTCCCTGGTGGCTCAGACAGTAAAGCGTCTGCCTACAATGTGGGAGACCCGGGTTCGATTCCTGGTTCGGGAAGATCCCCTAGAGAAGGAAATGGCAATCCACTCCAGCACTGTTGCCTGGAAAATCCCATGGACAGAGGAGCCTGATAGGCTACAGTCTATGGGGTCGCAAAGAGTTGGACACGACTGAGTGAGACACATCTCAAGAATACAGAATAAGAGAATTAAGAATCAAGTAAGCGGGTAAACAAAGACCAAAGTCTTCCCTACTTCTGAGTGTCTGAATTTCTCTGATCCCAAGACCCCATAAGATACTGAAGTTCATTGTAAATATCAGAAATAACCTGTTATTACAGTCTTATCATAGAAAGTTGAATTCTTAATGCCTTTGAAATATATTATTCAGCAATATAATTTGTATGATACATATTGATCATGTTACTGTTTTTACCATGCAACACTTCTGCCCAACTATGTGTATGAGGGAAACATTTCCTTATGACATCTCTGGCCAAGGTAACTGGAAAAATCCAGTCCCACCTTATTCTACCTATAGTAATTCTACTGGGGACTTGTTATATTGTTATTAGAACATGGTTTTCAAAAAAAAAAAGATGGTTCTAATTAAACTCTACTATTTACAATTGTAATACACTGTAAAAGTTACCTAATATTCTTGAATATGATTGTCCTCAACCAAAAATGGGGCTTTCCTGCTGTCTCAGACTGTGAAGAATCGCCTGCAATGCAGGAGACCTGGGTTCAAACCCTGGATCAAGGAGATCCCCTGGAGAAGGGAATGGCAACCCACTTCAGTATTCTTGCCTGGAGCATTCCATGCACACGGGAGACTGGCAGGATATAGTCCATGGGATCACAAAGAGTTGGACACAACAACAACCACCAAACTGGTTGTTGTTAAGGATTAAACAAGATAATGTATAGAAAGTGCTTCCCAAAGAACTTGGTACATAGGAAGCATTCACAAAAATATTATTGTTGCCATCATTATCAAAGAGGAAAACTAAGAAAAATCACTTCCAAGAGGTTGGCTCCTCATGCTCACAGGAAGGCAGAAAGGACAATGGTTTTTGATGAATCTTTTGAAAACTGACACTTCAGCTCCATGACTGAGCACACACTGTAGTCTGCCAGAGCTGAATGCAGGCTTAGAATTTTCCTCCAATGGTCTTGGTGGTATTGATATTATCAGTATTGGAATCTAGGTCTCCAAAGGGTCAGACAATTCTGAGACTCACCGGGCAACATCTTAAAAGGCGGTGAGCGAAGTGGAGGAATATGGAAAAGGAAGGAGAGAGAAGGAAGCTGCTGAGGCTTCCAGCCCCCTGAGAGATAAAGATGATGGGATCTCAGCCATACCCTTAAATAATAGTGATGGGAGAGAAAAGCTGACAGTTCGTGACATGTGACATGTAGCTTTTCTTGTGACCCAGAGACTAGATTTGTTTCTAAATGGGAAGAACTTGCATGGTGACATCAGGAGCGGTTTCTGATGCAGCAAGTAGCTCGCATCCCCTTCACAGAGGCCAGTGGCCAGAGGGAAAGAAGTTATTCAGAGAACTGGAGTCTTGCCTTGAATACTAAACTGATAATACATTATTAAACTTTCCTTGAGCCATTCACCATACCCTTTCTGGCACAGAAATTTCCCTCGGTCAAAAAAAAAAAAAAAAAAAAAAAAGCAGTCTCTGAGGTTTTGAATTTACCAAACAAATTAAAGTCTTCTTAGATAAGAAGTTGCTTTCACTTTACAGAAGAATTCACCAAACTCTGTGAGAGTTGTTTGCTGTTTTTTTTCTTTTTTACATAATAAATTTACCTAATACATTTTCAATATAAGTCAATATCTTTTATCATCAAAATGCACACATTCTTTTTTCTTTTTTTTAAAGAAATATTTTAATTTATCTATTCTTTTTTTTTTTAACTATACAATATTGTATTGGTTTTGCCATACATCAACATGAATCCACCACGGGTATACACATGTTCCCCATCCTGAACCCCCCTCCCACCTCCCTCCCCATACCATCCCTCAGGGTCATCCCAGTGCACCAGCCCTGAGCATCCTGTATCCTGCATTGAATCTAGACTGGCGATTCATTTTTTATATGATATTATACATGTTTCAATGCCATTCTCCCAAATCATCCCACCCTCTCCCTCTCCCACAGAGTCCAAAAGACTGTTCTACACATCTGTGTCTCTTTCGCTGCCTTGCATACAGGATTATCGTTACCATCTTTCTAAATTCCATATGTATGTGTTAGTATACTGTATTTGGTGTTTTTCTTTCTGGCTTACTTCACTCTGTATAATAGGCTCCAGTTTCATCCACCTCATTAGAAGTGAAATGCATTCTTTTTAGTGGCTGAGTAATACTCCATTGTGTATATGTACCACCGCTTTTTTATCCATTCATCTGCTGATGGACAGGTCTAGGTTGCTTCCATGTCCTGGCTATTATAAACAGTGCTGCGATGAACATTGGGGTGCACGTGTCTCTTTCAATTCTGGTTTCCTCGGTGTGTATGCCCAGCAGTTGGATTGTTGGGTCATAAGGCTGTCTATGGGGTCGCACAGAGTCGGACATGACTGAAGCGACGCAGCAAGGCAGTTCTATTTCCAGTTTTTTAAGGAATCTCCACACTGTTCTCCATAGTGGCTGTACTAGTTTGCATTCCCACCAGCAGTGTAAGAGGGTTCCCTTTTCTCCACACCCTCTCCAGCATCTATTGCTTGTAGACTTTTGGGTAGCAGTCATTCTGACTGGCATGAAATGGTACCTCATTGTGGTTTTGATTTGCATTTCTCTGATAATGAGTGATGTTGAGCATCTTTTCATGTGTTAGCCATCCGTATGTCTTCTTTGGAGAAATGTCTGTTTAGTTCTTTGGCCCATTGTTTGATTGGGTCATTTATTTTTCTGGAATTGAGCTGCAGGAGTTGCTTATGTATTTTTGAGATTAGACCTTTGTCAGTTGCTTCATTTGCTATTATTTTCTCCCATTCTGAAGACTGTCTTTTCACCTTGCTTATAGTTTCCTTTGTTGAATGCACACATTCTTCACCTCTGCAGTCCCTATGTGGGGATTCCAGATTGGGAAAAGCAGACCCCAGTGTGCATGATTTCCGTACGTGAGTGGTCATGACATTCATTATCCCTGCAACAAGTTGAAAGCAACTTGAACATCAATGAAAAGGAGAAATTAAAATAGGAATATCAAGTTACAGAATGTTTCATAAGCTATTATAGAGAATAAACATGAGTTGTATGTATTGGCCTGCTGCTGCTGCTGCTGCTGCTAAGTCACTTCTGTCGTATCTGACTCTGTGTGACCCCATAGACAGCAGCCCACCAGGCTCTCCCGTCCCTGGGATTCTCCAGAGAGGTGTCCAAATATATAATTTAAGAGGTAAAATGCAAATTTCAGAGTAATATATAAGTGCAAAGGAAAGGGTATAAAGAGTGCCCCCAAGCTGCTAATATTGAGTATTTAAGGAGGTGTATGGTAATTAACAGGTAAAGTAGATTATTTATTCAAACTGGAATAAATGAAGTTAGGCAAGGTTACTTCAGGACTAACAAGTAGGAAAGGCAGGATACAAATTTATTGACAGTACTTTGAGTCAATGCATAGTACATGTGATTTCATGTAATCCTTATAATTCAGTGAAATAAATATTTGTAGTCCCATTTTACAGGTGAGATGAAGAAACTGAAGCTCAGATAGACTAGATGATTTGTTTTAACATAAATAGTAAGAACTAGAACAAAGAATTTAATCTGAGTCTGTCTGTCTTTGAAGGCTATTTATTTCCACAAGCCCAATTTTATTTATTTATTTTTTTTCATGGTGCTTTATTATTTATTTATTTATTTATTTATTTTTACTTTATTTTACTTTATAATACTGTATTGGTTTTGCCATACATTGACATGAATCCACCACGGGTGTACATGCATTCACAAGCCCAATTTTAAAAGTAATTTCTTTGAAAAGTATAGATTTCTTTCTACATGGCTTTTATAGGTATGAATAAAGAATATTCTTTTCTAGTTTGTTAAATGTCTTACATATCTGAAGAAGAAACTCACTGAAACTAACAATTTTATGTTTAGATTTTTCTTACTACCTTGTCATGAACCTTTCTCTATAGATCTAACAATGAAATTGCATTAGCTGATTATTGTTTTACTATGCAATTTCATTGTTAGTTGTATAGAGGAAGGTTCATGACAAGGTAGCGAGAAAAATCTGGACATAATTCATGCCTACTTCATGCCTTGAGAACCCACAGCTGGTCACCAGGAATGCTATGATCTTTTTGTTCTTTGTCTTCCACTTCCCCCTTTTGTCTGTTGGGCACCCTGAGGTCCGAGCAGGGGAAGGAAGTTAGTTGAAGAGGAGTAGACTTTCAGGCCGCTGGTGCCACAGTAAACCTTTCTTGACTAGCCTTGACTCTCTAGGCTGTTCACTCCATAGCTCTTACTTACTCTCCCCTGTGTGTGTATGCACACTCAGTCATGTCCGACTCTTGGCGACCCCATGGATTGTAGCCCGCAGGTCTCCTCTGTCCATGGAATTCTTCAGGCAAGAATGCTGGAGTGGATTGCCTTTTCCTTCTCCAGGGGATCTTCCTGACCCAGGGATTGAACTCATGTCTCTTATTCACTGTATTGGCAGGCAGATTCTTTACCAGCTGAGCCACTGGGGGAAGCAATGTGAAAATCCCTGTCATGTCTGACTCTTTGCAACCCCATGGACTATACAGGCCATGGAATTCTCCAGGCCAGAATACTGGAGTGGGTAACTGCTCCCTTCCCCAGGGGATCTTCCCAACCCGGGGATCGAATCCAGGTCTCCTGCATCGTGCACAGATTCTTTACCAGCTGAGTCACAAGGGAAGCCCAAGAATACTGGAGTGGGTAGCCTACCCCTTCTCCAGGGGATCTTACCAACCCAGGAATTGAACTGGGGTCTCCTGCATTGCAGGCAGATTCTTTACTAGCTGAGCTACCAGGGAAGCCTTCTTGTAAGGTAATTCAAGCCCCGGGAATTTCCATAGGACCCTCTTGGTCATACGACACTCATTCATCCTTGCCAGACCACAGGGTGGTAGCATAGCTGGCCCCCTGCTATTGTTATCTCTCCTGATCTCACTACTGTGCATGGTAACAGCTGGTCTCCAGCTTTCTGAATTCTAGGAGGAGAGCAGGCATCAGTCATGAGTTTCACATACAATCGCAAAGACACCTTCCGTGGACCCTCCAAGACCCTTTCACCGCATCTCTTTCCTTCTGCCCTGCAGCCTTCTATACTTCCAAAATATCCAGTGGGTCAGTGAGAGACTTTTTCCACTTCCCACAGCACCCTCAGTCTCTATGCATATTTCTCTTGGGTCCTCATTAGTTGATCTGGAGGAAGGCAACTGGTAAAGGAAAGTAAATGGGTGAGAGACATCACTGTCTACCTTGCTAGTCTAAAAACCTTCTTTTAGGGAATCTCTAAGTCATCCATTTGAATTTCTGCATGTGTCTCATATTCTCTGCTGGCCATTGCTGGAGAGATGCTGCCTCCCTTGAGCATCTTTTGGCAAGATGTTTCTATTTCCTCTCTTTAAAGTGAGGAGTTACTTCTCATCTATCGTTCTTAGCTTTGGGGTTTGAGCCAACATTCCAGGATACTGGGGAAAGTTCCACTCAGCATCCTGTTATCTAAGAAAAAATGCCTTTATTTAGTTCAAGAATTCTTCAAAAAAAATTGAATTTCAAATCCTTCAAAAGAGAGAGCCAAGTCATAAAATCATAGACATTTTAGAGCTTAAAGAGATCTTCAAAGTAACTACCTTTTCATTATGTAGAAAATACATTCCAGAAAGAGCAATTGACTTACCCAAAGTCATGGCTTCAAGAGGTAGTTAAGGGTAATGATGGATCTACCGATAGAGTCCTCACTTGATAAAGGCAGAGATAGTGGAAAGTACTTTTTCGTTCGTTGTGATGCTTCTCTATCATTATCATCCTAAATTTATCATCGGGGGCATACTGGAAAAAATTTATGACTGAATGATGTTTTGAGATACCAAAATTATAGTAAAACATATTCATCTGGGACATAATGAAAAGAACCTGAAGCAATGGGAATTCTTACACATTCTTTATTTTGCTTTTATAAGGAAAGAGTAAGTGACATGTAAATAAATATCAAGGTCTTATCCAAAAAAGAAATGTTCAAGGTATGTCATTTCTTGATGAATTGGGTTACTGAAATTTCTATTTAAAAATTGAAATCACAAGCCTTCATATTTCTACAGTTTTTGCCACTTACAAAGAGCTTTTTACATACATCATCTGAAATTCCACACTGAGAAGTAAGGTTATATTAATGACCTCGAAGCACCGAGTGCCTTTTGAATTATTAAAGCAAGATGGAATTTTGTTCTGAGTAAATTAGCATTAAGTATGTTATTTAAAATAATCCTTCCACATATGATATTAGTGGATAAAAATTCTCAGCCAACTAGAATGTTCCAACAACTAAAGGACTTAACTTTCCCAGCCATTTTGAATATTGAACTGCTATTCTGATGCCTGGAGAAGAAAATGGCAACCTGCTCAATTATTATTCTCTGGAAAATGCTATGGACAGAGACGCCTGGAGGGCTACAGTCCATGGGGTCACAAAGGGTTGGACACAACTGAGCATGCATGCGCACACATTCTGATGTCCTTATGATGGGCAGACACTGTTGCCTGGGACAAAGTCCTCAAGTCTTTTCTTCTCCAATAGGTATCAAAACCCTTGAATTATATTCCAGAAATGTATCCTAAGAAAATAATTTGGCAAGCAATAAAGATGCCTTGTTAAGATATTCAGTGCTACACTATCTTATTATTTTCAATATTAGGGAAAAAATCAATATCTAATAAAATGGTAATGAGCTAAAAGATGTTACATGACAATGAAATGGAATTCTGTATAGTCAGTAAAACTGAGGTGTGGCATGTTATTTAGTGACATCGGGATGTGTTACTGCTATTTTGTTTAGTGAAAGATTTAGGCCTAAATGCGTATGGCAGAATTACAGTTGTGTTTTAAAGTTATTTATCTATAAGTTCCTGTGTGCCAGCAAGAATACTGCTGAGAATGGACACCTTTGGCTTCCTGCCTCTAAGAGTCTGTTTGTATGAGCTGATGAAACAGATATGATAACGCATGAGATCTTTATGCTTTGGACTGAAGGAAAGCTGGCGATGGAGATACCCAAGAAGATGAGATTAGGATGATTTCAATGACATGGACTCCATTCCAAAACCCAGCCAGAGTCTGGTTTTGAGACTCAACTGAGAAAAAAATTAAGAAGAGAAGCTGAAGACTGTGTTGGTAAAATTCAGCAGCCTCTGAGAACTCAGTGCTATCTCTTCAAGACATCAGCTAGGTAACAAAGTTTCAGAGGTGTGGGAGGAAGCCATCAGTCCACCCTGACCCCAACCTCCGACCCAGTTCTGGGTGGCACCAGCAGAGGAGTCATTACAGGGAGGGCAGCCACTTCACAGGTGGAGAGGAGGCTGGAGCAGAAGAGAGGTGAGTTCCCAAGCATATGTGACCTACATCATCACCCATCATCCCTGGAAAATACTATGACATGCCCTGAAGCAGAGCTGTAGTTCAGGCTGAGTAGGGGAGGGCTGGGATTTATCACAGTTTGTGTCTTAATCTGATGCAGCACTATTGACTTCTGAGGCCAGAGCATTCTTTGTTATCAGGGGCCATCTGTGCATATAGGACGTTTAGCAACAGTCCTGACCGCTATCCGCTAGATGGCAATAGTCACCTCTCAACTTGTGACCAAAAATATTTCCAGATATTGTCAAATGTCCGCTGGAGGCAAAATCTCCCCAGGCAGAGAACCCCTAATCTAATGTAACGCAACTGCAATCAAAGATTGCTGAGAATCACTGCATGAAAACTGCTAACGTTTGTTTAGTCTTTACCGTGCCCTAGGCCCTCTCCTAAGTGCTTCCAGTTTTAAACTTATGGTTCGTTCACAGCTGCATAAGGTGGGTTCCATACTTTATTTTACTGGTAAGGAGACTGAAAGCACAGAGGAGATAAGTAACTCTGCCAAGCTCGCATGCTATGATACTGCAGAGCTGATTGGAATGCACGTATTCTGGCTTCTGAGATCTTCCCGCAATACACTAACAATTGCGGACTTTCTGTATGACTACCATCTCTCCTTCTCCTTGTGGCCTCTTGTTGTTGTCATTGTTCTTTTCAGATACTTTCCAATACAAGAAATCACTTCGATTACTGATTAAGCGAGCGGTTCAGTAAGACCCAGTGTTGCAGGATTCCTGCCCTGAGTCCAGCTGGGTGATGAGCATATCCGAGCAAGGGCCCCCATGGATCTACTGCTCCATGATTCCGAGAAAGGATCGATAGCCAACGTGATGTTTTAAATATTTATTTATTTGTTAGGCTGTGTTGAGTCTTAGCTGCAGCACATGGGGTTTTCATTGTGTCATACGGTATCTTTCATTGGGGTACATGGACTCTCTAGTTGTGCACAGACTTAGCTGCTGCTCTGCGACATGTGGAATCTTGGTTCCCTGACCACAGATCAAACCCGGGTCCCTCGCATGGTGTAGGGAAAGAGCAAATTAGCCGAGATGGCGTCTTCAGGCTCTCCTGCCCCATGTTTTGTAAATAATGACTATGTAATAGCTGAGATCATTTATAGCCCTGTGCATGTGCGTCAGGAGGCCTTGCTTGGTCATGGGTTGCGTGCAGCTTGGGTATATTTGTACTCCACCTAGGAAGCAGTGGCGTTCACTGCTGCATAACGCCTGTGTCCATTGGGTAAGCCCCGAGAGGAGAGAATAGAGCATGTCTGCTGCTGCGACTGCTGTGGCAGCCAGGAGAGAATGCTGTTATGGCCGCTGTGGCAGCCAGGAGAGAGGCTGAGTTGTATCAGGTTATTCTATGGCTGCTGCTATGGCTTCTGCATCAGCCAGGAGAGAAGAAACGTGTCTGTAGTACCTGAGGCTCCTTGAGTCCCTTACCAGCCTCTTAGCTCACACCTGCCTACCCTGGGCTCAGCGAACAGTGCACACAATGAGATACAACAGGACAACTGGTATCACGAACAGGATGAAGAGCAATACAATTCTCAACCAGTGGACGACCAGGGAAGTCCTGGCCAATACGATTTTAAGCTAAAACTGAGAGCGGGGTGAGAGACTTGTCAGACGATGAGCCCTCGTGGTTTGCTAAATTGTCCTCTTCTCTCTCCTTATTGCCTGGTGCATGGGTTACTACCCAATCTGAGCTCCTGGCCCACCACCTACAGGCACCCCCCTTCAAGACCCACTGAGCTCTCTGGTGGACGCTGGTGCTGTTCCAGGAGGGCTGGTGGGGTGTGGGTGCCCTGGCTGGAGGCCGAGGCCCCAGGAAACAGAGGGCTGAGCCTATGGGCTGGGATCTGCATCCTTGTGCATTCAGCCTGGCTGAGGCAGGTGTTGGCTAGTGATCCCCACTACCCAGATAATTCTGAGGCTCTCAGCAGAGCATTTATTTAGCAGAGCCTGCCTGTCAGTCACTGTTGACGCTCACTCCTTAATAGCACTTCCCTTGTCATTTGCCTGGTGTCGCTTTTATCTTAAGTGAATTTAACAACGGTGAAAGGTGCCAGTTGGAGGTCCCCAGAGAGGAGCTTTGCCGGAAGAGCAGTTGGAATGAACATTTCTCCCATCAAATCACCTCCGCTGCCCCACCCCAGGAGGTAAGTAACCCCCTGACTGCAGGGTACCCCAGAGGCCCAGCTGAGCCAGTCCAGCTCTCCCCACAGCTCAGCTGGCATCCTTGAGGGAAGCCAGCCGCCTGAAGCACGACAAAACAGGGAGGCATCTTCCATTTGCTTTTTCCTTCATTTCCACACCCAGGAGTGTTTCAGGAGGAATTTAATCTGTTTCCGGTTCATTTACACTTAACTTGTCACAGGATTCTTTCCAAAAAGCCATTTGGTGTCCCGAGAGAACTAGTGAGCTTCTAAAACATATATCCACCTTAAAAAAATTTTTTTTTAAAATTTCCCAGGTTCAAAGCAATGTCTAAGAGGAAGAAAAACACCAATACAGTATACTAACACATATATATGGAATTTAGAAAGATGGCAATGACGACCCTGTATGCAAGACAGGAAAAAAGACACAGATGTGTATAACGGACTTTTGGACTCAGAGGGAGAGGGAGAGGGTGGGATGATTTGGGAGAATGGCATTCTAACATGTATACTATCATGTAAGAATTGAATCGCCAGTCTATGTCTGACGCAGGATACAGCATGCTTGGGGCTGGTGCATGCGGATGACCCACAGAGATGTTATGGGGAGGGAGGTGGGAGGGGGGGTCATGTTTGGGAACGCATGTAAGAATTAAAGATTTTAAAATAAAAAAAATAAAAAACTAAAAAATAAATAAATAAATAAAAATAATAAGATACACATGAATGTGAGACGGTTTTAAATTTCAAATCCAGTTAAGTTTCTAAGAGTGGCTCTGGGAAGCAGCCCATCTAGCAAATCGATGAATGACAGGTGAAAGCAGGTATCATTTTTGTCCTCTTAGAGCTGGGAGCTGATCTTGGGGTGTGAAATGAGTGAGCAGGAGAGGGAGGCAACAGAGGAAGCAAGAAGATAGAGAGTTGAATAATAATTCTAGTTGCCTGGTCCAGCCTCTTACTGTTTATTAGGCTCTGCACTAAGCATTTTGTATATGATTTCTTACAACAATTTGGGGGCAATGTTGAAGTTACCAGGAAAGAAGTTTCCCTATTTCATAGAGGAATAAACTCAAGTTTAGAAATTAAGTAAAATTTTCAGTTCACACAAGTAGTAACTGAAGCATCCAGAACTGAATCCAGTTCCATCTGAATTCAAATTAGCAACCCTGAAATGGGGAGAAAATACACAGAAAGCAGAAGAAAGGGGCAGTTTCATCTCCTTTGGAATGCCGCTCTGTGCTGGCAGTGGAGTGTAATACAATGCAGAGCCTCTTTTCCTGTTTCTGTACTTATTGCCTCAGAAAGCATGATGGGATGGAGGGTAAGCCTGGCTGATTTCTGTTCTTCTCCTTGTGTAGACTGTGCTTCCATGGAAAGAGCTTCCTTTCAGTTGCAGTGATAGGACACTGGCTCCTACTCATCCAGAAAACTAAGCCAGAGGAGGAGCTGGAAAGGGCTGTGTTCTGTGTGTTAGTCACTCAGTCGTGTCCAACTCTTTTTGACTCCATGGACTGCAGCCCACCAGGCTCCTCTGTCCGTGGGATTCTCCAGGCAAGAATACTGGAGTGGGTAGGCTTTCCCTTCTCCAGGAGGTCTTCCTGACCCAGGGATCGAACCCACACTTCCTGCACTGCAGGCAGACTCTTTACAGTCTGAGCCACCAGGGAAGAGCTAGGAAGGGCTGAGTGTTCTGACCTTTAGGTAAAATCTGACTTTACTCCAGAGGAGAACTGGGGACAATTTCCTAGGTACTGAGCCCAGTTACTTCTGGTGAAGCTTGTATTAAGACAAAATTCCTTTATATGTCCTGGAGACTAAAAAAGAAGAAACAAGTGTGCGAGTGTTTGTGTGTGTGTGTTGACGGAATATCTGTGGAAGCCACTGACAATTTCCAACGCTACCAGGACCTTAGTTGGCTTTTCCTGGTTGAGCAGCACTTTGCTTGAAGCCTTGTGTCCCACTCCGTTTAGTTCATGACGTGCTGAGGACCTCTGATGGCAATACTGTTGTACTTGATATTAAACACACCACAATGAGGAGAAAGCTATCACGTGTTTTGCTATTTTGCTAAGTGGCTTCAGTTGCGTCTGACTCTGTGCAACCCCATAGAAGGTAGCCCACCAGGCTCCCCGGTCCCTGGGATTCTCCAGGCAAGGACACTGGAGTGGGGTGCCGTTTCCTTCTCCAGTGCAGGAACGCGTGTTTACTTTGGTGGTTTTCTCCAGCACCACTGCCTTTTGTGTGATTTGCATAGATGACCCTGTATCTTTCCTAGGGTGAAGGCACTCATAGGCTCCCGGGTACTTCTTGTTTTCATCTGGTATTTAAATATGCACTACGCTCACTTTTGTTTCAAGAAGGACGTTTTACTAAATAAGTGTAGAACTCCCAAAAGAGATGAGGAAGTGCTAATATAGAGTGCTTAAGATTTGACCACAAGCCTGGCCACTCTAGAGAAAAGAGTCTTGTACGTTCATGCCTGAAGAAAGAAAAATTTGAGGGAATGGGAAAATGTGAAATGAAACCAAGACAGGGGCTTTCCCTGGGTCCCCAAGGCTCATAAATTATCTTCGGATGAAAAAGCTTGGAAGATGACATACCTCTATCCTCCTCCAGGAGCCGATGCTGGGATTAGATGTTACCAAAGATTGAAAAGTTCAAAGAAGAAGGAAAGATGTCAGTTTCAAGAGGCAGCAGCTATTTGGGATAGATGAGCCTTGATCAGCCTTCCTCTACTATTAGCTACCCTGGCATCTGTGGTCTACTGCACACAAAGCTATGTTTTACCACCACTGTTTCATGCGGACACCTGTTTCCATTCATCAACTGCCACTCAAAATCTCCCAAAGGCTTCCCCTTACCTGCACCCTGAGCTCCAAGCTTTTTCCCCAGCCTCAAAGTTGTTTTTCACTTTTACTCTCAACAATTCCTCAACAATGCACACGAGCACTCCATTCTATTAAAGCTGATATGTTTGTCACACAGGGTGATCCTCTGTCCTAGTTTGCCAGTGGAAGGGGTTCTCAGGACACAGGATTTTTGGTGCTAGATCCAGGAAAGTCCTGGGCAAGCTGGGATGAGTATGTTACCCTCTTTAAGTCACTCTTGGATGAGCAAATTTTGAGTTGTTCTGCTTCATACCTCTCATACTCCTCTTCTTGCTAGGAACACCACCTCTTTCTGTCTACCTACTAGAAACTTGTTCATCTGCCAAGATCCATCTCAAATTCTAGCTCCTGGGTGAATCTTTTCCAGGTCCCTCTTCATGACAAACCATTTCTATTTTCTTTGAAACCTTGTAGCTCTGATTACATGGGTGATTCAAAGGAAAGCAGTAGAGTGGTCAGGAGCATGGATTAATGAGGTAGGCAGGTATGCATTCTAAATCTGATGTGACAATTGCTAATTGAATACAGTTCTTTAACCTTTCTTTCTCAGTTTTCTCCTGGTGTGTGTGTGTGTGTGTGTGTGTGTGTGTGTGTGTGTGTGTGTGTGTGTGTGTGCAAGCAATGATAATATCTAGCTCTTTGGGAAGTTGTGAAGCTTGGGTGAAATAATATACGTAGCACCCGCATCATAGGCGGTATGTTAATATATGTACAGTGAATGTTACGGCTCTTTGGTTCCTTCATTCAATGAGGGTTATTTCTTGCATGCCTTCTACGCGTCCGATTCTGTTCCATGAAATGGACAATGTCCCCATCCTAAGGAGCTTAGATGCCAGCGGGGAAGGAAGGGAGAGCATAAACTACAAACTACGGCCGATGGTGTTAAGTGCTAGAAAAATAAGACAGAGCGGGGAGATAGTGAGTGCTTTGTATCAGGGTGATATGAGGGCCTCAAGCAAAGACTTGATGGAAGTGAGGGGTAGACCCATGCAGATATCTTGAGGAAAGAGGTATCCAGATGGAAGTGACAGCAAGCAAGCACAACATACCAATGGACCATCTTGGTGTTTTGGAGGCAACATGGCTGAGCAGAAGGGAAGAGGAGAGTGATAGCAAATAAGATTAAAAAGGTTATGAGGGAAGAACAGACCAGGAGAAACATAACTGAAGGGCTTTGGATTTTGCCCTGAATATGAAGGCAGGACATTGAGCTATTTTGATTAGAGGAATGAGACTTTTTGACTTCACATTTTAAGAATCATTCTTGCTGCTGGCATAGGATAGACTGTAGGTCGGCAAAGGTGGAACAATAGAAACCTCCCAGGAGACTGCTGCGGCTGGAAAGTGAATGAGAGAGGAAAGTAAGCTAGGTAGGCGGGACAGGTGAAGGTTATAAGAGTGCTAGAATCTGGCTATTTTGGGAAGTAGAGCCACTTGCCAATAGAGATTTGTTGGCCTCTATTCAGGAACAGCTCTCAGATTTTTGAAAAAAAGAATAGAGTTGCCATCAACTGGGATGAGGAAGACCAGGGACACCAGGTTGGGAATGAAGGCCAGAAGCTGAGCTACATGGTAAAGTGTGTGGAACCCATTAAACATCAGATGGGGATGCTGAGTTATGTTAACCAGGCAAGTCTTATTTACTCTCTTTCATGGTGATCTGGAATGGTTCAGGGGAGACTCCAAATTATTGGAGGGTAATTAAGGGTCCTTCCTCAAATCTACCTAGGAATACCATTTAACCAAAAGGTCAGATCCATCAGTTTGTGCATTCTTCTGAACCTCCTCCAGTTCGTAGAACAATACTAGGTGTAATAAATACCTGGTTTGTATTGGGTAGAGACAGCAGAAATTGAAGAGCAGGAACTTTGGATTTTATGAATATTTTAAAACAGAACCCTCATAACTCTAAGTCCTTTTTGTAAAAGAACGTGTTTCTCCACGTGGAAGCCTTTTGAAACACCTTGCACATTCTAGGGGCTTTCCTGGTGGCTCAAACGGCAAAGAATCTACCTGCAATCCCTGCGTTTGGAAGGTCCCCTGGAGAAGGGCATGGTGACCCACTCCAGTATTCCTGCCTGGAGAATTCCATGGACTGAGGAACCTGGCAGACCATGGGGTGCATATTCTACAGTCCCATGTGAAACCTTAGAGAGTGGCCAGGCGGGCGGCACTTTGTGGTGGAGACATTTACTACGTTTCCCAGAAACAAGAGAATAAAAGGCAGAAGATGAATGGCCTTTGCCTCTGAAACAGCTGCTGCTGCTCTTGCATCTGCATGGCCAGTTGATTTGGAGATTTGTGAAGAGAGCCTCTGAGCCCCAGGCTCCTGCCAAGTGAGTTTCCAGGATCATCCCACGGCAGGCGTTATCTTTCTGTGCCAGGTGCTGCAGAACAAATGCCCTGGGGCTAGACGATGAAATATCCTTTCTCCTAGAGGGAAATGCAGACACAACTTGGGTTCAGCCCAGAAGATCAAGGTCATCTTGTTCTGGAAAGTGACTTGGAGCTAAGTCAACAGCACTCATCCAAGTAACGATTACTGAGGGAGGTGCCTGGAATTGCTGTTATCGAAAGACCCTGATAATAACGCCAACTCTCCAGTATTTGCGACCACACGCCTGGAGGTGGAGGTGGGCATCATGGCAGAAGTTGATACAAGCAGTACATCATCCAGAAATGGAAAATAGTTCCCCTAGATGGTGAATGACATTGAGACCTTTCTGCCCTATTCAGTCCACCCTTGGCAGGTATGTTAGATACCAATTCATTTGCCATAGACCAGTTTTTTCTTTCCCTTCCAAATTAAAGTGTTCTCTAACAAGATGTCTAGGATCAAATAAATTTGGAAAAGTACAGGTTAACAAAATTAAATAGGTTTCTTTGTGCAGGGTTTGTCTAAACTCTCAATATGCTAACATGCGTTGAAATTTTCCAAAGAGGAACACATGCAGCAGTGTGGTTTTTTTTGTTTTTTGTTTTTGAGCTCAAGGACCTGTTCCCCTGAAGCATCTATGAAGGTGAGTGTTGCTCTCTTCTCACTCAGACAAATGCTTCCTTAGGCTAACATTTAAATAGTTGACATTCTCTGAGACCAAATGGTACCTGGGGAAGAAGCCAGGAAGATGCTGAGGATTCATTTTAAAAGTGCCACAGGAGATTTAAAAAGAAAGAAAAAGGGACTTCCGTGGTGGGCCAGTGGTTTCCAACACTTGGCTTTCTAGTGCAGCCAGTGCAGGTTCGGTCCCCATGGGGGAGTTAAGATCCCACATGCCTTGATGCCAACAAAGTGACAAACATAAAACAGAAGCAATGTTGTAGCAAATTCAATAAGCCTTTAAAAAATGGTCCACATAAAAGAAACCTTAAAAAAAAGAAAGAGAGGGAAAAGGAGGGAGAAATAACCAGCCCAGGGGCAGGAGCAGGAGGTTGATTCTCCTGCCTCAGTGGTTCTTCAGGCAGAAGCATCCAGCCCCACCCTAAAGGCTTTACCTTCAGAAGCCGTGAGCCTGGCATTTGCTCTAAGAACTGGAAGGTGCTATCTCTCGTGTTGATGGGAGGGGAAACAACCGGAGTGAAGACCGGAGGATCCTACTGAAGGCTCCACTTAAGGCAGAAGGGTCTATCAGAATTTCACTACATAAAAAGCGCCACTTAAAATATTATCCTCAGAGAATCTTTGCTGCAAAACGTTTTGTAGCCGATACCAGCTTTCATAAAGTTCTGGGGTAAACCCTCTTATGCAATCAGAGGACTTATAGGGGATTTCAGTCTAACCTACTCTATCCGTCAGCTCCATCCGCATTTAGATGCTCATATTTATAAGGGTTCTCCTGTTGCTTTTGAACACCTCCGGTGATGAGCATCTCAACGTCTTCTAAGGCAGCTCATTCCACTGTCAATCAGCTCTAACAGTTGGGGTCCAGGACTGTGAACATAATGAATAACATGATCAGAAGTTTCCTTCATTCTCAACGCTTGCTGGTTTGTGAATAATACTGTGTACTAGGCTCTGCCGGTAAGTTATGTAGACACTAAAATAAGTAACAATAAGGGAGATATACTGATTCTGGAACAATGTGCAGAAAGAAACACATAAATAAATCAGCCCCAAATTAGTCCTTTTTTGATATTCATTTATTTATTTTCAGATTTTATTTTATTTTTATTTTTTTCACTTTACAATATTGTATTGGTTTTGCCATACATCAACGTGAATCCGCCACGGGTGTACACATGTTCCCAGTCCTGAACTCCCCTCCCACCTCCCTCCCTATACCATCTCTCTGGGTCATCCCAGTGCACCAGCCCCAAGCATCCTGTATCCTGCATCGAACCTAGACTGGTGATTTGTTTCTTATATTATACATGTTTCAATGCCATTCTCCCAAATCATTCCCTCCTCTCCCTCTTCCACAGAGTCCAAAAGACCGTTCTATATGTCTGTGTCTCTTTTGCTGTCTCGCATACAGGGTTATCATTACCATCTTTCTAAATTCCATATATATGCGTTAGTATACTGTATTGGTGTTTCTCTTTCTGGCTTACTTCACTCTGTATAATCAGCTGCAGTTTCATCCACCTCATTAGAACGGATTCAAATGTATTCTTTTTAATGGCTGAGTAATACTCCATTGTGTATATGTACCACAGCTTTCTTATCCATTCGTCT
This sequence comes from Capra hircus, assembly GCF_001704415.2. Lineage (NCBI taxonomy): Eukaryota > Metazoa > Chordata > Mammalia > Artiodactyla > Bovidae > Capra > Capra hircus. The sequence goes on from NC_030810.1 coordinate 116,054,318, forward strand.
GCTGATGGACCTCTAGGTTGCTTCCATGTCCTGGCTATTATAAACAGTGCTGCGATGAACATTGGGGTGCACGCGTCTCTTTCAATTCTGGCTTCCTCGGTGTGTATGCCCAGCAGTGGGATGGCTGGGTCATAAGGCAGTTCTATTTCCAGTTCTTTATAGTTTACTCTTTGGGGAAAAGAGCCATTCTATGGCTGTACCTCTGTGGTGAAAGAGGAAGAAGTTTGTTTTTCAGAAAACAGTGAGCTGATGCAGTGAGAGTGTTTTACTCAAGTGTTCTGCACACATCTGTGTCAGGTGTTACAGTATGGGGCCAACAGTGGGCCTCTGAAGAGGCAGTGAGTGGAATGGAGAAAAGGATTACATTGCTAGGGGGTCAGTAGGAGCCAAAGGAAGTCAGTGGAAAAGGGGAGTGCTGAAAGATCCAGGTGGGAAGAAAATGGGTCGATGAGAAAGCGTCTGTTTGAAAAGTCAGTTTCTGTGTATGAAGTATGCCACCTTAGTAACCACATGCCTCCAATCCCTTTACCTAACTCCGAAACTCAGGCATCAGCCTCTTTTTCCCTTTGTTCCGCCGTCCCCTCCCAATCTTCCATCACGTTTTTGTACCCATCTCTACAGCACAGTGACATTATTTGATGTGTTTACACCTAGTAAGTGCTCACTATTTTCAATTAAAACAAAATAAGAGCCTTTTAAGAGGGAAAGCAATCTGAGGAGAACCCTCCCCTGTGAACGTCTCTCTGTGTCAATGGGCAACATTTACCCAACAGAGGGAAGATGTCCTTTTCAATAAATGAGCCGTTAACACTAAGTTTCTGGATCAATGAAGGCACCAGGAATGAGCTAAGAAGGAGGAATGTCCTTCGTGGGAAGGACTTTCTGCCTACTGCCTCCGCCTCCCTGAATAGACAGCTGCCTCCCTGAAGATGCGTCCTTCCCTCGCGGACTCTCATCCATCTGCTCCTGGGCTCCCCAGTGAAGCTACTGGCCACAGAGAAGGGCATGAGGCTCCAGTTCACCCTCAGCTGGGGAGGTCCTGGACCTCCACTTATCCCAGGGCTCCTGAGGGCTCTTGACAGAGGCTACTAGATCAGTCTAGACAGTACCAGCTGGGTGAGTGTGTGTGTATGTGAGGGTCAAGAGAGTGTGTGTGTGTGCAGGAGGGAGCCAATGATTGTGTGTATGTAGGAGGGATCCAATGAGTGTGTGTAGGAGGGACCCAGTGTGTGTGTGTGTGTTTGTGTGTGTGTGTGTAGGAGGGATCCAGTGAGTGTGTTGGGGGGAGGAATCCAATCAGTCTGTGTGCATGTATAGGAGGGATCCTGTGTGTGTGTGTGTGTGTGTGTGTGTGTGTGTGTAGGAGGGATCCAGTGAGTATGTATGTGTATGAGGAATTCGATGAGTCTCTGTGGTGTATACGAGGGATCCTGTGTATGTGTGTGTGTAGGAGGGACCCAGTGTGTGTGTTTGTGTGTGTGTTTGTGTGTGTGTTTGTGTGTGTGTAGGAGGGATTGAGTGAGTGTGTGTGTGTGAGGAATCCAATGAGTCTCTGTGTGTGTGTATAGGAGGGGTCCTGTGAGTGTGTGTGTGTGTGTGTGTGTGTGTAGGAGGTACCCAGTGTGTGTGTTTGTGTTTGTTTGTGTGTGTAGGAGGGATCCAGTGAGTGTGTGTGTGTATGAAGAACCTGATGAGTCTCTGTGTGTGTATAGAAGGGGTCCTATGTGTGTGTGTGTGTGAGTGTGTGTGTGTGTGTGTAGGAGAGATCCAGTGAGTGTGTGTGTGTGTGTGTATGAGGAATCTGATGAGTCTGTGTGTGTGTATAGGAGGGGTCCTCTGTGTGTGTGTGTGTGTGTGTAGGAGAGATCCAGTGAGTGTGTGTGTATGTGGAATCCGATGAGTCTGTGTGTGTGTATAGGAGGGAACCTGTGTGTGTGTGTGTGTGTGTGTGTGTGGAGAGATCCAGTGAGTGTGTGTGTTTGTGTGTGTGTGTGTTTATAGGAGAGAGCCAATGAGTGTGTGTGTATATGAAGAATCTGATGAGTCTGTGTGTGTGTATAGGAGGGATCTTGTGTGTGTGTGTGTGTGTGTGTGTGTGTGTAGGAGAGATCCAGTGACTCTGTGTGTATGTGAGTAGTAGGGATCCTGTGTGTGTGTGTGTGGAGAGATCCAGTGAATGTGTGTGTGTTTGTGTGTGTGTGTGTGTTTGTAGGAGAGAGCCAATGAGTGTGTGTGTATATGAAGAATCTGATGAGTCTGTGTGTGTGTATAGGAGGGATCCTGTGTGTGTGTGTGTGTGTGTGTGTGTGTGTGTGTGTGTAGGAGAGAGCCAGTGAGTGTGTGTGTGTATGAGGAATCTGATGAGTCTGTGTGTGTGTGTGTATGTGGAGAGATCCAGTGAGTGTGTGTGTGTGCGAGTAGGAGGGATCCTGTGTGTGTGTGTGTGTGTGTGTGTGTGTGTAGGAGAGAGCCAGTGAATGTGTGTGTGTATGAGGAATCTGATGAGTCTGTGTGTGTGTGTGTATGTAGAGAGATCCAGTGAGTGTGTGTGTGTGCGAGTAGGAGGGATCCTGTGTGTGTATGTGTGTGTGTGTGTAGGAGGGATCCAATGAGTATGTATGTATGTAGGAGAGAGCAAGTGAGTGTGTATGGTGTCTAGTAGGGATCTAGTAACTGTGTGTGTGTGCACACCTGTATGTGCCTGTGCATGTGGCTGAGAGGTTAGGCTGTGGCTCAGCTGCCTAAACCTGGAAACCAGGAAACTCTGGCTGAGTCGGGGTGGGGACTGACCACAGTGTTCCGAGCACACTGTGGCTTTGCAGTGATGGAAAGGTCTTCAGGTCTACCGTGGCCTTCTCCCTCCAACCATGGCCTCTGAGCCCAGTGCTCGTCACGCCCAGCCAAGCCCGTACCGTTTCCTCACTGGAGCAGCTTGTTTCACTTCTGGGATCATAGCCTTGCTTGCTTCTTCCCTTCTGCCTTCAGCTGAAGCCCCCCTCTCTGGGTTCAGCATCTGCTCACCTGATCGTATATGTCCCTTCTTGGCATTTCAACATCAGAGGCCTACTTTCACGTGTAGTCCAATAAATGAGGCCCATGGCCAACTGTAGAATACCGCTCAAGGGCATCACGACTGTGCATTTTATGAAACACTATGTATCGGCGGGGTGGGGAGGCACTGGTGGGTGCGTAAGCAGTTTCCTCTATACTAGAATCCTTCCAAGTCTTGGGACTTCCCTGGTGGTCCAGTGGTTAAAAATCCACCTTGCAACTCAGGAGGTGTAGGGTTTGATCCCTGGCCAGCGAACAAAGATCTCACACGTTACAGGGCAACTAATCCCCTGCACCATAACTACTGAAGCCCAAGCACTTCAGAACCTGTGCAGCATAGCCAGATAGTGCGTGTGTAGAAACCAAAGATCTCTCATGCCACAATGAAGATCTCATGTGCCACAACTAACTACATGCATAAATACTAAAAATAAGAATCCTTCCAAGCCTTCTCCTTTGTAATTTAAAGTTGCCCCGTTTTTCATCACCAAACCACTTCCTCCAAGATCCTCAAACTCTGGACTCAGGCTCTTTCTAATTAACCCAGGTCTAAGAAGCCCTATTTGCCCAAGAGACAATGGGTGGCTAAAACTCAGAATCAGAGGTCACAAATTTCTGGCCACCTGAAAGCTCCCACACAGGCATTTTCCCTGAAATTGGTGCTGTTTTCATTTGCCTCCACATGATTAAGTGGGTATTCATTTCTGGTATCTGGGTGAGGTGGTGACTGTTGATTAGAGACTAAGGCCATAGAAAGGTGTTCTAGTTTTTTTGTGTGTGTGTGTGTGGAAAAAGGCACATAATATAAAACATACCATTTAAACTATATTTAACTGTACAATTCAGTGGCACTAGGACAATTTACATTGTCATACAACTCTCACCATCATCCATCTCCCCAATTTTTCATTTTAGGAAACTGAAACTCTGTCCCAAATTCCCTCTTCCCATTCCCCGCCACCCCAGCCCCTGGCATCTACCAGTGTACTTTCTGAGTCTATGAATCTGATTATTCTAGGTACCTTGTATAAGTAGAATCAATGTTTTTGTACCGCTGTATATTGGAATGAATTTTTAAGGTTAACTTCATATACTATGTCCTACAAACAGATTGTACCTTCTTTTTTCCCCTGTGCTATACTGTAGGTTCTTATAGGTTATCTATTTATGTAATTTTTCAGAAGGGCGGCATCTTGCTAAGTCACACATACAGCTCTCATGCAGTAGGGCAGAGTGCGATGTGAAATAGCCATGAGCTTCAGAATTAGACCTGATAACCTATCTGGGTTTTGTCACACACAGTCTTCATCTCTCTGAACTTCTTGTATAAATTATTGTGAGAATTAAAGTGTACAAAGAACCCTGTACACTACTTACCTATACATGCATGCATGCTTGCTAAGTAGCTTCAGTCATGTCGACTCTTGGTGATCCTATGGAGCATAACCTGCCTGGCTCTTCTGTCCACGGAATTCTCCAGGCAATAATACTGGAGTGGGTCTCCATGCCCTCCTCCAGGAGATCTTCCTGACCCAGGCATCGAGCCCACATTTCCTGTGTCTCCTGAATTGGCAGGTAGGTTCTTTACCACTGGCACCACATGGGAAGCCCACTTACCTATAGAAGGTGCTCAATTATGGTAATATTTAGTTATTATTTCTGAGCACCCTGAGGCATGAAGTGCAGGATTGGGGTTTGTGACCTCTATAAAGATGTATCCCCACTTTGAGACTAAAACCCAGATTCTTTTAAAAAAAATAATTTTATTGATTTGGTTTTGGCTGTGCTGGTTCCTCGTTGCTGCACGAGCTCTGCTCCAGTTGCGGCAAGTGGGGCAACTCTTCGCTGTGGTGCGTGGCCTTCTCACTGAGGTGGCTTCTCTTTGCAGAGCATGTCTCTAGGGCTAGTGTGGCACATGACTTAGTTGCTCTAAGGCATGAGGGGTCTTTCTGGACCAGGGTTAGAACCTGTGTCTCCTGCATTGGCAGGTGGGTTCTTTACGACTGAGCCACCAGGGAAGGCCCTAGAACCTAGATTCTTAATCTCCTTTGTTAATGCCTTGTGTGATTCCACAATCACCTAAGAGCCTTTTGTCCAATGAAGATGTAACTGACAAAGAATTAATCTCAAAAATATATAAGCAACTCCTGCAGCTCAATTCCAGAAAAATAAATGACCCAATTAAAAAATGGGCCAAAGAACTAAACAGACATTTCTCCAAAGAAGACATACGGATGGCTAACACACACATGAAAAGATGCTCAACATCACTCATTATCAGAGAAATGCAAATCAAGACCACAATGAGGTACCATTTCACACCAGTCAGAATGGCTGCGATCCAAAAGTCTACAAGCAATAAATGCTGGAGAGGGTGTGGAGAAAAGGGAACCCTCTTACACTGTTGGTGGGAATGCAAACTAGTACAGCCACTATGGAGAACAGTGTGGAGATTCCTTAAAAAACTGGAAATAGAACTGCCTTATGACCCAGCAATCCCAGTGCTGGGCATATACACCGAGGAAACCAGAATTGAAAGAGACACGTGTACCCCAATGTTCACTGCAGCACTGTTGACAATAGCCAGGACATGGAAGCAACCTAGATGTCCATCGGCAGATGAAAGGATAAGAAAGCTGTGGTACATATACACAATGGAGTTTTTCTCAGCCATTAAAAAGAATATATTTGAATGAGTTCTAATGAGGTGGATAAAACTGGAGCCAATTATGCAGAGCGAAGTAAGTCAGAGAGAAAAACACCAATACAGTATATTAACACATATATATGGAATTTAGAAAGATGGTAACGATGAGCCTATATGCGAGACAGCGAAAGAGACACAGATGTAAAGAACAGACTTTTAGACTCTGTGGGAGAAGGCAAGGGTGGGATGATTTGAGAGAATAGCATTGAATCATGTATATTACCGTATGTGAAATAGATCGCCAGTCCAGGTTTGATGCATGAGACAGGGAGCTCAGGGCTGGTGCACTGGGATGACCCTGAGGGATGGGATGGGGAGGGAGGTGGGAGGAGGGTTCAGGATGGGGAACACGTGTAAACCCATGGCTGATTCATATGAATGTATGGCAAAAACCACCACAATTTTGTAAAGTAATTAGCCTCAAATTAAAAAAAAATATTTCTTTCACTACTCTAAAAGATTCTGATTTAGTTGATTTGGGGTGGGATCTGGGAATATTAGGCTTCCTAGGTGGGAACCCGTCTGCCAATGCAGGAGACGTAAGAGACATGGGTTTAATCCCTGGGTTGGGAAGATCCCCTGGAGAAGGGAAATGCTGCTGCTCCTGCTGCTAAGTTGCTTCAGTCGTGTCCAACTCTGTGCGACCCCATAGACAGCAGCCCAACAGGCTCCCCCATCCCTGGGATTCTCCAGGCAAGAACAGTGGAATGGGTTGCCATTTCCTTCTCCAATGCATGAAAGGGAATTGCTACCTACTCCGATATTCATGCCTGGAGAATCCCATGGACAGAGGAGCCACGCAGGCTACAGTCCAGGGCATTGCACAGAGCTGGACATGACTAAAGTAACTTGGTGTGCTGGGAATATGTATTTTGTAAAAGCTGCACAGATGAGTTCAATGATCAAGCAAAGACTGAAAGAGCTGCTTATAAAGCCAGGTGTATTTTACCACTAACTAAATCAGTAATTCTTAATGACATGGTAATAACAAAGTCACTGATGCATTGGTTGATTAAGTGGAGGGGGAGTTTTCCCCCCAAAATAAGCATACTAGCATCCTCCTTAAGCCAAACAGAGTGGGTGTAGAGGATGTATATGTATTTTGACAAATTTGTAGGTAATTCTTCCCATTTCTACTGAGAGCCATTCCACAAAGGCTGTCTTGGAGCTTGCACCCAAATGGGATGCCAGCATCCCCGTCTCTGGCACCACAATTTGTGTAGTGGCTGGGGTTTTAGATATAGGTTAAGACAATGACAGAAGGATCTTCCAGAAAGCAGTTCCACGTTGGGTGAGAAAGCTGCTCCGGGCTTCCCTAGGCATTGACGTAAACTAAGTCACAAGGGAGAACTTGTCCCAGAAGCCAGATCATGAGATGTTGCAAGTCGGTGACCAATCAGAACGAGGAGGTGAGAGTTGCTGGTCATTTTGCAATTCCCTGGCACTAAAACAGAACAGATGAGTTCTCCAGTCTTGGAGATCACTGCTGCAGGGGTGAGAGGTTAGGCAAGTGAGTCATTTCATGTTGAAATCAGGGACTTGGTAAGTCAGGGTGTCTCATGGGAACACCTGCTGCTGCTGCTGCTGCTAAGTCACTTCAGTCGTGTCCGACTCTGTGCGACCCCACAGACAGCAGCCCACCAGGCTCCACCGTCCCTGGGATTCTCCAGGCAAGAACGCTGGAGTGGGTTGCCATTTCCTTCTCCCATGCGTGAAAGTGAAAAGTGAAAGTGAAATCCCTCAGTCGTGTCCGACTCTTCAGACCCTATGGACTGCAGCCCACCAGGCTCCTCCTCCATGGGACTTTCCAGGCAAGAGTACTGGAGTGGGGTGCCACCTAGCTGAGAGTAAATCACCCAAGGGTCAGAAGCAGTGGCAACCTTTCCTCTGCATGCCCTGCTGGGAGGCACAGCCTACTGAAAGCAGTTCTCTGGGCCTGAGTAGGGGGACTGGTGAGCTGGAAACAGGTACCAGCCAGAGGTGTGTTTACCAGGCGAAGAGGGAAGGGAAAAGGAGAGGTGGGGAATTAAAAACAGGAACACATCCTGACATGAGAAAGTCGTGAAATCTGCAGATCTTTGGGAAACTCAGAAATCTAAACTTGGGGTTGACTATAGAAACCATATTTATATGAAAAGATGTTCCACGAGAATTTCAGTCAAGAGGGCAAGAACTTCTCTTGTTTAAGCCTTGGATTCCGAATGACCTTTCCTATTCAATCCAGATACGGAATCAGAGAACATGGCTAGCATCATCTGGGAAATGGTTAGATTCTCTGTCCAGGAACAGAAAACTATGGCAAAGAAGCCAGTGTTTAACAGATGCCAGCTCTCTGTCTAGGCCTTCCCAGGTGGTGTGGTGGTGAAGAATCCTCATGCCAATGCAGGGGACACTAGAGACTTGGGTTCAGCCTCTGGGTGAGGAAGATCCTCTAGAGTAGGAAACGGCAACCCATCCCAGTATTTTTGCCTGGAAAATTCCATGGACAGAGGAGTCTGACAGGCTGCAGTCCATGAAGTCACAAAGAGCCTGACATGACTGAGCACAGCAATAACAAAAAAGCTGCCACAGTTTCCAAACTTTGTTGCCCACTGGAATCATCCAGGAAGCCTTTAAAACTCTCAATGTCCTGTACTAATTAATTCACAAAGCTTGCAACTGGGAGTCAGCCATGGGCATTTTTAAAAGATTCCCAGGGGGTCTATTGTGCCATTGTGCGGCAAAGTTTGGGAACAACTGTTCTCACCCAACATTCTTTAATCTGAAAAAAAAATATTCTGTCTGATAGGCATAATAAAACTTAAAAGCCCTGTTTTACAGACACACACAAGAGGATAATCATTTTCCAGGCCTGAACAACAATTAAGAACCTGGGCCTCTGGATTTAAAGACAGCAGTTGTCTGATCCAAGGGCCTTGCTCTCCCCGGTGTTAGGTACAATACTTGGCACACAGGAGATGACCCATGGTTAGATGACTGAGCAACTTCACTTTCCCTTTTCACTTTCATGCACTGGCGAAGGAAATGTCAACCCACTCCAGTATTCTTGCCTGGAGAATCCCAGGGACAGAGGAGCCTAGTGGGCTGCCGTCTACGGGGTCGCACAGAGTTGGGCACAACTGAAGTGACTTAGCAGAGGCAGCAGCAGACTTGATTTATATGAAGTATACTCATATCACTTCAAGGAGAATATTAGCTTTTGCGAAATTTCTCCGAACTCACTGAAGAAAGAACTAGAAGACATAAACCCAAAATTCTAGTAGTAAGAATTTAGACTTGGAGACTAGAATGAATTTCCTGGAAAAGATTGTTTAAGCCTGTGTAAATGATCATTCCTACCTCTGCTTCTTCTAGGAACAAGTGCAATTTTGCATGAAATGAAAGAATCACACTTTTGTGAATCCAAGAAAGATGACAAATCAGAATTTAAGGAGCACTGCTCCCTCATGGACTTTTCTGGCAATGAGGAAGTTTTCCTTCCTTCCTCTGATGCTCAGAGGAAGTAAATCACTTGTTCCATTCTGTATGGCCGCAAATTAGCTTGTAGGACAGTCAAGACTTATTAAACCTTCACCTACACCTTATCAGAGATGATGGACAATTCCTAATTCCCCATTTACTTCCATATTGTTCTTTGACGATAATGGTCATTCAAGCAGAAAGGTATTACTGACTGAGTTACCTATGGAGATGGAGGCTATCTCAGCCCTTTATAGGAGTCCCAGTGCTTAAGTTCAGATGAAAGGACTTTGTTCCAGATTTGGTGGAAAGTAGACAGCTTTCAGATAGGACTACAGGACCAAGATCTTCAAGAAACCATGTCAAATACAAGAAAGAAGAGAAGACAATCCAGTTCAAGTTTTCAAGAGGGGAAAAAAAGATGAAATCTGGCACACTGATAAGATGGATGTGTACTATTAAGGGAACAACAAACTTATCAGATAGAGAATTAACCAATGATTATTGTTGTTGTTCACTTGTTAGGTAATGTCCAACTCTGTGTGACCCAATGGACTGTAGCCCGCTAGGCTCCTCTGTCCTCCACTATCTCCCGGAGTTTGCTCAAGTTCATGTCCAACGTGTCAATAATGCTGTCTAACTGTCTCATCCCGTGCCACCCCTTCTCCTTTTGCTTTCAATCTTTCCCAGCATCAGGGTCTTTTCCGGAGTCAGCTCTTCACATCCTGTGGCCAAAGTACTGGAGCTTCAGTTTCAGCATCAGGCTGGGTTGATTTCCTTTAGAATTGACTGGTTTGATCTCCTGCAGTCCAAGGGATTCTAAAGAGTCTACTTCAGCGTCACAAAAGCATCAATTCTTTGGTGCTCAGCCTTCTTTATGGTCCAACTCTAATCCATGCATGACTACTGAAGAGTCCATAGCTTTGACTATATGAACCTTTGTCAGCAAAGTGATATCTCTGTTTCTTAATATGTGGTCTAGGCTTGTCATAGCCTTCCTTCCAAGGAGCAGCTGCTTTTTAATTTCATGGCTGCAGTCCTCAGTCTCAGTGATTTTGATGTCCGAGAAAATAAAATCTGTCACTGCTTCCACTTTTTCCCATCCCATTTGCCATTAAGTGATGGGACCAGATGCCTTATTAGTTTTTTGAAGGTTGATTTCAAGCCAGCTCTTTCACTTTGATCAAGTGGTTCTTTGGTTCCTCTTTGCTTTCTGCCACTGGAATGGTATCATCTGCATATCTAAGGTTGTTGATATTTCTCCCAGCAGTCTTGATTCTAGATTATGATTCATCCAGCCTGGTATTTTGCATGATGTACTCTGCATATAAGTTAAATAAGTAGGGAGACAATATCAGCCTTGTTGTACTACTTTTCCCAATTTTGAACCAGTCCGTTGTTCCATGCCCAGTTCTAACTGTTGCTTCTTGACCCAACATACAGGTTTCTCAGGAGACAGGTAAGATGGTCTGGTACTCCCATCTCTTTATTTAAAAAATTTCCACAGTTTGTTGTGATCCATAGTCAAAGGCTTTAGCATAGACAATGAAGTAGAAGTACACTTTTTTTCTGGAACTCCTTTTCTTTCTCCATAATCCAATGAACGTTGGCAATTTGATCTCTGATTCTTCTGCTTTTGGCTAAACCCAGCTTGTTTATCTGAAAGTTCTTGATTCACTTACTCTTGAAGCCTAGCTTGAAGGATTTTGAGTTTTACATTGCTAGCTTATAGAATGAGTGAAACTGTATGGTAGTTTGAGCATTCTTTGGCATTGCCTTTCTTTAGGATTAGAATGAAAACTAACCTTTTTCAGTCCTGTGGTCACTTCTGAGTTTTCCAAATTTGCTGACAAATTAAGTACAGCACTTCAACAGCATTATCTTTTAGGATTGGAAATAGCTCAGCTGGAATTCCATCACTTCCACTAGCTTTGTTCGTAGTGATGCTTCCTAAGGCCCACTTGACTTCACACTTCAGAATGGCTGGTTCTGGGTGAGCGACCACATCATTGTGGTTATCCAGGTCATCAAGACCTTTCTTGGTATGGTTCTTCTGTGTATTCTCACCACCTCTTCTTAGTCTCTTCTGCTTGTTAGGTCCTTACCATTTCTGTCCTTTATCATGCTCATCTTTGCATGAAGGGTTCCCTTGCTGTCTTCAATTTTCTTGACAACATCTCTAGTCTTTACCATTCTACTGTTTTACTCTATCTCTTTGCATTGTTCATTTAAGAAGGCCCTCTTGCTATTCTCTTGAGCTCTGTGTTCAGTACCTTTTTCTCATGCAAACTTACCATTCACCACTTTACTCATCTATTTGCAAAGCATCCTTAAACAACCACTTTGCCTTCTTGCATTTCTTTTTATTTGGAATGGTTTTGGTCACTACTTCCTGTAAAGTGTTACAAACTTCCATCCATAGTTCTTTAGGCACTCTGTCTACCAGATCTAATCCTTATACCTCTACTGTATAATCATAAGGGATTTGGTTTAGATCAGACCTTAATGACCTAGTGGTTCTCCCAAATTTTTCAATTTAAGTCTGAATTTTGCAATAAGGGGCTCATGATCTGAGCCACAGTCAGCTCCAGGTCTTGTTTTTGCTGACCGTGTAGAGCTTCTCCATCTTTGGTTGCAAAGAATATAATCAGTCTGATTTTGGTATTGACCATCTGGTGATGTCCCTGTGTAAAGCTGTCTCTTGTGTTGTTGAAAAAGAGTGTTTGCTTTGACCACTGTGTTCTCTTCACATAACTCTGTTAGCCTTTGCCTTGGTTTATTTTGTAATCCAAGGCTAAACTTGCCTGTTCTTGACTTCCTACTTTTGATTTCCATTACCCTATGATGAAAAGGACATTTTTTTTGTTTGTGTGTGATAGTTCTAGGTCTTGTAGGTCTTTAAATGACTGGTCAATTTCAGCTTCTTTGGCATCAGTGTTTGGGGCATACACTTGGCTTATTGTGATGTTGAATGGTTTGCCTTGGAAACAAACCGAGATCATTCTGTCATTTTTGAGATTGTACCCAAGTACTGCATTTCAGACTCTTTTGTTGACTATGAGAGCTACTCCATTTCTTCTGAGGGATTCTTGCCACAGTAGTAGACATAATGGTCATCTGAGTTAAATTTGTTCATCCCTGTCCATTTTAGTTCACTGATTCCTAAGATGTTCACTCTTGCCAACTGCTTGACCACATCCAATTTACCTTGATTCATGGGCTTAAAATTCCCAGTTCCTATGCAGTATTGTTCTTTACAGCATTGAAATTTACCTTCGCCACCAGACACACCCACAACTGAGTGCTGTTTCCATTTTGGCCCAGCTGTTTTGTTCATTCTTACTCCAGCTAGTAGTAATTGCCTTCTGCCCCTCCCCAGTAGTATATCGGACACCTTCTGACCTGGGGGGCTCATTTTCTGGTGTCATATCTTTTTTCCTTTTCATGCTATCTGTGAGGTTCTCCAGGCAAGAATACTGGAGTGATTTGCCATTTCCTCCTTCAGGGGACCGCCTTTTGTCAGAACTCCTCACTATGCCCTGTCTGTCTTGGGGGGCCTGCAGGGCATAGCTCATAGTTTCATTGAGTTACACAAGCCCCTTGACCACAACAAGGCAGTGATCCATGAAGGGGTAACAAATGATTATTATTTATAAAAGAAAGGAGTAGTCTTTGGAATTAGCATGGATTCACTATGCACAATTTATATACCCTAACTGTATGTCTTTATTTTGCTAAATTATTAGACTAATACCATAATCTGTATAAGTAAGACAGTCAACAGTTTTTTAAATGGTATTCTTGTGAACAAGATAAAGAAATATGGTTTGACTGGAAAACTCTAACTCCTGGGAAAATTCATGGGCTGATGTTAACAGTGGAGGAAATTGTCTAATAATAATTATAGTATTAACAGTGACTAAAATCTGTTTATTGATTTAGTGCTTTCACTTTTCCATGTGCTCTCACTTTTATTAACTTACATGAAGTGTCTAGTGATGGAGTTAGTCCCATCTTGCTAAATATCTTTGGTATTGATTTGGATGAATACCAAGCAAACATTCGTGGTGGAAGAACACTGACAGGAACAACCCTATGTTGGATTATTTCATTCAGAGATATTGTAAAAAGTCCAAATGATTTTCAAATTTTTCTAAGAGCATCATAAAATTTTCCTTAAAAAAAAATCTTTGAAAGAGAGATATGTATAAACATATACGAGCAGAGTTGCTTGGCTTCGAGGGCTCAGAAGGCTCTATTCAATCTCCTCTTTGCAGTAGTTAACCCTTCACTTTGCCTTCTCTTTGGAGCTTATTTGCAGTGGTGGTAGAGACAGGGGAAGTATCTGAGGACTTTTGGATTCCAGTCTAATAAATCCCTGAACTAGTGTGGCTTCCAAGACAACATCCAAAACTATGATTCAGTTCAGCTCAGTTCAGTTCAGTCGCTCAGTTGTGTCCGACTCTTGGCGACCCCATGGACTGCATCACGCCAGGCTTCCCTGTCCATTATGAACTCCCGGAGCTTACTCAAACTCATATTCATTGAGTCAGTGATGCCACCCAATCATCTCATCCTCTGTTGTCCCCTTCTCCTGCCTTCAATCTTTCCCAGGAACAGGGTCTTTTCAAATGAGTCAGTTCTTCGCATCAGGTGGCCAAAGTATTGGAGTTTCAGCTTGAGCATCAGTCCTTCCAATGAACACCCAGGACTGATCTCCTTTAGGATGGACTGGTTTGATCTCCTTGAAGTCTAAGGGACTCTCAAGAGTCTTCTCCAACACCACAGTTCAAAAGCATCAATTCTTTGGTGCTCAGCTTTCTTTATGGTTCAACTCTCACAGCCATACATGACTACTAGAAAAACCATAGCTTTGAATAAGTGGACCTTTGTTGGCAAAGTAATGGCTCTGCTTTATAATATGCTGTCTAGGTTGGCCATAACTTTTCTTCCAAGGAGCAAACGTCTTTTAATTTCATGGCTGCAGTCATCATCTGCAGTGATTTTGGAGCTCAAAAAATAGTCTGTCACTGTTTCCACTGTTTCCTCATCTATTTGCCATGAAGTGATGGGACCGGATGCCATGATCTTCGTTTTCTGAATGTTGAGTTTTAAGCCAACTTTTTCACTCTCTTCTTTCACTTTCAACAAGTGGCTGTTTAGTTCCTCTTTGCTTTCTGCCATAACGGTGGTGTCATCTGCATATCTGAGGTTATTGATATTTCCCCCAGTAATCTTGATTGCAGCTTGTGCTTCATCCAGTCCAGCATTTCGCATGATGTACTCTGCATAGAAGTTAAATAAGCAGGGTGACAATATACAGCCTTGACGTATTCCGTTTCCTATTTGGAATCAGTCTGTTGTTTCATGCCCAGTTCTAACTGTTGCTTTTTCACCTGCATACAGATTTCTCAGGAGGCAGGTCAGGTGGGCTGGTATTCCCATCTCTTTCAGAATTTTCCACAGTTTGTTGTGATCCACACAGTCAAAGGCTTTGGCATAGTCAATATAGCAGAGACAGATGTTTTTCTGGAACCCTCTTGCTTTTTCGATGACCCAGTGGAACTAAGATTTGAGGTTAATATGTCAGGCATTTTAATGCTATTCCCATGTCTGCAACTTACTTCAAGACACTGCAGCACATAGAGTGAATTCATAAGTGTTAAGTAGGATAAGCATTAATGAGTCTAACCTAGGAGCAATGTCTGTATTAAGTTCCCATGTCCAGGGGAAACTGGAACCTTCCTGGCAGTCCAGTGGTTAAGACTTCACCTTCCAATGCAGGGGGTGCAGGTTTGTTCCCTGGTTGGGGAACTAAGGTCCCAAATGCTGTGAGGTGCAGCCCTAAACTTGGGGCTTCTCTGGTGGCTCAGCAGTAAAGAATCAGCTGCCAATTCAGGAGACCCAGGGGATACGGGTTAGATCCTTGGGTCAGGAAGGGCCCCTGCAGGAAGAAACGGCAACCCACTCCAGTATTCCTGTTGGGAAAATCCCATGAACAGAGGAGCTTGGCAGGATACAGTCTGCGGGGTCACACAGTCAGCATGACTGAGCACACACACGCTAGGGAACCCCAGTGAGAATTACAGAATGAGGTTCCTATTAATAGACGTCACTTCCTGCCCTCTGGGAACAGATGATCTAAAACGGAAACAGGTAGAGAGGCATGGTGGGAGATACAGATGCCCTTCTAGCCAACCAACAGCCACAGTCAGAATAAGATTACCCTGGGTTCAGATGCAAGGTAGGAGGGTGGGAGAAATCTGTGTCACACAGAGATGTCACTTGTGTGTGCATTTTCACCCACATGCGCAGTGGAGGAAAGCAAAAAGTACTTTCAGGTTTCTAAGCAATCGGAAGTGCTTTCCTTTTTCTTTTTTTTTTATAAAGTTCTTCTTTATCAATAAAATAAGCAAGTAGGCCATTACATTGTCTTGCTCATTTCATGAGGAGGACTTATGGGAGCGTGTCCACCCTGGCTAAAGGCTACCCCTCAAGGCACAAACAACTTTGCAGTGGCCCTTTCTCTCCAGCACTGACATGGAGAAAGGGGAAGCAGAGTCAGCCTTGAGTTCACACCTTCACTGATCCCTGGAGAAATCTGGCACCCAAGTCCTGGAGCTGGAGTGGGACCCAGTGTTAAGAGCTGAAGGTGATGGAATCAGGGAAGCAGTGGCAGGACCCAGAGACGGGCGCCTGTCCTAGTGTGCTGGACAGTGGTGGGATGGCTGCTTCTTGAGTCGCATGTGGGTGGGCGAAAAAGATCAGCATCCTGGTGGGAAGGTGAGAATGTCCCCAAATGCTTTGCATTTTGCTTTTTAATATATAATTTCCTTTTTTATTGAGGTATAGTTGATTTATAATATTAGTTTCAGGTGTACAACATAGTGATTCAATATTTTTATAGTTTACACTTTACTTAAAGTTATTATAAAAACTGGCTATATTCCCTATGTTATACAATATATCCTTATAGTTTATTGATTTTATAGATAGTAGTCCCTCACCCTCATCTTGTCCCTCCCTGCTTCCTTCTTCCCACTGGTAACAAGGAATTTGCTTTCTATATTGGTGAGTCTGTCTGTTTTATTATATTTATTTTTTATATTCCACATATAAGTGATAAGATACAATATTTGTCTTTCTCTGCCTTACTTATTGCACTAAGCATAATACCCTTCAGATCCATCCATGTTGCTGCAAATGGCAAACTTTCCTTCTTTGTTATGGCTAAGTAGTGTTCCATTGTATATGTATATATTCCACTTCTTCCTTATTCATTCAGCTGTTGTTGGATGTCTTGTGTTTTAATACATTCTATGTTGAGGTTTCTCCCTGACTAGACGGTGAGTTCTTCAAAGAGAGGGGAGATGCTGTCCACCCAAATAGCCTCCTAAAATACCTGGAGATATTTTGAAACAGTCTTCCTCAGAGTTCTGTAGTCTTCCAAATATTTGCTCTGGCATTTGATATAGGTACAAAATCCTGGGATGCACTCTGTAACTACTAAATCAGAATCCCTAGAAGAGGGTCAGAACTTGAATGCTTTAGAAACTCCACAGATTACATATATATATATATATATATATATATATACACACACACATATATATGTGTGTATATATATATTATATATACTCAGTCAACCTGGCTTCAGAATCCAACATTAAGCAACTGTGATTTTTAAATCCTGCTCCAGGTCAGCAGTTCACTGTGAAGCCAGGTTGACTGAGTTTTAAATCCCAGCTCTGCTCTTTACTCCTTTTAAGACCTTGGGCAGGCTTGCCCTTGATTTCCTTGATTTCCTTTCATGCCTTGATTTCCTTGATTTCCTTTCATGCCTTGATTTCCTTATCTGTAAACTGGGGTTAACCATAATCTCTGTCTCACAGGGATGTTGTGAGCTTCAGTGAAGTTGTATGTCTGAAGGCCTTAGAGCAGTATGTGGCATACAGTAAGCAGTTATAAGTGTAAGCAGTTCAGTCCAGTCACCAAGAATGATAGGCACATGCTTTTCAAAAGCAGGCCCCTGAGGAAAACAAAAGTCTCAGTGTCACCTGGAGACCCGATTCGGAGCACCATCAGGGCACGTTGGGTCAGAAGTCCCAGGAAGCCCCGGTCAGAGAATATGGAGTCAAAGGACTCCATGCGAGCATCTGTTACGGATGAGGAAACTGAGGCCCCGGGAGCTGCAGGGATGTGTCTGCTGTCCCAGGCTGTGATTCCACACAAAGCTCCTGACTCCCAGTATGGTGTTCTGGCCCCTCCCTGGGCCCCGGAAGGGACGCTGTCAGCAGGGTAGAGACACTTGCAGACTCCTCCTGTCCTGATCTGCTAGCCCAGCTTCCAGTGACCTCTGCCCTCCAACAGTGCCATCAGCTTGCAGTCTGAAAGCCCAGGTTTGTGAGTGGGCTTGGAATACACCAACCCAGAGCCATCAGATTTTGATGGGGAAGACTCTCTGGGATTCCTCTAAATTATGCAGATCAAACCAGTCAGTTCTAAAGGGAATCAGTCCTGAATATTCATTGGAAAGACTGATGCTGAAGCTGAAGCTCCAGTACTTTGGCCACCTGATGCAAAGAGCTGACTGATCTGAAAAGACCCTGATGCTGAGAAAGATTGAAGGCGAGAGGAGAAGGGGACGACAGAGGATGAGATGGTTGGATGGCATCAGCGACTCAATGGACATGAGTTTGAGCAAGTTCAGGGAGTTGGTGATGGACAGGGAGGCCTGGCGTGCTGCATACAGTACCTGGGGTTGCAGAGAGTCGGACACGGCTGAGCGACTGAACTGAGCTGGTGCAGATCAAAGCACTGAGAACGACCCCAGCCTTGCTCCCTTTTATAACTTCCTTCAAACGAGGGGAGCAATTCATTCAAGGACAGCTCCTTATTGTTTGTAACAAGTTGCCTTGATACTGGATGTCTCTCTGGTTACCTGCCCTTCATGCATTCCCAAGGACAGTCTTGACTTCTGCTAAAGATCCCCCTCAGGCACCTCTTCTCTCCAGGGCTTAACTGCCTTTCATCCAGTAATGATCTTCCCACTTCAGCACACATCCTTCGTACACCCTCTCTTGTCTCAGATGGGATTCAGGGTCCAGGTTTCTAGCTAGGATGCAAAGAAAGGAGGCTTGGTGAGAGCAAGCAGGAAAGAGAGAGAGCCCGGTGCCTGGAAACGACTCAACATCTTGCCCTTGTTACTAATAATCCTCCCAAAATCACCGAATGGTTTCTAGGCATTAAAGTTATCGTTTGCCATAAACCCCTTGTCTGTTTTCTGGAGAGTTTAATATATTGCAGGAAGTTTCACCCATAAAAGGTGATGGCTGCGCTCCTGTGAGTGAGCTGGGCGTCTGTAACTTATGACCTTCATAAATGTGAGTGGGTCTCGCGAGCAAGTCCATCAGTCTTTGGAGTAATTCTCCTTCGTAGTAAAATATTTTACTGTGCACACTCCTGTCAGCATTTGCCTTGGTGGTGTGGAGGCTTCTGTTCTTGCCGCCTCTTGCTCCTTTCTCCTGTTTCACTGTCTATTATCTCACTTCCAGGCTCCAACTGGGGACTCAGAGACTCATCTTTGCTTTTTTAGGGCTGCAGCTCACTGGACTTGGAGTGGCAGAATGGTTGTAGCATTATTTATCACTGTGACATTCTGGGTGCTTTTTTTCTTACTGAACTGAAGGGAATCTGGTAAGAAAGCCATCACTTTAAGCAGAGACAGTTTTCCGTTATCAAATGGAACTCTGTGCTTGAAGGTGCTTTGCAAGCTGTAGAATCTTCTAGAAGCATGAGAAAGCCTTGTCACCTTGATGGAGACTAGCAGTTAACATGCCACATTGTAGTCCCAGAGACTCAGGTAGGCTTTGTTGAACTATTGCTTTAACACTGGCCCTGAAAGGAATCCAAAACTTCCCAGGCATTGTGGGGCAGTAGAAAAAATGCTCCTGTCAGCAAGTTTACATCTCAGTTCCACCACCTGCTACCTGTGTGACTTCCAGCAAATTACTCACCTTCTCCATGCCTCAGTTCCCAAAGGCGTAAAGTTCCTATGCTATCTCCATTGCAATGATGTTATAAAGAGCAAACTAAATATTTTATAAACAGCAAAAAAATCTAAAAATACCAAGTGATCATGTTTTTATGGTAAGGGATAATGGAGGGGTAAAGACTTAAAGGGAATGAAGCCAAGTGGAAAATGAGAGAGTTAATAAAAAGGATTTAAAAGAAAAATAAGTAATTGGGTATAGTACATGAACTATTCAGCTCTCATAATTGGGGGGTTGCATCTAGTGGTAGGCATGGGGTGGCAGTGGGAACTAGGAGCAGTTTGATCATACCCATGGGGGTTGGGCTTGATGAGGATGGGATGACGGTTCATCTGCTCAGTAACTTGATGTTCCCCGATGTTTTGCATGGCCTGGCCTCTGGGTAGTTCAGCTCACTTTCAACTTGACAAGTGTATCTTGAATGCCTAGTGTGTGCCAAGCACTACTGTGGGAGTTTGTGTTGTATCTCTTAGCAAAATAAAGATCTCTACCTTCGAGAAGCTTACAATTTAGAGGTGGCAGTTGTCTGCTACATGTACACAGTGGATAAAGAGCTGCTCAAACATGGAATAGAGCCTAGAGGAGCAGATGCAGCCCCACTGGCTCTCCCATCCTTCATGCAGACACTTGGGGGAGGTCTGTAAATACTGAATCTATGGGTCATTGAACAGAGAGAGTTCATCAGACTCCATGGGGCTCTGCAAGTCCATCCTCCCTCCCTTTTTCCTCCCTCCCTCCTTCATTTCCTTCCTCCCTCCCTCTCTGCTGTTGCGCACATCATCTTTGTATCACAGGTCCATACTAGTTTGTCAAATAGACCAATAGGAACAAGTTGATTCAATCGTCTGTGACTCACGTGGCCAAATTCAGAATTCAGCCTTAAAACCTGCGTGGTAGAACACTTAATTTTCTTCAGTTAAATTTCTGGAACATTTAGGGTGAAAGCAGAGAGACTGAGTAGGGAATAGCATGGAGCAGGGGAAACATGAGAAATATCAAGGTGAGGGGATTGTTCCCTGGGGAAAGTTACTCTTACATCACATTTTAGAGGCTGCTGTGCGCATGCTTAGTCACTTAGTCATGTCTCTGAGACCCGTGGATGGTAGCCCACCAGGCTCCTCTCTTCATGGAATTTTCCAGGCAAAAATACTGGAGTGGGTTGCCATTTTCTACTCCAGGGGATCCTTCTGACCCAGGGATCAAACCCGCGTCTCGCGTCTCGTGTCTCCGCCTGCTACCTGCGTCGCCTACTACCTGTGTGATGCCTGGCAAATTACTTACCTTCTTTGTGCCTCAATTTCCAAAGGTATATGGCAATGGCACCCCACTCTAGTACTCTTGCCTGGAAAATCCCATGGACGGAGGAGCCTGGAAGAGGAGCCTGGTGGGCTGCAGTCCATGGGGTCGCTAAGAGTCGAACACGACTGAGCGACTTCACTTTCACTTCTCACTTTCACGCATTGGAAAAGGAAATGGCAACCCGCTCCAGTGTTCTTGCCTGGAGAACCCCAGGGAGGGGGAGCCTGGTGGGCTGCCATCTATGAGGTCACACAGAGTCGGACATGACTGACGTGACTCATCAGCAGCAAAGTTCCTATGCCATCTTCAAGGGCTTCCCAGGTGGCCCTAGTGGTAAAGAATCCGCCTGCCAATGCAGGAGGTATACGAACTGCAGGTTGGATCCCTGGGTTGGGAAGATGTCATTTCATTACAGTGTTGTTGTAAAGAGCAAACTAAATACTTTATTAACAGAAAAAACTCTAAAAATGCCAAGTGATCATGTTTTAATGCAAGAGCTGCCTCTTGCCTCACTTTGAGAACTTGTTATTGAGAAGACGATCATATATTCTTTTATTTATGACTTGTCAGAGCAATTACTTATATTGGTCAGCTATTGCTGTGTGAAAGAAAAGAAAGTGAAACTCACTCAGTCGTGTCTGAGTCTTTGTGACCCATGGAATTCTCCAGGCCAGAATACTGGAATGGGTAGCCTTCTCCAGGGGCTCTTCCCAACCAAGGGATTGAACCCAGGTCTCATGCATTGTGGGTGGATTCTTTACCAGCTGAGCCACAAGAGAAGCCCAAGAATAAGAGTAGTCTTTTTTTTCTCCAGGGGATCTTCCTGACCCAGGAATCGAACCAGGGTCTCCTGCATTGCAGGCAGATTCTTTACCAACTGAGCTATGACAACTACCAAATCTCAGCAGTGTGCAACCATAAGCATGTATTTTGCTCACACATCTTCAGGCTTCCTGGGAGGGGCTGATACAGGCTGGGCTCAGCTGGTGGCTCTAAGCCAGTGGTTCCCAGAGCTCCATGTGTCTCCCTGCTCTATCTCTCTGCTCTCCTGTTCAACATTCCGGGAAACTCTTTTAACTAATCTTCAAAAACATTTTTAAAGGCGAATTTCAAATTCAGCCACACCAGTCCTTGATGGCATGAGTCTTCTTGTTAATCTGTTTTAGAACACAAAACAGATATAGCAATGATGTACCACTGGGAGGAAGTAGGGGAGGAAGGAAGAATGAAGGTGAGGAAAAGAGGGAGGGGGGGGAAGGTAGGGAAGGAAGAGAGATGGGAAATAACCAGCATCATCACCTTGGAGCTTAGTAAACATGCAGGTTATCAGTTCCTACCCCAAACTTAATCAGAATCTCTAGGGGTGGGTCCCAGCAATCTGTGTCTTGATGAGATTTGCACATCATCTTCTTATGACAATGGCAGAGAAACAAGAGTGAGAACAGAAACAGCCGATACCTCTTTAGGCTTAGATGAAGCACTGGCAATTGTCTGCCCATATTTTACTGCCAAATCAAGACAGATCACTAGGGGTGTGTGTCCAGGGAAGGGTGAAGAACTGGGGCTAAGAATTCAATCTACTGAAGAACTTAACAAAAATAATTTTGGTATAGTACTTTATGATCTATAACATTCTTTCATTATCTCGTTTAATTCTCATAATTACACTCTGAAGTAGGAAGTGTCTTCATTTAACACATGGAGGAAAGTAGGCTTTTAGATGCTGAGGTTAAAAATCACACAGTTAATGTTAGCTGGGCCTCTCAACTCCAAATCTGGGATTATTTTAATTGCATTGAACTTCTAGGCCAGAGATTCACAAAAGCAGGCTCCCAAATCTTTTTCATGGTCAAAAACATCTTCAGTGCACAGTGTGGGAAATACCCTATGGTTGTTACATACTTAGGGAGAATGAGGAACAGAAATACAAGAAAATATTTTCACCCCTTATCAGCATTATAGTGTGCAGCTAGCTCTATTTATCAGATTTCAAAGTTCCCAACTTTCTTGCTTCTGTTTCCCCATGGCTTGGGTTCTAAACTTCCACGAGCCTTCTTTTCAGGATCCTATATCCTCTAAATCTGCACATGCATGTGTGCCGGTTGCGTCTGACTCTTTGCAACCCCACGGACTCTAGCCCGCCAGGCTCCCCTGTCCATGCGATTTTCCTGGCAAGAATACTGGAGTGGGTTGCCATTCCCTCCTCCAGGGGATCTTCCCGACCCAGGGATCCAACCTACATCTCCTGTGTCTTTTGCATTGCAGGCGGATTCTTTACTACTGCCTCACCAAGGAAGGCCCCTCAAAATGTGGTGTAACCAAATATCTATAGGAAATCTTCCTCGACACATTTCCTGGTGACTATGATTTTGTTGTGCTAAGGTGGGTTGCACAAGGGCACAGAAGAAAAAGAGTAAGCATGCGGAGCTTTCCTAATTAGCTAAAGATAGAATCTGAGAAGGGAAATAAGGCTAAGAAGGAAAACGGTAGTATGAAGAAAACGCGGCAGAGAGGGCATGACGTTTCTTGGAGCTGTGCTATAGAGCTACTACCCTGTCAGATATTTCATCAGCCAGCGGGATATTTTAGCAACTGCCTCTGATGACAAATCTAACAAAAAATTTTAATCAAATAAAATCTTGTTGGAAACATTTCAATAGCTTAAATCTAAGAGAAAATAATTTTTAAAAACTCTTATGAGGGTATTGGTTCAGAGAAAGAGATTCATTTGTTATTTCTATATTTATGTGTAAAGGAAGCACCCCCTTTCTCTTTCTCCTTCCCTGCTTGGCCTCCAACTTATTCCTCCTCCTCGACTACCTGACAATTTAAGAATTTAAGACCCCTAAGGTACAATAGGAGAAAAATATGAGCCTGACTCCAAGTGTGATCTATAGGGAGCTCTGGCTGCACACCTTAATTATTGCTAACAAAGTAACATTTTAATAGCTTTAGGTTGAAATTGATGAGCCCTCCTGTTCACTGAAACTCTTGCAAAAACATGACATGACACCTTGTAGGAGAAAAAAAAAAAGGACACAGTTGTTAAATAACTCACTATACATAGAATGGTCAGTTTAAAAAAAGTACATTGTCCTTGTTCAGCAACTTTTTCCAAAGAACTCAAAGTCTATTAGAGCCCATATGTTCATCTAGTGCCTTTCCATCTTTCTATAAATAGTATGCAAATAGCGTTCTCACCTTTTACAGAAGAATAAGCTGAAGAAAGGCATTATGGAGGATCAGAACAAAGTCCTCTAGCAAAAGAAAGGTGAATAGCTAAACAGGAGTTTCAAAATTCCTTGAGGCCAGTGACTTCTCCATCAGTTTCCATAATGGTGTTGTAAATAGAAGGTGTGGGCATACTAGATGGTTGAAGGGCCTCCAAGGAACTAAGGAAAAAGGAATTGGCCTCCATATTCCAAGGCAGATCTGTTGCAGCCTCAGTATTCCATGAGAATGACTACCTTGGGCACTTAGCAGATCTTCAACCCATCATGATGTTTGAAGTATACTCCTGTCCAATGATACCAGTTAATATACATAGTGACTATGATTTCCCAGGTCACACACCTCATCCCCAACATCTGTAACTTCATCTAGCATCCATATGCATGTTTGATCTTGATCATTAGTTCAAGGAAGTTAAACCATATCTACCTTAGACCTCAACTGCAGACCTTTTCAGGACAGTGACTGTTACTTCAGAACTCCTCTCGAGAGGCATCCAACATAGTTATTCTCCAGAACCATGGTGGGACTATGAGAACATTGATGAGGTGACTGCAGAGTCTCTGCTTGGAGAAGACGTGGTTCGACTCCCACCCCGCTGTTATAGCACCGGGATGCTGCAAGAACACATCTCAAGGGTGCGTGACTTTAAAATCTGAGGGTGGAATAGGGGAAAATGAGATGCAGAGACCCTTTTTAGAGACCCATAACAATAGCTAATTCTACCCTTCTCCTCTCTGGCT
This sequence comes from Capra hircus, assembly GCF_001704415.2. Taxonomy (NCBI): domain Eukaryota; kingdom Metazoa; phylum Chordata; class Mammalia; order Artiodactyla; family Bovidae; genus Capra; species Capra hircus. The sequence goes on from NC_030810.1 coordinate 116,078,860, forward strand.
GTCCTCTGACTTCTCAAGGAAATCAGATCTTTTCCATATGAGATAAAATGGGTTCAAAATGTCTTCTTTGAAATCAACGTGTATGACACATTTTTATTCCCTATATCCTTAAGGGTCTTACTTTTCAGAGTCAGGTTTCTGGAACTCCAATCACCTTGTCTCTTTCCTTTTTTTCCCCAAAATGATGAGTTTGAAAGGTATGTCTTAGTTCACTCAGGTTGCTTTAACAAACATATATAGGCTGGGTGGCTTAAAAACAGCAGAAATTCATCCCAGTCTGGAGGCTGGGAGTTCCAAGATGAGAATGCTGGCAGAGTCAGGGTCTGGTGATATCCTGTTCCCTGGTACACAAGTGGCACCTTTCACTGTGACCTCACATGGCAGAAGAGACAAGGCAGGTCACTGGGGTCTCTTTTATTGGACAGTTAATCCCAGTCATGAGGGCTGTGTTCCGAGTACCTCCCCAAAGTCCCACCTTCTAGTACCATCACATCTGGGCATTAGGATTTCAACATACCAATTCTGAGGACATAAGCATTCAGCCCAAATTCTGTTTATAAGGACAAAACCCACTTTGAATGTTTTTCCCTCTTTTCTTGCATTTTTACATCTGAGGTGGTGAGTAAAGAACTCACTTCTGGTTGAGACAGAGGGAGGAAGGTGGTAAGCTAACACTTGAAGCTCTTTTCCTACTTATTGAATTAACTACTCAATAAGAGGAAAATTTGGGAAAAGGATTGAAGTCAGCACAGACGGAAAAGGAGAAAGTAAAGAGCTATTAAAACATGCTGAGTCTTTTAGTAGATATTTGTCATATAGCCATATAATCATAAACATAATTCAATAATAAATGGCTTCCTGGTGAACAATATTGAGCTAAAGCTTATTTAGGGAGCCCCAATACACCTGAATCAATTCATAGCATATCAAATTACATGTCACAGTTGGTATGTATAAATAGCAGTGTATAAATACTAAAGACATTATGTGGCGGCAGATGGGGGAGGTCCTGGAATTCATTGCAAGGAGTGAGGTTGGGGGGCAGAATAATGTCATTGTAGAGAGATTAAGGAGATATCAGTTACCCTGTTGAGATGAGGGGACTAAAGGATGTAGGGATATCTAATATAATTTGCAGAAGTAGATCTGAAACATTTAAATGGTTGGCAGAGAAGAGTGATGAGGTCTCCATGGCAAGTAACCTTGAAGATGTGTTAGGAGTTTCTGGTAGTAGGGCTGCTAGTTCTTAGCCAATACTGGAGATGACCATTCACAGATCGTCAGTCAGTGTTATCTCAAGGAAGTGTTGCCTCCTAAGGCCAACTACGATTTCTTCAGATTCTGCAAAGAAAAAATACATGTTGTTTTTTTTAAATTGGAGGATAATTGCTTTACAGAACTGTGTTGGTTTCTGCCACACATCAACATGAATCAGTCACAGGTATACATATGTCCCCTCCCTCCTGAACTTCCCTCCCATCTCCCACCCCATCCCACCCCTCTAGGTTGTCACAGGGCACTGGGATGAGCTCCCTGTGTCACACAGCAAATTCCCATTGGCTGTCTAGCTCACATATGGTAATCTGTTTGTTTCCATATTATTCCCTCAATTCGTTCTACCTTCTCCTTCCTCTACTGTGTCCACAAGTCTCTTCTCTGTCTGAGTCTCCACTGCTGCCCTGCAAATGGGTTCTCTGATGTTTCCTGCAGCGCTATTTACAATAACCAGGACGTGGAAGCAACCTAGATGTTCATTGACAGATGAATGGGTACTGAAATTGTGGTACATATATACAATGGAATATTACTCAGCTATAAAAAAGAACAAATTTGAGTCAGTCCTAAAGAGTTGGATGAACCTAGAGCCTATTACACAGAGTGAGTAAGTCAAAGAAAAAGACGAGTATTGTATATTAATGCATGGGTATGGAATCTAAAAAAATGTTTTAAAATAGTTTCTGAATAAATCAATTAAACTTTGAAGGAAGAAATTGGTTGGTATCAAGATTCAAACCACTCTAAAAAAAATAACGCAATGAATCACACAAGATGAGAGCTTTTAATATGCAAATATGCAAAATAAATTAATATAGTTTTAAAACAAGCCAATCTTACTTAAAATTAGAAACAATAGATTTTGTTGTACATGAATTCCCCAAAAACCCAGAGCCTGAGGCAAAAGCCAAGATTAGAAGTGCAATCCCAGGGAAGCCAACGTGAGGGGAAATGGGAGGAAAGAGGCAGGGAAGAAGGCAATTTGAGGGTATGTTTTCAATCGATCCTGCTCTTAGTGCGACTGAATAACTGGGCCTCTCAGGACCATTCCTGAGGCACCACATGAACACTTGCTTCTCAGGTTTCTTCATCCAGGTGGAATAATGGAGAAGAGTCCCTTTTTTAGCCTCCTTCTCCCCTTAGTCAAAAGTTCATCTTCCTGGGGTATTGCCTCCCCTGTTCTTCTTAGCCTCATGCATCAGCAGGAACAGAGATGTCCCTAGGCAGGCAAAAGGGAGCAGCATAGAGCAGTGTGGGCATGGACTAGCATGAGAAGCGTGCTTCAATGTTTGGGGCGTGAAGTCAGTGTGCCCACTGCCACTGCCACAGCCAAGCGTCCCAGAGACGGACAAGACAGAGAGACCCTGACAGGCACAGAAAGGTACCTGTTTGTCTTATCTGTTTGGGCTGCTAATGGATGCACCATGGACTGGATGGCTGAAACAGCAAATGTTTATTATTACAGTTTCAGGCACTGGGAAGTTCAGTGTCAAGATGCCAGCAGATTTGGTGTCTGGGGAGATACAACCAGTCCATTCTGAAGGAGATCAGCCCTGGGATTTCTTTGGAAGGAATGATGCTAAAGCTGAAACTCCAGTACTTTGGCCACCTCAAGCGAAGAGTTGACTCATTGGAAAAGACTCTGATGCCGGGAGGGATTGGGGGCAGGAGGAGAAGGGGACAACAGAGGATGAGATGGCTGGATGGCATCACGGACTCGATGAATGTGAATCTGAGTGAACTCTGGGAGTTGGTGATGGACAGGGAGGCCTGGCGTGCTGCGATTCATAGGGTTGCAAAGAGTCGGACATGACTGAACAAATGAACTGAACTGAACTGAGAGCCTGTTTGCAAGTGTGTAAATGGCTGCCTTCTCACCATGACCACACGTGAGAGAAGTGGCAAGGGAGGTATCTGAGTGCACTAATCTCATTCATGAGGGCTCCACCCTCATGACCTAATCACCCCCAAAGGCTTCATCTCATAATACAAATTGGGAGTTAAATACTTCAGCATATAAAGTTTGGGACGACACAACCATTGAGCCCATGATACTGTTACAATCTTTTAAATAAAGATTTACCTTCATATCTCCTTGAATAAGAAAAGAGGATGTCTAGTAGTGTGGGTACCTAACAAAAACAGGTAGTTTTATCCAAGAATTCTTAACAGTAAATAAGGAATACATGGGTTAAATGTGCTTCACTGTCCAGATGAGTTGGGAAAAGAGATCTCCTTGATCTTTTCAGTATTAGCTTTCTTGAAATTGGAGATAATATAAAGAAAGCTGTCTTGAGAGAAGTCAATGATTTCCTGATAATTAATAGTAATAGCTAATATAAAGGAGTACATCAAGGCTGTATATTGTCACCCTGCTTATTTAACTTATATGTAGAGTACATCATGAGAAATGCTGGGCTGGAAGAAGCACAAGCTGGAATCAAGATTGCCAGGAGAAATATCAATAACCTCAGATATGCAGATGACACCACCCTTATGGCAGAAAGTGAAGAGGAACCAAAAAGCCTCTTGATGAAAGTGAAAGAGGAGAGTGAAAAAGTTGGCGTAAAGCTCAAAATTCAGAAAATGAAGATCATGGCATCCGGTCCCATCACTTCATGGGAAATAGATGGGGAAACAGTGGAAACAGTGTCAGACTTTATTTTTGGAGGCTCCCAAATCACTGCAGATGGTGATTGCAGCCATAAAATTAAAAGATGCTTACTCCTTGGAAGGAAAGTTATGACCAACCTAGATAGCATATTAAAAAGCAGAGACATTACTTTGTCGGCTAAGGTCCATCTAGTCAAGGCTATGGTTTTTCCAGTGGTCATGTATGGATGTGAGAGTTGGACTATGAAGAAAGCTGAGTGTCGAAGAATTGATGCTTTTGAACTGTGGTGTTGGAGTAGATTCTTGAGGGTCCCTTAGACTACAAGGAGATCCAACCAGCCCATTCTAAAGGAGATCAGTCCTGGGTGTTCTTTGAAAGGAATGATGCTAAAGCTGAAACTCCAGTACTTTGGCCACCTCATGCGAAGAGTTGACTCATTGGAAAAGACTCTGATGCTGGCAGGGATTGGGGGCAGGAGGAGAAGGGGACAACAGAGGATGAGATGGCTGGATGGCATCACTGACTCGATGGATGTGAGTTTGAGTGAACTCCGGGAGTTGGTGATGGACAGGGAGGCCCGGCGTGCTGCGATTCATGGGGTCGCAAAGAGTCGGACACAACTGAGCGCCTGAAATGAACTGAACTGAACTGAATATACTGGGAGGTTAGGCATTACATTACTTTCATAAATAAGGTTCAAGCACCATAGCCTCTGGAAAACAGTCACACTGCAAGAGTTGTGATAAAAGTTGATAAAAGGGAAAGTCCACCTTAACCTAAATCTGGTAATAAAAGCAATTCCATACATCAGCCACACGTTCCTAATGGGTGACACAGCATCGCCCTAGAAAACATCTTAGTGTTTAAAGGGCATCTTTGCTGAATTAGAAAAAGTTCCTTTCTCTAGGAAGGTAGAGGCCCCAGCCTGCCTTAGTCCCCTAAGCCTATGATTTCGCAAAGTGAACAAATAGCAGAGGTGGTGTTGAGGCGAACAAATTTCAAGAGGTTGAAAGAAAGCACAGATAGAGCCCCAGTCCAGAGAACTTCCCAAAACAAATTTTGTTGCCTGCCTTTAATGTATTTTTTCGTGCTCCGCAGATGTCCTTTCTCATAAATTCTGAAGTATCTGCACGTCCCAAGGTGAGCTGGTATCTTCTTTTTATTACTGGCAGTTTGCAAGTAAGGATCTGACATTAAAAAAAAATATGGCACTCACTTTTGAGAGGGTGACCCACTTTTCCAACTCTTTGCTAATCTTCTTCCGAATTTCCTTCCCTCTTTTTACATTTGTGCTTCTGGTTAGCTCACAGGTGGGCTCTGGAGACCCTTCCGGATCTTTGGACGTCTTGCTCTATTGGAAAAGGATACATTTTCTCTGCAGATTGTCTCATAGAGACACTGCATCTGTCTAAAACTAAAAGAGCCTCCAGAGAACTGACTTTAGCTGTTTGCCAACTAACCCATTTTGCATGCTTCCTGGGGAGAAACAATACGCCACATCTCTACAGGAGGAAACAGGAGAGATATTGGTTCTGTGTAAATATCTCAAAGGAAATTTATGGTGCTGATGGGAAATTTAAACCCTTTTAAAATAACTGCTGCTTTGTGAACAGAGAGCAAAATTTTAGCACCTCATTTCTGTGCCTTCCCTCATCCCCTTCCTGAGGGAGAGTGGCCTTAATCCAGTGGTCTCTCCATCTCTTCATCCTCAATGACTTTTGCTGTGGAAAATTCTGATAGACCATCAGTTCCACTAACTCAAGCAGGTTTGTGTGCCTTTAGATGAACACAAACGCACTATGTATGTGTCTTACAGTGACTATCAGTTCTCTACCCACCCTGCATTTTCTCATTCTTCTTTCTAAAGGACGCCCTCTATCTTTGGAGCTAGTGATGTACCCGATAAAAGTTGTTTTCAGTACTCTCTAACAGGTAAGAGTGGACTTGATTCTGGCCAATGAGATGTCAATAGGGGTTGTTCAGCTGAATTTCTATGAGTACCAGAAATGAGAGAGGGCCTGAGAGCTCCTTTCTGCCCTTCTGTCTTTCCTCACTCTTTTGACCTCAAATCTGAACATGAAGACTGGAGCTTCAGCAGCCAGATTGCACCATGAGGGAATCATGTGGGAGGATTTTTGAGCCAAGTGAGGCAAAGAATAAAGATGAAGCATTCTAGTCTTTGATAGCTGAAGAACTGTCATATCAGACCCTAATTGCCTGCCTCTAAACAGTTTATCCAAGAAATAAAGTTCTATCTTATTTTAGTAAATGTTATTTTGTTTGTCTGTCCTGTGTAGCAATACCTACAATGAATACATGACCTCTGTGTGGAGAATGTGCCAGTGATGCTTTCTCCTAACAGATGGATTCAGGTGTCTGTCACTATGGATGTGTCAATGTGCTGTGGTGACAAATGACGGAAGCCAACTAGAGCTAGCTTGTACAGGAAAGGGGAGTTTATTATGCGGTCTAGATGTGTCTCACAGAACCCAGGACCACAGAGCCTCTGAGAAATGCTGGACCCAGGAACTAGAGAGCTACCTGGCATTTCTTTGTGTCTTTTCCCTGTTTTTTTTTTGGGGGGGGGTGGCATCTGCTTCTTTTCTCTCACTTTCTGCAGGCCACCCTCCTCTGCTTCTGTGGACCACATAGTCAATAGAATGAATTATATTGTTGTTTGTCCACACAATCAAATGTTAATAAGCAATAACAACAAATAATTTATAAGTGCATATAAAAATATTGATGAATCCCACAGGTGTAATATTGAGAGCAAAAAGACCAGACCAAAAAAAAAAATAGAATATGTGTAGTATGATGCCAGTCACGTAAAGTACAATGGAAACATCCCTTCTCCTTTTGAAGCCAGGAGAATGGTTGCACTTGGGGTGAGGTAGTAACTGGAAAGAAACAAGACAATGTTTCTGAGGTTCTAGGATTGTCCTGTTTGTCCATCTGGGTGCTGATTAAATGATATATTTAATTTATAAAAATTCTTTTAGCTCTGTCTTATTACACTTTTCTATTTATATGGCATACTTCATGGAAGATTGAATACCTGATCAAATGAAATCTGAAAAACACATACGTTTAAAATGGTAACTACTGCTTGTCCACACGTAGATTCTTTTTTTAATTCTTTAGTAATATATTCTATATTAACTTGTAATTATTTAACCTATCACAAATCATTTTTCAAAGAACAGAAATGAACCAATAAATGCATAAGAATATATTTTATTAACTGTAAAGCATATTTGCAAATGGCATTCTACTTATTAACTCACAATTATTAAATTTAATTTTATTTACTAAAAAACAAGATTGGGTCATGTGTGGTCCATGTATATAAGGAGACATGTTAAGGAATATTAGGAAATTGACAAGTTTCTTTCCAGTGGCTCCCCCGGTTCACCCCCTCTTCAAACTCTCCATCCTGAGGCCAGGGTCCCCGAGGCTTTTCCCCAGGCTTCCCTCTTACCCAGCTCCTCAGCCCAGTTAGCAAGCATTTGTCCTGTATCCATCCTCTCAAAGCTCTGCTCTTGGCTAGAACTAGCCACATAAACAAATCTCAACCCGGGAGTTAGGAACTGATTATGACCAGATACTTTATTTATCCCAGAATAAAATTTTGATTTTTTTGTCTTCAACTATAGAAACGAAATGGCAACCAGCTCCCATATCCATGCCTGGGCAATCCCTTGGACAGAGATGTCTAGTGGGCTGCAGTCCATGAGGTCGCAAAGAGTGGCGCCTAGACACCACTGAGCGATTAACACTTCCACAGAAATGAACCACAAGAGAACGGCAGGGCTTTTGCTGGCCACTAGGGGGCATGCTTTTGGAAAGGAAGTTATTTACGATGCTTTCTTCACACCTAGACAACTCAGCAGTCACGTTTGTCCTGACCAGTTTGTGACTTCCCCAGGGTTTTCTCCACAATTAAGAAAAAAAAAATTACTAGATTCTTTTTAATGACAACCATAACTTCTAATTCACACTCTACTTGTTTCTTCCTTCAGGGCCCCCTCTTGAAAGGGACCCGATTTAATAAACTGGGAGATTCTATTTGGTTTAAGCATTGAACTTATGCAGCTCAGAAATTGAGGGAAGGACTGGTTTTCATCAACTTCTCCACCACTGTCCAAATGGCAGCAAGATGTATTCTGACCAGTTCCCGTTTAACGTTTCTGAGTAATCAACAAAGCAGACAGACCAAGGAGGGTTTATTAGCACTTTGTTCTTCTCAGAGGCAGAGGCTGAATAAATGCCTTTTTCCCTTTGGAAAAAATTTTACTAGTAACCATAGCAATAATAATTCCATCTCCAAGTAAAAATTATTATTGTTATCTTTGTTGGCAGTCCCGGTTTCTTTCCTGTCACAAGGAGACAGAAGGCAGACGCTGTCTTGAAGTCTATAAAAGGCTCACCTAAGCAGGACCAGGAGCAGCTGTTTTCTCTCTCAGCTGCGAACAGAACTGGAGAGTAATGGCTTAACCATCGAATGAGGGGCTTAAGCTGGATGTGAGGAAGTGCATCCTGGCCACATGCGGGACAGCTTGTCATGGGAGTTTACAGATTCCTCTTCTTTAGAAGCCTTTAAAAATAGCTTAGATGATCAGTGCCAGGAATGGCAGCCTGTGTCCACAGCACATTTACTCTGTTCTTGTAGGTCTAGCTGTGCCTTTACGTAGACTATGAAAGCAGAGGCAACCAGGCTTCTTCATTACCATCTACTGGCACCAGACATAAAACACAGGCTTGTAAATGCAAATAAATGGGTAACGTGTGGATAAAATGATTTGGCCATCATCAGTTATAGCCCACTGGTTTGGGGCTAAATACTGGCCCCCTGGTTGTTTTCCTACAGTCATGCCTACAGACGAGATTTGGCCAGATGCACACCATTTGGTCAAAAGACTCTTTGAAGAATTACTGAGTCCCACTCCCTTCTTCTGGATTGTTAGCTTCGTCCACTTGATGATTCTACACAGTCTTTGGAATAAGAAGGAAATGTTCTCTCAAGTGGGAGTTGCGTACTGTGTTTCAGGAATTACTCAACTGTACTTGGAGAAAACAGTTTATAGGCAGAACTTAAACCAGAGTGAAATCCAAGCATCCCCCTTCCAGTCCAACTGATTGTCTCTCATCGAAGAAATGCACTAACCTTTGGAAAAGTACTTCCATTTAAAAAGTAATGGTCAAAACCTCACACATTTTTTCAGCTACAATATTTTACTTCAGAGTTGACATTTATATGCCAGCAACTCATTTGTTACAAATTCTAATTGCAGAGCAACAATGCAAAATAGGCAATGCAAAAGCAAAAAAAAAAAAAAAGAAGAAGAAGAAGAAGGGGGATCTCAGCAACCCTTTGAGATCTCATCTAATTAAAAATGCAAATTAAGAAAGAAACCTCAAGTCAATACGTCCTCTTCAGTCTTTTCAAAGGCACCAATTACCAGTGAATCATTGAGAAAGGGGCTGCCTTTAATTTTAAGTCAAATTTCTCAACAATAGTCCATTGGCAGGAAATTAAAGTGACTACCAGCTCAGTAGTACAATTAACACTTTGACATTGGTTATCCAAACTTTACTCATTCTTGTGCTGTTTCTCTAGGAAGTACTAATGCAGACAATTTTTATTGAGTTTTTCTGAGATCCCAAGAACATTTTGTTTTCCAGTGGTAAGCAATACTACACTGAACTAACCCACCTCTTCCTGTGGAATCATATTGAGGAATATTCCAGAAAAGGGAAAAAAAAGCTCTTTCTTGATAGAATCACTTTTCTAACAATACTTCAAAAGGCGAGATAGAAAAGTACTAAAGAATGAAGGTCTTCAGACAGGAGATGTGAATTCCTTGAAGGTCTCTTGCTAGGTCATCTGTTAGTATGGACACATGTCATACGTCAAGTTCTTCATTGTGGTCTTGTTCTCAGGGATTAATTCATGATTTTTGCCTTATACTTTTTATTATAATAAATATCATGAGTTATGGAACAGAATTTTTAAGTCTAAGAAATGGAAGAGAAATATAAGAGATTAGGTAGGATAACCTCTTCTGGAGGTCAACCTCAGTCTGGAGTTCACCCAGTATAAACTGAATACCTGAATCAGTCAGGATTCAACCAGGAGATAGAAACCACACAATAACTTGAACAAAGAAAATAATTCTGAGGAATTATTAATTACATCAGGGTATTGGCTAGCAAGAAGCAAAGATGTCTCCCAACAATATAGGATGCAGATGGAAGGAGTAGCAATCACCACTAGGCTGATATAGCATGCCCAAGAAAGATGCCTTTCTCACTGCCCCCAGAGCTGAGATCCAGAGAGGGTACTGGAAAATGAAGAATTCACCAAAGTGCCAAGCAGGTAGACCTTGCTAGGAATCTGTCCCCTAGGATGCCAGTGGAAGCTGTTAATAGGGAGGTCCTACATCTTGGAACTTGCTGAAAAATCCCAGAAAAGATCATCCAGGGAAGTTTATGATGCAGAGGTGCCTTACCAGTGTGCCTCTTTACAGAGATGACTGAGGGGGTATCGGGGAAGACACGGCTAGGCATGCTGCAAAGGCTGGGAGCTGAAGGCGTCTTTGGCTGTAGGAGCCAGGCTCAGAGAAATCTGTCCATGTCGCAGGAGTCAGGCACTGGAAGAGCTGCTGCCTGTGCTACAGGCTCTGGGCACATGGAAAGTGATGCACACTGCAGGAGCTGGGCACTGGGAAAGCTATTCACACTGCTGGCAAAGCCGTGCATGCTTCAGGAACCCAGTCCTGGAGAAGACACTTGCCCTGCGGAAGTCAGGCACCGAGAAAGCTGCATTTGGTGCAAGACATTGACAAGAAAGCATAAAGAACTAGGAAGGAAAGTTTTCTCCTCTACTAATGTCTTTCTGGAGTCTTCTACTAACAAAACTTTTCCTGTGTTAGATGGTGAAGAAATGTTTAAAGGGCAGACAATGAAGTTTGGATTTGGAGCTGCAACGATAGAGCCAAGTTGAGAATGGCACTGAACGGAGTGGAAGTCCGTGCAAATGAGATGAGGGTTAAGGCAATGGCATGGGTTCCTGGAAATAAGAGACCATGAAAATTAAGTTGTAAGGCAATGGGTTGAAACTGGAGGCAGGAGTACACCTAACCAGAACAAATAGACTCCAAGTAGAGGTCACTGTTTCCCCGTGATGAACGTCACCGCCAGTGGCGGCAAGATGACTGTGGCCATGCTCACAGGTGGAGAGAAGGTGCCTAAAACTTTGTTGTGGCTCAGACAGGTTAAGACTGCCTTGGCCAAAATAGGACTAGAACCTGTCTCCCTTAGCTCCCGTTTCTGTGCTCTGCCTATGCTTGTCACCACTATCCATGAATTTACACTTGGGCAGCAGTGGGCAAAGGCAATGAAAGAGCTGGACCACGGAGCCTCTTGCCCATTAAAGTAATCAGGGAACACAAAAGTGGAAGGCATTGATTGTTCAGTTTGGGTTAAATGCTTGATGCGTTTAAAGTACTTCCCTTGTCCTCCACGAACCTTCTTGAGTAGGTGTGTGATAAACATTGGAGAACCCTGTTCACAGACAGAATTTCACATTGTCATTGTTGTTAGTTAAGGCCTTCTAATCAGAGATACTCAGCTTTCACTGAACACTGGAATCACTTGGAAAACTTAAACACTGATACCTGCTGCTGCTGCTGCTGCTGCTGCTGCTAAGTTGCTTCAGTCATGTCTGACTCTGTGCGACCTCATAGACGGAAGCCCACCAGGCTCCCCTCTCTCCGGGATTCTCCAGGCAAGAACACTGGAGTGGGTTGCCATTTCCTTCTCCAATGCATGAAAGTGAAAAGTGAAAGGGAAGTCGCTCAGTCGTGTCCGATTCTTAGCGACCCCATCCATGGCTACCAGGCTCCTCCATCCATGGGATTTTCCAGGCAAGAGTACTGGAGTGGGGTGTCATTGTCTTCTCCACCTGATGCTATTTAATAACAATAATAAGGGTCTATAGAGGTGGGCTCTGTGCATCGGTATATTTGCAAGTTCTACAAGTGATTCTAATTCAAACCTAGGATTGAAAATCACTGTCATATCCTGAGGATAGTATAATGATATCAAAAAAGACAGAAAGAAATGCAAACCTCTCTCTGGGATTTCCCATCCTACAGGATTCTTTTCTCTTTTGGCTCCACCGGGTCTTAGTTATGGCACAAAGGCTCTTTTGTTCTTGTTGCAGCATGAGGAGTTCACGGGCCCAGTATCTGTGGTGTGCAGTCTTAGTTACCCCATGGCATGTGGGGCTTAGTTTTCTGATCAGAGATTGAACCCAGGTCCCCTGTATTGGAAGGTGGATTTTTAGCCACTGGACCACCAGGGAAGTCCCCACTCCTATGGGATTCTGAGAACAGCTTCTTTTACAGAGCAACTGCCCTCTGAGCTGTATTGCATGGTGCCATCCCAGCAAAGATTTTGAACTCAAAGCTAGTCAACAGGTTTAGTGACTCTGCAGAAACATGCCAAACTGATATAAAGGCTTCTAAAGCTATACTGTTTGCCAAGAACCAACAAGACACAAAGGACTGACATTCCTTTGTTAGAAAGGGAAACTGGTTATAATTCTGAGGCTGATCCACTCGTTGGCCTTAAGTAAATGAGGTGTGCTCCCGACAACTACCTAAGGGTAAGATTTTAACTAGGAAATCCTAATCTTCAGTGGCATATGTGATGGGGAAAAGCAATGAAACATCCTTCTGCTTGGTGATGGGTGAAGCCCTAAAGACTCAATCTGGTCTTGATGAACATCCAAGAATCTGGATGCGCACACCCTGTGGAGGCAGGGGTTTCTGCCAATGATGCTGGTAAGGAAGTCTGTGGTTTCTTGCAGTGTCAGATTTGTTCAGTTTGGGTATAAACAAATACCATAATTTCTGCCCTGGGGTATAAACAAGCAGGTTTCTCTCTCGTATCCAGATGCCATTACTATCTTTTAAACTACTTGTGTATCTAACTAAAAACAAAATTTTATTTAACCTTCAGTTTTCTCTATGTTATATCATTCCATGTTATTTAAAGTAGGTTCCTTTAATTTTGTGAAAGAAAAAAATAAAATTCATGTTTTGAACAAGGTAAAATTTTTTAAAACAATTATTATGAAAACTTTTAATTCTAATTGCAGAATAATTGTATGTATTATCCAACTTTAACAATTATTATTAATCTTATTTTAACTGTCCATTTGCTCACTAGCCTAGCCCCACATGACTCTGGAGCAAATTCCAGACATCATATTATGTATTCCAATAAGATACATGAACTCAAAAAGTAACATGTAGCAATATTTTCATAGCTAAAATATTGATACTTACTTAATACCATCTAATAACTAGTATTCCAACTTTTAGGTTTTATCAATTTTATATCAATTGTATCAATCTCTTACATTTCATTTAGATCAAGGTCCGAAGAAGGTGTATACCCTGCACTCAGCTGAAATGCCTCAAGTTTCTTTCAAACTATGAATTCACTTTGATCTGTTTTTCCCTCTTATAATTTATTTGATTAAGAACCTGGGAAGCTCACCCTGCAGGGCTACCCTCAGACCATATTTTGCCTATTGCACCCCCATGGTGACCTTTAACATGTTCTCCTGTCCTCTGTGTTTCCCATGATTCGCTTGTGGAATATGTTAAGCTCAAGATCCAAGAAAAGCCAAATGGCATTAACTATGTCTAACAAAATAGAATTAATGTTCCGATTTCTAATCAGAATTTCTGAAAGCCAGCCTTAGTTTGGAAGCCAAGTGCTTTGTCTAATTCAGTTTTTCTTCTGAACTATTACCATGCCAAGCTACAAAATCATCAGAGCGACATGGCTAAGAGTCTGTATTCAGAAGTCAAGGTTCTTGAGTTTATATACTGACCCTGTTCCTCACTGACTGTGATTTTAGGTAAGTTACTTTGTGCTTCAATTTCCTTGCACCCACATGGAAACATGTATGATACTAGCCCTGGGGTATAAGCAAGCACGTATACATGGAAGATACTAGTAACATGTCCCTCACAGGATTGTGAGGATTAAATGAGGTTTTTACAAGTGTAAATCACTTAGAACTGTGTCAGCCATGCGAAAGGCCATATAAACGTCTTTCAAATTAAAAATTAATATCTGAAATACTAGACTCAAATAGGCAATGGATGTGAAAAGTATCATCAGGTATATCTCTCTAAGCTGAAGAACAAATAAAAACTGGACTCAGAAACAACTGGCTCAGCAGTAGACACAGAAGTTCCCTCGGGTCTCTGAGTTGGTAAGGTTTTGACCTAGCAGGAGATGGTTTGTATTCTGCCTGCCTACTAATGATGATGAAAGAGACTGATTCCCTGCACAGAATAACCGTAAAACGTCTATGTCCTGGATTAAGCCCCCAAGTTGAGAGGCCATAATCAAAGCAATTTCTGAGAGCTCCATTAATAAGCTTTTCTAGAAGCTGCCAAAGTCCAGCTACAGTAATTATCCAGTTAGTTTGCTGAATCAGCTAGTGTAAGCTTCCCCAGTTCTGCTGCTAATTAGGCTCTAGCCTCTCATCTCATTAATAAGCTTCCAGTTCATTTGCATGTGAGGAAAAATTGTGGGTATAGGGGAGTATAATAGAAACCCAAATCACCTTCAACATGTGTCTTTTTTTATTAAAATATTTAACCTTTTATTATGACTCAGAAACATCTGTCAGTATTACACTGTATGAAAAGACATGATGAATTCAGCATTTGCAGAGCATTCCACGGCCCCTCCTCCTCACACCTGGCCTGTTCCCAATCAAGTAGCAGGAAGAAAAGACAAATGAATATGATTAACTCAGTGTTAGAAATTTGCACCTAGAAGAAACTATCTGCTTCCATATCTTCCTTCTACGAATTAGGAAACCAGGGTCCCCTAAACTTGCCCAGGGATGTGCAGAGCAGGGTCCAGAGCTCAGGCCACGTTTCCTCTGACCCAGTTCTTGTAACTCACGCTACGTAACATCTGATGGTATTCAGCTCAGTTCAGTTCAGTCGCTCAGTTGTGTCTGACTCTTGGCGAACCCATGGACTGCAGCACGCCAGGCCTCCCGTCCATCACCAACTCCTGGAGTTTACTCAAACTCATGTCCATTGAGTCGGTGATGCCATTCAGCCATCTCATCCTCTGTAATCCCCTTATCCTCCTGCCTTCGATCTTTCCCAACATCAGGGTCTTTTCAAATGAGTCAATTCTTCACATCAGGTGGCCAAAGTATTGGAGTTTCAGCTTCAGCATCAGTCCTTCCAATGAATATTCAGGACTGATCTCCTTTAGGATTGACTAGTTGGATCTCCTTGCAGTCCAAGGGACTCTAAGAGTCTTCTCCAACACCACAGTTCAAAAGCATCAATTCTTCAGTGCTCAGCTTTCTTTATAGTCCAACTCTCGCATCCACACATGACCACTGGAAAAGCCATAGCCTTGACTAGATGGACCTTTGTTGGCAAAGTAATGTCTCCGCTTTTTAATATCCTGTCTAGGTTGGTCATAACTTCGCTTCCAAGGAGTAAGCATTTTTTTAATTTCATGGCTGCAGTCACCATCTTTGGTGATTTTGGCAGCCCCTCAAAATAAAGTATGTCACTGTTTCCACTGTTTCCCCATCTATTTGCCATGAAGTGATGGAACCAGATGCCATGATCTTAGTTTTCTGAATGTTGAGCTTTAAGCCAACTTTCTCACTCTCCTCTTTCACTTTCATCAAGAGGCTCTTTAGTGCTTCTTTGCTTTCTGCCTTAAGGGTGGTGTCATCTACATATCTGAGGTTATTGATATTTCTCCCAGCAATCTTGATTCCAGCTGTGCTTCATCTAGCCCAGCATTTCTCATGATGTACTCTGCATATAAGTTAAATAAGCAGGGTAACAATATACAGCCTTGACGTACTCCCTTTGCTATTTGGAACCAGTCTGTTGTTCCATGTCCAGTTCTAACTGTTGCTTCCTGATCTGCATACAGATATCTCAAGAGGCAGGTCAGGTGGTCTGGTAGTCCCATCTCTTTCAGAATTTTCCACAGTTTATTGTGATCCACACAGTCAAAGGCTTTGGCATAGTCAATAAAGCAGAAATAGATATTTTTCTGGAACTCTCTTGCTTTTTCAATGATCCAGAGGATGTTGGCAATTTGATCTGTGGTTCCTCTGCCTTTTCTAAAACCAGCTTGAACATCTGGAAGTTCAAGGTTCACATATTGTTGAAGCCTGGCTTGGAGAATTTTGAGCATTACTTTACTAGCGTGTGAGATGAGTGCAACTGTGTGGTAGTTTGGGCATTCTTTGGCATTACCTTTCTTTGGGATTGGAATGAAAACTGACATTTTCCAGTCCTGTGGTCGCTGCTGAGTTTTCCAAATTTGCTGGCATATTGAGTGCAGCACTTTCACAGCATCATCTTTCAGGATTTGAAATAGCTCCACTGGAATTCCATCACCTCCACTAGCTTTGTTCGTAGTGATGCTTCCTAAAGCCCACTTGACTTTGCTTTCTAGGGTGTCTGGCTCTAGGTGAATGATCACACCATCGTGATTATCTGGGTCATGTCTGATGATATTAGCTCCAAAATAATAGCAGCCCATTTCCTGATATGGACTTACTTTTCTACATTTGCATCTGTCTTTGAGAAAGTATATAATCATTACCCTTTCAATCCATGGCCCAAAACTATTGATTTTATCTCAGCAGATAAAACAGGCAGAATTTTGGCCCCCATGGCCTTTGCCCTTTAACAGCATGCCCATGGTTATGTTATAGTGTGTGGCAAAGTGGACATGGCAAATATGATTAAGGATGTTAACCAGTCAACCTCAAGATAGACAGATTATCCTGTATATTCTAGGCAGGTCTAATGTAATCCCAAGAACCCTGAAAAGCAGAAACGAAATCAGAAGAGGAAAATCAGAAACAGCAGAAGGGCATGGAGGAGATACAACCATGAGGACAATCTGATGCACCATCGGTGGCTTGAAAGTAAAAGAGGTCATGTTTCAGGGAAATGGAGGCTGAAGTCCTATAACCTCAATGAACTAAATTCTGTCAATGACCTGAGATGAGTTTGCAGGTAGAATCTTCCTCAAAGTCTTAGTTAAAACTCTGGCTGGCTGAATTATGATTCAGCCCTGAGATACTCTGAGCAGAGAGCAGTTGAGCTGCTTTGTGCCAGGACTTTTGACCAACTGTGAGATACTAAGTAGATGTTGTTTTAAGCCTCTTTAAGCCTCTCGGCTAGTGTTAATTTGTTACAGAGCAATAGAAAATGAATAAAGCTCGAATCCACCTTTTTTATTCCATCTCTAAGGCCGCTACCCTGATCCAAGCTGCCACCGTCTTGTGCTTGGACCACAGAAGAAGCCTCTCAACTCTTCTCTCCATACCCCTTCTGACTCAACTTTCATAAGATACACTGCAGCCCAGATCATTTCTTTTCAAACAGAAACCTGATCATGTGACTCCTGTCTCAAATTCCCCGTACATGTACCATCTTTAAGATATCTAAGGTATCTTAATACTATTCAGCATCTTCCCCATGGCTTCTAGACAAACCTGGTTAATGTCCACTTAGTCTTTCATTCTCAATTTAAATGCTTCTTGCGATGCACTATCTGCTTGCCCTCTTAGGTACTTTTATATCCCTGTATGTTTTCCTTCAAAGCATTTTTTAATTGCAACTTTAGTTCTATTATTATTTTATTATACTTCAAAACAGAAAGTCAGTCCCATAAAGTATCATAGGGTTTTTCTGATCAAGATAATCGTAGCTAAAACATTTATCACAAACCTAGGAGATAATAAACACTAAATTGTATCTTATATATATACCAAAAAATATCTCATGTATATACATATATATGTATAATATATGATGTTATTATGTGCGATTATTAGGACACCTACCCAGGATCATAGAAAATGAGCCCAAATTGCCTGGTAGGAGAATTTGGGAAGAAAGTCTCCCAGGAAAGGTTTTAATGATGAACAGCATTCAGTCAGGTGAAATATTGGTGGGACAGGAGAAGATGTTCCAAGAAAAGGGGTAACAGGAGCAAAAATATGGAAATGAGAGTAACATGATGAATGTGGGGAGCCCTGCCGCTGGCATTAGTAGTTACACAAATCCCGTAATGGATATGCTTTGTCAAAGCAGGTGTCCCAATGTCTGCCTGGTGTATAATTTGGCATGTGTGCCTGCCCAGCCAACGAACTGATTATCACCACATAGAATTCCTGGTGCCCTTCTTCTAACTTGATATCCTCTGCAAGTGCACCAAAAGGACCCATCAAAGGCTGGCATAGAAATACGGAAGAATTGTGAATGGCAGAGTCTTCAACTTTTTGACGTTAGGTTATTTTTTTTTTTCTTCAACTGATCAACAGGTATACACTAATCTCATCTCTGGGCCAGACTCTCTGGAGAACGCAAGAGAGGTCTAAGACTTGACTCCTGCTTGCAGGATTATAATATAATTAAAGGGGGAGTGTGAATACATATACAAAATAAAGAATAACTCAGGTTAGCACATAACAGATGCTAGCCCATAACCAACAGCCATACCGTCCTTCCTTCTTGCTGACGGAACACAAAGTTTGCTCAAATATAACCCAGATTACAACATGCCCAGGGAATGTAGCTCCCTATTCCAGCTTCAAGGAAGAAACTCTAATTGGTGTATGTTAGTCACAGACATTCCACTTTTTTTTTTTTTTTTTTTTGCCAGTGATTGGTCTAGGGTTAAGCATGTGAGTTTCTTCTGGATAGTGAGACATAAAGGAAAGTCTCAGGGGGGAGCAGAGACAGTGTTTTCTGCACATCTTTCCCTGTGTGAGATAGTATTATGTGTGAGTGTGGTACATGGTGTCAGTTTGCCACCATGAGTTAATAAGCCTAAGGACAGAAAGCCAACACACTGAGGAAAGCAGAAAGGAGAGAGAGCATGTGCCTGAGTTCCTGATGACGTGCTGATTCTCTGCAAGAAACCTATTACCCATTGCCAGAATTTTGTTCTGTGGGTTAACATTGCTTCATTGTCAAAGCCACTGTAGATCAGTATTCGGTTTCTTAGAGTCAAACATATCCTAACTGGTTCAACATATATGAGAGACCTATTGCAAACAACATGAATTTGCAATCATAGGAGTTAAGGACAGGGATTCAAATTCCAACTTCATCACCAAGCCTCTGTGACCCTCAGAGCAATTATTAGGGAAAGGGCACTGTGCTAAACACATGGGGTTGCATAAAGATGAGGAAGCTACTCCTAAAGGTTTTACTGTCCAACAGGCAAAGTATACATTATTTTAAAAACACTGTCAATGCAGGATACAGGATGCTTGGGGCTGGTGCCCTGGGATGACCCAGAGAGATGGTATGGGGAGGGAGGTGGGGGGGCGGTTCAGGATTGGGAACTCATGTACACCCGTGGTGGATTCATGTTGATGTATGGCAAAACCAATACAGTATTGTAAAGTAAAATAAAATAAAAATAAAAACACTGTGTAAGTTGCACAGTAGAATGCAAGGTGCAATTGGAAAAGAAGAGATTTAACAAGTATGTGCAATTTGGCCAAACTGTGTGTTTATGGCCAATATTCATCCTGACAGGTAAATACCTATGATATACCAGTGTTTCAGTATTTTTAATATTTTGACTGTGAAAGATATTACACTCCAGGAGTGCAAAAGGAAGAAAGCAGAGCATTTGAGCTGCATCTTGAGTGATGAGAAGGACTAAGAGAGAACAGGAACAACCCCATATCAGCTGAAGAAATACCAAGAACGCAGGTCCTGAGGTGAGAAAATGCAGAGGGGATTCCACTCAATAATTTTTGTGATCTGATAGGTGAAAATGTTTTACAAAAGTATATACACATTGGAGGAAACTCAAGTTTGCAAAAGATGTCATTCATTTGAGAAATGTCAACGACAGATACTTTGAAACATTTTGTACTAGTAAAATTATGTGTTTGTTTACAGATGATAACATAATTGTCATCATGTTAGCAGAGTAGAGATATAGAAAACTACCATGTTATAATCAGTACCTTAAAGAGCAGTCAATCAAATAACTGGTTTCTAGAATTCTAATGGCAATCAGTGGTAAGGTGAAATTCTATTTGCATATACTTATTGAATAGTTATTTTTTAAAAATTTAAATAGTATTAAATGATTTTTAGATTCACAGCAGAATGGCAGATATATATATAATATATACACACACACACACACATATATATAGTATAAAGAGTTCTCATATATTTTTCACTCAGATTCCCTACTATTAACTAAAGTATAGAATTTATTCAGAGTTCAACAGTTTTTTTTCTATAAATGGTTCTTTTTTTTTTTTCATTTTAGGATCCCATCCAGGTCCCCATACCTCATTTAATTATGTCTCATGGTCTCCTCCACTCTGGGGCAGTTTGTCTTTCCTTTGTTTCATAACTTTGACAGTCTTGAAGATTACTGGTTAGTTATTTTATAGACCATCCCTTGACTGGGTCTGGCTGTTGTTTGTTCATGCTTAGATGGAGGTGGGCATTAGTAGAACAGTCACAGAAGCAATGTGAGATTCTCTCAATGTGAAAGGCTCTCTCAATGCATCCTATCAGGAGGTGCTTGATGGTTGTATGTATTATTGGTGATGCCCACCTCCAGCATTTTACTAAAGTGGTGGCTGCCAGGATTCTCCCCAGGAGTAGAACTTTCCTCTTTGTTCCCTTTTCCCAGACGAAATGACTCTTCCCTAACATCCTAAAGCCAGAGGTGCTTATTGCTTTTCTCCCCAAAGATGTAAGCTTTTGTTCTGTCTGGGAGATAAAGGAGACAAATCTAGTCGAATTTCTTGCCCCTGTATGGCTGCTCCTTCTCTTCCCCATGTCTGCTCCACAGTAAGCATTTCTTAGGGCTGTTCTCACCTTTTTTGAGTGCCTGGTATCTCACAGAGAATGAGGCTGGAAGAGAGTGCAGACTCCTCCAATTTATGTAGCCCCTTGGGAATCCCACTGTCCTACCAGCCCTAGCCCACACTTGACCTTCACCCATCTGTCAACTATGGCTGCAAGACTCTTTATATCCAGATGTGTTTTCCCCTGAGGTTTCTGGGGAAAGGTATTCTTCCCCAGAAGAGGTTTCCACACCTCTTCTCTCCCTACAGGCACTGTTTTTCCTTAGACTTGAAGCCAGTTGATTTCTCTGTGATCTTAACTCTATAGATACAAAAATTTTAAGAAATTTGACAGAAGTCTGAAGTCTTCACACAGACATGTATTGTGCAAAGTACGAGTAATTTGCCCAAGTGACATCGAGTGTCCTTCTTAAGTTTTTGAAGGTTTGTCTCGTCTATCTCCTGTATTGGTAGAAGGTCCACCTGGGAAGCCACTATTTCTCCTCCAAAACTCTTGAACAAAGCCTCAAGGAAGAGAAAAGGTGGTAAATGATACAGGCTTGCATCCAAATACAGAGTATTTTCTTTCCCTTTCTGTTTCCAGCCTGGGAGGACTGGATGAGAAAATGTTAAAGCACAAATATTTCTCTAGACCAGGAGTCAGCCAAATTCTTTCTGTAAAAGGCCAGAGTTAAGATATTTTAGGCTTTGCAGATCACACAGCTTGTCACAAGTATTCAACACCAATGCTTTGTGCAAAGCAGCCGTGGAGAAGACCTAAATGAACAGACGTGACTCTGTCTCATTTTCATTTACAAAACTGGTGTCAGACCAGAGGGTCTGCAGGCAGGCAGTCATTTATGACCCTTACACTGGACACAACTTGCCTGGGGGCACATTCAAGGTAAAATAAAATTACCTGATTCCTCTCTATTTAAGATACCCTCAGCCTTATCTATTTGCTAGAGTCAGACCAACATTTGTCCTATTTGAAGGTGAAAACAAATCATATCTCCGAGATCCTACAAACTGTCTTAGTTGTTCATGCTCCATGAGGTCACCTGGTCACAGAATTTGCGTAAGTGCCACTGCTTCTGCCCAAAGAAGGCCCACACCACTGTCCAGTGGGTTAAGCACCAGCTGATGCTGCTTGGGCCTACCTTTGAGTATGCCCAACAATTTTTCTACAGATTCTGGCTACATGGCGGTTGTGAGCGAAGGCTCCTGAACTAGACTCCAGAATTCCGATCCTAGAAATGCTATCCGTATGACCTCGTGCTGAGAGTAATTTCTCTGCTGTTTCAGTCTCTTCATCCACAGGATGGGACTCAGAAATCTCCACCTGGTAGAGATGTGGTGAGGATTAAATGAGCCACTACTTGTAGAGTATCTAGAATAGTGCCTGCCACAAGTAATTGCACAATAAATCCAATATTATTACTCTCTCGAGTAGCATTCTCTGTGCAGGACACTGAGATGGAGGTGATGGCATTCTGAAGTCCTTACAAAATTCACCTTCTAAGAAGAACAATAGCCTTCCATCTCTTACTTCCTACCTTGAATCAGAAAACTGTCTAGGGTTAACATGTGTACCCAGGACCCTAAACAGACCACATCCTGCCACAAAATTGACATTCTGATGGGGGCCCCGAGTCCCTGGAGCCCCACCTTCTACAATCTGACCAGGCTGGGACCGGGTTCTGCTTCTTCTCTGTCTTAGGACTGCAAGGAACTGTCCTGCTCCCACCATTTGACACACACATACTCACAAGCATTGGTTGGTCTCTTTCTCCTCCCAGAGGTGGATCTTCTGATCTCTTACCCAGCAGACCTCTCCTCTCAAAGTTCCACTTGCATACACAGCTCAAATTTTGTGGGAGCATTTTCAAGCTTTTAACTCTATAAAGTTCCTGGTGTGTGTTTGCTTCTTAGTAAATTTTCATTCTTTTTCCCTCAACCAACAAAGAGAAGGCAATGTAAATAAGTGAAAAAAAAAAAAAACTGCTGAAAGAAAGAAGTTTTTGATTTCTGGATTCCTACTTAGAGTACCTGAGGTTGCAGGGAAAGAAAAAGCAAGTGATTGGGGCAAATGGCAGTATGAGGATCCCAAGTATTCCTTAGGGGTTCTCTGCTGCTAATGAGCGTGAAGTGATGATGATGCAGACGGTGACAGTAATACCCAACGTTTACGAGCCCTTAGAATATGCCAACTGCCTCAGGGCATACCCTGTCCTCACAGTCACCTATGAGATGGGCATCGTTCATCCACATTTTACAGCTGAGAAAACTGAGGATCAATTCGATCATGTTCAAGGATGCAAAGATAGAGTGATGATTCAAACCCAGGTCAGCTTCCTCCTAAAGTTCTTGCTCTGGAGACCCGCCCCCGCCACCTACACTAGGTTGTAGCGGGATGCATTGAGGTTCAGGTGCGTGTCGAGCAGGCACTTGGCATCCTCACCCAGCTCATGTTCTGCAGCTCTGTCAGCTGGACCTACAACTGAATGAACAAGAAGGGATGGAAGAGTGGACAGCTGCTCATTAGCTAAATGACCAATGGGAATCATGGGCCAGAGAGTTACGTGGCAGGAAGAGAGCCAAAGTGGGGTCTCTGGGCGGTCCATAGAGTAGGAGATAGAGTCCACAGCATCTAACACATGTTAGGCGGCTGTGAAAAGCCTTCTTGGGATACAGTCTTGCTTTCAAAGCAAGGTGGCCAGGCTGTGCTGCGGACAGGAATTCATGCTCAGCGTGCCTCCTAATCTGCACACTGCAGAAATACATGCTCTGGCTCTGAGAGCAGACTGAGAAGGCCAAGGCCCATTGGCTTGACTCAAGAACCAGCCTGATGGATGATTTATCTAGCTATGGTGTGTGTGTACGCCTGTGTGCGTGAGCTCATGCATGTGTGTTCATGTTCGTGAATATATGTGTATGTGTACATGTGGCTATCTGGGTAGATGTGCTTGTGTGTTAATACACATCAGCCATATGTATTCCCATGCTCACCATCTGCATACATGCCCATGTAAGCACCTTGCTGCTCAGAAGAGTGAGTTAAATGAACAGACACTTGTGAGTCTTCCAGCCTTCTTTTTGTGTGGATGGGTAAGGGCCATTGTTTGGTACTATTAACCTGGGACTTAGGGCATTGGGTATGGCAGCTTGGATGCCTTCCAGCATGTGTTATGGGGAGGGGGTTGGGTTTCAAAGCCTTCATCACACTAGACTGCCAACTTTCCTGATACCTTGGGCTTTGGAGAACGCAGGCAAAGGGAAGTATCAGACTGGAAAATTGCCCAGTGATCTGTTACAAACATATTGTCAACTGCTGGAGCCTCCGGTGCCCGTCCCTGCTGTGATGGGTGAATGCCATTCCCTTTGGCTCTTTGGAAGCCATGTCTACTCTGATTCACAGTGGGGTGAAAAAAACATCTCGTGCCTCAAGATGGAGGCATGCAAAGGCATGAGCACATTGTCTGAGAATAAAGGACAGAGTGGGAGAGGGAGGGGAGAGACACGTACATTAGCGTGTAGGGTATCCCCCCTCTTTCTACCTCTTCAACTGTCTCCATCTTACATTTACCCCAGAGCCCTCCCTCTCTGAGTACCATCTCTCACCTGCCCTCAGTATTTAGTTTGTGCATTGGGGGTTCCTAGAGGACACAGTGATAATATTCACCATCTCCAGGTCCACAAAACAAAGTTACTACAAACCCAGAGCTGGACACAATAGACAACTGTCTTCTTGATATGATTTGGGGGTCCAGAAAGGCTCCCCTGTCTCAGATCATCTATGCTCCTACCCTGATCTATGTCTCCTTACTTTCTCAAGTAACCTAGTATTCATCTTAAGGAAATATGTGCATTTGTATTTAATTTAGAGTATGTTGTTATTCAAAAGCAGAAACATTACTTTGCCGACTAAGGTCCGTCTAGTCAAGGGTATGGTTTTTCCTCTGGTCATGTATGGATGTGAGTTGGACTGTGAAGAAGGCTGAATGCCGAAGAATTGATGCGTTTGAACTGTGGTGTTGGAGAAGACTCTTGAGAGTCCCTTGGACTGCAAGGAGATCCAACCAGTCCATTCTGAAGGAGATCAGCTCTGGGATTTCTTTGGAAGGAATGATGCTAAAGCTGAAACTCCAGTACTTTGGCCACCTCATGTGAAGAGCTGACTCATTGGAAAAGACTCTGATGCTGGGAGGGATTGGGGGCAGGAGGAGAAGGGGACAACCGAGGATGAGATGGCTGGATGGCATCACGGACTCGATGGACGTGAATCTGAGTGAACTCCGGGAGTTGGTGATGGACAGGGAGGCTTAGCGTGCTGCGATTCACGGGGTCGCAAAGAGTCGGACACAACTGAGCGACTGAACTAAACTGAACTGATGTTATTTGGCAAGGGTCACATATAAGAAGTAACACGTTAACAGTGTTCCATTTCTAGCAAAGTTAACAAAACCATCACCACTCATGGTCCCTTGTAGAGACCTAAGGAACGGAACACATTAGGTAACTTCCGATGAGAAGGACTAGAACTCGGAGCATTACTGTAGGCTGTATGTGTGCATGTGTTGCGCATTATGAAAAAACAATTGAGATGGAAGACGGTAAGCACACCTTCACGCAGAAGAACGTGTAGATCCCTACCAAGAGGCAACACACACGTACATGAGTTAGGTGATACATCCTGAAAAGTAAAATAATACTGGTTCCCAGGGATGCCATGAGTGATGGCTGATGCTCCTCCGGGACATTTTGAACTGGGTTGTGAAGGCCTGCGGGTTGATTAGCATCACCACAAGGCTAGCGTCAACAGGCAGGGAGCAGGCAGCAAGCAAACTATTTTTAAAAGGTCCGCTGTCAGACCATCTGGGATGGTAGGTGTTGATGAGAATGAACATCAACAGTGGGAAGAAATAAAGGTTGCTGTCCCCACTCGCCCTGGCAGGTGATGAGCATAAAGTAAACAAATTGAAATGGACGCAAATCAATTAGATGATGACAAATAAAAATTGTAATAGCCCAGGATGAGGTATTATTAAAAATGACTTGTCTGAGCCTGATGCCTTTAGATTTACATTTAAATGTAATTAACACTGAATGGCACTTGCTGCTGTTCCCGTTCTGCCAGCGGATGGTGTTCGTGACAGTGCTGTGGAGAGGCCGGGAAACTTTATCTCTAGAAAATATTCCCTCCCTGTTTTTATTCCTCTGTAGTTTGACTTCATTATGTTGCACTAGGAGAAAGAGCGTGGCTCCCTGTGCCCTCCTGTGGCTCATTTCCCCAGATGAAATCACCATCAGCTCGAGACATTGTAGCTATCTCCACAGCAACCTGGAGAACACGCACTTCGCTCCTATAGTCTCCATTTCCCTCATTATTTATTACTAAAGGGATTTGATATGGAAAAATACTTTGTTGACTTTCTAAGACTTTGAAGCAAGTTGATCCTTCTCCTTCGCTAGAAACATGCCTGTGAAGAAGAGAAAGGTGCGTTTCGGACTCAAGTACCCTTGGTTCCTTGAATCCTGTCTCTACTCCTCCTTTCTGCTTTTCTGCAGCACGTTCCCCATCATGGAAATGGGGATCTCAATACTCCCCTTACACAGTGCTTGTGCTAAGTTGCTTCAGTCACGCCCAGTTCTTTGGACCCTATGGACTGCAGCACAAAGGCTCCTCTGTCTATGGGATTCTTCAGGTAAGAATACGGCACTGGGTTGCCATTTCCTACTCCAGGAGATCTTCCCGACCTAGGGATCAACCTGAGTCTCTTACGTTTACTCACTGGCAAGCAGTTCTTTACCACTAGCGGCACGCGTGTAGCCCTCCTGTATGCAGCATTGTTAGCAAGGATTATACAATTAATAGATACTTCTGTGCGTGCTAAGTCGCTTCAGTCATGTCCAAATTTATGCATCCCCACGTGTAGCCTGTCAGGCTCCTGTCTCCATGGGATTCTCCAGGCAAGAGCACTGTAGTGGGTTTCCATGCCTTCCTCCAGGGGATCTTCTCGACCCAGGGATAGAATCCGCAACCCGCATCTCTTATGTTTCCTGCATCGGCAGGCTAGTTCTTTACCAATAGTGCCACCTTAGTGAGCAATTATTATGCTCTGGATGCTTTATGTGTATGACTGTCTTTTATCTAAAACGTAGAAAATATTACTCCAGGTTTTAGTTATCTATTACTGTGTAATAATCCACTCTGAAATTTGGTGGCTTAAAACAACTACCACGTTATTCTCTCTTATAGTTCTATGAGTTGATGGCACTCAGATGGGGGCTGGGGTTCTTCTGCTGGTTTTTCTTGGAGTGTCTCCTGTGCTGCAGCTGGGGTTGGAGTCACGTGGGCTCAACTGGCATGCTGAAATGGTTGGGGTGCTCTCCCATGTGGTCTGAGGTCCTCTCCAGGATAGACTTCTTAAGTGACTCCTCAGGGTTCCCCAAACACAAAAGTGCAGTCAGTCTACCAGGCTGTCTAATGTCTGGGCTCTGAACCCCCAGAACATCACTGTTGGTTTCCTCTGTTCTTTCAATCACATCGCATGAGGGTAGAGGTTGGCTGTGGAAGGGGATTACACAATGACCTGAAGACAAGAGGTATGGTTTATTGGGGGTCAGCTTCAGAGACTGGCTGCTTGGTTTCTACTTTACTTATAAGAAAGCTGTGGCTTTCAGAGTTTTAGAAACTTTCTCAAAGTCACAGAGTGAATAAGAAGTAGAAGCAAGATTCAAAGTTAGGCATCCTGAATTTCAGAGATTGTGAATTTTACCTCCACCTCTGTACTGACTTTTAAAAGTCATAAAGAATTCCTAAAATAGTGTCTGGCATATAAAATCTACTCTTAGAATCTAATTTTATTTTGTTTCCTCTCTCTTTTTTTTTTCATATTATCTCATAAGAACAGGAATCCAGAAGTCAAAAACTTCTTTATTTTGGCAAAAGAAAATTTTTACTTATTTATGTTTGCTTGGCTTTTCAGTTTAGGTATAAGGAATAAAATTTTACTAAGCAAACACATCCTATGCACTTTGTAGAGCTAAAAGTTTGAAAAACACTCCCACAAAATTTAAGTTGCATTTGCCAGTGAAACTTTCACAGGACAGGTCTGCTGGGTAAGGGGCTGGAGATTGACTTCTGGGAGGAGAAAAGGGCCAACCTGTGTATGTGTGTGCATCTGTGTGTGTCCATGTGTGTTGTAAAATGTGGGAGAAGGACAGCTCCCTGCAGACTTAGGAGAGAGAAGAAGGAGAATCAGGCTTTATATACTTTATACACATGTTCCCTTAATCTACTCAATAATTCCTCAAGGATAATATGCTATTATATTCAGTTTACTGATAATAGTCAGATAATTCTCTTATGCTCTCTGGATATGCTGTGCTGTGCTTAGTCACTCAGTTGTGTCCGACTCTCTGCAACCCCATAGACTCCAGCCCACCAGGCTCGTCTGTCCATAGGGATTCTCCAGGCAAGAACACTGGAGGGGTTGCCATGCCCTCCTCCAGGGTGTCTTCCCAACCCAGGGATCGAACCCAGGCCTCCCATATTGCAGGCATATTCTTTACCACCTGAGTCACCAGAGAAGCCCATGAAAACTGGAATGGATAGTCTATCCCTTCTCCAGGGGATCTTCCTGACCCAGGAATTGAACCAGGGTCTCCTGCATTTGCAGGCAGATTCTTTACCGGCTGAGCTACCAAGGAAGCCCACCCTCGGGATAGCCAAGGTCATTTTTTAGTGTCAGAGAAGCTGCTGTATATTGTTCACCCTACCTCCTCCACAACTAGCACCTGACAAGTCACTGGTGTGTGTTAAGACCTTCATCCAAAAAAAAAAACAAAAAAACAAAAAAACAAAAAAACAAAAATCTTCACCCTCAGGGCTTCTCCATACCCTACATGCTATTTTATGGCCCCTCTACTTCCCTAGTGTCTTAGACGGTAACGCATCTGTCGACAATGTGGGAGACCTGGGTTTGATCCCTGGGTCGGGAACATTCCCTGGAGAAGGAAATGGCAACCCACTCCAGTACTCTTGCCTAGAAAATCCCATGGACGGAGGAGCCTGGTGCAGGCTACTGTCCATGGGATCACAAAGAGTCAGACACGGCTGAGCGACTTCACTGTCTTTCACTTTCTTTCTACTTTATAAGAAGCAGATCTCTCCTCTCGCACAGGGTTGAAAGGGCCAAAAGGGTCATGCCAATAATGACTAAGTAGTGTTTTCTGGACCAGATGAATGATCAGAATTACCTGGGAGGAATTTTTTAAAATGCAGATTATCAAACCTAACCCAAAATGTACTGAACTAGATTTTTCAATAGCAAGACTCAGGCTTGATGCAGATTAAAATCTCCCACAGGTAATTCTGAGGCTCAGTCAGGCTTTGGATAACTGCTGGGGGAGTTCAGAATGGATGTGCCCTTAGCAAAGGGAAAGCTTACATAGGGAAATATTGGGTTGGCCAAAAAGTTCATTTTGGTTTTTTGGTAATATCTTATGGACCAACCTGAACGAACTTTTTGGCCAACCCAATATTTCAGTTGAACACTCACCTGAAGAAGTTGAGTTCTATCTGATTTTTAAGGATGAATGAAATTCAGTTAGGTGATGATGACTGAAAGGGCATTTCTGATAGGACAGTTGGTGTGAAAAGAGTAAGAAGCAGAAAAATACATGACATTTTGGGAAATAATGAGAAATGTTAGCCAAGGTATAATGGTAGTTCCTAATGCTTCTCTCCATGTAGAGGGAGATCTGTTGGAGAAAAGTTCTGGTCTCTCTCATCCTCTCACTCTTGATGCCTCAGGGAAGTTTAGGAAAGAAATGGAACATGTGCTGTTCAATCCCTTCCAGTCCCCCTCTGAGGTACTGCTCTGCTCCTCCTCATATTTTCAGGGGCAACTTCTGCTCCCATGAGATAGAGGATGCCAGTCCCAGCCCAACACTCCCTGAGGCTGAGTGGGTAGATTTAAACCTGGGGCTTTAGTATGAATAAATCCACAAGGTTGAAGCTATAAGACATAGTCTTCAATGTTAGTCACTTGGATAAAATGGTAATATTATCATTACCATCCTATCTGTCTTATTCATTTGTCTTATTTTCCAGTTGGTTTAGAACTTAGGCCCTGGGTTCCTCAATCCCCAATAGGACATCAGAGCTGGAAACAAAGGATGAGTCCTGATTAGGCAGCACTCATGGAATGCCAGACTGAGTGAGTGAAAGCTGCTCAGTCCTGTCCAGCTCTTTGGGACCCCATGGGTGTAGGAGTCCTCCAGGCTCCTCTGTCCATGGGATTCTCCAGACTATTCTACTGGAGTAGGTAGCCATTCCCTTCTCCAGGGGATCTTCCCAACCCAGGGATTGAACCCAGGTCTTCTGCATTGCAGGTGGATTCTTTACTCTCTGAGCCACCAGGGAAGCCCAGAACACCAGACTTTAAGCCAATAATTCTTAAACTTGGAGCCACAAAGTGATTTGAGGCTATGATGAAATTTGGGAACATTCTTCTTAGTTCAAGGTACATGATCAAAATTATTTGGGGGTGCTTTTTAAAAAATACAGATTACCTAATCCTACTCAGGAACTCCTGATCAGATTCTTCAATGGTGAAACCCAAGCTTGGTAAAGATAAAAGTTCTCACAGAGAATTTTGATGGAGTACCTATTTCAGGATATTCATAGATTTCCTGAATGAAACCTATTCATGGGCTACTCTCTCCTAGTAGAAAAAGCTCTAGTTTTAAGCAAAAATGGGGAATTCAGTCCTAGATGTGACAAAGAGACATGGAAGCCATCAGTGATGTGGTTCTAATTGTGGCATTGGCGTTTTGTTTCAATATGAAGTCAGGAAGGACAAAAGGGCAAAAATGATCAGCCTTCCTGAATTTATTCTGTGGAATCCATGGCAGATATTTGCAGTACTCCAGGACTCTGATGAAAAGAAGCTAAGAATTCCTGCATCAGAGAACACTGGGAAACACCAGAATTCTGTTGTTTGGGGTTTTGATGGCCTGGTTCTCATCAGCATCATCTCTAAAACACGGTCCTCCTATTCAGACAATGAGTTAACAAATAAGTGGATGCTGTTACACTTGTCTTTTCTTGTCAGTATTCCTTCTGCCCTTGCAATCACTAGAAAAGTAAAAAACCTACCAAATTGCAGCTGCTTCTCCTTGCTTAACCTAAAGTGTTATAATGCCAGCAATTTTGGGAACGGAAACAGGCTAGTCTGCCTAGAAATCTCCAGAGCATTGTAGGCTAATACATTAAAATTAAAGAGAAACAGAAGCCATCACTACAAATTGCAACATTATTGTTCAAGCCAAGATCGTCCTAATTATAAACTAGCATTTTTATAGATGTCACAGGGGCTGTTTTAGTGCCGCTTTGCTGATGCTAAAAAGATAGTGTGGAAATGTGATCAGGGATCCTCACACTACTGTCTAACTGGAGGGGGAAAAAAGTTAATTAGGCTCTTTTTGGCATATTAGTGAAGACAGGCTTATTAGACACATTTACAAGCTAATGATATGCCTATACTCTGCTATCAAAAAAATGCATTTAAATAAACTGATTTACAGTTTAGCCATTTTCATCTCTTTAACAAGTACATTCACAATTACTTTCCCCACATTTAATTGTTTTGGCATCTGAGTATCTTCTGGAGACAGCGCTGGGAGATGCTGATGGAGGTGGTCTCTGCTCATCCTGCCTCCCCTAACCTGCTTGGGACAGCAGGTACCTCTGCAGGCTACTTGTTGTCCACATCCTACAATGAATAGCCATGATCTGACTAATTGGTTCACTATTTGAACCAATACTGATGGGTTTCAGAATGTCACTGATGATGAGTGCAAATGTTTGGAATAGTCAGCTGCAGGAGATAGTGGGGGCCGGCCAGGGAAGAGGGGAAGAAAAATGGCCTGGTTAACCAGGGCCCCACACTTCCTCTGGCTTCCTAGGAAATGAAGAAAGCATTGAAGGAAATGGGCATTTCCCTCTTCAGCTCAGAAATCAAGAGCATCCCTCAGGGCCTAGTCACCCTTTTCTGAGCAGAAAAACCCCTTCTCCATTAAAACTCACTTTCTATACCACTGTTAGTGATCCTTCAAACAAATGCAGCCATCTGAGCCTGTCACAGCTGGAGATCTTGGCTTTATCACAAGAGGCTACTTCACCTCCCTAAGCCATAGGAATGGGGATTTTAACAAAGCTTTTTTGGTTGGATTTTTTTTTAGATTTTTATGTTGGCCATTTTTAAATGAATTTGTTACAACATTGCTTTGGCTTTATGGTTTGGTTTTTTGGCTGTGAGGCACGTGGACTGTTAGTTCCCTGTCCAGGGATCAAATCTGAACCCGCTGGGGTGAAAGGCAAAGTCTTAACCATGGAACCGCCAGGAAAGTTTGTACTTCAGAGTGTTTTTGAGAAGATTAGCTAAGGCAATGCCTGTAGAGCCTAGCAAAGGACCTGGCGTGTGGTGAACACTCAACAACTATTTGGTGTGTATGTGTGTGCACGCATGTGTTTATGTGTACTCTCAGTCCTGTCTGACTCTGCGACCCCATTGACTGTGGCCTGCCAGGCTTCTCTGTCCATGGAATTTTCCAGGTAAGAATACTGGAGTGGGTTGTCATTTCCTCCTCCAGAGGACCTTCCTGACCCAAGGATCAAACCCATGTCTCTTGCATTGGCAGGAGGACTCTTTACTAACTGCGCCACCTGGGAAGCCCCAACATACATTATCTGTGATCATTAGCATCATCATGATTATTATCAATATTACTAAATAGTGTGTAAAAATCTTTGTTGGATCCTTATTTCTCATAGAAGAAATCTGACTTGCTTAACAAGGTCCTTAAACTTCAGATTATGATGCTAATTTCTCTTCCCAACTTACTCCTGAGCCCCTTTTCCTTCAAAACTGCGTTCCACCTGCAAGGAACTGCCCATCTTCTGTAGGCATCTCTTAGCCCTTTGCTCCTGCAGCTCCCTGTTTCTTCAGGGCCCTGTCCTGTTGCCCAGTTGCCATGCTCTCCTGGTCCTCCAGAAGGAATCCTCCTCCTTGTGCTCCTGCTGCTGCTGCTGCTGCTAAGTCGCTTCAGTTGTGTCCGACTCTGTGTGGCCCCATAGAAGGCAGCCTGCCAGGTTCTGCCATCCCTGGGATTATCCAGGCAAGAATACTGGAGTGGGTTGCCATTTCCTTCTCCAATGCATGAACGTGAAAAGTGAAGTCGCTCAGTTGTGTCTGACTCTTAGCGACCCCATGGACTGCAGCCTACCAGGCCCCTCCATCTATGGGATTTTTCCAGGCAAGAGTACTGCAGCGGTTTGCCATTGCCTTCCCTATTGCTCTTCCTTCCAGGCAGATGATGACTGCTGCCCGATGCATCACACATGCCTCTTCTGGGTGTCACTTACTTCACAGTGGGAGAATCATTTGTTTACCAGGCTATCTCCTCTGCAAGAAGGTAGCCTCTTCAAGGACAGAAACCAGAAAGAAATTCTACTTTTATGTCTAGGGTGTGACTGGGGGTATGTGTGTGCATACACACACTCAGTCATGTCTGATTCTTGCGACCTCATGGACTGTAGCTCTCCAGGCTCCTTTGTCCATGCAATTCTCCACGCAAAAATACTGGAGTGGGTTGTCATTTCCACCTCCGGGGTATCTACCTGATCCAGGGATCGAATTGGCCTCTCTTGTGTCTCCAGCATTGGCAGGCGGATTCTTTTTATCACCAGTGGTGCCTGGGAGGCCCAGGTGGTTAGAATTCCAAAGAAATCAAGTTAAATTAAAATGACTTGAACTAGAGTTTCAAATAGATTATTCATAAGGTGCTATCTAGACCCAATGTTTCATAAGCCTGTCATTTTACCAAATACTGGATTCAATGCCCTTCTCTGAGCTCCAGTTTTTTAATTTATAAAATGTGAATGATAATTGCTAACTCACAAGGCTACTGGGAGCCCTAGCAGGTCAATTCATGTGAAAAGACTCTGTAAAGTTCAACTGCTACACAAATGTTAATAGCATTGTTTACTTGCTTACCCTTGTTTGTGTTTCTACCGTGAGATGAAGAGTAATAGAGAAGCACGTTGTGCAACTCAATCTGTATTTGTTGTTCATGTTTTTCCCATGCCAGGTCCCCCATAGTACAGGTAGGCTCAGTATCATTCCTTCCCCAGGGAAAGGAGAACATTCCTTGGTCCCCATTTCAACAGGAAGAAACAGAAGTCTCCATACATTGTAACCTTTATGATCTGACTCCAATCTCAATTCTTGGAACAGGAGCATCATGGGAAATGCCTTTTCTCCTACTCTCCCCACAAACCCCTCCCTACTGAAAAGCCCAGTCCATCTTTTTATGATGATAATCATCATCAAAGACATCATTTGAGTTTAATGCCTGAGAATGACTTCGCATGCCAGTGACTAACAATGTTACGGACAATTATTTCTTTAGACGGTTACTGCTTCACCCATCAAGGAAAATGTCACTTTTGTAAGGTAATAAATGTAGTTTATAGAGAGAGTGGATACACTCAGGTCTGCCATTTAATTTGATCACGGTTCATCCCCAGCAATTCTTGGAGATCGAGTCACTCAAGAGCAGCTACTCACAAGTCCTTTCTTGAGTGTTTTCTGAATCATTATATTGCAAAAAGACACCCTCTATTTGTCTCAGGCATTTTTTAAGCAAAAAGAATTTATTCACCAAATAAGAGAGTTGGGGAAGCACCATTCAGTCAGAAGAGTCAAGGCTGTGCCCCCAGTTTCTACCACACACTTGAAACTGCTTTTTCAAGGGTGAGCTAGAGTGGCATTCCTTCGCTGTATTCCCATTTGCATGTGCTGAGTTCAGGAAAAGAGACACTCCGGTCAGTCAGTCAGCTCAGTTGCTCAGTCGTGTCTGACTCTTGGCGACCCCATGAATCACAGCATGCCAGTCCTCCCTGTCCATCACCAACTCCCGGAGTTCACTCAGACTCACATCCATCGAGTCAGTGATGCCATCCAGCCATCTCATCCTTGGTCGTCCCCTTCTTCTCCTGCCTCCAGTCCCTCCCAGTATCAGAGTCTTTTCCAATGAGTCAACTCTTTACATGAGGTGGCCAAATTACTGGAGTTTCAGCTTTGGCATCATTCCTTCCAAAGAAATCCCAGGGCTGATCTCCTTCAGAATGGACTGGTTGGATCTCCTTGCAGTCCAAGGGACTCTCAAGAGTCTTCTTTAAGTTCAGTTCAGTTCAGTCTCTCAGTTGCGTTCGACTTTTTGCAACCCCATGAATTGCAGCACACCAGGCCTCCCTGTCCATCATCATCTCCCGGAGTTCACTCATACTCACGTCCATTGAGTCGGTGATGCCATCCAGTCATCTCATCCTGTGTTGTCCCCTTCTCCTCCTGCCCCCAATCCCTCCCAGCATCAGAGTCTTTACCAATGAGTCAACTCTTCTCATGAGGTGGCCAAAGTACTGGAGTTTCAGCTTTAGCATCATTCCTTCCAAAGAACACCCAGAGCTGATCTCCTTTAGAATGGACTGGTTGGATCTCCTTGCAGTCCAAGGGACTCTCAGGAGTCTTCTCCAACACCACAGTTCAAAAGCATCAATTCTTCGGTGCTCAGCTTTCTTCACAGTCCAATTCTCACATCCATACATGACCACTGGAAAAACCATAGCCTTGACCAGATGGACCTTTGTTGGCAAAGTAATGTCTCTGCTTTTGAATATGCTATCTAGGTTGGTCATAACTTTTCTTCCAAGCAGTAAGCGTCTTTTAATTTCATGGCTGCAGTCACCATCTGCAGTGATTTTGGAGCCCCCCAAAATAAAATCTGACACTGTTTCCACTGTTTCCCCATCTATTTCCCATGAAGTGATGGGACCGGATGCCATGATCTTCGTTTTCTGAATGTTGAACTTGAAGCCACCTTTTTCACTCTCCTCTTTCACTTTCATCAAGAGGCTTTTTAGTTCCTCTTCGCTTTCTGCCATAAGGGTGGTGTCATGTGCATATCTGAGGTTATTGATATTTCTCCCAGCAATCTTGATTCCAGCTTGTGTTTCTTCCAGCCCAGCGTTTCTCATGATGTACTCTGCATAGAAGTTAAATAAGCAGGGTGACAATATACAGCCTTGACGTACTCCTTTACCTATTTGGAACCAGTCTGTTGTTCCATGTCCAGTTCTATCTGTTGCTTCCTGACCTGCCTATAGGTTTCTCAAGAGGCAGGTCAGGTGGTCTGGTATTCCCATCTCTTTCAGAATTTTCCACAGTTTATTGTGATCCACACAGTCAAAGGCTTTGACATAGTCAATAAAGCAGAAATAGATGTTTTTCTGGAACTCTCTTGCTTTTTCAATGATCCATATGATATTGGCAATTTGATCTGTGGTTCCTCTGCCTCTTCTAAAACCAGCTTGAACATCTGGAAGTTCACGATTCATGTATTGCTGAAGCCTGGCTTGGAGAATTTTGAGCATTACTTTACTAGTGTGTGAGGTGAATGCTATTGTGCAGTAGTTTGAGCATTCTTTGGCATTGCCTTTCTTTGGGACTGGAATGAAAACTGACCTTTTCCAGTCCTGTGGCCACTGCTGAGTTTTCCAAATTTGCTGGCATATTGAGTGCAGCACTTTCACAGCATCATCTTTCAGGATTTGAAATAGCTGAACTGGAATTCCATTACCTCCACTAGCTTTGTTTGTAGTGATGTTTTCTAATGCCCACTTGACTTTACATTCCAGGATGTAAAGGTGAGTGATCATACCATCGTGATTATCTTGGTCATGAAGATCTTTTTTGTACAGTTCTCCTATGTATTCTTGCCACCTCTTCTTAATATCTTCTGCTTCTGTTAGGCCCATACCATTTCTGTCCTTTATGGAGCCCATCTTTGCATGAAATGTTCCCTTGGTATCTCTAATTTTCTTGAAGAGATCTCTAGTCTTCCCCATTGTGTTGTTTTCCTCTATTTCTTTGCATTGATCACTGAGGAAGGCTTTCTTATCTCTTCTTGCTATTCTCTGGAACTCTGCATTCAGATGCATATACCTTTCCTTTTCTACTTTCCTTTTCGCTTCTCTTCTTTTCACAGCTATTTGTAAGGCCTCACCAGACACTTCAGTAGGGGAGTGGAAAGGGAGGGCTCTTCCTCTCTCCAGGTCACTGTAGAGTCAGAGCATAGGCCAGATTGGATAGTCATCCTTCTAGAGGAACATGGCCCTGAAATGGGGTCAGGAGTACCCAAGAGAGTGAAATGTTGCATTAAGAACTCATAGAACCATCTTTTCTTACAGGTCACACCTGAGTGTCCAATGTGCTAGGTGTGTCGCTCGCTTATGACATTACTATGTGGAACAAGTTCGTGAACTATTTCTGTGTGTTTGTTTGGATGAGCATGCAAAACACTCATCCCTACAAAGAATCATAGCCTGCTTAAATCAGATGAAATAGACTAAAATACTGGAGGACAGTAACGCTTTTGCATCTGCTTTGGCAACAGAAAAACTTGAGTTCAAACCTGACTCTGGCACTTACTGGAAAAAGTGCCAACAAAGTTGGAAAAATCAAACAAACTCCTTCTTTAATCTCATAAGCTTTGTCTTTCGAAACTGCAAAATAGAAATGAAACTGGCCTTTCACCATGCTCTTCTGAGGATTGAATGAAATAGTGTCTACAAAGCACTCAGTACAGTGACTGGCACCTAGTAGGAACCTTGTTCATGGTAGTTATTGTGCTTGTCAGAGATAATGCCGTAAGAGGCAGCAGCAGTTGCAGCACTGGTCTAGCACCTACCGCAACGAGGATGCTCAGTTCACTTTGGTTTGCTGTTTTTTTTTTTTTTAAATTAAGATTATTTTGATGTTGTTGGAGGATTCAGTTCAGTTCAGTTCAGTTCAGTTCAGTCGTTCAGTCGTGTCCAACTCTTTGTGACCCCATGAATCACAGCACGCCAGGCCCCCCTGTCCATCACCATCTCCCGGAGTTCACTCAGACTCACATCCATTGAGTCCGTGATGCCATCCAGCCATCTCATCCTCTGTCGTCCCCTTCTCCTCCTGCCCCCAATCCCTCCCAGCATCAGAGTCTTTTCCAATGAGTCAGCTCTTCACATGAGGTGGCCAGAGTACTGGAGTTTCAGCTTTAGCATCATTCCTTCCAAAGAACACCCAGAGCTGATCTCCTTCAGAATGGACTGGTTGGATCTCCTTGCAGCCCAAGGGACTCTTAAGAGTCTTCTCCAACACCACAGTTCAAACGCATCAGTTCTTCAGTGCTCAGCCTTCTTCACAGTCCAACTCTCACATCCATACATGACCACTGGAAAAACCATAGCCTTGACTAGATGGACCTTTGTTGGCAAAATAATGTCTCTGGTTTTGAATATGCTATCCAGGTTGGTCATAACTTCTCTTCCAAGGAGTAAGCATCTTTTATTTCATGTTGGAGGGTAGTTGCTTTATAATGTTGTGGTGACCCCTGCTGTACATCAGTGCGGATTGGTCATAATCATATGCATATATATGCACCCCTTTTCTCAAGAGCCCCCCCCCCACTCCTCTGGGTCATCAGAGTGCTGTGCTGGGCTTCCTGTGTTATGCAGCTTCTTCCCTCTAGTTAATTATTTTGCACAATAGGGTGTATATGTCAATGCTGCTTTCTCAGTATGTCCTATCCTGTCCTTCCTCCACTGTGTCCACTAGTCCACCCTCTATGTCTATATTTCCATTTCTTCTCTTTAAATGGTTTCGTTTCAGTTCAGTCGCTCAGTCTTTGGGACCCCATGACCTGCAGCACGCCAGGCCTCCCTGTCCATCACCAACTCCTGGAGTTCACCCAAACTCACGTCCATCGAGTCGGTGATGCCATCCAGCCATCTCATCCTCGGTCGTCCCCTTCTCCTCCTGCCCCCAGTCCCTCCCAGCATCAGAGTCTTTTCCAATGAGTCAACTCTTCGCATCATCAGTACTATTTTTCTAGATTCCATATATCTGCATTAATATATGATATTTGTTTTTTCTCTTTCTGACTTACTTCACTCTGTGTAACGGGCTCTAGGTTCATTCACCTCATTACAACTGACTTAAATTCATTCCTTTTTTTATGATTAAGTAATATCCATTGTGTATATGAACCAAAACTTCTTTATCCATTCATCTGTTGACGGATATCTAGGTTGTGTCTGTGTCCCGGCTATTCTAAATAGTGCTGTAATGAACGTTAGGGCACAGGTGTCTTTTTGAATCGTGGCCTTTTGGGGCTATGTGTCCAGTAGTGGGATTGCTGGCTGGGTCATGTGCGTGCGCGTGTGTGCTAAGTTGCTTCAGTAGTGTGTGATTCTTTGTGGCCCTATGGACTGTAGCCCTCCAGACTCCTCTGTCCGTGGGATTTTCCCAGGCAAGAATACTGGAGTGTACAGCCATTCCCTTCTCCGGGGGCTTGTCCTGAGCCAGGGATAGTCACCTGCACTGGCAAACAGGGTCTTTATCAGTTGCACCACCCGGGAAGCCCTGGCTGGGTCATACGGTAGTTTTGCTCCTAACTTGGTAAGGAGTCTCCATACTGTTTTCCATAGTGGCTGTACCAATTCATATTACCCACCAACAATGCAATAGGGTTGCCTTTTCTCCACATCCTCTCCAGCATTATTGTGTGTAGATTTTCTTGATGATATCATTCTTTTTCATTTTGAAATTATGGTTGAACACCTACATAGATAAATGAAGCTACTATTCCTCTTCACCTTCCAGAAAAGGGTGCTGAGGAACATAGGGGCTAAATGAACAGCACAGAATCACACAGGGTTTGGCAGAGCTTGATCTTAGATCCTTTCATTCCCAATGTGGTGCTCTTGCAACATCTCTGATCACTGCCTCCTTCCCTTCTCCTCCCACTCTCCACAATATATGTATATGTGTTTGAGATATACACATCTGTCTTACAGACAGAGAAAATACAAATTTTGAAGAGGATGTGCTGCTTGGGTTCCTGGAAGCTGGTGATGGGAGCCAGGCTGATGCTTTAGCGCTAGGCGCACTCTCTGATGGATTTCACGTCTTGTTTCTCATGCTTGCAAAGCCCAGGTCCTAACGTGCAGTTGAACTTAGAGCCTGGAATTGAAGGAGGCTGAGCTGGACTCACAGCACAGATCCCCAGAGATTCTGTGGCTGAATAATATTGGGAATATTCATGATTTTGTCTCTAAAATCCCTCAGGTTTACCCCTCTCTGTAGTACCTTTCCTCATCTCATTCCTTTGAACTGCTCCATGATTTCTACTGTATCAGGAACAGTAGTCATACCAAAAATATGAGAGAAAATAAAAGAAGCTACTTTCTTGCTATTAAGCTTCTATAAACTTGGTATAAATAATAGGTTTAGGAAAACAGTTGTCTTTGCACATTAAGAACAGAAGAAATATCACACCAAGAGTGAACTGCAGGAGTCCACGGGAAGACACACACTACAGAGAGCTCACAGAACTGGGCCACATGGCACCAGGACACACTGGGGGCTCTCCACCCTGTGAGGCATCTCTTACAGGCTACATTCCTGCCTTTCATTTGTGATTTGTGCTAAACACACGGTGTGTTTGTTTGGTCATTTAATAAGTAATTTTAGGTCTGACAGAGAATATTTTAAAACTTTATAAGAATGGAAAATTCCTCTTAGAATTTTCTTTTTAACTTAAACTGCCAGAGTTAACAGGTGTTTCTAAAGCTTTCCACTGTCAGCTGAGCAGGGCCCTGTGCACGGAGCGGGAGACTTTGTGTCCATCTCTGACACTCAGGGAGGGGTCCATCTCTGCATGTTTACAGATTCACCAGACACTTATCTCCATCCTAACCTGAATATGCACTCTAGAACTTACAAACCAACCTGGTAGAAGAAAATATAAGAAAAATTCATAATTTACCGACTATAAACTCAAAATGGCTGAATCTACTTTAAGTTGACTGAGATTGCCTTTTGGGGATCAGGTAAATTGGGTGATAAAAATAGAACGGATAACTACAAAAGATGAAGTGACATTTCTGCAACCCCAAGGAACTGCTTTAATACCTACTATGCCTTCTTGTCTTGTAATGTCAGAACATGACAGCATTGGGCTGTATGGCATAATCCATTCTAATGGAACCATGCTCAGAGTAATGTGGAGGTATCCTGTGTGCATCTGGGCAGACCAAGGACACAGAGACAGCCAGATGCCCAAAAAACTTAACAAAGTACTTTTAATCTAGCAGAAGTTTAGTCATGATAGTGACAATGGCATCAGTGACAACTGTAAACACTTCAGATATAAAATCCTCAGGAGGAAATACACTGAGCCCTTGGGATGTAACATCTATGGGGTTCTTAGCTTAAGACTTAGAACTGTTTTATCTCCAAACTATACCTCTTTCCTGAACTCCAGATTCAGATACTATTGCCCTTGACACCCCCACTTGGGTGTCTAGCAGACATGTCAATTTAGCACATCTGAAGCTGAACCTATGAGCTCCACTCTACCCCTGATGCTCAGACAAACTTCTACAACTTCCGGTCTCCCTCCCCATCTCAGGTTATGACAACTCCACCCTTAAGTTTGCTCAGTTTAGAAACCTTGAAACCATTCTTGATTCTGCTCTTCTCTCAGACCCACATCAGGACTGTTGTCATTACTTTCAAAATATATCATGACTCCAACCACTTCTTACCATCTCCTGTTGCCTGAGCCATCTCTCGCTGGGATACTTCAGCTGCCTCCTATGGGTCTCCATGCTTCCATTCCTGCCTTTCCCAACCATCTACATTTCACAAAGCAGTCAGAACGATCCCTTTAAAGTGTAAGTCATATCATGTCGCCCTCTGTTCAGAACTCTCCAAAGACTCTATCTCACTCAGATAAAAGCTCAGAGTCCCATATGTCCTTGCTGTTCTTTGAACACACAGCAAGTTCCTGCCTCAAGGCTTTGAATGGGCTGGAACCTCTCCCTAGAATGCTCTTCTCTCAGATATCCATATGGCTGAATGTCCTACTTTTGCAAGTATTTGCTGAAATATCACCTTTTAAAATGAGGCCTTTCAAATTGCACCCTGCCACTCTTCTTCTGCACTCCCAATCTCTTCTCTTGTTTGGATCCCCCCCTTCAATATTTACCACCCTTTCTATATAGCATAATTTATTGAGTATTATATTTATTGCTTGTTTTCTCTCTCTTCTCACCAGAACATAAGCTCTCCAATGGCAGGGATTCTTACCCTGTTTTGTTTTTTGATGTATCTTGGGGACCTAGAACAGGCATAAGGTGGTGGTGTGGTTCAGTTGCTAAGTCATGTTTGACTCTTGCAACCCCATGGACTGTAACCTACCAGGCTCCTCTGTCCATGGGATTTCCCAGGCAAGAATACTGGAGTGGGTTGCCATTTTCTTCTCCAGGGGATCTTCCCGACCCAGGAATAGAACCCAGGTCTCCTGCATCACTGACAGATTCTTTATTGACTGAGCTATGAGGAAAGCCCAGGCATATGTTAAGCACTCAGTAAATATTAGATGAACAGATGAATGAAGATCATTGAATGCAAAATGTTAGCACTAAAAGGGATGCTAGAGTTTTTCTTTCCTAAACCCTCTTTTTCTAGATTAAGAAATTTTAAATTGTTTCCTGGGAAGATTAAGATATTTATGTAAGAAAACGTCCCAAGTCAGGGAGTTCCAAATTCTCTTGCTCTGTGCTTCAGTTATTACATCTGGAGGACTTCATCCTGGATCTTGAAATGATGTTATTAATATTATGTGTTATTTTTTCCTTCTGGACCTGAAGTAGAGAGATGATTAACCATATTCATTGGTTCATAGGGACACAGGGAGCAGCAGTGCCTGGGAACACTGTACGGTACCTGACTGGATTCATTCCTAGATTCACGTGAGCTCTTTCCAGTGGGCTGCTGGAAATACATGTGTGTGTGCATGATTGTATGTGTGTGCAAGCATGTGTGTGCAAGCACGTGTGTACATGTGTGTTTGGGGTGGTGGCATGAGAGAACAGATGCTTAGTAACCTGGTCAGACTAGCAAAGTTTCATGTTCTAGGTACAAAGAGTGTTTAAGGAAGCTTCCAGCACTTTTAGCACAGGATGATTGCAGTCTTTAAAGTATATAACGGAGCTACAGTTTCTCGTTTTTTGAGAAAAGAAAAAGGAGTTAGAGGGTTTAGGATTTACCTGCTATTTTTTCAATCAGAAAGTTGTAGAACCTAAAGCTGAATCTGAGTCCCAAGAGTCCTAGATGCTATCTTTTAATATTACGATGTGTTCTCACACATGATGGTGTGTCCGCCTATGGGTATTTCGGGGTTACCCACCAGAGCAAGGAACTGGGTGATGGGGCTTCGTTTTCTATACAAGGCAGAGCTATAGATCTCAAGGCAATGTGCAACAGTAGGAAATATTAAAGTTATTAACTTTTAAAAATGTGTTAATGGGTTTCCCATTTCTTCCTCTCTCGTTATTTGGTGTCGCCTTTCTGTTTCTCTGACACTTAACTCTGAGGATGTGATACTAAAAATATCAGGGCCTGCAGGCTCCCTGACCCTTAACTCCTTTTCTTCCAACAGCTGGGACATTTGATCCTTGCCAGCAGGCTCTGCTTTAGAGTCAGGGCAAATCATTTCCCCCAACACACATTTTTTTTAATACTTAAAAAAAGGTCATGTTCATGAAAGTGTGTAGGACACAGTAAGCCTTCAGCAAATTATAACACCCTTCTTCTTCTCTTTGGAACTTCTTACATTCTCTAAATATGGTAGAGAGTATAAAGTTTATCACTTGGGAATCAGAGAAAAACTAAATCTTCAAGGGCCCATCTACAAAATAATTTCTGAAAATGTTAAGATCATGGCATCTGGCCCCATCTCTTCATGGCAAATAGGGAAACAATGGAAACAGTGGCAGATTTTATTTTCTTGGGCTCCAAAATCACTGCAGACAGTGACTACAGCCATGAAATTAAAAGACACTTGCTTCTTACAAGAAAAGCTATGACAAACCTAGTCATTGTATTAAAAAGCAGAGATACCAATTTACCGACAAAGGTCTGTATAGCCAAAGCTTGTGTGGATGTGAGAGTTGGACCATAAATAAGGCTGAGTGCTGAAGAATTGATGCTTTCAAACTGTGGTGCTGGAGAAGACCCTTGAGAGTCCCTTGGACAGCAAGGAGATCAAAGCAGTCAAACCTAAAGGAGATCAACCCTGAGTCTTCATTGGAAGAACTGATGCTAAAGCTGTGATACCTTGGCCACCTGATGTGAAGAGCCAACTCATTGGAAAAGAGCCTAATGCTAGGAAACACTGAGGGCAGGAAAAGCAAGTGCTGACAGAGGATGAGATGCTTGGATGGCATCACCGACTCAATGGATATGAGTTTGAGCAAACTCCAGGAGATACTGAAGGACAAGGAAGCCTGGCATACTGCAGTTCATGAGAGTCACAAAGAGCCGACTCTTGCTCATGACTGAGCAACTGAACACCAAGCCTTTCAGAGCTAGTCCAAAGTAAGCAGACATGAGCCTAGT
The DNA here is from genome assembly GCF_001704415.2 of Capra hircus. NCBI lineage: Eukaryota > Metazoa > Chordata > Mammalia > Artiodactyla > Bovidae > Capra > Capra hircus. The sequence continues at coordinate 116,123,255 of NC_030810.1, forward strand.
AAGCATTTCTGATGGGTTGCAGCCTGCATTCTTTTCTTCTGTACTCTTCCCTGTAAGGTAACGTGCCACCCAGACGACTGTCATCACAACATTCTAGGCCTTGGTAAAAGTTTCCATGATTTGGAGTGACCTCATGAAGTGAAAGTCATTGCCCTCCTTTCCCAAGTTCATCAAGAGAGATATTTAAATGAACTCTACTGTATAGCAATTCTTTGTTGACCCTATGATTCTTCCAGGGATACATTGGTCTTTAAAGGGTTTAAGTGAGTTAGATGTGCCCAAGCTCAAAAGAGGGGAGGTCAGAGGACAACCAGAACGAGGACCCAGAGATCTTGGAGTACAAGCAGGGTGCTAGATCAGAACCATCAGGGATGGGAGGAAACATGGGTGAGGATGCAGAGATCACTCGTCAAGAAGTGGCCTTCAAGCACTGCTTCTGTGCATGTTCCTGCTTGTGGAGCTTGGGCTGCCCCTTCCCATGCCAGGTTGCTGCTGCAAAAGTATCCTGAATTTTATAACCCTAAATATTTCCTCTGTTATTCAGTCATCTGATCCCAGAACATTTGTTAAAGAATCTGGAGATCTGTATTATTAGGAAAAAATTTTACTCAAGCATAGTTGATTTGCAATATTGTATTTATTTCTGTGGTAGAGCGAAGTGATTAAGTCATACACACACCCATATACACTAATTTTTGTATTCTTTTCCATTATGTTTCATCACAGGATATTGAATATTGTTACCTGTGCTATACAGCGGGACTTTGCTGTTTGTCCATTCGATACATAATAGTTTGCATTATCCCACCTCCACCCCCCCTTGGAACCCACAAGTCTGTTCGTCATGTCTGTGAGTCTGTGTCTTAGATAAGCTCATTTGGGTCATATTTTAGATTCCACATATGAGAGATATCATATGGTATATTTCTTTCTCTGTCTGACTTACTTCACTTACTATGATAATCTATTGAGCACTTTTAGCCCTTCTGGGTGAAGCAACAAAAAGTTAAGGGAATTATGTAATTTGCTCAAGGTAACACAGCTAATAAATGTTAGAGCTGGATTTTGAACCTAAGCAGTCTGACACCAGAGTTCTGGTAACCCTGGGAACATGTGAGAAGTATAATGTGCCTTAAAAGAAAAACAAAGCCCATAAGATATCTTGTAATAAGCAATATATAATTTACACATATCACATTTATACACACCATTTTCCAGAAAATATCCCATAATAAAACAACTGTGCTCAGAAGGCCTCTGGAAAGGAATGTCATGATTAGCAGTCTGTTGAGAGGCCCTGTGATGCCTTCAGCAGTGTGGCAAGCACAAAAAGGTCATGGCAGCTTGAAGGTCATATACTCTGCCTCTCTAGTACCGAGATCACTCCAGGATTTAGCCCAAGGACTGATCCATTGGAACAGTGCAGGGCAGATCTGAAATTCCCTCAAGATCATAGCAGTCATCCCAGGGGACTATGACCAGGAGGATGAAGTTATGCAGGCATGCCTAATGCAAATACACAGGAATGTAGGCAGGGGTGGGAGGAAGAAGGGGATCAGGAAAGGGAGAGGGGAGAAGGGAGGGAGAGGGGAAGGAGGGTGAGAAAAAAGAGAGACCTTTTGAGTTTTTGACAATGGTCTACATTTTCAGTCTTTATACCCTAAACTCCCCTTCTCTCTCTCCACCCTGCTTCAAGGCTCTCATTCCCCACCACTCCACTAGAACTTGACTTCAAGGTCAGCAATGACCTAGATCCTTGATACTCAGTGTGGTCCAAGAACCACTAGCTTCATCTTAGCAAAGCTATATAATCTCTCTGAACCTTAGCAGCTTCATCTATAAAACGAGGCTAACACCTCATGGTAATATCAAGAGGGCTATATTAATGTACATGAAGTACCTGGCAGACAGGAAATGCTCAACTTATCCTGATCCCAGTGTGCCAGTAAGAATCCAGGCTCACCAAAAGCAGAGAAATTGAAATGTGATAATTTACACTAACAATGTATGTGTGTTAGTCGCTCAGTCATATCCGACTCTTTGCGACCCCCATGGACTATATCCTGCCAGGCTCCTCTGTCCATGGGGATTCTCCAGGCAAGAATACTGGAGTGGGTTGCCATGCCCTCCTCCAGGGACACTAACAATGCACTCATAAAATCTCAAGAGATGGAAAAAAGGATTAAAAGACTTCTGGCCCAAGCATTGCTTTTACTGTTTTATTTACAGAATTCTTTGAACAACAGTCTTCTAGGTTATATAGAATGGCTGAAAATAGGCTTTCCTTTCCAATAATCTCTTTTAACTCATCCAATTTTTGTATAAAGTATGGTATATCTGGTGCTTCCCTGATGGCCTTGCAGGTTAAAAATCTTCCTGAAATGCAGGAGATATGGTTCAATTCCTGGATCAGGAAAATCCCCAAAGGAAGAAATGGCAAGCCACTTCAGATTTTGCCTGAAAAATTTCATGGACAAGGGGAGCCTGGTGGGCTATAGTCCAAAGGGTCGCAAAAAACCAGACACAACTGAGTGTGCATGCATGTATGGGCTATCTGCTCTGTTATGTAATAGAAGAAAGTGCAAAGCTTTGGGAAAACTCTGAGGTTGATACAAACATAGCCCCACTGGCAGGGATGATGGTGAGTACTTCGAGCTCTGTGCTTCCCCAATGCTCAGCTCAGTAGGATGCCTTAGCCAAGGTGCCACCATGGTCTCACCAGAAGAGAAACTGATACCTACAAGAAAAGACACATTCAGCTTTCTAGTCCCCACAAATCATCAAGGTCTTGTGACTCAACAGTGAGTCAGTAGGCAAACTTCGTTAGTCAGCCCTGATAACCAGCATTCCTATGACCTTCTAGAAGAGACTCACACAGCTGCATGGGCAGACAGTGACAAGAGGGGTCAGGAGATTGATATTTCCATTGGTGTTCTGCTAAACATCCTCACTTTGGCCCTGGATAAGTCACTGATACTTTTACGGCTTTAGTTTTCACATCTGTAAAATGAGAATGTTGCCTTGATAAGATGTACCAATGTTCTTCCCATGTCTCAATGTGCATATACATGGACTTTCATATGTTTTATTGGTCTTCGTTCTCAGCAGAAGAAAAGCTCTATGTGGGAGGACTGAGAGTTAAGGCTGCTAATGAAAGCTATAGTTAACCCTCAGTATTTGCTGATTAATTAAATTCTATGATTGTTTTTACATGAAATAATCAATGCTTACTGAACACCTATCATGTAGTTACATATACACTCACCACCACAATACAAGAACAACACAATCCAAGCAATTCCAATGTAAGTTTGATAAGCGCTACCCAAACTTAAGCAGGAGGTGCTGTGGAAACACATAGACAATGTTCCTAACCCAGTTTTGAGTAATCAGGGGAAATTTTCCAGGAAGAATTGGCATCTAAGATGAGACACAGAAAAAGAGTAGATCTTGCCTAGGCAAAGAGAAGTCAATTATTTCCTTTTCGTTTGTCTGCTTTGTTTTTGCAGCATATGCCAAAGCCTGGGAGCAGGAGAAGGCACAATGCCCTTCAGTTCAGTTCAGTTGCTCAGTCGTGTCCGACTCTTTGCAACCCAATGAATCGCAGCACGCCAGGCCTCTCTGTCCATCACCAACTCCAAGATTGCTGTGAGAAATATCAATAACCTCAGATATGCAGATGACACCACCCTTATGGCAGAAAGTGAAGAGGAACTAAAAAGCCTGTTGATGAATGTGAAAGTGGAGAGTGAAAAAGTTGGCCTAAAGCTCAACATTCAGGAAACAAAGATCGTTGCATCTGGTCCCATCACTTCATGGGAAATAGATGGGGAAACAGTGGAAACAGTGGAAACAGTGTCAGACTTTATTTTGGGAGGCTCCAAAATCACTGCAGATGGTGACTGCAGCCATGAAATTAAAAGACACTTACTCCTTGGAAGAAAAGTTATGACCCACCTAGATAGTATGTTCAAAAGCAGAGATATTACTTTGCTGACTAAAGTCCATCTAGTCAAGGCTGTGGTTTCTCCAGTAGTCATGTATGGATGTGAGAGTTGGACTGTGAAGAAAGCTGAGCACTGAAGAATTGATACTTTTGAACTGTGGTGTTGGAGAAGACTCCTGAGAGTCCCTTGGACTGCAAGGAGAGCCAACCAGTCCATTCTAAAGGAGATCAGCCCTGGGATTCCTTTGGAAGGAATGATGCTGAAGCTGAAACTCCAGTACTTTGGCCACCTCATGAGAAGAGTTGACTCATTGGAAAAGACTGATGCTGGGAAAGATTAGGGGCAGGAGGAGAAGGGGACAACAGAGGATGAGATGGCTGGATGGCATCACTGACTCGATGGACGTGAGTCTGAGTCAACTCTGTGAGTTGGTCATGGACAGGGAGGCCTTAGGAAGTGCAAATAGTTCAGTAGGAAATTTTTTTGATGCCATATTAAGAAGTTTGGATTTTACTTGAAGATCATGGGAATCATTAAAGAGTATCATGCAGTATGGTTCAGGATATATTTCCCACATCAGATACATCATTCAGGTTACAGAGCAGAGGTATCAGAGAAGAGCAAAAGAAGTCTCTGAAAGTAGCCCAAATGAGATGGTGAGATAGTGGTCTAGAAGAAGAGAGTGGCAGTGGGAATGAGCATGGGAGAACTGAAGACGGGTTTATGATAGAGAGTAGAAAAGGCTTAGTATTGCCTAAACTGAGTGCAGGAGAGACTAGTGAAAAAGGTTACAGGACTTTCAAGGGTTCAGTTCAGTTCATTCACTCAGTCGTGTCCAACTCTTTGCGACCCCATGAATCGCAGCACGCCGGGCCTCCCTGTCTATCACCAACTCCCGGAGTTCACTCAGACTCATGTCCATCGAGTCGGTGATGCCATCCAGCCATCTCATCCTCTGTTGTCCCCTTTTCCTCTTGCCCCCAATCCCTCCCAGCATCAGAGTTTTTTCCAATAAGTCAATTCTTTTCATGAGGTGGCCAAAGTACTGGAGTTTCAGCTTTAGCATTATTACTTCCAAAGAACACCCAGGGCTGATCTTCTTTAGAATGGACTGTTTGGATCTCCTTGCAGTCCAAGGGACTCTCAGGAGTCTTCTCCAACATCACAGTTCAAAAGCATCAGTTCTTCAGTACTCAGCTTTCTTCACAGTCCAACTCTCACATCCATACATGACTACTGGAAAAACCATAGCCTTGACTAGATGGACCTTAGTCGGCAAAGTAATGTCTCTGCTTTTGAATATGGTATCTAGGTTGGTCATAACTTTTCTTCCAAGAGTAAGAGTCTTTTAATTTCATGGCTGCAGTCACCATCTGCAGTGATTTTGGAGCCCCCCAAAATAAAGTCTGACACTGTTTCCACTGTTTCCCCATTTATTTCCCATGAAGTGATGGGACCGGATGCCGTGATCTTTGTTTTCTGAATGTTGAACTTGAAGCCACCTTTTTCACTCTCCTCTTTCACTTTCATCAAGAGGCTTTTTACTTCCTCTTCACTTTCTGCCATAAGGGTGGTGTCATCTGCATATCTGAGGTTATTGATATTTCTCCCGGCAATCTTGATTCCAGCTTGTGCTTCTTCAGCCCAGCATTTCTCATGACGTACTCTGCATAGAAGTTAAATAAGCAGGGTGACAAGATACAGCCTTGACATACTCCTTTTCCTATTTGGAACCAGTCTGTTGTTCCATGTCCAGTTCTAACTGTTGCTTCCTGACCTGCATATAGGTTTCTCAAGAGGCAGGTCAGGTGGTCTGGTATTCCCATCTCTTTCAGAATTTTCCACAGTTTATTGTGATCCACACAGTCAAAGGGTTAGTGACAGACAAATCACAGTGCCACATGCTCAATTTTGCTGAAAATAAATAATTAATTCAGTTTTGGATCCATTGTGTTTTGCTGAAATGGAAGATTGCCTAAAATATAGGTCAATACATAGTACACCCACATTCATTCAGAAATATTCATTGATTACTTTCTGTGTGTTAAACATGGTGCTGGGATCTGGAAATATAAAGATGAATAAGCTCCGGGAGTCCCTATCATCAAGGATCTTACAGTTTAATGAGATATCAGATATGCAACAAATAACTAAAATATGGTCCAGGTGATAAATTATACAGGAGGCATTCATGGTAAAAAGTGTGCTGAGTGAAGGGGCTCTGTCAATGAGTAATGTAGAGGAGAATCAAGTAGCTGAAGCTTCCATTTGTGAGAAGGGCTTGTGGTGAAGATAAAGCTCCATTTGGGTTTCTAAAGATGGGCCAGTTTTAAGGAATGAGCAAGAAAGTGTTTGGCAGGAAGAGGGATTCAAGCAAAAGCAAAAGAATAGAACAATGTTTGGCATATTTGAGGGACAATATGTAGTTTTCCTAGTCCTGAAGAATCTTAAGTGAAATTATAAGCATAAGCCTGGAGAGACAGAGTCTTCTGGTCTTTGCCTACAATTATACACCTGCAGCCTGGACTTCTAGCCTGAGCTCCAGACTTGTAAATAGATTGCCTATGTGGTGTCTCTTCTTGGACAGCTAGTGGGCAAAGGCAATATGCCCAAAATTGAACTTCTGACCCTCTCTCTTAAAAATCTGATCTTCCTAGAGTCTTCCCCATATTAGAAAAATGGTAATGTCATACTAATAACTGTTCACGTCCCAGATCTTTGTCTCCTCTCCATCTCCCAAACAACAAGAAATCCATCAGTAAAACCTATTATCTCAGATTGATGCCAACAAAAAAATGATGGAACAAAGACCTCTGAAAACTCTCCTTCTGTGAAAGCACTGCGAAAACTGGCAAAAATTGTCAAAATCAACTTTTTAGAACTCTGAACAGGAATCAAGTCTTGTAGCACCTAATAACAGACTGAAAATGTGAGAAGTAAAACTGACAGATTCAAAGGGAGATTTGACAATTCAATGATAATAATTTAAGATATCAGTATTCTACTTTCAACAATGGATGAAACAAATGGTTAGAAAATTAACAAACAAACAGAGGAACAATACTAGACAATACTACAGATTAACGCTATAAACCAACTAGACCTGACAGACATCTATAAGAATACCTCACCCAACTAACATCGTGACATCCAGTCCCATCATATTATGGCAAATAGATGGGGAAACAGGAGAAACAGAGAGAGGCTTTATTTTGGGGGGCTCCAAAATCACTGCAGATGGTGACTGCAGCCATGAAGTTAAAAAATGCTTACTCCTTGAAAGAAAAGTAATGACCAACCTGCTGCTGCTGCTGCTGCTGCTGCTGCTGCTGCTGCTGCTGCTGCTGCTGCGAAGTCGCTTCAGTCGTGTCTGACTCTGTGCGACCCCATAGAGGGCAGCCCACCAGGCTCCCCCTTCCCTGGGATTCTCCAGGCAAGAACACTGGAGTGGGTTGCCATTTCCTTCTCCAATGCGTGAAAGTGAAAAGTGAAAGTGAACTTAGCGATCCCATGGACCGCAGCCCACCAGGCTTCTCCGTCCGTGGGATTTTCCAGGCAAGAGTACTGGAGTAGGGTGCCATTGCCTTCTCTGATGACCAACCTAGACAGGATATTAAAAATCAGAGACATTATTTTGCCAACAAAGGTCCATCTAGTCAAAGCTATGGTTTTTCCAGTAGTCATGTATGGATGTGAGAGTTGCACTATAAAGAAAGCTGAGCACCAAAGAATTGATGCTTTTGAACTGTGGTGTTAGAGAAGACTTTTGAGAGTTCCTTGGACTGCAAGGAGACCCAACCAGTCCATCCTAAAGGAGATCAGTCCTGGGTGTTCATTGGAAGAACTGATGCTGAAGCTGAAACTCCAGTACTTTGGCCACCTGATGCAAAGAACTGACTTATCTGAAAAGACTCTGATGCTGGGAAAGATTGAAAGCAGGAGGAGAAGGGGATGAGGATGAGATGGTTGGATGGCATCACCGATGCAATGGGCATGAGTTTGAGTAAACTCCAGGAGTTAGTGATGGACAGGGCATCCTGGCATGCTGCAGTCCATGAGGTTGCAAAGAGTCAGACACAACTGAGTGACTGAACTGAACTGCACTGAACCCAACAGTAGTGGAATATACATCCTTCTCAAGTACACAGGGAAACTTCTCCAGCATAAATATACATATGCTCCAGCACCTAATAGATATTAGGTCATAAAACAAGTCTCAATCTATACACAAAGACTTAAATCACACAAAGTGCATTCTCTGTTCACAAGGAAATATGATTAGAAATCAGTAACAGAAGGAAATCTGGGAAATACACAAATGTGCATAATTAAACAAAATATTCATAACTAATCAATGAGTCGAAGGTCAAATCACAATGGAAATGAGAAAACATTTTTAGGTGATGAAAATAAAACATACTAGAACTTTTGAATGCAGCTCAAGTAGTGTTCAGATGGAAATTTATAGCTAAGATCTCAAATCAATAACTTACATTTTACCTTAGGATTTTAGAAAAAGAAGAGCCTGCTGAGCAAAGCAAGCAGAAAGAAAAAGAAATAACAATTTTAGAGATGAAATCAATGGAATAGGGGGTAGAAAGCAAAAGAAAAATTTCATAAACTAAAAGTTTGCTCTCTGAAAAAATCAACAAAATTGATAAAGTTTTAGCTAGCCTGACAAAGAAAAAAAAATGAGAGAAGACGCAAATTACTGAAACCAAGAATGAAAGTAGAATCACCACAGATCTCACAGAAATAAAAAGAGTTGCAAGGGACTTCTATGTAAAACTATAAATCAATGAATTAGATAACTTATAGGAAAAGGACAAATTCTTAGAAACACAAATAGTGTGTTTAAAAGATAGCCCACATTCATGGTTTGGAAGACTTAACATTAACACTCCCTAAATTGATCTGTAGAGTCAGTATAGTCATTTTCAAAATCTTAAAAACCTTTTTCGTGTTCTGTAGAAACATCTATATATTATTGCAACAAACATTGAGACTAGTAGGAAAAAAGGTTTCCTTTTGACCTATTTCTCCTCCACCGCCACACCACCAACCCCGACCCAGGTAAAGTGAAGGCTACATACAGTTTGGATTTATTTTAGGTTAAAAAAAAAAACAGAGATAAAGTTCTAAAGACCAAAAATTCTCTCCTGCCATGTCTATACACTTTCAGTTTTAGCTCTCTTTGTAAGACGGCATTATTTTGTGAGAAAGCAATTGTTCATTTTTCTCAGTTGCTTGCAAATTTACTTTTAGTCTAAAAACAAGACATAAATGATCCAAGTGACAACATTGCCTCAGGGTAAAGTTGCTGCTCGGTTTCCATAAATAATAGAACAAGTAGTAGTACCTTAGTATGTTACCAAAAAGTGTTTCCTACAAGGAGCAGAAATGACACCTGATAAAACATCTCATATAGCTGTGCTTTAACATGTACAGCGAACTGAGCATGACTAGAATGAGATGTTTCCCTTAGGTCCTCAAGACAAACCTTATGAAAGCTCACCTTCTTTTCCAGTATGCAGTGGCACAGAAGGTCTGCTCTGGAACTGGGGCTGATGGACAGGTGTCTTACCAGTGCATCATCAAAGATTTTAAGGTAATCCTGAAAGTCTCAAGTTTTCAAAGCAGAGGACTGGGTTCAAGGTCCAGCTCTAAATAAGCAAATTGTACTGAGCAATTCACTTTTCTCCAGTTTGTTTAGTAAGATGAGTTGAAGGCAAGATTTCCTGTGAAAAATATGTGTAAAAAAAAAAAGACTTTATAAAGATGAAATAGAAAGTTATTTATTAGCGTTATAACTTCGTTTGCCCATTTTACTATGCTCTTTGACTTGCGTGTGTTGCAAGGAACTTCTGCAATTTGTCCTGTGAATTATAATAGCAAATCATGTAGCAGATTAGGAGTTTTTCATTTAATCAGTTTCTATCACTATTTTATCAAACCTTTTTATAAACCCTGTGAAGTTCATATTGTTAGCCCAGTTTAACAGATGAAATACCATGCAATAATGAAATGAAAGTTGGTAATCAAACCCATATTGCAGATATGTCCAACTGCAACTTACACTCTCCACCCCACTCTTGCCACTTATATGTAACATAGTATTGGAAGTCTTATTTAAAGTAATCAGACAAGAAAAGGAAATAAAAGAAATTCAAATAGGCAATCAAACCAGTCAATCCTAGAGGAAATCAACTCTGAGTACTCATTGAAAGGACTGATGCTGAAGCTCCAATTCTTTGGCCACCTGATGCGAATATCTGACTCATTGGAAAAGACTCTAATGCTGAGAAACGTTGAGGGCAGGAGGAGAGGAGATGGCAGAGGATGAGATGGTTAGATAGCATCACTGTCTCAATGGACATGAATATGAGCAAACCTTGGGAGATGGTAGAAGAGAGAGGAGTCTGGCATGCTGCAGTCCTTGGGGTCACAAAGAGTCAGATATGACTTAGTGACTGAACAACAATAAAATAGGAAATGAAAAGTATTTTTTCTTCCATTTTCATGTATACTTTTATTATTTTTTAAATTTATTTATTTTAATTGGAGGCTAATTACTTTACAGTATTGTAGTGGTTTTTGCCATATATTGACGTGAATCAGCCATGGGTTTACATGTGTTCCCCATCCTGAACCCCCTCCCACCTGCCTCCCCATCCCATCCCTCTGGGTCATTCCAGTGCACCAGCCCCTGAGCACCCTGTCTCACGCATTGAACCTGGACTGATGATCTGTTTCACATATGATATTTTACATGTTTCAATGCTATTCTCTCAGATCATCCCACCCTTGCCTTCTCTCACAGAGTCCAAAAGACTGTTCTATACATCTGTGTCTCTTTTGCTGTGTCTCACATAGGGTTATCATTACCATCTTTCTAAATTCCTTATATATGCATTAGTATACTGCATTGGTGTTTTTCTTTCTGGCTTACTTCACTCTGTATAATAGGCTCCAGTTTCATCCACCTCATTAGAAATGAAAAGACAGCCTTCTGAATGGGAGAAAATAATAGCAAGTGAAATAACTGACAAACAACTAATCTCAAAAATATACAAGCAACTTATGCAACTCAATTCCAGAAAAATAAATGAACCAATCAAAAAATGGGCCAAAGAACTAAATAGACATTTCTCCAAAGAAGACATACGGATGGCTAACAAACACATGAGAAGATGCTCAACATCACTTATTATTAGAGAAATGCAAATCAAAACCACAATGAGGTACCACTTCACACCAGTCAGAATGTCTGCGATCCAAAAATCTGCAAGCAGTAAATGCTAGAGAGGGTGTGGAGAAAAGGGAACCCTTGTACACTGTTGGTGGGAATGCAAACTAGTACAACCACTATGGAGAATAGTGTGGAGATTCCTTTAAAAGTTGCAAATAGGGGGAACTGTAAAGATGGTGGAGGAATAGGATGGGAAGACCATTCTCTCCCTCACAAATTCCTCAAAAGAACATTTCAACGCTGAGCAAACTCCACAAAACAACTGGCAACCAGAAAAGCAGACCATTGTCTTCAAGAACAGGTAGGAAAAAATATAAAAGACGAAAAAGGAGACAAAGGAGGTGGGGAGGGAGCTCCGTCCCGGGAAGGGGAAATTTTAAGAAGAGAGGTTTCCAAACACCAGGAAACACTCTCCCTGCCGAATCTGTGGCGAGCCTTGGAAACACAGAGGGCAACATAACAGGAAGGGAAAAATAAATAAATAATTAAAACCAACAGATAACAAGCCCACCAGTAACTCCCCCAGCGGAAAAGCAGCACAGACGCCTGCATCTGCCACAAGCTAGTGGGGGCAGGGCAGGGACGCGCGGGAGGCGCGGGCTGCAGTGCTTTGTAAGAATTGGGCAGGAACGCCCCACGCACAACCAGAACGATCTAACTTGGGCTAGCAAACCAGACTGTGGGATAGCTACCACGCGAAAAACTCGAACATAAGACACCGCCAGGACCGAGCACAGAACAAAGGACGGAACGGAAAAAGCCGGCTGCAGACCATCCCCCGCCGGGGACAGGCAACCAGAGCTGTAAGGACTGGAAAGGGGCAATTGCAGACCCGGAGAGACTTTACGTGCCTAACTGCAAGCAGGCTCCTTTGCTAAGACTTCTGGGGGTGCTGGACAGTCACAGTCTGCCTCACGGGGTGCGCCAGCAGTCCACCCAGAAAGCTGAGCAGCAGTGGCAGAAAAGGTGACAAGCCGCGGCGATCGCGCTCACCAAACTCCTGAGCTACTCGGACCTGGGAAGGGCACAAAGCGCAGTCCCAGCTGAATCTGTGCCTCTGAGGGCTACCTGAGCGCCGAACCTGAGCGGCTTGGACCAGGGAAATGCACGCAGCCTAGGGCCGGCCCCAGACGGTTCCCGGCTGAGCATCCTAGAGCCGGAGCGGTTTGTGCGCCGTGAGAAAGGACAGGTCAAGCGGGGCTGAGACACTGTGAGCACACGACAGTGCTATTTGTTTGCAGCATCCCCCATCCCCACAGCGCGACTGAACTAGTGAGCCTAAAAAACCAGCAAACAGAAGAAGTTAAACAGAGGGAACCACCTTGGAAGTGATCCCACACAGCCCATAACACCAGAAAGGGCCAGATATATTTTTAATATTTTTAAAATCATTCCTTTTTTTTTCTAACTTTTTTTAAATTGTTAAGTCTTCTATTTCTCCTCTAATTTTTATTTCTATAACCTACTATTACTATTTTAAAAAAACAGACTTTTTTTTTTTAAGGCAAATACCATATATAGTCTTTGGATGATTGTTGGTATTTTTTTTTATATAATTCTTGTTCTTTCTTCTCTTTTTTTCTTTCTTTCTTCCTTTTTCCTTCTGCTTTTCTTTAATATTGTATTTTTGAAAACCCAACCTCTACTCTAGATTTTTAATCTTTGCTCTTAGGTTTTTGTTGTCAATTTTGTACATTTAAAAACCCAAACTTTACTACCCAAGTTTACCTGAGAGCGAGATTACTGGCTTTACCACTCTCTTCTCCTTTGGACTCTCCTTTTTCTCTACCAGGTGGCCTCTGTCTCTTTTCTCCCCCATCTCTTCTCTATCCAACTCTGTGAATCTCTGTGTGTTCCAAACAGTGGAGAACACCTAAGGAACTGGTTACTGGCAGGATTTGTCTCTCTCCTTCTCATTCCTCTCTCTTATCTTCCTGGCCACCTCTGTCGACTTCCTCCCTCTCCTCTTCCCCGTATAACTCCATAAATACCTATGAGTGGTCCAGACTATAGAGCGCACATAAGGAAGTGACTACTGGCTAGCTTGCTCTCTCCTCTTTTGATCTCACTGCATCTCATTCCAGTTACCTCTAACTACCCCCTCCATCTTCTCTTCTCCTTGTAACTCAGTGGACCTCTCTGAGTGTCCCTCAATGTGGAGAAACTTTTCATCTTTAACCTAGATGTTTTATCATTGGTGCTGTATAGATGGAGAAGTCTAGAGGCTACTGTAAAAAGAAAACTGAAAACCAGAAGCAGGAGGCTTAAATCCAAAGCCTGAAAACATTAGAGAACTCTTGAATTCAGGGAACATTAAGCAATAGGAGCTCATCAAATGCCTTCATACCTATACCAAAACCAAGCTCCACCCAAGGGCCAACAAGTTCCAAAACAAGACATACCACTCAAATTCTCCAGCAACACAGGAACACTCCCCTGAGCTTCAATATACAGGCAACTCAAAATTATTCCAAAACATCTGATGTCTCATAACCCATTACGGGTCACTCCACTGCACTCCAGAGAGAAGAAACCCAGCTCCACCCACCAGAACTCCAACACAAGCCTCCCTAACCAGGAAACCTTGGTAAGCCACTGATAGAACCCCACCCACAGTGAGGAAGCTCCATAATAAAGAGAACTCCACAAATTCCCAGAATATAAAAAGGCCACCCCAAACGCAGCAATATAACCAAGATGAAGAGACAGAGGAATACTCAGCAGGTAAAGGAACAGGAGAGTTGCCCACCAAACCAAACAAAAGAGGAAGAAGTAGGGAATCTACCTGAGAAGGAATTCTGAATATTGATAGTGAAAATGATCCAAAATCTTGAAATCAAAATGGAAACACAGATAAATAGGCTAGAGACAAGGATTGAGAAGATGCAAGAAAGGTTTAACAAGGACCTAGAAGAAATAAAAAAGAGTCAAAATATAATGAATAACGCAATAAATGAGATCAGAAACACTCTGGAGGCAACAAATAGTAGAATAACGGAGGCAGAAGATAGGATTAGTGAAATAGAAGATAGAATGGTAGAAATAAATGAATCAGAGAGGAAACAAGAAAAACGAATTAAAAGAAATGAGAACAATCTCAGAGACCTCCAGGACAATATGAAATACTCCAACATTTGAATTATAGGAGTCCCAGAAGAAGAAGACAGAAAGAAAGATCATGAGAAAATCCTTGAGGAGATAATAGTTGAAAACTTCCCTAAAATGGGGAAGGAAATAATCACCCAATTCCAAGAAACACAGAGAGTTCCAAATAGGATAAACCCAAGGCGAAACACCCCAAGACACATATTAATCAAATTAACAAAGATCAAACACAAAGAACAAATATTAAAAGCAGCAAGGGAAAAACAACAAATAACACACAAGGGGATTCCCATAAGGATAACAGCTGATCTTTCAATAGAAACTCTTCAGGCCAGGAGGGAATGGCAAGACTTACTTAAAGTGATGAAAGACAATAACCTATAGCCCAGATTACTGTACCCAGCAAGGATCTCATTCAAATATGAAGGAGAAATCAAAAGCTTTACAGACAAGCAAAAGCTGAGAGAATTCAGCACCACCAAACCAGCTCTCCAACAAATTCTAAAGGATATTCTCTAGACAGGAAACACAAAAAGGGTGTATAAACCCGAACCCAAAACAATAAAGTAAATGGTAACGGGATCATACTTATCAATAATTACCTTAAACGTAAATGGGTTGAACGCCCCAACCAAAAGGCAAAGACTGGCCGAATGGATACAAAAACAAGATCCCTCTATATGCTGCTTACAAGAGACCCACCTCAAAACAAGGGACACATACAGACTGAAAGTGAAGGGCTGGAAAAAGATATATCACGCAAATAGAGACCAAAAGAAAGCAGGAGTGGCAATACTCATATCCGATAAAATAGACTTTAAAACAAAGGCTGTGAAAAGAGACAAAGAAGGCCACTACATAATAATCAAAGGATCTATCCAAGAAGAAGATATAACAATTATAAATATATATGCACCCAATATAGGAGCACCACAATATGTAAGACAAATACTAACAAGTATGAAAGAGGAAATCAACAATAACACAATAATAGTGGGAGACTTTAATACCCCACTCACACCTATGGACAGATCAACTAAACAGAAAATTAACAAAGAAACGCAAACTTTAAATGATACATTAGATCAGTTAGACCTAATTGATATCTATAGGACATTTCACCCCAAAACAATGAATTTCACCTTTTTTTCAAGTGCTCATGGAACCTGCTCCAGGATAGATCACATCCTGGGCCATAAATCTAAACTTGATAAATTCAAAAAAATCGAAATCATTCCAAACATCTTTTCTGACCATAATGCATTGATTAGATCTCAATTACAGGAGAAAAACTATTAAAAATTCCAACATATGGAGGTTGAACAACACACTTCTGAATAACCAACAAATCACAGAAGAAATCAAAAAAGAAATCAAAATATGCATAGAAACTAATGAAAATGAAAACACAACAACCCAAAACCTGTGGGACACTATAAAAGCAGTGCTAAGAGGAAAGTTCATGGCAATACAGGCATACCTCAAGAAACAAGAAAAAAGTCAAATAAATAACCTAACTCTACAACTAAAGCAACTAGAAAAGGAAGAATTGGAGAACCCCAGAGTTAGCAGAAGGAAAGAAATCTTAAAAATTAGGGCAGAAAAAAATGCAAAAGAAACAAAAGAGACCATAGCAAAAATCAACAAAGCCAAAAGCTGGTTCTTTGAAAGGATAACTAAAATTGACAAACCATTAGCCAGACTCATCAAGAAGCAAAGAGAGAAAAATCAAATCAATAAAATTAGAAATGAAAATGGTGAGATCACAACAGACAACACAGAAATACAAAGGATCATAAGAGACTACTATCAGCAGTTGTATGCCAATAAAATGGACAACGTGGAAGAAATGGACAAATTCTTAGAAAAGTACAATTTTCCAAAACTGAACCAGGAAGAAATAGAAAATCTTAACAGACCAATCACAAGTACGGAAATTGAAACTGTAATCAGAAATCTCCCAGCAAACAAAAGCCCAGGTCCAGACGGCTTCACAGCTGAATTCTACCAAAAATTTCGAGAAGAGCTAACACCTATCCTACTCAAACTCTTCCAGAAAATTGCAGAGGAAGGTAAACTTCCAAACTCATTCTATGAGGCCACCATCACCCTAATACCAAAACCTGACAAAGATGTCACAAAAAAAGAAAACTATAGGCCAATATCACTGATGAACATAGATGCAAAAATCCTCAACAAAATTCTAGCAATCAGAATCCAACAACACATTAAAAAGATCATACACCATGACCAAGTGGGCTTTATCCCAGGGATGCAAGGATTATTCAATATCCGCAAATCAATGTAATTCACCACATTAACAAATTGAAAAATAAAAACCATATGATTAACTCAATAGATGCAGAGAAGGCCTTTGACAAAATTCAACATCCATTTATGATAAAAACTCTCCAGAAAGCAGGAATAGAAGGAACATACCTCAACATAATAAAAGCTATATATGACAAACCCACAGCAAACATTATCCTCAATGGTGAAAAATTGAAAGCATTTCCCCTAAAGTCAGGAACAAGACAAGGGTGCCCACTTTCACCGCTACTATTCAACATAGTTCTGGAGTTTTGGCCACAGCAATCAGAGTAGAAAAAGAAATAAAAGGAATCCAAATTGGAAAAGAAGAAGTAAAACTTTCACTGTTTGCAGATGACATGATCCTCTACATAGAAAACCCTAAAGACTCCACCAGAAAATTACTAGAGCTAATCAATGAATATAGTAAAGTTGCAGGATATAAAATCAACACACAGAAATCCCTTGCATTCCTATACACTAATAATGAGAAAGTAGAAAAAGAAATTAAGGAAACAATTCCATTCACCATTGCAACGAAAAGAATAAAATACTTAGGAATATATCTACCTAAAGAAACTAAAGACCTATATATAAAAAACTATAAAACACTGATGAAAGAAATCAAAGAGGACACTAATAGATGGAGAAATATACCATGTTCATGGATCGGAAGAATCAATATAGTGAAAATGAGTATACTACCCAAAGCAATTTACAAATTCAATGCAATCCCTATCAAGCTACCAGCCATATTTTTCACAGAACTAGAACAAATAATTTCAAGATTTGTATGGAAATACAAAAAACCTCGAATTGCCAAAGCAATCTTGAGAAATAAGAATGGAACTGGAAGAATCAACTTGCCTGACTCCAGGCTCTACTACAAAGCCACAGTCATCAAAACAGTATGGTACTGGCACAAAGACAGACATATAGATCAATGGAACCAAATAGAAAGCCCAGAGATAAATCCACACACATATGGACACCTTATCTTTGACAAAGGAGGCAAGAATATACAATGGAGTAAAGACAATCTCTTTAACAAGTGGTGCTGGGAAAACTGGTTAACCACTTGTAAAAGAATGAAACTAGATCACTTTCTAACACCATACACAAAAATAAACTCAAAATGGATTAAAGATCTAAATGTAAGACCAGAAACTATAAAACTCCTAGAGGAGAACATAGGCAAAACACTCTCAGACATAAATCACAGAAGGATCCTCTATGATCCACCTCCCAGAATTCTGGAAATAAAAGCAAAAATAAACAAATGGGATCTAATTAAAATTCAAAGCTTCTGCAGAACAAAGGAAACTATAAGCAAGGTGAAAAGACAGCCTTCTGAATGGGAGAAAATAATAGCAAATGAAGCAACTGACAAACAACTAATCTCAAAAATATACAAGCAACTTATGCAGCTCCATTTCAGAAAAATAAACAACCCAATCAAAAAATGGGTCAAAGAACTAAATAGACATTTCTCCAAAGAAGACATACGGATGGCTAACAAACACATGAAAAGATCAAAAAGAATGCTCAACCATCAACATCAATCTGCCATTATTAGGAGAAATGCCAAATGCAAAAACCACAATGGAGGTAGCCTGAAACTTGCATAACACCAGTCCAGAATGTCTGTGATCCACGAAAAGAATCTGCAAGCAATAAATGCCTGGAGAAGGATGGTGTGGAGAAAAAGTGAAACCCCATTGTATTGAATCACTGTTGGTGGGAATGGCAAACATGAGTAACAGAAAGAAAACCAAACAGATACAACACTATATGGAGAAGACAGATGTGGAAGGAAGATTACCTTGAAAAATTGGCAAAATAGAACTACCATTAATCGATCGCAGTCAGCAATCGCCAGCTGGCTGGTCATGACCAAGACACTGTAGGAGGAAACGCAGAATTGAAAAGAGACAGCCATGTACCCGAACACCAATGTTCCATTGCACGCAACTGTTTATAATAGCCAGGACATGGAAACAACCTAGATGTCCATCAGCAGATGAATGGATAAGAAAGCTGTGGTACACTATACACAATGAGAGTATTACTCAGCCATTAAAAAAGAATTACATTTTGAAATCAGTTTCTGTTGAGATGATGGATGGAAAACTGGAAGGCCGATTATACAGGAGTGAAGTAAGCCCAGAAAGGAAAAAACACCAATACAGTATACTAAACACATATACATGGGAATTTAGAAAGATGGCCAATGATGACCCTGTATGCCAAGACCAGCCAAAAAAGACACAGTTGTGTATAGTGGGACTTTTTGGGACTCATGGAGGGGAGAGGAGAGGGAGAGGGTAGGATGATTTGGGAGAATGGCATTGAAACATGTATTCTATCATGTAAGAATCGAATCACCAGTCTATGTCCGATGCAGGATACAGCATGCTTGGGGCTGGTGCATGGGGATGACCCAGAGGGATGATGTGGGGAGGGAGGTGGGAGGGGAGTTCATGTTTGGGAACGCATGTACACCTGTGGTGGATTCATGTCAATGTATGGCAAAACCAATACAGTATTGTAAAGTAAAATAAAGTAAAAATAAAAATTTAAAAAAATACATTAACCCCCCCCCAAAAAAAGAAAGAAATGATTGAAACGAATTCTTTTTAATGGCTGAATAATACTCCATTGTGTATATGCACCACAGCTTTCTTATCCATTTGTCTGCCAATGGACATCTAGGTTGCTTCCATGTCCTGGCTATTATAAACAGTGCTGCAATGAACATTGGGGTACATGTGTCTCTTTCAATTCTGGTTTCCTCAGTGTATATGTCCAGCAGTGGGATTGCTGGGTCATATGGCAGTTTTATTTCCAGTTTTTTAAGGAATCTCCACACTGTTCTCCACAGTGGCTGTACTAGTTTGCATTCCCACCAACAGTGTAAGAGGGTTCCTTTTTGTCCGCACTCTCTCCAGCATTTATTGTTTGTAGACTTTTTGATAGCAGCCATTCTGACTGGCGTGAGATGGTACCTCATTGTGGGTTTGATTTGCATTTCTCTGATAATGAGTGATGTTGAGCATCTTTTCATGTGTTTGTTAGCCATCCGTATGTCTTCTTTGGAGAAATGTCTGTTTAGTTCTTTGGCCCATTTTTTGATTGGGTCATTTATTTTTCTGGAATTGAGCTGCATAAGTTGCTTGTATATTTTTGAGATTAATTCTTTGTCAGTTGCTTCATTTGCTATTATTTTCTCCCATTCTGAAGACTGTCTTTTCACCTTGCTGATAGTTTCCTTCGTTGTGCAAAAGATTTTAAGTTTAATTAGGTCCTATGTGTTTACTTTAGCTTTTACTTCCATTACTCTGGGAGGTGGGTCATAGAGGATCCTGCTGTGATTTATATTGGAGAGTATTTTGCCTATGTTTTCCTCTAAGAGTTTTATAGTTTCTGGTCTTACATTTAGATCTTTAATCCATTTTGAGTTTATTTTTGTGTATGTTGTTAGAAAGTGTTCTAGTTTCATTCTTTTACAAGTGGTTGACTAGTTTTCCCAGCACCACTTGTTAAAGAGATTGTCTTTTCAAAGTAAAACTGTCATTGTTTGCAAATGACATGATACTACACATAGAAAATCCTAAAGACACTATCGAAAAACTATTACAACTCACCAACGAATTTGGTAAAATTGCAGGATAAAATATTAATATAGAGAAATATGTTATAATTCTATACACTAGCTGTCAGAAAGAGAAATTAAGAAAATAATTCCATTTAAAATCACTGCAATTATAATAAAATATCAAATAATAAATATAACTAAGAAGGTAAAAATCAGTACTTTGAAAACTATAAGTCACTGATGAAAGAAATTGAAGACTACAAAACAGAAAAATATACCATGTTCATGGGTTGGAAACATTAATGCTATTAAGATGATCTTACTACCTAAGGCAATCTACAGATGCAATACACTTTTTATAAAAATATCCATGACATTTTTTACAGCACTAGAAAGACTAATTCTAAAATTTGCACAAAAACACAAAAGACTGGATAGCCAAAACAATCTTGAGAAAGAAGCACAAATCATGCTCCTTGACTTTAAACTATATCACAAATCTACAGTAATCAAAACAGTATGTACTTGCACAAAGATAGACAAATAGATCAATGAAACAAAACAGAGATCCAAGAAATGAACCCATACTTATATGGCCAATTAATTCATGACAAACAAAGCAAGAACAACCAATGGGGGGAAAGAGAGCCTCTTCAATAAATGGTGTTGGGGAAGATGGACAGTTACATGCAAAAGAATCAAACTGGGCTACTCTCTCATAACATATAAAAAAATAAATTCAATATGGAGTAAAGGCTTAAATGTGGAACCTGAAACCATAAAATTTCTAGAAGAAAACATAGTACATTTTTTGACATTGGTCTTAGTAATTTTTTTTTGATACGTCTTCTCATGTAAAAGAAATAAAGTCAAAAATAAACAAATGTGACAACATAAAACTAAAAGGCTTTTGCACATTAAGGGAAATTTTGACATGTCTTAGTAAATTACTTTTTTGTTGCTCTCCTAAAGCAAAGGAAATAAAAGCAAAAAGTAAACAAATGTGACCTAATTAACTTAAATGCTTTACATAGCAAAGGAAACCATTAACCAAACAAAAATAAAATCTACTGAATGGGAGAAGATATTTGCAAATTATATGATCAATAATGGTCTAATATCATGTATAAATCATATATTTTATATATATGATATATATAATAAATACAAATCAACTAGAAAAACAAACAATTGGATTGAAAAATGAACAGAAGAACTGAGTAGACATTTTTCCAAAGAGGAAATGCAGATGGCCAACAGGCACAGAGAAAAGATGCTCAACATTGCTAAATCATTAAAGGGATGCAAATTAAGACCACAGTGAGATATCACCTCACATCTGCCAGAATGGTTATCATCAAAAAGAATGCAAATAACAAATGTGAAGAAAAAGGAACAATTGTGCACTATTGGGGGTTTTTCAGGTGGTGTTAGTAGTAAAGAGCCCACCTATAATACAGATAGATGTAAGAGACTCGGGTTCAGTCACTGGGTTGGGAAGAGCCTCTGGAGGAGGGCATGGCAATCTACTCCAGTATTCTTGCCTGGAGAATTCCATAGACAGAAGAGCCTGATGGGTTGCAGTCCATAGGGTCACACAAAGTCAGACATGACTGAAGCAACTTAGCATGCATGCATGTGCACTGTTCATGGGAATGTAAATTGGTGCAGCTACTATGGAAAACAGTGTGAAAATCCTCAAGAAATTAAATATAGTTCTACCATAATGATCCAGAAATTCTACAGCTGGCTATTTATAATTAAGAAAAGGAAGGCACGAATCAAAAAAGATACATGCACCCCTAAGTTCATTGAAGCATTATTTACAATTGCTAAGACAGGGAAGCAACCTAAGTGAGCATCAATAGAAGAATGTCATATCTATTAACATCTATATACCCTCTCATGTACACACTGGAATATTATTCAGCCATTAAAAAAAAAGAATGAAATCTTTCCATTTGTGAAAATGTAGATGGACCTAAAGGGTATTATGGTCAAGTGAAATCAGCCAAAAAAGAGAAAGACAAATAGTGTATGATTTTACCTATGTGTAGAATCTAAGAAACAAAGCAGAAATAGAGTTATAGACACAGAGAGCAAACAGATGGTTGCCAAAGGGAAGGATGGTGAAGGGTAGGAGAGGAATAGGTGAAGGAGGTTGAAAGTGAAAGTGAAAGCTGCTCAGTCATGTCTGACTCTTTGCGAGCCGATGGACTATACAGTCCATGGAATTCTCCAGGCCAGAATACTGGAGTGGGTAGCCATTCCCTTCTCCAGGGGATCTTCCCAACCCAGGGACTGAACCCAGGTCTCCTGCATTGCAGGCAGATTCATTACCAGCTGAGCTACCAGGGAAGAAGCACAAATTTCCAGTTGCAAAATAAATGAGACATGACTAGGAAATGTACAGTGTGGGGAATATAACTGCGTGATATCTTTTTATGGTAATATATTATAACTAGACATTGTGGTGATCACTTTTAAGTATAGAATTATTGAATCACTATATTGTGTAACAATATACTGTATAATTGTGTACACAGTATGTTGTGTAATCACTATATTGTATAATTGTGTAACAAGCATTGTAGGTCAGCTATATTTCAAAACTTAACAAAAAGAACACCAGAACAACAGCAACTGTATATGGGTGCATCTTCTTGCACCCAAATTCTTTGCACCTAAGGGAACTGAAAAGCTACATCTATTAAAGCAAACACCACTATATACGCACAAGACCCCTGTCACTCTGCCCTTTTCAAGGGCTTCACTCCAGTCCTCCACTCCGTCTTTCATTATTAGTCTCTCCCTTTCTGTTGGATTATTCCAATCACCATGAAAACTTACTCCAGGGGAATACCTCCCCTGGAAACTCTGTCTCAAATGGACTAACAGGCCATCTATGTTCTCAGCAGATAGTTTAATCTTCTCAAACAATTGCCAGCACATACCATTCCACTTCATCACTTTTGCTTCACTCTTCAACCCATTTTAATCTGGCTTCTTTCCCATCACTCCACAGACATTGCCTTTCCTTCATATTTTTAGCACCCTAGGGCCTGCAAGCTCCAATTCCAAAGACTAGCACCTGCATTTCTTACCCAAGGCTCCTTTCTTGCCACTGAAGCCCAAATCACCTCTATACAGCAAACCAGAAATGCCATCAAACCAAAGCCCTCTCCCCAATGCAGGAGCAGGACTCAATGTCAATGGGGTTTGACATTAAATAGCTCCCCTCGTGTGGAGTGACCCTCTGAAGTGTGTGCTTTACAGTGGATTACAGAGTTTCCCCAGGCATGTCAATCACATCAGCAGCCCACACTGGCAACAGGATATCTTTTCTTCCTTGTCTCACTTCTCCACTTCCCTACCAGCACCAACTTCCACTTGAAGCTTTGTTTCTGGATTCACTTCTGAAAGAATCCAAACTAAGACAACTTCACTATACTAACTTTAACACATGTTTCAGTTTCACTTCATTGACCAATTAGCAGCATGTGACCCAGAGTCACCCCATCTTTCTTGAAAATTGTCTTGTCACTGGATTTTTAGGATCTGACACTCTCCTGGTTTCCGTCTGCCTCACAGGCTGATCCTTCTCCTCCTACCTTTCATATTGGAATATCTTAGGCTCTGACCCCCATATCACTGGTCCCAAGTTTCTACCATTTTTCCCTCTTTTCCTTCTGACTCCCATCTTTCTAACTCTAGCCAGGCTTCTTTTCTGAATTCCAGACTAACTCTGGACGTTAATTAAAAGTGAATCTTAAGTCTACAGTGAGTGGCACTTTTTAGAGTTTTGCAGTACTTCAGCTGTTATGTCAGCTCTTTTTAAATACATTGACTCATTTAATCCTTATAGCAATGCTCAAAATTGTCACACTTGTAAAGGTGAGAAAAGCAAGGCTCAAAGAGTCTCAGAATCTTCCTGGGTTCATGGAGTGGGTGAGGGGCAGCACCAGGCCGTGAACTGAATCTTTCTGACTGAAAGCTGTGTGCTTAACTGCCATGCTAGTCTACGTCCGTTTTCTCACCTCCTCTGTGCAATGGGCACAGAAGTTTTCCAGAATAATCAGCTGCCAGAGCCAGAAGAGAATTTAGTAGTCATCTATTCCATCTCCCTCATTTTACAGCTGCCTCAAAGGAGAAAACAATTTTCCTAAGATTTATTTAGATATCGCTTGTATTTACTACAGATGGTTATTTCTAGACTTTATGTTTTGAGCTATAAATGGTGCTAAAGTTCATCCATTTTTACTTTCTTTGAGTTATATCTCCAGCCTTGGAGGCATTCTTTATGCAAATGTAGATGACACACACTTTCTAACTCCCTTGATCCTGATGGGCCTCTAGAGAGGGCAATGAGGGTCACCATGTCACTTCCTTTGAATATTTTCTCAGATGGAGATGATGTTCTGGTTGTACAGACTGGTGACTGGCATTTTAGCTACAGGAACACTGTGCTTGTAGCTCTGTTAAATATCTACCCATCCCATTAAGGCTATTTATTGTGCTGTATCCAGAGCAACTAAACCCAAGACTGTGTCTGTGCCAAAGACATGAATAAAAACTGAAAAAATTGCAGCCATCCAGATGTTCTTTGGCAATGATAAACACCCAGACATTTGGAGACATCTGGGTGACTGACTGACTTTTTCAGTTTTCATCTGGAAGATGAAGATTATGCAGACACAGCGTGATTACAAGCCGAACGATAATAAACAAACCTTTGACAATGTCCACAGGATTCCAAACATCTGGGTGCAAAACTGAAAAATCCAACTAACTATCCAAATGTTTGGCATCATTTAAACGAAACATTGGACAGCAGGAGATGGGCAAAAGATCCCAAAATGAGGCAAGAAATCCCCAAAGCAAGCTTTGCTGACCAAAAATAGTTTATATTCACTATAAAGGGAAAACTGAGTCTGGAATAGTAAATTTCTTAATAGAACCCACATTCTAGAAACCCTGTATACACTGGGGTTTCTAAACCAAGTGTGGTGACACACATCCCAGAATTGTGTAGTCAGGGTCTGATCTGCTCACATAGCATAGGAATTTTAGATATCATAGCAGAACATCAAAGTCTTGTTTTTGTGTGAGTTCTTAGTCTACTTAAAAAGACAAACAGGACTTCCCTGGTGGTTCAGTGGTTAAGACGCCATGCTCCCACCACAGAGGCACGGATTCCACCCCTGGTAGGGGAGCTAAGATCCTGCACGCCCTGTGATATGGCAAAAAAAGACGAACTAATGTATCTAGGACTTAAGAGTTTGCTAAACAGGGGGAAGTGATGCTTACCTTCCTACCAGGACAGAGAAGAAGATGGTGATTTGGAAGATGAACCAGTTTAGGCTGCTGGTTCAGGGATACTAAGGAATATGCTGAGTGAGACATGGAGGCAAGGATGTATCCCCACAAAAGTGAGTCTTCTTATATTCTTTCACTGATGAAGGAGAAAAACATTGTACCTACAGGTGAATTTTTTTAAGTGTTGATTTTGGGGCTGAAAGAGTTGTCATCATTAAAGGGAAAACTTTCCTTTTGTGGCAGAAATGGGTATTAGAGTGATTGCGCTGGCTGCAGTAGTATCAGCATCAGGAAAAAAAGTGGCCTCGTGGTGACAGTAGCTGCAGACAAGGTCTATGTGGCTTTAAAGAGTGGTATCAGAGATGGAAGTTTGGTGCCTATAATATGTGAAGATGTCAGAAAGTTGTAGCATCTATAGGGTCTTGGACCAAACTACGTGTGGACTGGAAATCAAACTTCCTCCAATTACAACCTGAGCTCATGACTTTTTTTTTTTTTTAATGCTGATGTATTCTAGGAAGATAAGGATTTTGAGCCAAAGTAAATGTGAGGCATCTTGACACTGCTTTCCATCTGGGCCGTGTTAAGGAAAATGTAATACAATTTATACCTCTAGCTGTCATACTTATGATATTTACTATATGGTCATTTTCCTTGACATTATCTGGGAATAAACACTCTGCTAGATCATGAGGCAGAGAATGCAATTTGCAGACCAAAAAAGGAGAAAGACATTGGACGGAGAAAGAACACTCACACAAAAATGTGGAAAAGCAGAAAGACAGTCAGTAACTTCACAGACAACCCAGAGCTGAGCTTCACTTGCCAAACGGTCTTTGAGTCCTTAGCAAACTGGAAAACCATTGTCCAAAACCAAGATGCTTTTGTTAGAAAATGTCTGTCTTTTGATCAGCCACGAAAAGAGACGGGGGAAAGAAATCCATCCCAAAGTCCCCCTTAGATTGTGTAAACAGAGAAGGTCTGTATACATTCACCAGGGCCTTTCTTCCATTGTGCTAGCATTATTTAAAACCAGATGCTGGCTCTCCCTGACTCATTGCTGGAAGAATTGCTGTCAACATGCATTGTTTTTGAGAGAAATTTAAAGCAAGGCAGTCTCCAATTTCTCTAATTAAAACAAGTTTTTTTTTTAAAGCCATATAAAATTCTTTGAATTTCACACTTTTATTGCAGATACACATCCCTTAGGTTACAGAGAAATAACTTTAAAATAATTGAAAAACACACCAAAAATGTGTGTCTTCTAAGTAAGACACATTTCTGCGTGACTTTGGGCAAATTACTTCAGTAATCTGAGCCTCACATTTGTCATCTATAAAATGAATTGTTTGGAATTCTGTGATCCATAAGGTCCTACTCAGCATTGTACGTCTTTAAAATTATTTTCTGTTGGGTGGGAAGGAGAAGTATATGGGAATTCTCTGTACTTTCTGCTCAACTCCATCGGCAGATGAACAGATAAGGAAGCTGTGCTACATACACACAGTGGAATACTACTCAGCTATAAAATTGTTTTTAATTGAGGGATGGTTGCTGTGGGCTTCCCAGGTGGCACTAGTGGTAAAGGACCACTTGCCAATGCAGGAGACACAAGCTGCTCAGGTGAATCCCTGGGTTGGGAAGGTCCCCTGGAAGAGGAAATGGCAACCCACCCCAGTAAGAATACTGGAGTATTCCAATACTGGAGTACTCCAAGAAGCTTGGAGAATCCAGTAGACCGAGGAGCCTATGGTCCATAGGGTCACAAAGAGTCTCACTAGACTGAAGCAGCTTAGCACGCACACACATGCACATAGTTGCTGTATAATATTGTATGTTACAAGTGGACAATGCGGTGACTCACAGTTTTTACAGGTTATACTCCATTTACTGTTATCATAAAATATTGGCTGTATTCCCTCCCCCCAAGTTTGACAACATTTCCTGTAGCTTATCCTACACCCAATAGCTTCTCCCTCCTAGTCCCCCACTCCTGTATTTTCCCCCCACTCTCCTCTCCACACTGCTAATCACTACTTTGTTCTCTCTGTCTGTGAGTCTGCTTCTTTCTTGTTATATTCACTAGATTTTTTGTGGGCTTCCCTGGTGTCTCAGTTGGTAAAGAATCAGCCTCCAATGTAGGAGACTTAGGTTTGATCTCTGGGTCGGGAAGATCCCCTGGAAGAGGGCATGGCTCTCTTGTCTTGAGTGCTCTTGTCTGAAGAATCCCCAAGGACAGGCAGGCTGCAGTCCATGGGGTCACAAAGGGTAGGACACGACTGAGTGACTAAGCACAGCACACAGGTTTTTTTTGTATTTTTAGATTCCACATATAAATGAGATCATACAATATTTGTCTCTCTCTGATTTACTTCACTTAACATAATGCCCTCCAAGTCCATCCATGTAGCTGCAAATGAAAAATGTCTGTTCTTTTTCAGGGCTGAGTAGTAGTCCATTGTATATATGCACCACATCTTCTTTAACTAGTCATTTGTTGGTGGACACTTAGTTTGCTTCTTGGCAATTGTGAAATAATGCGGTGCTCAACTTTTCTGCAAATCTAA
Source organism: Capra hircus (assembly GCF_001704415.2). Taxonomy (NCBI): domain Eukaryota; kingdom Metazoa; phylum Chordata; class Mammalia; order Artiodactyla; family Bovidae; genus Capra; species Capra hircus. The sequence continues at coordinate 116,151,344 of NC_030810.1, forward strand.
AACTGGTTGAAAAAAATAAAGTCTTAAAAAAAGTCATAAGCCCAGTCTAAATAAGCAATCTCAAATTGAGGAACATTCTACAAAATATCTAACCAATATTTTTAAAAAATGTGAAGGCCATTAAAACCACAGAATGAGTGAGAACTTGTCACACCTTGGAGAGGCTAATGGGACATAATAACTAACTGCAATATTATACCCTGGACTGAATCCTGGAACAGACAAAAGATGCTATAGGAAAAGATGTTGAAATCTGAATCAAGCCTATTATTAAAAAAATTATAATAACCAACTAAATAAATATAGTATAAACCTTCGATAAAAAAGTAAGACAAGCTATTTGGAAAATACAGGTACATAGAAAAGCATTTTTACCTCTTTGATATATTAACAATTTAATATTTATTTATTTGTCCTTGTACATTTCTGTTCTTGACTGACTAAAAGCACAGTTTTTTTTCTGTTGAATGGAAATCCTAGCCATTACTAGCACTACCATTTCCCCTAAGTGCTCCATTCAAATTCCACATGTGATTCTGTACAAAATGATGTACAGGAAAATGGTAGGGACATGGCATTGGCGTTCTTGCTTTCAGAAAATCTAAACCACAAAAGCCTCCACTAAGAGAACATCTAAATAATACTGTTTCTGTTTTGATCAGTTCAGTTCAGTCACTCAGTCGTGTCTGACTCTTTGCAACCCCATAAACCGCAGGACACCAGGCCTCCCTGTCCATCACCAACTCCCAGGGTCTACCCAAACCCATGTCCATGAGTCGGTGATGCCATCCAACCATCTCATCCTCTGTCGTCCCCTTCTTCCCCGCCTTCAATCTTTCTCAGCATCAGGGTCTTTTCCAATGAGTCAGCTCTTTGCATCAGGTGGCCAAACTATTGGAGTTTCTCTTTTTTGATAGTTTCTTAATTTAAAGGTATTTGTTACAAGATCCCTTTAAATGACTCAGGCACTACAGAACCAAGTTTTATGTTCCATTTTCAAAAGTTTAATTGACACAACTATTGTGTTTGACAAAGTCCCTCTATAAGGACAAAGCATGAAGATTCCCTAAAGATCGATTTTGTGGCAGTGGGCACAAACAGCAAGGATGTTGTAAAGGGACCTCCTAGTAGATGGTTTTGTAAGGACCCTTCCAAGCTCACAAGACTTTTCTTTGAGAACATCACACATACAAAAGGTGCAGGTCTAGTCGGACATGTTTATACAACCTGCCCCTCTTTCCCCAAATGTAGTTATGGATGATTTGATCTTGAGTGAGAGCTGATTCAAAATGATCCAGTCACCGCAAAAACAAACATGGAGATTGATGGGACAGAATAGAGAGCCCAGAAATAAACCCACATCCCCACAGTCAATTAATCTTCAACAAAGGGGGCAAGAATATGCAATGGATAAAAGACTGTCTCTTCAGCAAGTGGTGTTAGGAAATCTGGACAGCCACATGTAAATCAATGAAATTAGAACACTCCCTCACACCATACACAAAAATAAACTCAAAATGGTTTAAAGACCTAAATATAAATCATGACACCATAAAACTCCTAGAAGAGAACATAGACAAAATATTATCTGACATAAATCATGGCAATATGTTCTTAGATCAGCCTCCCAAGGGAAAAGAAATAAAAGCAAAAATAAATAAATGGGACCTAATTGAACTTCAAGGCTTTTGAATAGAAAAAAAAAAAAACTATCAACAAACAAACGAAAAGACACATTATGGAGTGGCAAAAAAAATTTGCAATCTATACAACTGACAAGGGGTTATTATCCAAAATATACAAACAGCTCATGCAACTCAATATCTGAAAAACAAGCAACCCAAACAAAAAATGGGCAGAGGACCTTCATAGACATATCTCCAAAGAAGACATACAGATGGCCAACAGAAACACAAAAAGACGTTCAATATCACTAATTATAAGAGAAATGCAAATTAAAACCAGTATGAGGTGATAGAATGACTATTATCAAAAAGTCAACAAATAATAAATGCTAGAGAGGGTTTGGAGAAAAGAGAACCTTCCTACACTGTCCATGGGAATGTAAATTGGTGCAGCTACTATGGAAAACTGTTCCTTAAAAAATAAAAAGTAGAGCTACCATATGAGACAGCAATCTCATTCCTGGGTAGGTACATATCCAGAAAAAGGCAAAAATTCTAATTTACAAAGACACATGCACCACAATGTTCACATCAATTTTATATAGAACAGCTTAGACATGGAAATGACCCAGATACCCATCAATAGACAACTGGCTTGAGAAGATGTGGTTTATTTATACAATGGAATATTACTCATCCATAAAAAGAAAAATATTGCCATTTGCAGCAATGTGGATGGACTTAGAGATTATCAGGCTGCATGAAGTAAGTCATACAGAGAAAGACAAGTATTATATCATTTATATACAGAATCTAAAAAATAATGTAAATGAATACAAAAGAGAAACAAACTCACAGACATAGAAAACAAACTTATAGTTACCAAAGGGGAAAGGGAGGTAGGAAGGGATAAATTAGGAGCATGGAATTGACAAATACAAACTACTATACATAAAATAGACAAGCAACAAGGATGTACTATAAAGCATAGGGAACTATATTCACTATCTAGTAATAACCTATAATGGTTCACTATAGAGCAACCTCCCTTTCACTTTTCACTTTCATGCATTGGAGAAGGAAATGGCAACCCACTCCAGTGTTCTTGCCTGGAGAATTGCAGGGACGGAGGAGCCTGGTGGGCTGCCGTCTACGGGGTTGCATAGAGTCGGACACAACTGAAGCGACTTAGCAGTAGCAGCAGCATAGACCAGAAGCTAACATAATATTGTAAATCAACTATACTTTAAGGAAAAAAAAAAAAAAAGAGCAATCACATTCTCTCCCTTGAGAATTTGGAGTTGGGATGAGAGACCAATCATTTGACCTTGATGTAGCCATTTGAGCTGGGAAATATTTGGGAGACTATACTTGGCAAAGATCACAGAGCAAGGTACATAAATCTGCTAGAGAGAGAGGGAAAGGAAAGGGGAGATTGAGAGGGGGAGAGACAGGAGCTGAATTAAAACAGAGAGGCAAGAAAGCCAGAGTACCTGGGGATGTTCCAGGTCTTGCTTCCAGACTACCTGAGAGCCCACCATGCTTTTTACTCAAGTCAAAATCCTAGATTTCTTAGTTTTATTAGGTTCAAGTTCATTGTAATTGATAAACTTTGTCCATAATAGATCTTTCAATGCCCATGGCTGCACTTTTACAACAGCCACTTAACAATATTTTTTCAATGTTTTAAAATATTTAAAATAATAGAACATTTATTACCCCAAAAATATGTATATGTCAAGTAATAGATAATCAGAATATTCAACTACTATTAGGTTCTGGAGGTATAGATAGAAATAAGATGCTATTCATATCCTCAAGAATCTTGTATTGATAATCTTCTACTCAGCACTATGTGCCAGGCACTTGATTAAAGTTATTACTATAATTTTATGATAAACATTTAATTTCACCATATTCATCTTTGACAAAATGAAGGTAAAGAGCTCTTTCAAATCACTGTTATTGTTTTTTTTCCTACATGATGTGGCTTCCCAGGTGGCGCTAGTGGTAAAGAACCCATGAGAGAGACATAAGAGACATGGGTTCAATCCCTGGGTCAGGAAGGTCCCCTGGAGGAGGTCAAAGCAACCCACTCCAGCATTCTTGCCCGGAGAATCCCCATAGACAGAGGAGCCTGACGGGCCACAGTCTGTGGGTTGCAAACAGTCGGATGTGACTGAGCGACTGAGCGTGCGTGCACATGGTACTTACTCTCATCTCACGCCACTAGAGTGGGTCTACTCAGGGCATTAGTGTCCAGATCTGGCCGCCTTCTCCAATGGCCACAGAAGGCAACACAAAGAATGGTGTTCTCGAGCAATGGCTTGAGAATTTGAACTTAGAACCATGGTTGACCCCATTGATACTGTCTTTTTGAAGCACCCATCTCTTTAGCATGCATTTTATTAGAATAAAAGTTATTTTAGTGACATAAACTAGAGATCAATAAAAATTCACATGTAGACTGCTTAACTAAGAAATCTAACTAGATTAGTTTTAGGTGGTAAGTTTTAATCTTAGTGGTTCTATTCTATTTCTCATTCAAAGTTTAAACCTACCTCTTGTTACTAAGAAAAAACAAAATTCCTGGATTTAAGAAATTCAAAACTACCGTCTCCCCTGCCACTTAAATACAGTCAAGCAGCCCTTCTCATACCTGTTCCCCAAAGTGGCTGCCCATCTGCATAACCTGGAGTGTTTGTAAGAAATGCAAAGTCCTGGGATACATTTGCTGTTCTGGACTCAGTAGATCTGGGATTGGCCTAAAACTCTTTTTTTTTTTAAAACCAGATTTTCAGTTTATTCTGATGTGATTTTGTGTTGATAGCTGATTTACTGTTTAGAAGGCTGAAGTGTGGCACTGAGAAGTTTATTTAAGGTCAGTAGGAAGGAGAGCCCTGACTTCCAGGCTAGGTGCCAAGTTTAGTTGTGTGAATTGTACACTGCCCAACTGCACCTACTGGAGAGGTAGGGGAGCTGAAACCCAGCCCTGACTCTATTCACCAACCATGCATCCAACACAGGACTGCATCTGCCGAGGAGGGGTGCCTGGTTCAAATTTGCTCGGAGGCATATGGGCCAGTGGCCACTCTGTGATAAGGCTGGGTGTGTACCTGCAGCCTTCATGCCGCATAATATCCAAGCTAGTTCAACATTTGCCTTCATCCTTTTAACAGCGCATCCTTCCCAAGGCCCAAGCTCCACATAACATTTTTTCATACCTATTTTCTCATCCTAATTCTTTTGCAATTTCACTGTAAGCCAGAATTTCCCAAAATTTATCCTATGTGATAAATATCACACACACGCATACACACACACACATACACAAACCTGAGAAGCAACATATTCTATTTCCCTCTTGGAGATTACCAGCAGACATTAGATAAGCATATTAAAATCTCTGACAAGTCCTACAGTACAGAAGTCTAGCTGATCAGAGAACATGGCTTCACTCCTTTATATTAAATAACAGCTACTTTCCTTATTTCTATTTACACATACCACCCAACTAATCCTTTCTGCCTAAGACATGCTTTGGATTTTGCTTTGGGCTTCCCAGGTAGCTCCAGTGGTAAAGAACCCATCTGCCAATGCAGGAGGGAGAAGAGAGTGGGTTCGATCTCTGGGTTGGGAAGATCCCCTGGAGAAGGAGATGGCCAGTCACTCCAGTATTCTTGCGTGGAAAAGTCCATGGACAGAGGAAGCTGCTGGGCTACAGTCCATAGGGTCACAAAGATTCAGACATGACTAAAGTGTCTTAGCACACACTCACATCTCTTGCATCCACTGAGTTTCTGTTGCTTGTAACTTAAATGGCACAGAGATCACATTTTAAGCACTTTTGTCTCCCCCGTACACAAAACAAAATGTGCTTACGATGGGCAATCAATAAATGTTTACTGAATGAATGAATAAGTAGATAAATGCAGCTACAAGAGAAATTTTTATGAGAGGACCATTTTGAAATGTTAAAATCAATGACTTTTTCGTGTTTAATATTCCTCCATTTGTTTGTGTGTAGGTACAATCTGGGAGTCTCAGTGACTAACTGTCCAACTGGTGATGCCACCTTTTCCTAGAGGCTCTCAGCTGCTGTGGTCCTCATTAGCAGGAGGCTGAAATCTAGCCGTTCCCTCTCATCTCAGCTTGTGCCCTGTCAGGACTTATCAAGATCTTCCTTGCTCAATTCACGGGCAATCATTATTTTAGAACCTGAGATAGGAAGGCAGTAGATTTTATATGATTAGCTGCTGAGATAAACATTAATTAGTTTTCAATTTCCAAAAAGTATCCCACTGACAGAAAGATTTGTTAAGTCAGTTAATGGCTATAGATGATTGTTCCAAAATTGGGTTGTGGGGGCATAGAGACCTATGAAGGCAAGGACTGGCAAGCAGTCAACATGAAGCAGGCAGCACAGAATAGATTATGAAAATAAATGGAAACGGTACCAAATGAATCACCGCATGACCTTACAGCTGATAAGCATTAGGAAAAGCCAGAACTGGGACTGGGAAAAAGTAAGAGACATAAAGTGGGTGACAAGCCAGGCATTTTTATTTTGGCCCTGCAAGAAAATATATAACTGGGTCCGAAATCCAAGTATTGAGGCATGTGTGATGGCATAACTACTAAACCTAAACCTGATGCCAAGGCAGATGTGGACCACATTTTGAGTCCCATCCAGAAAATCTGAGAAATTCTCTCTTTATTCCTAGAGCAGGGAGGGGACTGCTTTGGATCAGTCAGTCTGTTCTGTCCCTCAGTCGTGCCTGACTTTGTGACCCCATGGACTGCAGCACACCAGGCCTCCCTGTCCATCACCAACTCCTGGAGCTTACTCAAATTCGTGTCCATCAAGTTGGTGATGTGATCCAACCATCTCAAGCTCTGTCATCCCCTTCTCCTCCTGCTTTCAATCTTTCCCAGCATCAGTGTCTTTTCCAATGAATAAGTAGATAAATGCAGCTACAAGAGAAATTTTTATGAGAGGAGGCCTCTCTCATAATTTTTATGAGAGGTGGCCAAAGTACTGGAGTTTCAGCTTCAGCGTCAGTTCTTCCAATGAATATTCAGAATTTATTTCCTTTAGGATTGACTGGTTTGATCTCCTAGCTGTCCAAGGGACTCTCAAGAGTCTTCTCCAACACCGCATTTCAAAAGCATCAATTCCTCAGCACTCAGATTTCTTTATGGTTCAACTCTCACATCCATACATAACTACTGGAAAACCATAGCTTTGACTAGATGGACCTTCGTTGGCAAAATAATGTTCCTGCTTTTTAATATGCTGCCTGGGTTGGTCATTGCTTTTCTTGCAAAGAGTAAGTGTCTTTTAATTTCATGGCTGTAGTCACCATCTGCAGAGATTTTGGAGCCCTAAAATTAAAGAAATAAGTCCAGAGCCTTAGGTGCTGCTATTGGTGTTTCTAAATGCCAAGGGCAGCTGAGAGTCTTGCCAGACACAAAGCTAAACTCTGTAACAAGAAGGCTCCAAGCCCAGGACTTCTACACTAATGACTATATACCTCTCACACGAACCTCCCAATCAGCTCACTGGACCCAGGAAGGGAGATACTCTCAGGTCTATAGATGACACTTATCCTCTCTACTTCTGGGTCTAAGGATTGAGACATCTCTCTGAATTCCCTTTTTTCCATCCAATGTAATGGAATAAATGAACATGTGCAAGAAAGATGCCACTGTTGACATGGTTTTGTTTCCAACTCAGTGTTTCCTGTACACCATCCTCCTGCCCATGACAGGCTGGTTAGATGCACCTTCTACCCATGCGTCCCAAAGCCAGGCTCAAAGTCTGAGTCAGTGTACTCTCGTAGGGCAGTGACCTCTTAGCCCCAGCAGTATAATTGCATGCAAAAAGCACTAACTGCTTTGTTTTAATAGCAACCCACTTCAGTACTCTTGCCTGGAAAATCCCATGGATGGAGGAGCCTGGTGCGCTACAGCTCATGGGGTCGCTGAGAGAAGGACGACTGAGCGACTTCACTGAAGTGTGTTCCTAAGGGATGTGAGAGTTGGACTGTGAAGAAGGCTGAGCGCCAAAGAATTGATGCTTTTGAACTGTGGTGTTGGAGAAGACTCTTGAGGGTCCTTTGGACTGCAAGGAGATCCAACCAGTCCATTCTGAAGGAGATCAGCCCTGGGTGTTCTTTGGAAGGAATGATGCTAAAGCTGAAACTCTAGTACTTTGGCCACCTCATGTGAAGAGTTGACTCATTGGAAGACTTTGATGCTGGGAGGGATTGGGGGCAGGAACAGAAAGGGACGACAGAGAATGAGATGGCTGGATGGCATCACTGACTCGATGGACGTGAATCTGAGTGAACTCCAGGAGTTGGTAATGGACAGGGAGGCCTGGCGTGCTGCAGTTCATGGGGTCACAAAGAGTTGGACACGACTGAGTGACTGAACTGAACTGAGCTGAAGGGAGCTGAGGAATTTGAGGGAGCCAAATCAGAGTGGGTTGTGGCTTCTTTGACACCTAGTTATTCAGAGGAAATACCATATATTCAGTATTACGGATTCCATTAAATATACCCCCTGGCATGTCCTGTCTTAGCTAAGCATGAAACCCAGAGCAATTTTTATCAATAACACTTCAAATTACTTTAGATCTTCTGTTCTAGGACTGCACCACAAGTTAGGGGCCAATATTAACATATTATGATTTCTTAAGAACATGTGTTTTCAAAGTGTGGGTTCAGCATACATATATTAGAGGGCTGAGTAAGAAAATATAGAGCCACAGGGAGGAAGGTCTATTAGAAAGAGATTCTGCTTCTTGTAAAAAAAAAAAAAAAAAAACAAACACAGGAGGGATGGAAGGAAGGGGTAGAGGGAAAGAGGAAGGAAGAGAAAAAATTAAAATAAATCATCAAGAAAATTAGAAGCCACAACTGGAAATAATGACATATAAGAGAAAATTCCTCACAGTAATTTTTTAAGTACTTATACTTAGATGCTTGATTTTTAAGCTAAATTTATAAATAAAAAAGAAATTAGTATGAAGCTTGGGGTTAGAATGCAACTCGCTTCTGCAGGAACAGGATATTATCTGGAAATATTCTCTTCTTTATTTCTTTATTTTTAACACAAAGAATAAAAAGCACATGATGCAGTTAGAGGTGGATTGGCAGTGACATTTCATTAATGGTTTGAATAAGGCAATTTCTCTCTAGTTCACAGTACCCAGACAGACAACCAAAATAGCAAGGCTATTTCCCTTCTAATTCTGTTGCAGAAACAGCCATTAAAGATAAATAACCATACATAATTATATATATTTAATTTAGTAGACATTTCTTGAAAAAAAGGAACTTTATACTATTTTCAAACTCAACCTTTTTTTCTCATTTCTCCTGTTCTGCTTTTGAAGAGAGAAGGCAATGTGACTACATAATGATCCATCAAATCAATGCTCCTGGGGATATACATCGTACAAAACAATGAAACCTCATCAGGTTGTCCTGGCATTAAATGGTATACCATACACAGCATTTAAATTCAAAAGTCCATCTCACATCCCGGAGCTTCTGGTCCATGTGGCAAAATTATCTGGAAAATTCATGTTGAATTGCTTCATTATTCTGAACTGTTTAGGTATATCTACCAGGGCTTCCCTGGTAGCTCACATGGTAAAGAATCCACCTACAGTGCAGGAGACCTGGGTTCAATTATTGAGTCAGGAAGATCCCTTGGAGAAGGGAATGGCAACGCACTCCAGTATTCTTGCCTGGAAAATCCCATGGACAAAGGAGCCTGGTGGGCTATAGCCCATAGGATCTCAAAGAGGCAGACATGACTGAGGGACTAACATGTTCACACTCATATTGGTATAATTGTGGAAACAAACAATGCCACCCAAAGAAAATAAGCAAAAGCTATTTATTCAGAGCTTACTATAGCAAGGGAGTCAGTCACCACCACATAAACTTGGCAGACTCAAATGTAAATGGAAAAGTCACTTTAAAACACATTAAAGGTAGTGGGGGAAAGGTGGCTTTAAATATGCTCTGGTTGGAGGCAGTTGGCTTGGGGAATTTGTAGTTATGTTAACTAGAAGAGGGATATCCCATGTAATGGTTTAGGGTATATATTTGGCTGTTTCCAGTTGTTCCAAAGGTGGAAGTGGAGACAAAAACTGGGAACGCTGTCTATTAATAGAATCCTGGCTGAGTGAGGCCAATTGTTACAGGAGTTATTGCTTGGCTTCCTGGTCTGGTTATGACAGATTGTGGACCAGAGTTCTATTTGTATATGTAGTCTAGTCACTTTCTTTTATTTATTTGTTTACTTATTTATTTGGCTATGACAGGTCTTAGTTGAAGTATGTGGAATCGTCTATCTTTGTTGAGGTTTACAAAATCTTTTTAGTTGGAGGTGGTCCTAAGATGGCGGAGGAATAGGACGGGGAGACCACTTTCTCCCCCACAAATTCATCAAAAGAACATTTAAATGCTGAGTAAATGCCACAAAACAACTTCTGAATGCTGGCAGAGGACATCAGGCACCCAGAAAAGTAGCCCATTGTCTTCGAAAAGAGGTAGGAAAAAATATAAAAGACAAAAAAAAGAGACAAAAGAGGAAGAGATGGAGCTCCGTCCCGGGAAGGGAGTCTTAAAAAGAGACAAGTTTCCAAACACCAGGAAACACTCTCACTGCCAAGTCTGTGGCGAGCCTTGGAAGCACAGAGGGCAACATAACAGGGAGCGAAAGTAAATAAATAATTAAAACCCACAGATTATGAGCCCAACGGTAACTCCCCCAGCGGAGAAGCAGCGCAGATGCCTGCATCCACCACTAGCAAGTGGGGGCTGGGCAGGGAGGTGCGGGCTGCATTGCTTTACAAGGATTGGGCCCGAATGCCCCGAGTGTAATCAGAGTGAACTAACTTGGGCTAGCAAACCAGACTGTGGGATAGCTACCACGCGAAAAGCTCTAACATAAGACACCGCCAGGACTGTGCACAGAACAAAGGACGGAACAGAATTAGCTGGCTGTAGACCATCCCCCTCCAGTGACAGGCAGCCAGAGCCGGAAGGGCCGGAAGGGAGCAATTGCTGCCCCAGAGAGACATTATCTTCCAAACTGCAAGCAGGCCCCTTTGCTAACTAAGACTTCTTGGGGTTCTGGACAGTCACCATCCGCCTGAGAAGGGGCGCCAGTGGTACACCCAGAAAATTGAGCAGCAGGGACGGCAGAGTCACAGCGACCGCGCTCGCCAAACACCCGAGCTACTCGGACCTGGGAAGGGCACAAAACGCAGGCCCAACCAAGTCTGCGCCCCTGAGGACTACCTGAGTGCCTGAGCCTGAGCGGCTTAGACCTGGGAGGTGCATGCAGCCCAGGGCCGGCCTCAGACGGTTCCCGGAGGAGCAACCTAGAGCCTGACTTGTGTGTGCCGTGAGCAGGGGCAGGCCCAGCGTGGCTGAGACACTGCGAGCACACGCCAGTGTTATTTGCTTGCAGCGTCCCTTCCTCCCCACAGCGCGACTGAACAACTGAGCCTAAAACAATCTATCCACCACTGCCCTCCTTGTCTCAGGGTGGAAATCAGACACTAAAGAGACCAGCAAACAGAAGAAGCTAAAACAGAGGGAACTGCCTTGGAAGTGACAGGTACAATAGATTAAAACCCTGTCGTTAGTAACAGCTACATAGGAAGGGGCCTATAGATCTTGAGAAATATAAGCCGGACCAAGGAACTATCCGAAAATGAACTGACCCCACACTGCCCACAACAACACCAGAGAAAGTCCTAGATATATCGTTACTATTTTTACGATCATTCTTTTTTTTCTTCTTTTTTTTAAACTTTTTAAAATTTTAAGTCCTCTATTACTCCTTTAATTTTCATTTGTATAACCTACTATTACTTTTCAAAAAAAAGACCCTATTTTTAAAGCAAACTTCATATATATATATTTTTAAATAATTTTTGTCACAGCGACTTTGTTTTTTTTCTTCTTTTCTTTAATATTGTATTTTTGAAAATTCAACCTCTACGCTAGATTTTTAATCTTTGCTTTTTGGTAGTTGTTATCAATTTTGTACCTTTAAGAAGCCAGTCTTCAGTACCCATTTTTATCTGGGAGTGAGATCACTGGCCTGACTGCTCTCTCCCTCTTTGGACTCTCCTTTTTCTCCACCAATTCACCTCTGTCTCCTCCGTCCCCCTTCTCCTCTCTACCCAACTCTGTGAATCTCTATGTGTTCCAGACGGTGGAGAACGCTTAGGGAACTGATTACTGGCTGGATCTGTCTCTCTCCTTTTCATTTCCCCCTTTTATCCTCCTGGCCACCTCTGTCTCCTTCCTCCCTCTTCTCTTCTCTGTATAAATCTGTGAACATCTCTGAGAGGTCCAGACTGTTGAGCACACATAAGGAAATGATTACTGGCTAGCTTGCTCTTACCTCTTTTCATTCCTCCTCATCTCATTTGGGTCACCTCTAACTCCCTCTTCCCTCTTCTCTTCTCCATGTAACTCTATGAACCTCTCTGGGTGTCCCTCACTGTGGAGAAAGTTTTCATCTTTAACCTAGATGTTTTATCAACAGTGCTGTATAGAGGAGACATCTTGAGACTACTGTAAAAATAAGACTGAAAACCAGAAGCAGTAGGCTTAAGTCCAAATCCTGAGAACATCATAGAACTCCTGACTCCAGGGAACATTAATTGATAGGAGCTCATCAAATGCCTCCATACCTACACTGAAACCAAGCACCACGCAAGGGCCAACAAGTTCTAGAGCAAGACATACCATGCAAATTCTACAGCAACACAGGAACAAAGCCCTGAGCTTCAATATACAGGCTGCCCAAAATTACCCCCAAACCACTGACATCTCATAACTCATTACTGGACACTTCATTGCACTCCAGAGAGAAGACATCCAGCTCCACCCACCAGAACACTGACACAAGCTTCCCTAACCAAGAAACCTCTACAAGCCACTGATACAATCCCACCCACAGCGAGGAAACACCACAATAAGGAGAATTCCACAAACTGCCAGAATACAGAAATGCCACCCCAAACGCAGCAATATAAACAAGATGAAGAGACAGAGGAATGCCCAGCAGGTAAAGGAACAGGAGAAATGCCCACCAAACCAAACAAGAGAGGAAGAGATGGGGAATCTACCTGATAAAGAATTCCGAATAATGATAGTGAAAATGATCCAAAATCTTTAAATCAAAATGGAATCACAGATAAATAGCCTGGAGACAAGGATTGAGAAGATGCAAGAAAGTTTTAACAAGGACCTAGAAGAAATAAAAAAAGAGTCAATATATAATGAATAATGCAATAAATGGGATCAAAAACACTCTGGAGGCAACAAATAGTAGAATAATGGAGGCAGAAGATAGGATTAGTGGAGTAGAAGATAGAATGGTAGAAATAAATGAATCAGAGAGGAAAAAAGAAAAACAAATTAAAAGAAATAAGGACAATCTCAGAGACCTCCAGAACAGTGTTAAATGCACCAACATTCGAATCATAGGAGTCCCAGAAGAAGAAGACAAAAAGAAAGACCATGAGAAAATACTTGAGGAGATAACAGTTGAAAACTTTCCTAAAATGGGGAAGGAAATAATTACCCAAGTCCAAGAAACCCAGAGAGTCCCAAACAGGATAACCCCAAGGCAAAACACCCCAAGACACATATTAATCAAATTAACAAAGGTCAAACACAAAGAACAAATATTAAAAGCAGCAAGGGAAGAAAACAAATAACACACAAGGGGATTCCCATAAGGATAACAGCTGATCTTTCAATACAAACTCTTCAGGCCAAGAGGGAATGGCAAGACATACTTAAAGTGATGAAAGAAAATAACCTACAGCCCAGATTACTGTACCCAGCAAGGATCTCATTCAAATATGAAGGAGAAATCAAAAGCTTTACAGACAAGCAAAAGCTAAGAGAATACAGCACCACAAAACCAGCTCTCCAACAAATGTTAAAGGATACTTAAGAAAGGCAATGCCAAAGAATGCTCAAACTACCACACAATTGCACTCATCTCACATGCTAGTAAAGTAATGCTCAAAATTATCCAAGCCAGGCTTCAGCAATATGTGAACTATGAACTTCCTGATGTTTAGGCTGGTTTTAGAAAAGGCAGAGGAACCAGAGATCAAATTGCCAACATCCGCTGGATCATGGAAAAACCAAGAGAGTTCCAGAAAAACATCTATTTCTGCTTTATTGACTATGCCGAAGCCTTTGACTGTGTGGATCACAATAAACTTGAAAATTCTGAAAGAGATGGAAATACCAGACCACCTGATCTGACTCTTGAGAAATCTGTATGCAGGTCAGGAAGCAACAGTTAGAACTGGACATGGAACAACAGACTGGTTCCAAATAGGAAACAGAGTATGTCAAGACTGTATATTGTCACCCTGCTTATTTAACTTCTAAGCAGAGTACATCATGAGAAACGCTGGACTGGAAGAAGCACAAGCTGGAATCAAGATTGCTGGGAGAAATATCAATAACCTCAGATATGCAGATGACACCACCCTTATGGCAGAAAGTAAGGAACTAAAAAGCCTCTTGATGAAAGTGAAAGAGGAGAGTGAAAACGTTGGCTTAAAGCTCAACATTCAGAAAACAAAGATCATGTCATCTGGTCCCATCACTTCGTGGGAAATAGATGGGGAAACAGTGGAAACAGTGTCAGATTGTATTTTTTTGGGCTCCAGAATCACAGCAGATGGTGATTGCAGCCATGAAATTAAAAGACGCTTACTCCTTGGAAGAAAAGTTATGATCAACCTAGATAGCATATTCAAAAGCAGAGACATTACTTTGCCGACTAAGGTCCATCTAGCTAAGGCTATGGTTTTTCCAGTAGTCATGTATGGATGTGAGAGTTGGACTGTGAAGAAGGCTGAGTGCTGAAGAATGGATGCTTTTGAACTGTGGCATTAGAGAAGACTCTTGAGGGTCCCTTGAACTGCAAGGAGATCCAACCAGTCCATTCTGAAGGAGATCAGCCCTGGGTGTTCTTTGGAAGGACTGATGCTAAAGCTGAAACTCCAATACTTTGGCCACCTCATGTGAAGAGTTGACTCATTGGAAAAGACTCTGATGCTGGGAGGGATTGGGGACAGGAGGAGAAGGGGACGACAGAGGATGAAATGGCTGGATGGCATCACTGACTTGATGGACGTGAATCTGAGTGAACTCTGGAAGTTGGTGATGGACAGGGAGGCCTGGCGTGCTGCGATTCATGGGGTCGCAAAGAGTCGGACATGACTGAGTGACTGAACTGAACTGAAACGAGCTCTCCAACAAATGTTAAAGGATACTCTCTAGACAGGAAACACAAAAAGGGTGTATAAACCCAAACCCAAAACAATAAAGTAAATGGCAATGGGATCATGCTACTGCTAAGTCACTTCAGTCGTGTCTGACTCTATGTGATCCCATAGTCGGCAGCCCACCAGGCTCCACCATCCCTGAGATTCTCCAGGCAAGAACACTGGAGTGGGTTGCCATCTCTTTCTCCAATGCATCAGGTGAAAAGTGAAGCAAAGTCGCTCAGTCGTGTCCAACCCTCAGCGACCCCATGGACTGCAGCCTTCCAGGCTCCTCCATCCATGGGATTCTCCAGGCAGGAGTACTGGAGTGGGGTGTCATTGCCTTCTCCAAACGGGATCATACTTATCAATAATTACCTTAAACGTTAAATGGGTTGAATGCCCCAACCAAAAGACAAAGACTGGCTGAATGGATTAAAAAACAAGATCCCAATATATGTTGTCTACAAAAGACCCACCTCAAAACAAGGGACACATACAGATTGAAAGTGAAGGGCTGGAAAAAGATATTCCATGCAAATAGAGACCAAAAGAAAGCAGGAGTAGCAATACTCATATCAGATAAAATAAACTTTAAAACAAAGGCTGTGAAAAGGACAATGAAGGACACTACATGATGATGAAAGGATCAATCCAAGAAGAAGATATAACAATTATAAATATATATGCACCCAACACGGGAGCCCCACAATATGTAAGACAAATGCTAATAAGTATGTAAGGGGAAATTAACAATAACACAATAACAGTGGGAGACTTTAATACCCCACTCACACCTATGGACAGATCAACTAAACAGAAAATTGGCAAAGAAACACAAACTTTAAATGATACAATAGGCCAGTTAGACCTAATTGATATCTGTAGGACATTTCACCCCAAAACAATGAATTTCACCTTTTTCTCAAGTGCACATGGAACCTTCTCTAGGGTAGATCACATCCTGGGTCATAAGTCTAGCCTTGGTAAATTCAAAAAAATTGAAATCATTCCAAGCATCTTTTCTGACCATAATGCAGTAAGATTAGATCTCAATTACAGAAGAAAAACTATTAAAAATTCAAACATATGTAGGCTAAACAACACACTTCTGAATAACCAACAAATCACAGAAGAAATAAAAAAAGAAATCAAAATATGCATAGAAACAAATGAAAATGAAAACACAACAACCCAAAGCCTGTGGGACACTGTAAAAGCAGTGCTAAGGGGAAAGCTCATAGCAATACAGGCATACCTCAAGAAACAAGAAAAAAGTCAAATAAATAACCTAACTCTACACCTAAAGCAACTAGAAAAGGAAGAATTGAAGAACCCCAGGGTTAGCAGAAGGAAAGAAATGTTAAAAATTAGGGCAGAAATAAATGCAAAAGAAACAAAGAGACCATAGCAAAAATCAACAAAGCCAGAAGCTGGTTCTTTGAAAGGATAAATATAATTGACAAGCTGTTAGTCAGACTCATCAAGAAACAAAGGGAGAAAACAAATCAATAAAATTAGAAATGAAAATGGAGAGATCACAACAGACAACACAGAAACACAAAGGATCATAAGAGACTACTATCAGCAATTATGTGCCGATAAAATGGACAACGTGGAAGAAATGGACAAATCCTTAGAAAACTACAACTTTCCAAAACTGAACCAGGAAGAAATAGAAAATCTTAACAGACCCATCCAAGCATGGGAATTGAAACTGTAATCAAAAATCTTCCAACAAACAAAAGCCCAGGTCCAGACAGCTTCACAGCTGAGTTATACCAAAAATTTAGAGAAGAGCTAATACCTATCCTACTCAAACTCTTCCAGAAAATTACAGAGGAAGGTAAACTTCCAAACTCATTCTATGAGGCCACCATCACCCTAATACCAAAACCTGATAAAGATACCACAAAAAAAGAAAACTACAGGCCAATATCACTGATGAACATAGATGCAAAAATCCTCAACAAAATTCTAGCAATCAGAATCCAACAACACATTAAAAAGATCATACACCATGACCAAGTGGGCTTTATCCCAGGGATGCAAGGATTCTTCAATATCCACAAATCAATCAACAAAATACACCACATGAACAAATTAGAAAAAAAAAAGCCATATGATTATCTCAATAGATGCAGAGAAAGCCTTTGACAAAATTCAACATCCATTTATGATAAAAACTCTCCAGAAAGCAGGAATAGAAGGAACATACCTCAACATAATAAAAGCTATATATGACAAACCCAAGCAAACATTATCCTCGCTGGTGAAAAATTGAAAGCATTTCCCCTAAAGTCAGGAATAAGACAAGTGCCCACTTTCACCACTACTATTCAACATAGTTCTGGAGTTTTGGCCACAGCAATCAGAGCAGAAAAAGAAATAAAAGGAATCCAAATTGGAAAAGAAGAAGTAAAACTCTCACTGTTTGCAGATGACATGATCCTCTACATAGAAAACCCTAAAGATTCCACCAGAAAACTACTAGAGCTAATCAATGAATATAGTAAAGTTGCACGGTATAAAATCAACACACAGAAATCCCTTGCACTCCTATACACTAATAATGAGAAAGTAGAAAAAGAAATTAAGGAAACAATTCCATTCACCATTGCAACGAAAAGAATAAAATACTTAGGAATATATCTACCTAAAGAAACTAAAGACCTATATATAAAAAACTATAAAACACTGTGAAAGAAATCAAAGAGGACACTAATAGATGGAGAAATATACCATGTTCATGGATCAGAAGAATCAATATAGTGAAAATGAGTATACTACCCAAAGTAATCTATAGATTCAATGCAATCCCTATCAAGCTACCAGCGGTATTTTTCACAGAGCTAGAACAAATAAATTCACAATTTGTATGGAAATACAAAAAACCTTGAATAGCTGAAGCAATCTTGAGAAAGAAGAATGGAACTGGAAGAATCAACCTGCCTGACTTCAGGCTCTAATACAAAGCCACAGTCATCAAGACAGTATGGTACTGGCACAAAGACAGAAATATAGATCAATGGAACCAAATAGAAAGCCCAGAGATAAATCCACACACCTATGGACACCTTATCTTTGACAAAGGAGGCAAGAATATACAATGGATTAAAGACAATCACATTAACAAGTGGTGCTGGGAAAACTGGTCAACCACTTGTAAAAGAATGAAACTAGAACCCTTTCTAACACCATACACAGAAATAAACTCAAAACGGATTAAAGATCTAAACGTAAGACCAGAAACTATAAAACTCCTAGAGGAGAGCATAGGCAAAACACTCTCCAACATAAATCACAGCAGGATCCTCTATGACCCATATCCCAGAATACTGGAAATAAAAGCAAAAATAAACAAATGGGACCTAACTAAAATTAAAAGCTTCTGCACAACAAAGGAAACTATAAGCAAGATGAAAAGACAGTCTATGAAATGGGAGAAAAAATAGCAAATGAAGCAACTGACAAAGAATTAATCTCAAAAATATACAAACAACTTATGCAGCTCACTTACAGAAAAATAAACGACCCAATCAAAAAATGGGCCAAAGAACTAAACAGACATTTCTCCAAAGAAGACATACAGATGGCTAACAAACACATGAGAAGATGCTCAACATCACTCATTATCAGAGAAATGCAAATCAAAACCACAATGAGGTACCATTTCATGCCAGTCAGAATGGCTGCCATCCAAAAGCCTATAAGCAATAAATGCTGGAGAGGGTGTGGAGGAAAGGGAACCCTCTTACACTGTTGGTGGGAATGCAAACTAGTACAGCCTCTATGGAGAACAGTGTGGAGATTCTTTAAAAACTGGAAATAGAACTTCCATATTACCCAGCAATCCCACTTCCGGGCATACACACCGAGGAAGCCAGAATTGAAAGAGACACGTGTACCCCAATGTTCATCGCAGCACTGTTTATAATAGCCAGGACATGGAAGCAACCTAGATGTCCATCAGCAGATGAATGGATGAGAAAGCTGTGGTACATATACACAATGAAGTATTCAGTTCAGTTCAGTCACTCAGTCGTGTCCGACTTTTTGCGACCCCATGTATCACAGCACACCAGGCCTCCCTGTCCATCACCAACTCCCGGAGTTCACACAGACTCACGTCCATTGAGTCCGTGATGCCATCCAGCCATCTCATCCTCTGTCGTCCCCTTCTCCTCCTGCCCCCAATCCCTCCCAGCATCAGAGATTTTTTCCAATGAGTCAACTCTTCTCATGAGGTGGCCAAAGTACTGGAGCTTCAGCTTTAGCATCATTCCCTCCAAAGAAATCCCAGGGCTGATCTCCTTCAGAATGGACTGGTTGGATCTCCTTGCAGTTCAAGGGACTCTCAGGAGTCTTCTCCAACACCACAGTTCAAAAGCATCTATTCTTCAGCACTCAGCCTTCTTCACAGTCCAACTCTCACATCCATACATGACCACAGGAAAAACCATAGCCTTGACTAGATGGACCTTAGTCGGCAAAGTAATGTCTCTGCTTTTGAATATGCTATCTAGGTTGGTCATAACTTTTCTTCCAAGGAGTAAGCGTCTTTTAATTTCATGGCTGCAGTCACCATCTGCAGTGATTCTGGAGCCCCAAAAAATAAAGTCTGACACTGTTTCCACTGTTTCCCCATCTATTTCCCATGAAGTGATGGGACTGGATGCCATGATCTTCGTTTTCTTAATGTTATGCTTTAGGCCAACTTTTCTGCTCTCCTCTTTCACTTTCATCAAGAGGCTTTTTAGTTCCTCTTCACTTTCTGCCATAAGGGTGGTGTCATCTGCATATCTGAGGTTATTGATATTTCTCCCAGCAATCTTGATTCCAGCTTGTGTTTCTTCCAGTCTAGCGTTTCTCATGATGTACTCTGCATAGAAGTTAAATAAGCAGGGTGACAATATACAGCCTTGACGTACTCCTTTTCCTATTTGGAACCAGTCTGTTGTTCCATGTCCAGTTCTAACTGTTGCTTCCTGGCCTGCATACAGATTCCTCAAGAGGCAGGTCAGTTTGTCTGGTGTTCCCATCTCTTTCAGAATTTTCCACAGTTTATTGTGATCCACACAGCCAAAGGCTTTGGCATAGTCAGTAAAGCAGAAATAGATGTTTTTCTGGAACTCTCTTGCTTTTTCTATGATCCAGCGGATGTTGGCAATTTGATCTCTGGTTCCTACTCAGCCATTAAAAAGAATACATTTGAATCAGTTCTAATGAGTGGATGAAACTGGAGCCGATTATACAGAATGAAGTAAACCAGAAAGAAAAACACCAATACAGTATACTAATGCATATATATGGAATTTAGAAAGATGGTAATGATAACCCTGTACGCAAGACAGCAAAAGAGACACAGATGTATAGAACAGTCTTATGGACTCTGTGGGAGAGGGAGAGGGTGGGATGATTTCAGAGAATGGCATTGAAACATGTATAGTATCATATAAGGAATGAATCGCCAGTCTAAGTTTGATGCAGAGAGCAGGATGCTTGGGGCTGGTGCACTGAGATGACCTGGAGTGATGGTGTGGGGGCAGAGGTGGGAGGGGGATTCAGGATTGGGAACACATGTACACGTGTGGCGGAGTCATGTTGATGTGTGGCAAAACCAATACAATATTGTAAAGTAAATAATAATAATAATAATAAATCTTTTTAGTTGCAGCAGTTGAGATCTAGTTCCCCGAACAGGAATTGAACCTGAACCCCCTACACTGGGAGCATGGAGTCTTAGCCACTAGACCACCATAGAAGTCTGTTCATTTTTCATTGGTGTAATGAGTAATTTCCTATATGACTACTGTTGATTGTCTTTTGTCATGAATAATATGAGTATTTCAAAGAAATCAGGTTCTCTGAGCCTTCTTAAAGAGATGGGAATACCAGACCTCATGATCTGCATCCTGAAAAATCTGTATGCAGGTCAAGAAGCAACAGTTAGAACTAAGCTGGACCAACACACTGGTTCCAAATCAGGAAAGGACTACATCAAGGCTATAAATTGTCACCCTGTTTATTTCACTTATTTGCAGAGTATATCATGCAAAATGCTAGACTGGATGAAGCACAAGCTGGAATCAAGATTGCCAGGAGAAATATCAATAACTTCAGATATGCAGATGATGCCACCCTTATGGCAGAAAGCAAAAAAGAACTAAAAAGCCTCTTGATGAAAGTGAAAGAGGAGAGTGAAAAAGTTGACTTAAAACTCAACATGTAGAAAACTAAGATCATGGCATCTGGTTCCATCACTTCATGGCAAATAGATGGGGAAACAGTGGAAACAGTGGCTGACTTTATTTTGGGGGGCTCCAAAATCACTGCAGATGGTGATTGCAGCCATGAAATTCAAAGACGCTTGCTCCTTGGAAGAAAAGTTGTGACTAACATAGACAGCCTATTAAAAAGCAGAGACATTATTGTGCCAACAAATGTCCTTCTAGTCAAAACTATGGGTTTTCCAGTAGTCATGTATGGGTGTGAGAGTTGGACTATAAAGAAAGCTGAGCACCAAAGAATTAATGCCTTTGAACTGTGGTGTTGGAGAAGACTCTTGAGAGTCCCCTGGACTGCAAGGAGATCCAACCAGTCCATCCTAGTGGAAATGAGTCCTGAATATTCATTGGAAGAACTGATGCTGAAGCTGAAACTCCAATACTTTGGCCACCTGATGCAAAGAACTGACTCATTGGAAAAGATGCTGATGCTGGGAAAGATTGAAAGCAGGAGAGAAGCTACTATGGGTCATAGCTTCTAGGTGCAGAGATAACATTAGTGAACAAGACAAGCAAGATTCCTTCTTATATTCTAAAGACAGAGGGATATGATAAATAGGCAGAAAACTAGATAAAGGAATAACTAGCAAAATACAGTTAAAAGGTGAAAAGTGCTATGCTGAAGTCTTGACAAGGAGATATTTTCACTGAAATCTGAATTACAAAGATCAGAAGGAAGAATATTTCAGGAAAGAGGTCAGCTGGGGCAAAAGTTTGAAGATGAGAAAAAGCTGGTATGTTCACGGATTTGAAAAGTCTATGTGCCTGTAGCATATGATCTAGGGTGAGCAGTAATAGAGGAAAAGAGAGAAATAAGGAAGGACTGGGGTATATGTAGCTTTTAACAAAGTAATAACCTCTGCATCTATTCATCTTTCTGAAAATGGCAAAATTTCCTTATTATTATGGCTGAGTAATATTACATTGTATAAATATATACTATATCTTCTTTATCTATTCAGTCATCTTAGGTTGATTCCATATCTTGGCAATTATAAATAACACTGCCATGAAATAGGGGTGCAGATATCTTTTTGAATAAATATTTTTGTCTTCTTCAGATAAATAGGAGTAGAATTATTAGGTTGTATGGGAGTTCTGTTTTTAATTTTTGAGAAAATTCCATACTGTTTTCCATAGTAGCTACACCAATTTACATTCCCACAGAAAGTGCACAATGGTTTCCTTTTCTCCACATCCTTGCCAACACTTGTTATTTGTTCTTTTTGATAACAGGCATTCTGACAAGTGTGAAGTGATATCCCATTGTGGTTTTGATTTGCATTTTCCTGATAATTAGTGATGTTGAGCATCTTTTCATGTGCCTATTGGCCATCTGTGTATCTTCTTTGGAAAAATGCCCATTCTGATCCTCTGTCCATTTTCAACTAGGCTGTTTGTTTTTTGATGTTGAGTTGTATGAATCCTTTGTATATTTTGGATATTAACTCCTTTTCAGCTATATTGTTTGCAAATACCTTATCCCATTCAGTAGGTGGCCTTTTTATTTTGTTGATAGTTAATTTCCTTTGTCATGCAAAAGCTTTTTAGTTTGGTGAAGTTTCATTTGTTTATTTTTGCTTTTATTTCTCTTTCTTAAGGAGACAAGTCCAAAAATATATTGCTAAGACTACTGTCAAAGAACATTTTGCTTGTGTTTTCTTTTAAAAGTTTTACAGCTTTAGGTCTTACATTTAAGCTTTTAATCCATTTTGGATTTATTTTTGTATATGGTATGAAAAAGTGGAGTAGTTTGATTTTTTTCTCATTTAGCTGTACAGTTTCCCAATAACATTTATTAAAGAGGCTTTTTCCCCACTCACTGTATATTCTTCTTTCTTATATCATAGAATAATTGACCATATAAGTATGGTTTCATTCCTGGGCTCTCTATTCTGTTCCATTGATCTATGTGTCTATTTTTGTGCCAGAACCATACTGTTTTGATTATCGTAGCTTTGTAGTATGGTTTGAAATCAGGAAGTGTGATACTTCTAGCTTTGTCTTTCTTTCTTGAGATTGTTTTGGCTATTCAAATCTTTTGCTTTTCATACAAATTTTAGAGTCATTTGTTCCAATTCTGTAAATAATATCATTGGCATTTTGATAGATATTACATTGAATCTAAAGATTGCTAAAGATTACTTTAGGTAATATGGTTATTTTTCTTTGTAAACAACCAATCAGAGTTCTGGGTGAAGAATAAATTGTAGGCTGCCAAGAGTAAAAGCGAGACCAACTGGGAAACTGGCTTAGGGTAGGGTTATATGGTACAGGCAGAAAAGTAAGTGGACTGGAGCACATCTTAGAGATTAGTGGAGTCATGGGACTTGCTAGAAGTAGGATATGCAGAGTGAGAGAAGGATAGAATCTGATTTGGGGTTGAGCAACTAGATGGATACTGGTAATGATGAATGAGATAGGGAAGTCTTGGGAAGGAACTAGGTTCAGAGAAGGTAATGAAGAAGTTCTTTTAGGCCAAGTTAACATTCTTGTGTGTTTTCGCCTAGGGCGCAAATCTAGGGAAAACCAATTAAAAGCTATGACAACGTAGTTGAGGATTAAGTGTGAAAACAGAAGGCCTCCAGGACAGCTTTGAAGAGTCTTTCATTTTCAGCTGTTGTAAGGTGAATGTGGCTGAGTCCCAAGTCCTGATTCTGTTTTGCAGAATTTCAAACATCATAGTGTCCTATCTGCTAGGTATGACACCTCTATACCTCTTAGGCTACTTTATGAGTTCTGTGGGAAAGGAGTTGAACCATGAGATGTGAAGTGTGGATATTTGTAAAGACATAGAATGGGCTGAAAATTTTGAACCTCCAAATCCCATAACTTCCTCTGTCAGAGAAGGCAGCTCCTCTACTCATGCTTTCCCATCATTTCCTGTTTCAACTCACCCTTCTCTACATAAAAAGCTTCCAAAGTCTTCATCTTGGGTCCTTGCCCCCTAAGCTGATGCCACTTCTCCTAAGACCATGATGCTGGGAAAGATTGAAGGCAGAAGGCATAAAAGAGGGTGTTAGAGGATGAGATGGCTGGTTGGCATCACAGATACAATGGACATGAACTTTGGCAAACTTCAGGAGACGGTGAGGGACAGGGAGGCCTGTTGCTCCACAGTCCATAGGGTCACAAAGAGTCAGACATGACTGGGAGACTAAGCAACAACAACATGACCAACTAACAGAAGAAGAAAAGCACTGATGTGGTTACACACTGATATACGCAGTATGCAGCTCTGTATTGCCATTCTGGAAGGGAATCTCATAATACGGCAGAATTGTATGTAGCATATTCTATTGCACATTTTGTATAAAAGAAAAGACAGCCTGAGTTAAATATCTTTGCCGATTCATGGACTGTGGGTAATGGGTTAACCAACTGATTAGGAACTTGGAAAGGATAAAACTGGAAAAATTGATGACAAGGATTACTTAAATGGGGTTCTGAGAGAATCAAAAGATTTATGTCAACAAATGCTCACAAGAGTGTATCCACAGCTAAGGACAAGATAACCCATCTTGAAGATGCCAATCAAATTCTCTTCCCAGCTACCCCAGAGCTTACTCAATGGACTCGGACATCAAGTGGCCACAGAAGCATGGAGGAAGACTTTACATGCGCTCAATACCATGGTCTTCCTCCAGCAAAGTGAGTCTGGTCACCATCACGGTTGAATGCGAACAGTTTGCAATCAGCAGAGGTCTAAGTTGAGCCCTCTGTGTGGTAACATTCCCCAGAGGGTCCTGTCAGGTTTCAGGCTGGTTGCATTGGATCCTGCTGCTCTTTGTAAAGTTAGGCAGCACCTTGTCCTCACAGGATAAATGTTAGCTTTCCCTACCTGAAGTGTTTCAGTCATCATCATTATTTGAGGGTTTAAAAATACATCATTCATCATTATGGTATCTCACAAGACAGTGCCTCATAACAGTAGACATACTTTTATAAAAGTATGACATAATTTGCAAGCACGGAATTCAGTGGTTTTGTCAAATGTTCCAACTTCTAGAGGCAGCTGACTTGATAAAGCAGTGGCCTGGCCTACTGAGTTTCCAGTTAGGGTCCCAGCTGACAGATAACAACCTGCACAATTGGGGGACTTTTTAAAAAATTTCAGATTTACCTTAAACTGACTCCACTTTTCCCATAGTTAGGAGGTAGATTCACAAGCCAAGAAATAGAACTGGGGGAGGCTTCTCTCACTATAATATCTAATAACTTTCTGGAAGAATTTTTCTTCCTGTTCCTATGGACTTCGGTTATGGGTTTTTTTTTTAATTTTTATTTTTACTTTATTTTGCTTTACAATCCTGTATTGGTTTTGGCATACATTGACATGAATCCGCTTATGTTTTTAGAGGTTCTAGAGCCCAGTAGAGGTAAGTTTCCTCTTGGGAACTAAGTCATCCTTTATATTAATTAGATGCAAAATCTGCCTTCTGCTCATTTTTGGTCTCTCTAATCTCCAAATCAATAAGCAGAGAAGGGATATCACTGTCTTGGGTGGAGTGGCTAATCCTGATTATCAGAGAGAAATTTGGTTATTGTTATGCAGAAGCAATAAGAAAAACCATCTTGAGAACACAAGGAACTCACTGGATTGGTTTTTAGCACTCCTCTTCTCATGACCCTGGTCAATGGGAATCCGTGGCAAACAAATTAAAGAGTTGACCGTCAAAAATACATATTCTTTGGAAATTCAGATTTTGTTATACCTGCAAAGTAAAGAATCCTATCCATCTGAGAATCTGGCAAGAAGTAGGTGGGGATAAGACATTTGTGGTAGAAAAAATCTGCTGTAATAGCAGCTTAGACCTCCTGATGCTACAGAGGCAGATTCTAACATTTTTTTATGCTCCTTGCTTCTTTTCTCCTTATTTTTCTCTTACAAACTTAAATGAAGAACCCAACTGTGGCTAATGTTTTAAGTTTCACATTAAGTTTTAACTTAATATGTTAATTTCCTGTTACAGGGCAGGAGAGAGGGAGGAGTGTAATTAACCTGACAACTCACCATGATGTAAGAGTTATTGGTGGGATTTCCTGAGTCCTCTGTTTGAGATATTAAGGGGAAAAGGGGGCAGAATGTGTTGAATACCATTGATTCAACTCACGCAAACCTAACTCTCTCCTTTCTCTACCCTGCTTTTCCCCACAGCAGTCTTACCTGTAAGTCCCAAATGTAACAGGTTCTCATGCCTCT
The DNA here is from genome assembly GCF_001704415.2 of Capra hircus. Taxonomy (NCBI): domain Eukaryota; kingdom Metazoa; phylum Chordata; class Mammalia; order Artiodactyla; family Bovidae; genus Capra; species Capra hircus. Next base: position 116,177,798 of record NC_030810.1, read on the forward strand.
GGCCTTAGCTAATTGGGAGGAGATGGGTGAGGTCAGGGTATTTATTCCTTTGGTTTTCTTCTGTGAAGTTGTCTGAAGCTGGCTGTGTCCTTGGACCAAAGATCACTATTCTCTCGACAGCCTGCCCTATGTGATTCTCCTTACAGATTCTGGTACCCTCTCCATGCTCATCCCTTTAGGACTATAGTGCTGACTGCACTGCTGCAGCTTACCCCAGCTTCCTGCACTTCCTTCTCAAAGGATTCTAATTTGAATGTACCATCTGTTTCTCATTGTCTAATATAGTTAGTAAAGAAGATAAGAGAGCAGATATTAGGTAGGAAACCAACAATTGAGAGGATGAAAGAGAAGCTGATTGTAGTTATTCTAGCCTAAAGTTATCACGGTGTAGTGGTTTTAAAATGTGTTCATGAATTCTTTCCCTTGAAGAGGTGGAACTTAATTCCTTTCCTGGAATGTGGACTGGACTTAGTGATTTAAGGAGGAAAAGAAAGCTGGAAGTAATAGTGTACAATTTCAGAGACTAGCTCCTAAAAGGCACTGTGATTTCCTCCTCTTTCTTAGATTGCTTAGATTGCTGGGGAAAGCCAGCTGCTGTCATGAAGACACTCAGTAAGCTTTAGAGAGGCACACAGGCTGAGGGACCGAGGCCTCCAGCCAACAACCATGGGAGTCAGTCATTTAGGAAGTGGATCCTACAACCTCAGTCAACTCTGCTGATGACTTTACCCCTGCCAACATCCTAATCGCAACAACATTAGGTATTGTGAACCAGAACTGCCCAGGTTAGCCACTTGAAATTCCTGTTTAACAGAAACTATGAAATAACAAATGTTTACTGTTTTAAGCCACTAAGTTTAGAGTAATTTGTTGTAACTATCTGATTCAGATATCTGATATACTTGGATACAACTAAGATGCTATTTTAATCAAAATAATGTTTAATATTTATTGGATGTCTATTATACATCATTTACCATGCTAAATATTTCAAGTTTCACACCTACCTTATGAGACAAGTGTTATTACCTCATTTTAAAGATCAAGAACCTGAGGCACAAGGAAGTTAAATATCCTGCCCAAGAACACAGCTTGCACTATATTTTACAGATTATAAAGCGCATGCTATTTTCATGTTTAACATCTTTGAAATCAGAGTTCCCTTATAATCAATGATTTCTGACAATTACTGGCAACCAGGCAGCAGTTTGATGTAACTCTGACCATGTGCACCTGTGTGGCCTTGGTCATAGCTATTTATATTGCTATTAATTCAACTGTTGTTACATACATTGAGCTTAAACTGCTGTTTAAAACATCTTCAAGTGTATTCCATGACTTGGAATTAAAAGTTATTGTGTACACAAAAAGACAGAAATAAAGCAGTAGATCATAAATTTTATATTGGAGAAGCAAATATTTATTGCTTGAGGAACAACAGCAATTTCATATTTTCTAACAAAACAACTACCAAGTCCTTTATGGAAGTTGGTAAAAGGACAGTGTCCATAAATAGCTCAAGCTGTTCCTTTTTATTCCTGTTGTTATTCAGTTGCTAAGTTGTGTCTGACTCTTTGCAACCCCATGAATTGCCTTAAATTTGCCTTAAAGTGATATCACTTTTCCCATAGTTAGGATGTATAGATTCAGGAGCCAGGCTGAAGCATGCCAGGCTTCCCTGTCCTTCACTATCTCCCTGAGCTTGCTCAAACTCATGTCCACTGAGCCAGTGATGCCATCCAACCATCTCATCCTCTGTCATCCCCTTCTCCTCCTGCCCTCAATCTTTCCCAGCATCAGAGTCTTTTCCAGTGAGCCGGCTTTTCAAATCAGGCCAAAGTATTGGAGTTTCAGCTTGAACATCAGTCCTTCCAATGAATATTCAGGGTTGATTTCCTTTAGGATTGACTGGTTTGACCTCCTTGCTGTCCAAGGGACTCTGAAGAGTCTTCTCCAGCACCATTGTTCAAAAGCATCAGTTCTTTGGCACTCAGCCCTCTTTATTGTCCAACTCTCTCATCCATGCATGACTACTGGAAAAACCTTAGTTTTGACTATATGGACCTTTGTTGGCAAAGTAATTGTCTGCTTTTTAATACGCAGTCTAGGTTTGTCATAGCTTTTCTTCCAAATAGCAAATGTCTTAATTTCATAGCTACATTCACCATCTGCAGTGATTTTGGAGCCCAAGAAAATGAAATCTGTCTCTGTTTCCACTTTTCCCCCATATTTGCTATGAAGTGATGGGGCCAGATTCCATGATCTTCATTTTTTGAATGTTGAATTTTAAGCCAGCTTTTTCACTCTCCTCTTTCACTTTCATCAAGAGGCTGTTTAGTTCCTATTCACTTTCTTCCATTAAAGAGATGTTATCTGCGTATCTGAGGTTATTGATATTTCTCCCAGCAATCTTGATTCCAGCCTGTGATTTATCCAGCCCAGCATTTCACATGATGTATTCTGCATGTAAGTTAAATAAACAGGGTGACAATATACAGCCTTGATGTATTCCTTTCCTAATTTTGAACCAGTCCATTGTTCCATGTCCAGTTCTAACTGTTGCTCCTTGTCCTGCATATAGATTTCTCAGGAGGCAGGTAAGGTGGTCTGGTATTCATCTGTTTAAGAATTTTTCACAGTTTGTTGTGATCCACAGAGTCAAAGGCTTTAGCGTAATCAATGAAGCAGATTTTTTTTTAAATTCCCTTGCTTTTTCTATGATCCAGTGGATGTTGGCAATTTGATCTCTGGTTCCTCCGTTTTTTCTAAATCCAGCTTGTATATCAGGAAGTTCTCAGCTCATGTACTGCTGAAGCCTAACTTGAAGGAATTTGAGCACAATTTTGCTAGCATGTGAAATGAGTGCAATTGTATAGTAATTTGAACATTCTTTGGCATTGCCTTTCTTTGGGATTGGAATGAAAACTGACCTTTTCCAGTCCCGATATATGTACAAAAGAATAGCCTATCACATGCTAAAAAAGACACTGTAGTAAATGACCAACGTCCTTGAAAAGGAAGAGATAAATTTCAAGGCGATGAGAGATCGGAGGAACTAATGCATGTGTCATATAGGACGGTTATTAAGGCACTCTTTCCTAGTTTAATTAGAGTTGCTGTTTTCCTTTTTAGTATTTAAAATAATAATGATGTATGTTATGATTGGCAGTATATTAGAGATGATATAATACGTGAAGTGGTGGGGCTGGGATTTAAACCAGAGCAATGAGATTCCCAATACTTTGGCCACCTGATGCAAAGAGCTGACTCATTTGAAAAGACCCTGATGCTGGGAAAGGTTGAGGGCAGGAGGAGAAGGGGATGACAGAGGATGAGATGGTTGAATGGCATCACCGACTCAATGGACATGGGTTTGGGTGGACTCCGGCAGTTGGTGATGGACAGGGAGGCCTGGAGTGCTGCAGTTCATGGGGTTGCAAAGAGTCAGACATGACTGAGCGACCGATCTGATACTGAACTGAATGAGCTTCCTTAATCCCTACACAAAGTACTTCCTATATGCCCTAGCTGTTGGAAATTCAGGAAGTGCCTAAACAGTTCAGAATGGTAACTTAATTTAAAAGTTATTCAATGTATTTTCCATCTCTGAAAAAGTTCTGGAGATTGATTGCATAACAAAGTGAATATACTTAACACTAATAAACCATACACTTAAAATGATGAAAATGGTAAATTTTATGTGTATTTTACTGCAATTAAAAATAATGATAAAAAATATACTTTTCATCTCAAGTATTTAGTTTACTCTCTTGTTTTTGGGCCTTGGTGGAAAGTGTTGGCAGACAGTGAGGGTGAAGTTAGTAACCTATATTATAATATCAAAAAAGCACTGAACCTCTGTACTCTGACTGTGGTGGTAGTAACCTGATGTATACATTTGACTAAACTCATCAAACTATACACTTAGAATGAGAACACTCACCATGTGTTTAGTTCAGTTCTGTCGCTCAGTCATGTCTGACTCTTTGCAACTCCATGGGCTGCAGTGCAGCACACCAGGCTTTCTTGTCCATCGCCAGCTCCTGGAGCTTATTCAAACTCATGTCTGTCAAGTCAGTGATGCCATCCAACCATCTCATCCTTTGTCATCCCCTTCTCCTCCCACCTTCTATCTTTCCCAGGCTTAGGGTCTTTTCCAGTGAGTCAATTTTTCATATCAGGTGGCCAAAGTATTGGAGTTTCATCTTCAGCATCAGTTCTTCCAATGAATATTTAGGATCAATTTCCTTTAGGATAGACAAGTTGGATCTTCTTGCAGTCCAAGTGACTCTCAAGAGTCTTCTCCAACACCACAGTTCAAAAGCATCAATTCTTCAGCACTTAGCTTTCTTGTAAATTCTCTTAATACCTTGGCAACTGGTGGCTCAGATGGTGAAGTGTCTGCTTACAATGTGGGAGACCTGGGTTTGATCCCTGGGTTGGGAAAATCCTCTAGAGAAGGAAATGGAAACACGCTCCAGTACTCTTGCCTGGACGGAGGAGCGTGGTAGTCTATAGTTCATGAGGTCGCAAAGAGTCGGACATGACTGAGTGACTTCACTTCTTCACCTTGGCAACAATAAAATTGATTTTTTAAGAAACATTGAAAGCTTTGGTGGAGAACCAGGCAGCCATGGGGAAAAAAAACTACTAAGTAAACATCATTAATACTAAAGTCAATACAGGTTTACTGATTATAACTATTGTACCATTATGGCATGGGATGTTGATAGTGGGGGAGGTTGTGCATGTGTGAGGGCAGGGAGCATGTGAGAACTCTATTTTACACTCAAATTTTTGCTTTTAACTAAAACTTATATTTAGAAAAATAAAGTCTTTTCTTAAAAAGTTAAAAAGTAAAGAACTTACTGAGATTATTTTCAATCTCATTTCCATAATTTATCATATTAGCTGTTCCATCCAAACTTCCAATGTAGAAGAATGTATATCCTATCTGTGACATGCGCCCAATCTTCCAATACATTGTAGTTTCCAAGAAGGGTTTGACATGACTTCTCTTGCTGATCACATGCTGGTTCCTAAAGAAAATCCATACCTTTATCCAATCTTTTACACACATTTGTTTAACAATCCAACTGGTCAACTTAACTTTGAACAAACACTTATCAGTGATATTTACAAAGTTAATTCTTCTTCACTCCCCTTTATGAAGTAGAATGAAGATATCAGCAAGTTCCTTTTCTCTTCAACATCAAAGAGCTGGGAAATTCTCAGGTCCTCACTGGGAGCAGAAAAGGAAATTGCATGAGTTTTCCTCCAAATCTTTCTTTGGCTGCAGGAGGGAATCCTGTGCCTATGCTCTCAAAAGGCTGCGAGTAGGTCTTGGACTAACTGATCTCACTTCTCCATGAGCCATTTCTCTTGGTTTAGCGAGATACTCTGATGCTGGAAAGGGTGGATATTCTACTCAGCCCCTGCCAAGAGGGGCTCTGGAGCAGACTCTTCCTCGAGAGCACAGATGTTGGATGTGATATAGGAAGAGACATGTGAAAAGTCAGGAAATTAAATGCAAGTAGATGAAGCTGCACTATGGGTTTCTCTCTGTCACATGCCAAGCAATGCAATTGAGAAGAGATTAATGTTAGCCTTGGGTTAGAAGAATTAGGCTGGACAGTTTGGTGGTGAAGATAACTGTATAAAGGTTAGAGAAATTGCTCACCACCCCAAGTCCACACCAAAAACAGTACAAGAAGTGGTTTCAGGTCTTTCTGTCACTGTGTGATACTCTGCCCGGACCACACAGTTGTCCAGGGTTTACTTGCCTATCATGACCTGTCATAGGCCAGAGAAAGGCAGAGCAAGAATGGGTGGGCATGGTGAGCCCACAACATAATCAATGTTAATTCTAAGGGAACAAATGTCTTCATGGCGAGGGTTGGGTGGGAAACCCAAAGACCGAATGTGAAAAACGCAGTAACTCATATACACTTTTCCTTTGTTTTGCAAAGAGGCCTGAACAAATGGCTCACCAGTTCAGTATCTCTAGTTCACTTACTATAAAATAAAGTCAATTATTTGATTCTATTTTCTCTCTCAACTTCTTTCTCTCTTTCTGCCTCACCCTCTCTCTTCTCACTTGCCGTCTCTCCCCTCCCCCTTCCTTCTTTCTCCCATCCTTTTATTCATTTATTTAACTATTTCTTTAAAACCCCTAGACACTCATCAGTTTTATAGGGTCCAGGCCTATAAAATGGTGGGCAAAATTAAGTCCCTGCCTTCACAGAACTTGTAGGCTGTGCAGAAAACACATTCATATTTAAATAAATAAACTCTGATAAATTCTCTAAAGGCAAAGGACCATGGACTCACGTGTTAGTGGAGTAACACGTGAGGTAATACATGGAAAAGTCCTCTATAGGAAAAACCTGAGCAGAACTCATCATAATGAAGACATTAGGGTTGCCAGATGGGAGAATGACAGTTGGGATTGTAGAGCATCAGCTGCTCAGTTGGGATTCGCAGGGAGCAGTGCAGGGCACAGAGAGGGACAGAGGAGGTCTCTCGATCAACGCCCATTTCACCCTCCCCGCTTCCCCATGACGAGGGCCTGACTCCAGCTGGCTCACATTTCAATAGCACACAGAGCCAACAGAAACCTTTTCTTTCTTTGGCATTTATTTTTTTCCTCTTAGGAGCAGGAAGGTGATTGGGGAGAGGCAGGGCATGCAGGCTAGTTTCCTGTGGCCAGTGTGCAAGACAGGCAGAGGAGGATCACACTGTCAGGGTGAGCTTCCGTTCGTTGTTAATGACTTTGATGTTATTAGGCTAGACAGAGGGATGTCGATGTGAATCATTTTCAATATTTTTCCATATTCATAATGGACTAAATATAGTCAGAGGGAAGAGACTGGCGGGCATAGGCCCCTGGATGGTCATAGTGGATGATTCCTATGATGAAATTAAATGCCAACCCAGCTTCTTTGTTCCCTGAGGGTCACGGAAACCCATATCTCCACCCTCCAACCCAAACATGAAACTAAGATACAGTTGTTAGATTTTACCCTTCTTTCCCAGTAGCCAAATTCAAATAACATTTCATGAGGCCAGGCACTTTGCTCTGCTGTGTGGAGATTTCAAGTGCACAGACCCAGGCAGAAGCAGCCAATTCCAACCTGCCTCTTCCTAAGGCAGTCCATGTCTCTGTCCAGTGCCAAAGCCTTGGGGCCATGATTTTCATTAAATGAGAAGGTTAATGTTTTCACTTATGTGAAGAGGAGTATGGACTGTGGGTAGGAGGGGTTGCAACTTTGAAAGTCCGTTTATAGAATTCAAAGCTGAGAACTCAGCTGGTAGTATCTAGAATGCTAGAAGTTCCAGATCATAGGTTATGAAAGATTAAACTTAATGTTTATCCTATTCATATGTGCCATTTAGTATTTAATCCCAAATACAAGCAACAGAAAGAATTTATTAATTTGGTTCTAATTTATGAAACTTCTGCTTATAAAATATGTTCAACATAATATAACTGGAAAAAAAATCAGCAGGAAGTAAAATTGCATGTAATCCATCATCCAATAAGTATATATGTATATATGTTCTTTAGTCCCTAGGTCCCGAGCGACTTCATTTTCACTTTTCACTTTCATGCTTTGGAGAAGGAAATGGCAACCCACACCAGTGTTCTTGCCTGGAGAATCCCTGGGACAGAGGAGCTGGTGGGCTGCTGTCTGTGGGGTCACACAGAGTCGGACATGACTGAAGCGACTTAGCAGCAGCAGCAGCAGCATGTCCGACCATTTTGCAACCCCATGTACACCAGATTCCTCTGTCCATGGGGTTTCCCAGGTAAGAATACTGGAGTGGGTTGCCATTTCCTTCTCCAATATGTATATATACTTACGTTTATATGCATCTATATCTACACCTTCAACTATGTTCTGATTGTCATGTCTGTCTTAGGAAATTATGTTTGAAATTCTTCTGTATAGACAGTATGACATGTGTGTATCATTAAATTTTAATATTCACCTGAGAGTGATCCAGAAGTTTTTATTTAGCACATCAAAGTTCATTATTAAGATCTGTATCAATGGGTTTGATAATCACCTTTTTTGATTTTAGAAATAATTGAGGGATGAGAAAATACATGATGTCCAAGATAACGTGTGTTGGATTGTTCTGTTGCAGCTTGAATAAACCAGAAACTAGATTTCCCAGGGTCCCTTCTGTGTGACTCTGGGCTGGAATTGCTAGAAGAATTTGCATGAATCTTGGGAGCTGCAAGGGAAGGAGTAGCCATTCCTCCTCGAAGTTCTTTTCAGTTTAACGTGTTGACAAAAAGAAACAGAGGTGCCCAGCAAGTCCCAGCTTGTCTTCACTCATCTCCCTCCACGTCCAGGTCTTCTGACCAGCTGACCAGCAATAACCCAGGCCCCCTCCCGTTACCTAGCAACAGGCACAAAGAGGTGGTTCAGAAGCAATAGTCTCCCACCTCTAAGTTTCCCACTTTGGCTTGGTTTCTTAGATTCCCTCCCAAATCCTGACTTCTCTACCCATGCCAGTGCCTCTTTCTTTGATCTTGTAACATCCCATCTCACATCTCCACTTAAAATTCTTTCACAACTGTGTAAGGTATAATTTCTATGATAAATGCCATATCCTGTTACAGTCAGAATCATTCTAACTAAACCTTAACTGACATAGTTATTTGCTCCAGATATGGTTCCAAATGAACAGAATCTAAAAGGATGGGAATCTCTGATTAGACTATATTTAAAGGCATTAATGACCCCATTTTTACTAGGGGTAAATGGGACACTGGTTGTTCATGGCATACAGTAGCAAAGCAGCTGTTTAAGTCACCACTGTGGCCACCCAGAGTCAAGAGCCTACAGGAAGCACAGCTGTGAGTGAGCAAATAACTTGCTTCATAAAACATTTTAGTAGAAACAAAGGTTTCTACTTTGTTGGTTGGATTATGCATATATAAATGGTTGGTTGGCTGTACTTAAGTATGCTATAGAGCATGGAAAAAGAAGATGAGGACGTCAGAGCTCTAAATTTCCAGGTCAAGGTCCAGTTAAGTGACCACAAAATTCCTTTGCTTTATGTAGAACAATAAAATGGCTCATCTCTTCTAACTTCAGATTGAGATATCTGAATACCAACCCAATGTTTAATCTTGTGGATGTGACTGAATTACAATTCAAATAGAATTTATAAGTTTTGAATAATCTCTTATGTTAAATTCAGCAAGCTAATTAGGGAGAATTCAAACACCAAAATTTGGAATGAGGATATATGAGTAAATTCAAATGAAGCTAAAGACACTTAATCGTCATATCCTGCCAGGATTTGTTCATTACTAGCTACATACCTTTCTTCTCTATCAGAGACTAGTCTTCTCCTCCCTAAAGAAATGTGATAATATCTGTATTGCAGGAAAATGCTGATCATTCTCAACCTCTATCCCTACGTCCACTCATTACTCTGGTGGCTATGGCCAGACTCAATTCTCTCCAGTCCCCTAGGAGTCATTTCAAGGTATAAATGTTAGGAGATAACCCAGAAAATAAACTGTAATATTTCTCAATCATATGATCAGAAATCTGAGGGAAGATGTATGAGAAAGGATCTGAGGGTTTGGATCAGGATAGAAGGGATATATTCTTATGGTCTTTGGGGGCTGTGCTATTCTTTTATGCAAACTCTTCATCATATCTAGACTTCCTTTTCCATTGAAACAACTCAATGCTATTTGCCTTGCTTCCAAGTTGTGATTTAAAAATCAGATTTAAAAACCCAGATTTAAAAATCAGCACTGACTCAGGCTTGACTTCTTTATGAAAGAGGATAGAATATAAGAGGCCTAGGTTAACCTCACAAACACACTTAAAACTTCTGATCAATATGGTATACGTCACATGGACTTGCAGACCCTGGATAAAGAACATCACATAGCCAATCCTCAAAGGGATAAGGAAGTATAATCCTCTAAAATACAGGGGGAGAAGAAATGGGTATTTACCAAATAATAATATAAATTTCCACATATCTTCTTTTTCAGTGTATGTTTGAAAATATGTTTATTCTACTTTCCTACTCAGTTTGGTTGAGTGTAGAATTCTTTATTGGAAATATTTTTTCATTAGTATTTTACAGGAATTGTCCCACTGACTTTTAGCATACAGGATTGCTGATATGATAAGTGGTCTTGTCATGACCACTATTTTTCCCTCTCTGAAAACAACTTTTTATCCTTGCTGTTCTGAAATTCTACAATAATGTGTCAACATTTTTATCTTTTTCATTTATTCAAATTGATAATAGAGAAGGCCTTCTAACTGGAAACTTACAACCATCACTCTGAGAAATTTCCATTGTACTATTTCTTTGATAATTTCACCCTTCTCCATTTTCTCTGCTCTTTCTAGAGTCCCTTCCTGAAGTGATCCTCTAAGTCTGATCTTTCAATTCATATATTCCACTACTTTTTTATTATTATTATTTTTAGGGACTTTCTTGGTATTGTATTCTACAAGTTCTATTGAATATTTTTATTTTAATATTTCAATTAGGATAATGTTTGCTACCAGTAAGTGAGGGCTCAACTCAAAATGGTTTAAACAGAAAGGAGATAGATGATCTCCTATAGGAAAAAGTCCAGAGGTTGGTGGCCTAATAGATGAATAAACTCAGATGCTTAATGGGGGCTCTGGCAGTTTCATTGTGTCACCTTGTCACTGGACTTACAGAGTTTTAGTGATAAGATAGCTGTAGCAACTCCAAGCATCATATCCTCACACAACTAGACGGGAGGAAGGAAAAGGAAACCTCTGTATTGCATCCTTTTTTACAAAAGAAAAATCTTTCCCAGAACCAGCACTACAGACTTTCTTCAAACCTCATTGGCCAATATCCTCTCACATACTCATTCTTAAGCCAATTACATGACAGAACAGGATTACCACTATTATCTTACCCAAGATTCACTCCTGGTGCCAGGGAGTGACGAAGTCTCCCATGAAACACAAGGCATTTGGGGAACACAATCAGAATTTTGTCAGAAAGGAGGAAGAGAGTTGAATGGTTATTGTATGGCCAAACGTGATGCCACTTTGGTAACCAGAGTACTGATGTCAAATAGGTATTTACTGCTTTGAATTTTCCATTCTTATAAAATAATATCTTATGCCTTGAATGCTAACTATTCTTATTAATGCAGAGAATTCTAGTTAGACTTTCCTTTATGCTCTCTTAGATTTTCTTGTTATTTTTTTTATGGGGTTATTTTATTCTACCTCGTCTTCTTCTCTTTCATGATGCTGGCAATCCTCCACTTTTCACTGATCCTTACTTGTGTCTATATCTTAAATGTGACAACCAAGAGCTGACTAGGGTTGATACCTCTAGGCAGGGCATTCATCTGTCAGGTCATGGCCCAGGATGATTAGGCTAGAAGTGTGATTATCTTTTAAGAAGATCCCTGGGAGGAGGAAATGCAGAAATCTTTTCTCTAAAGGACATCCAATTTCTCAATTTAGAGAATTATCTGGAAGTCAGGGAAAATAAAGGTGTTAAGTAATACCATAGGTTCTGTGTATGTGCTTTCAATTAATTTATCTATTTATAAACCCATGTTACTTTCCTGTTCACTCTTCCAGCCATGTGATGGAAGCCTCTGCTCTGGCCCCTGTGCTACAGAAGCTCCTGCAAGGTCCTTCCTCCAGCCCTTGCTCTCCCCACTGGGCAAGGAGTTTGAGAAACCATGAGAGAAACTATCCAATGCTCACAGACTCCTTTCTGAACTAAGATGAGCTCTAAGTGACTGGGACCCCAGAATTCTCTGCCCAGTTGAGCCCCAAGTCCTCTTTCAGGCACTGTATGGACCTCTCCCCTAAGCCTTGAACAGTAGCCAAAGGGAGCCATCTGTGGAGGTGTGGGTGGAACTATGATATGCCAACTGGGCTGACTACTCAGGTGTCCAGGAGGCCCTGAGTAGTGCAGAAGAGAGGGAAGGAGGGCAACCTGGGGGCTAGAAGACTCTGGGTGTCCTGTTGCCCTGGCCCCCCCAAATGACAGGAAGACACTTACCTCTATCTCCCTTGCACCTGGGGCTTGGAAATGTCAAGCCCCTCTGGGATGAAGAAAGCAAAGAACAACTTCCTTGCATGTATCACCCAGGCATTCTCTAGATGCATGCTTCTCAAACTTGACCATATATAAGAATAACCTGAGCCTATTAAATACATATCCCCAGCCCCACCCATGGAGTCAGAACAGGCAGTTCTGGCACCCAAGCCCATGAATTCCTAACAAATCCTGGGAGTGATGTTGTAGCTGGTCACACTAAGTAGCATTGCTTCATTGAGACTCTTATATCCGGTCTCAACTGTCTACTCTCTCAGTCTCTCTCAATTCCAATCTTTCTCTCTCTCTTTCTCAGGAATTTATTTAAATGTCTCATCCATGATGTTTTCTTCATTGTTGTGTTTTATACCTTTGAACATTTTATTTACTATCATTTTAATGGCTTCTCAAGAGGAATAAAAAACAAACATGTGCAATCAGTCAGTCATATTTTTTAGTAAAAGTTTTATAAAAGATTCTCTAAAATTGGTATCTAAGGAGTAATTTTTATTTAACTGGAAATTAACTGAAGTGACCTGCTCCTTCCTTCTGATGGTGACAGATAAATGGAGTGTTATGTATTATCATAAAATAATAGTATTGAGTCTAAGACTGAATTTGACCTCCACTTGCCCTAATGCACATGGATATCACTTTACCCCAGCAGCTTCATCTGTAAAATGTCAATATCATAATTATACTTGATTTTTGTTTAATAGGAGTATTTTGAGGTTAAATAAGAAATTATTTATGAGACATTTCTAAGACCTGCATGGCAGTAATTAAGCTCCACATTTATGTAGGTCCTGGCTCTGAGTTGCCTCAGACCCCACACAGACATTGTCTTAATTCACCATTTCCCTGGTGCACTGGAAAGGACAGTGTTATTGGAAGAGAATAAGCTATGGAGTCAGAGAAACCTCAGTTTGAATTTGATTTGAGCCACTAGCTATGTAACCTTAGGCACATTTCCTCATCTGCATAAAATGGTATCAGACAAAGGTCTAGCAACTCTATTTACAAGTACACACCAATTGGTTAAAAAAGAATAATAGAAGCCTAAAAAATAATAATACGGAAACCAACAATTCACAAGAAGACAAATGATGCTAATGGATTAGCATGAGAAATGTTCAGTATCAGCATTAGTTTATTTTTAAAGATGTAGAAATTAAAATGATATTATTTTGTCTATAAATCAGCACACATTTCTTTTAATGAAACTGCTCATTCCTATCCAGTGAAATATCTACCCTATACAACCTTGGAGTACTTGTATAGGACCTATCTGTAAGGTCATAGTGTGCACAGCAACAGGGTATATCAGCAACCTCAAAAATGTTCATATCTCTTGATTCAGCAATTACTGTTTTGCATATACATATATATACACACACAAATATGTTTGTGTACAAATACACAATATATATACAAAAGAATTTCTTCTTATACATATATAATTTTTCTCATTTATATATACCCATATGTTAGTCATATATATATATATATGTGTGTGTGTGTGCGTGTGTGTGTGTGTCTATATACTGTCACTGGAGATGGTAACTGCAGCCATAAAATTAAAAGATGCTTGCTCTTTGGAAGAAAAGCTATGACAAACCTAAACTGTATTAAAAAGCAGAGACATCACTTCGCTGACAAACGTCTGTACAGTCAAAGGTATGTTTTTTCCAGTGGTCATGTATGGATGTGAGTGTTGGACTATAAAAAAGGTTGAGCACTGAAGAATTGATGCTTTTGAACTGTGATGTTGGAGAAGACTCTTGAGAGTCCATTGGACTGCAACAAGATCCAACCAGTCCATCCTAAAGGAAATCAACCCTGAATATTCATTGGAAGGACTGATGCTGAAGCTGAAACACCAATTCTTCAGTCACTTATTAGAAGAGCCGACTCATGAGAAAAGACTCTGATGCTGGGAAAGATTGAAGGCAGGGGGAGAAGGGGATGACAGAATATGAGATGGTTGGATAGCATCACCGACTCAATGGACATGAGTTTGAGCAAACTCCAGGAGATAGTGAAAGACAGGGAAGCCTGGCATGCTGTAGTCCATAGGATTGCAAAAAGTTGGACATGACTCAACAACTGAACAACAACAGCAGCAAGAAAGGTTCAGAATGTAGGTGCTCCAAGCAAAGAAACCACAGATCTCCACTCAGAAAGGGCTAAGAACAAGGAGGAAATACAGGTTGTGGGAAACTGAGATCACCAGTTGCTGGTACATGACTTTGAGGATGGTTTGCGAGTTGCAGGACCTCCACTAAAAAATGTATTTTAATAACGTCTACCTCTTTGGGTCAGAAAGGCAGCTGGCTCCTTTGAAGCTGGACTTGGTCTAGAAATATTACTACTGGCATCAGCTCTGCTTCTTTAGGTAGAGAGCATACTGAAAAATTCACAAATATCATCCCACCTAATTCTTAATAATAACACTCATGGGCAGATCCCAAATCATAAAAAGATTCTGTATTTTTGCCTAAGATGGTAAAACTGGCACTGGCAGAGCCATGATGTAAATGCACGTCTATAGGGTGGGCTCCAAACCCAGCCCATAATGAATGAATGTGACCAGCTAACCGTTACTGGCCCCATGAGTCACACAGGGGAATGCTGCTCATGCCCGTAACCCAGTCTCCAGAGTAATAAGGTATAAGACAAAATCATTTCTACCCCCTGATGTCTGGTGTGTGTGCTTTATGGTGGTCACCATGGAATTCCAAAGGCCAGAAGATGCCACTAAAGTTCTGTTTGTTGGTGGCAAATACAACCAACAAGAACAACTCTTGTCAGGAAATTTAAATGCCCCACTGGAAGAGAAGATCAGTTGCTAGTGGGGAAAGTTGTGATGGACAAAGCCCTTGTTTCCAGGGCTTTGTAAAGATCCACAGTTCCCACAGACTGGACCACTAACTCCTCATGGCTACTTCAGACTGACTAGGTTCCATTCTCTCTATGTGGGCCTTAGAGAGTGATTTTTCCTACTCAGGCCTTTGGTCCTACAAACCAAGAGAAGCTGTTGGGTAAGTCAGGCCCAGGCCCCCACTGTCCCAAGAACATTATTACTTTATTTCCTGGTGGTCAATACTGCTTTGTTTATGCATCCCAGAGAGTGACTATATTAGCTTGTGCGGGCTGCCATAACAAAGTGCCACAGGCTGGATGACCTAAACAACAGAAATATATTTTCTCAGATCTGCAGGCTAGAAGTTGAAGATTAAGCTGTTGGCAGAATTGGCTGCTTATAAGGGCCTCCTGTTCAGCTTGTAGACAGCCATCTTCTCCCCCTGTCTTCATGCGGTTTTCTCTCTGGGATTGCTTTGTTCCTGATCTTTTCTCTTTTTAAGGATCCCAGTCATATTGGATTAGGTCCCACTCATATGACCTAATTTTAATTTACTTTAAGTAATTCACTTACCAAAGATCCTGTCTCCAAATGGGTTACATTCTGAGGTACTGGGTGTTAAGACTTCAATATACAAATTTGAGGGACACACAATTCAGCCCATGTGCACATGTATGCTAAGTCACTTCAGTCACGTTCAACTCTTTGCAGCCCCATGGACTGGAGCCCACCATGATCCCCTGTCCATGGGATTCTCCAGGCAAGAACACTGGAGTGGGTTGCCCTGCCCTCCTCCAGGGGATCTTCCCAACTCAAAGATCGAACCCACATCTCTGGCATCTCCTGCATTGGCAGGCAGGTTCTTTACCACTGGGGCCACCGAGGAAGCCCAATTCAGCCCATAACAATGGCCAAATACATGTTATAATCAAAGGAAGTCCTTCTAGGTTGTATGGAAGCTGTCGTCTCTCAGCTTCTCAGAACATGGTGCAGGGAATTACCCTCTCTTCTCTGTATTATGAGGAAAATATATTTTATTATAGAAATCAGGACATATTTTAGAGGGAAAGAAGTTATTGATACTGATGCCAAGAAAACAGGAATAAACTAGGATCCCTTGGTCAACCAGGAACTATGGTCTTCCTATCTATAAATTTATCAGAAGAAATAAATGATTTTCACAATGCCCCTACATCTCTCTAGAGGAAAAAGCAATGGAGGCCAGGACCCTGTTTCAGACACTGGCATCTGTGATTCCTGTCCCACCCTTCCTTATGCTAACTGTTGCTGATCCAGCCAGTGGGTTATGGATTACCATGCTTCAGTTCTGTGGTTCAGTTTCTGTCTGTGCAAGGCAAGGGGAGACACCACGCTCCAAACTCAAAGTTTAGTCTCTAACATCAGGTGCTACCCCTTGCTCTCAGGAGTATAATATTCAACTAGTGCTTTCTGACTCCAGGAAGCACTTGGAAATGAATGGTGTATTACAGTTGTCATGGTAGCCGAGGCTGATACTGTTGTTTTGCCTGAGTGGGAAGCACTGATGCAAACGTCTTGCAATCCCAAGCACTAGAGAACTGTCCCTTGAAAACTTCCTGGAGAACCAAAGCTGAGAGCAACCAGGGATGAGTGGAGACATTCTCCCTGTGGGCTTGTAAACACTGGGAGGGGAGCAT
This sequence comes from Capra hircus, assembly GCF_001704415.2. Classification (NCBI taxonomy): domain Eukaryota; kingdom Metazoa; phylum Chordata; class Mammalia; order Artiodactyla; family Bovidae; genus Capra; species Capra hircus. The sequence continues at coordinate 116,194,430 of NC_030810.1, forward strand.
GTGGGGTCACAGAGGCCTCAGGGTGGCAACTGTACCATTCTATATACTCTGTCCCTGTGAAAAACTTCTCCTCTTTCTACCCTCTTCTCCCCTGAGGAAAATAGTGAGTCTGTATTAGAATTGTAAGACTGTGAAAGGAAAATCAAAAGGGAGTTGGTTTTGCTAAAAGAGCTCTCTAAAATGGAGCTGGGAGGTCAGCTAAGAAGTGTGATTTACACACATCTCAGCCTGTATGGAATCTGACTTTTGACCTGATTGTGTCATTCAGAACTCCTGTCAGAAACTCAAGGTGCTTATGGGACTCTTGCCATAAAACAACTTATGATAGTCTGTCTACTTATCTGAGGATACATACTTATCTGACTGCTATCCTAAAACAACTCATAATTCCTTAAGGACAAATATTTTCCTATTTGTATCAGAGTCAATCACAAATCTCACCGGATGGCTTTTAACAATTTCATGACATTTTGTCATTATAAGCCTTTGTCTTCATAAAACTCTTTCTCTTCACTCAAATTTACTCGAATTTGTGTCTCCTGAATTGCAATTCGTAAGACTCCAAATAAACTCTTTCTTATTTACACCCTTTTGCATCATCATCATCATCCTCATTAATATTTTGGTCAACAAAACCTGGGTTTGAAATATCAGATTCCACTGGTGGTTATCTGTGCTATCTTGAGCCCCTTAGGTGAATTACTGAGCTCATTTTCTACATTTGTAAAATAAGGGAGATGTAACAGTTAAAACTTTCTTTGAGAAACCTATATTCAGGTCAGGAAGCAACAGTTAGAACTGGACATGGAAAAACAGACTGGTTCCAAATAGGAAAGGGAGTATGTCAAGGCTGTATATTGTCACCCTGCTTATTTAACTTATGTGCAGAGTAGATCATGAGAAATGCTGGGCTAGAAGGAACACAAGCTGGAATCAAGATTGCTGGGAGAAATATCAATAACCTCAGATATGCAGATGACACCACCCTTATGGCAGAAAGTGAAGAGGAACTAAAAAGCCTCTTGATGAGAATGAAAGAGAAGAGTGAAAAAGTGGGCTTAAAGCTCAACATTCAGAAGACTTAAGATCATGGCATCTGGTCCCATCACTTCATGGGAAATAGATGGGGAAACAGTGGAAACAGTGTCAGACTTTATTTGGGGGGGCTCCAAAATCACTGCAGATGGTGATTGCAGCCATGAAATTAAAAGATGCTTACTCCTTTGAAGAAAAGTTATGACCAACCTACATAGCATATTGAAAAGCAGAGACATTACTTTGCCAACAAAGATCCGTCTAGTCAAGGCTATGGTTTTTCCTGTGGTCATGTATGGATGTGAGAGTTGGACTGTGAAGAAAGCTGAGCGCCGAAGAATTGATGCTTTTGAACTGCAGTGTTGGAGAAGACTCTTGAGAGTCCCTTGGACTGTAAGGAGATCCAACCAGTTCATTCTAAAGGAGATCAGCCTTGGGTGTTCTTTGGAAGGAATGATGCTAAAGCTGAAACTCCAATACTTTGGACACCTCATGCAAAGAGCTGACTCATTGGAAAAGACTCTGATGCTGGAAGGGATTGGGGGCAGGAGGAGAAGGGGACGACAGAGGATGAGATGGCTGGATGGCATCACCGACTCAATGGATGTGAGTCTGAGTGAACTCCAGGAGATGGTGATGGACAGGGAGGCCTGGCATGTTGCGATTCATGGGGTCGCAAAGAGTCAGACACGACTGAGCGACTGAACTCAACTGAGCAGTTAAAACACTTGATCCTATCTGTCTCAAAGGATCCTGTTCCCACAGGGCCATATTTATGAAAGTGCTTTCCACACTGAAAATTCTGAGCATAAGTTAGCTGTCACAAATATTAGGAAGTGTACCTCTGTTTGTTTACAGGAGAAATCACGCTCCCTGTGAAATGGGAGTGTAAATCCCTTTTCCACTATGCATGACTGAGACAAGAAAGGAAAGAGCAGCTTCACTTTGCTTCTTTCCCCCTCCGTATACCTGAGCCTTGTTCTGTTTGTAAATATAAGTCCATGGAGGACACAGGTAAAGCCAAGAGGTCTCACTGTTGGATACACAATGCCTACCCCAAGTCTGTAACAATGGCCCTCTGGGGTTTTCTTTCCACCTCCCCAACACTATCACTTCCTACCTTTGCCTCCAGGGAGCAGAGGTTGCAGGAGTCATGATTTAATTCCTAACTGCATGTGAAGTGTTATATACCCTATGGAGCACATAAAATTTTAATCTATTTTAGTCCCCATTAACTTCCCACCCCTTTTCATTTATAACTTGTTCTCTTTTCTCTTTAATGCCCTCTTTTCCCTGATGGATTTGTAAGTTCCCCTTTTATTCCCTTCCACCTACAGGCAGGCATGAATTCAATCCCCACTGAGGTTTTCCTGCATATTTCCCCTTCAGCCTTCCTGTGGCCCCAGTGTTTCTGGAGGAAGGAGTCTAAAGGAAGGAGTCCAAGGAGAGGGGTGATCAGGAGCCAGAGTAGCCATCTGATCTCCGGCTCTCTGGCTTGATAATTTCTCACTCCAAGATCTTCCCAGGTGGACAAGCTGTTTGTGACTTAATTTTATTGCCAGCAAAATGGGACTCTAGGTACCTGCCCAGTGTGCACTTGACAGGCATGTTGTAGAGAGCAGTTAATTACAGGGTGGCCTAATTCCCCTCCTCTGACTTTCCAGGATTACACCCCGTGGCCCCATTCCCTCCTGCAGTGGTTATAAATTTATAACCACTTCGTTCAGGTGCAAGACGTCAATTATTTAACTTTTCTAAATCAAATTAAGCATGACCCTGAATCCTCCCTTCTTAGGGGAGCAGGGCTCCCTCTGAAGGACAACGCAGAGGCACCAGGGACCTCACCTAGTGCTCACATTCAGCAGTGACTCCCAGGTGATTTTCCATAAAAGTCACTGCCAGATGCACCTTGTCCAAATCACCATAGTCTCCTGAAACTGGAAAATCAGATCCTTGCTCCCAGGCTCCTCAGAGTCGATCCCCATTGAGGCTCTTTCCTAGCCCTGAAAGCCAGAAAAGCACCCAAGTGACACCTGCTCCCTGTCAAGGGGAAGCTCGCCCTTCATGAGGCTTGGCTGTTCCACCTCTAACCCTCTCTTCAGAGGTGTCCGTCTCTCCACCCAACCCCCCTGCCATGGCAGCATCTCAACATAATATCTCAAAAACCATTAGACACAAGGCCACATTTACAGCAACACTATTTACAATAGCCAAGACATGGAAACAACTTAAATGTCCACTGAGTGATGGATGGATAGAGAACCTGTGGTATACGTATATATGACGGAATATCACTCAGCAACTAAAAGAATGAAATAATGCCATTTTCAGCAACATAGCTGGACCTCAAGATTATCATGTTAAGTAAAATAAGTCAGAAACAGAAAAACAAATACCATGTGGTATCACTTACATGAGAAATCTAAAATGCAACACAAATGAACATATCGACAAAACAAAAACCCAGTCTTACAGATGTAGAGAATAGACTTGTGATTGTCAAGGGGGAGGGAATGGAGAGGGAAGGGCTGAGAGGTTGGGATTAGCAGATGCAAACCATTATATGTAGGATGGATAAACAAGGAGGTCCTACTGTACAGCCAGGAAACTATATTCAGTGCCTTATAACAAACTATAATGAAAAAGACTGAAAAAAGGAAACACGTATATTCAGATAGATATATATATATATATATACACACACATATACACATACATATATAACAGAAGCAGAAGATATTAAGAAGAGGTGGCAAGAATACATGGAAGAACTACAAAAAAGATCTTCACGACCAAGATAGTCATGATGATGTGATCACTAATCTAGAACCAGACATCTTGGAATGTGAAGTCAAGTGGGCCTTAGAAAACATCACTATGAACAAAGCTAGTGGAGATGATGGAATTCCAATTGAGCTGTTTCAAATCCTGAAAGATGATGCTGTGAAAGTGCTGCACTCAATATGCCAGCAAATTTGGAAAACTCAGCAGTGGCCACAGGACAGGAAAAGGTCAGTTTTCATTCCAATCCCAAAGAAAGGCAATGCCAAAGAATGCTCAAACTACCGCACAATTGCACTCATCTCACACGCTAGGAAAGTAATGCTCAAAATTCTCCAAGCCAGGCTTCAGCAATACATGAACTGTGAACTCCCTGAAGTTCAAGCTGGTTTTAGAAAAGGCAGAGGAACCAGAGATCAAATTGCCAACATCCGCTGGATCATGGAAAAAGCAAGAGAGTTCCAGAAAAACATCTATTTCTGCTTTATTGACTATGCCAAAGCCTTTGACTGTGTGGATCACAATAAACTGTGGAAAATTCTGAAAGAGATGGGACTACCAGACCACCTAACCTGCCTCTTGAGAAATCTGTATGCAAGTCAGGAAGCAACAGTTAGAACTCGACATGGAACAAGAGACTGGTTCCATATAGGAAAAGGAGTACGTCAAGGCTGTATATTGTCACCCTGCTTATTTAACTTCTATGCAGAATACATCATGAGAAACGCTAGACTGAAAGAAACACAAGCTGGAATCAAGATTGCTGGGAGAAATATCAATAACCTCAGATATGCAGATGACACCACCCTTATGGCAGAAAATGAAGAGGAGCTAAAAAGCCTCTTGATGAAAGTGAAAGAGGAGAGCAAAAGGGTTGGCCTAAAGCTCAACATTCAGAAAACGAAGATCACGTCATCCGGTCCCATCACTTTACAGGAAGTAGATGGGGAAACAGTGGAAACGGTGTCAGATTTTATTTTTTGGGGCTCCAGAATCACTGCAGATGGTGACTGCAGCCATGAAATTAAAAGACACTTACTCCTTGGAAGAAAAGTTATGACCAACCTAGATACCGTATTGAAAAGCAGAGACATTACTTTGCCAACTAAGGTCTGTCTTGTCAAGGCTATGGTTTTTCCAGTGGTCATGTATGGATGTGAGAGTTGGACTGTGAAGAAGGCTGAGCGCCGAAGAATTGATGCTTTTGAACTGTGGTGTTGGGGAAGACTCTTGAGAGTCCCTTGGACTCCAAGGAGATCCAATCAGACCATTCTGAAGGAGATTAGCCCTGGGATTTCTTTGGAGGGAATGATGCTAAAGCTGAAACTCCAATACTTTGGCCACCTCATGAGAAGAGTTGACTCATTGGAAAAATCTCTGATGCTGGGAGGGATTGGGGACAGGAGGAGAAGGGGACGACAGAGGATGAGATGGCTGGATGGCATCACGGACTCGATGGACATGAGTCTGAGTGAACTCCAGGAGATGGTGATGAACAGGGAGGCCTGGTGTGCTGCGATTCATGGGGTCACAAAGAGTCAGACACAACTGAGCGACAGTCACTCAGTCACTTTTTGAGACCTCATGGACTGCAGCACACCAGGCCTCCCTGTCCATCACCAACTCCCAGAGCTTGCTCAAACTCATGTCCATTGAGTCGGTGATGCCATCCAACCACTTCATCCTCTGTCTCCCCCTTCTCCTCCTGCCCTCAATCTTTCCCAGCATCAGGGTCTTTCCCAGTGAGTTGGCTGTTCACATCAGGTGGCCAAAGCATTGGAGCTACAGCTTCAGCATCAGCCCTTCCAATGAATATTCAGGACTGATTTCCTTTAGGATTGACTGGTTTGATCTCCTTGTGTATACACACACACACACACACACACACACACACACACACACACATGTATATATGAATCTGCCTGCAGTGCAGGAGACCTGGGTTCAATCCCTGGGTCAGGAACAATCCCCTGGAGAAGGGAATGGCTACCCGTTCCAGTATTCTTGCTTGGAGAATTTCATTGATAGTGGAGCCTGGCAGGGCTATAGTACACGGGGTCACAAATTGTCGGGTATGACTGAGCGTATAACAACAACAAAAAATGTGTCCATACACATTAACTGGATAATTTCGCTGTATACCAAAAACTAATATTGCAAATCAGCCATGCTTCAGTTTAAATAAATGAATAAAAAGAATAGGAAGAAAATATTAGAAGCAGTTTGACTATTTTTGGGGGTTTAGAAATCATCTCTTTTGCTAAAGAGACTTACTGTAGAGTCTCTTCTGCAAGTTGTGGCTTTAAAAACTGTGACAGCAGATTAAAATTTTGCTGTCTCGTCTGCTTCTAATCGTCTCCCTCCCACCCCCCCCCCCCCGCCAGTTCAGGACTGGAAACCTGATGTGGGAAAAAGATTCTGTCCACCTCCTCCCCACTTGCTAGCCTTTCCAAGGCCCTCCTTCAGGTAGATATGAGGAGACCAAGAACTGGCACCATCTTGAATGGTAGTCCTGCAGTGTTGGGTTTTTCAAATGTTTGAAGTCAAACACTGCATTGGGAGCTTCCGTTCCTGTACCCTGGGGATTCCCACCCAGAGTTTTCTTCTAAATCTGGCCATCTTTAGCCTCCTCCTCAGCCTCTGATCTACCTTCTATTGGGGTCACCTTGACCTTTCAGGCCAGGAGTACACATCTGGCTTGGGAAATAGGGTCACACACTTGTCCCCATCAGACTCTAAAAGAGCAGGCCCCCACCACAGGATGCATCAGCCAGCCTCCTGGAAGGTTTTTATTTGTAACTTGTAAGCCAGACACCAGTCCCTAGGAATCTTCAAACTCCAAGAAACACAGGTAAGAGTTTCTATAGTAGTTCTCTTGAAATTCCATCCCCCTATCCTCACCACTTGGCTCTCTCTTTAGAGAAATCTTGACTCTAAAAGTCTATAAATCCCCCTCCTCAATTCAATCTTAGCTTCTTCCATCAAAGCAGCAATTGGCATATCCTGCACAAAAAAATGAGTGAAAGTGTTAGTCACTCAGTCTTTGCCACGCCATGGACTGTAGATCGCCAGGCTCCTCCATCCATGGAGTTCTCCAGGCAAGATTCCTAGATCAGGATGTCATCTCAATAAGAGCTTCTACAACCACTATTGCAGTGAGAAGGGCATGTGCAAATCAATCGCTGGTGCTTAAAGTTTCTACTGAAAGTGACACACCTCACTTCTGCTCATATTTTATTAGACAGAGCATTTTATATGCCAAAACTTAACCTCAGCTGCACTTTGCTGGAGCAGCCATGAAGAGATACGCCACGTCCAAGGTCAGAGAAATCCAAGTAAGATGGTAGGCACTGAGAGAGGGTGTCAGAGGGCAGACAGACTGAAACTATAATCACAGACAACTAGCCAACTGATCACATGGACCACAGCCTGGTCTCACTCAATGAAACTAAACCATGCCATGTGGGGCCACCCGAGACAGACGGGTCATGGTGGAGAGGTCTGACAGAATGTGGTCCACTGGAGAAGAGAATGGCAAACCACTTCAGTATTCTTGCCTTGAGAACCCCATGAACAGTATGAAAAGGCAAAATGATAGGATACCAAAAGAGGAACTCTGCAGGTCATTAGGTGCCCAATATGCTACTGGAGATCAGAGGAGAAATAACTCCAGAAAGAATGAAGGGAAGGAGCCAAAGCAAAAACAACACCCAGTTGTGGATGGGACTGTTGATAGAAGCAAGGTTCGACACTGTAAAGAGCAATATTGCATAGGAACCTGGAATGTTATGTCCATGAATCAAGGCAAATTGGAAGTGGCCAAACAGGAGATGGCAAGAGTGAACGTCAACATTCTAGGAATCAGTGAACTAAAATGGACTGGAATGGGTGAATTTAACTCACACCATTCAGGTATGATCTAAATCAAATCCCTTATGACTATACAGTGGAAATGAGAAATAAATTTAAGGAACTAGACCTGATAGACAGAGTGCCTGATGAACTATAGACTGAGGTTTGTGACATTGTACAGGAGACAGGAATCAAGGCCGTCCTAAGAAAAACAAACACAAAAAAGCAAAATGGCTGTCTGAGGAGGCCTTACAAATAGCTGTGAAAAGACAGGAAGCGAAAAGCAAAGGGGAAAAGGAAAGATATAAGCATCTGAATGCAGAGTTCCAAAGAACAGCAAGGAGAGATAAGAAAGCCTTCCTCAGAGAGAGGGAAAGATGGCGGAGGAATAGGACAGGAAGATCACTTTCTCCCTCACAAATTCCTCAAAAGAACATTTCAACGCCGAGCAAACTCCACAAAACAACTTCTGTAGGCTGGCAGAGGACATCAGGCAACCAGAAAAGCAGACCATTGTCTTCAAAAACAGGTAGGGAAAAATATAAAAGACGAAAAAGGAGACAAAGGAGGTGGGGAGGGAGCTCCGTCCCGGGAAGGGAAGCCCGTCCCGGGAAGGGAATTTTAAGGAGAGGTTTCCAAACACCAGGAAACACTCTCCCTGCTGAGTCTGTGGCGAGCCTTGGAAACACAGAGGGCAACATAACAGGAAGGAAAAGTAGATAAATAATTAAAACCAACAGATTACAAGCCCAACAGTAACTCCCCCAGCGGAAAAGCAGCACAGACGCCTGCATCCGCCACTGGGAAGTGGGGGCAGGGCAGGGACGCGCGGGAGGCGCGGGCTGCAGAGCTTTGTAAGAATCGGGCAGGAACGCCCCACGCGCAACCAGAACGATCTAACTTGGGCTAGCAAACCAGACTGTGGGATAGCTACCACGCGAAAAACTCGAACATAAGACACCGCCAGGACCGAGCACAGAACAAAGGACGGAACGGAAAAAGCCGGCTGCAGACCATTCCCCACCGGGGACAGGCAGCCAGAGCCCTAAGGACTGGAAAGGGGCAATTGCAGACCTGGAGAGACTTTACGTACCTAACTGCAAGCAGGCTCCTTTGCTAAGACTTCTGGGGGTGCTGGACAGTCACAGTCTGCCTCACGGGGTGCGCCAGCGGTCCGCCCAGAGAGCTGAGCGACAGCGGCGGAAAAGGTGACAAGCCACGGCGAGCGTGCTCGCCAAACTCGGGAGCTACTCGGACCTGGAAAGGGCACAAAGCGCAGTCCCAGCCGAATCTGTGCCTCTGAGGGCTGCCTGAGCGCCGAACCTGAGCGGCTTGGACCGGGGAAGTGCACGCAGCCTAGGGCCAGCCCCAGACGGTTCCCGGCTGAGCATCGTAGAGCTGGAGCGGTTTGTGCGCCGCGAGAAAGGACAGGTCAAGTGGGGCTGAGATGTGGTGTGCACACGACAGTGCTGTTTGTTTGCAGCATCCCCCCTCCCCACAGCGTGACTGAACTAGTGAGCCTAAAAAACCAGCAAACAGAAGAAGTTAAACAGAGGGAACCACCTTGGAAGTGAGCCCACACGGCCCATAACATCAGAGAAGGGCTAGATATATTTTTAATATTTTTTAAATCATTCCTTTTTTTTTTTTTTTTTGCTTTTTGCTTTTTTGTTCTTTTTTTCTTTTTTTTCTAGCTTTTTTTTAATTGTTAAGTCTTCTATTTCTCCTCTAATTTTTATTTCTATAACCTATTTTTACTATTATTATTTTTTTTAAGGCAAACACCATATATACTCTTTGGATAGTTGTTGGTGTGTTTTTTTTTTCTTTTGTTTGTTTGTTTTTTAATAATTTTTTTTCTTTCTTCCTTTTTCCTTCTGCTTTTCTTTAATATTGTATCTTTGAAAATCCAACCTCTACTCTAGATTTTTAATCTTTGCTCTTAGGTTTTTGTTGTCAATTTTGTACATTTAAAAACCCAAACTTCACTACCCAAGTTTACCTGAGAGCGAGATTACTGGCTTGACCACTCTCTCCTCCTCTGGACTCTCCTTTTTCTCCACCAGGTGGCCTCTGTCTCTTTTCTCCCCCATCTCTTCTCTATCCAACTCAGTGAATCTCTGTGTGTTCCAGATGGTAGAGAACACCTAAGGAACTGGTTACTGGCAGGATTTGTCTCTCTCCTACTCATTCCTCTCTTATCCTCCTGGTCACCTCTGTCTACTTCCTCCCTCTCCTCTTCCCTGTATAACTCTGTAAATACCTCTGAGTGGTCCAGACTATAGAGCGCACATAAGGAAGTGACTACTGACTAGCTTGCTCTCTCCTCTCTTGATCTCACCGCATCTCATTCCAGTTACCTCTAACTACCCCCTCCATCTTCTCTTCTCCTTGTAACTCAGTGAACCTCTCTGAGTGTCCCTCAATGTGGAGAAACTTTTCATCTTTAACCTAGATGTTTTATCATTGGTGCTGTATAGATGGAGAAGTCTAGAGGCTACTGTAAAAATAAAACTGAAAACCAGAATCAGGAAGCTTAAATCCAAAGCCTGAAAACATTAGAGAACTCTTGAATTCAGGGAACATTAAGCAATAGGAGCTCATCAAATGCCTTCATACCTACACCGAAACCAAGCTCCACCCAAGGGCCAACAAGTTCCAAAACAAGACATACCATGCAAATTCTCCAGCAACACAGGAACACTCCCCTGAGCTTCAATATACAGGCAGCTCAAAATTATCCCAAACCTTTGATGTCTCATAACCCATTACAGGTCACTCCACTGCACTCCAGAGAGAAGAAACCCAGCTCCACCCACCAAAACTCCAACACAAGCCTCCCTAACCAGGAAACCTTGACAAGCCACTGACAGAACCCCACCCAAAGTGAGGAAGCTCCATAATAAAGAGAACTCCACAAATTCCAAGAATATAAAAAGGCCACCCCAAACGCAGCAATATAACCAAGATGAAGAGACAGAGGAATACTCAGCAGGTAAAGGAACAGGAGAGTTGCCCACCAAACCAAACAAAAGAGGAAGAAGTAGGGAATCTACCTGAGAAGGAATTCCGAATATTGATAGTGAAAATGATCCAAAATCTTGAAATCAAAATGGAAACACAGATAAATAGCCTAGAGACAAGGATTGAGAAGATGCAAGAAAGGTTTAACAAGGACCTAGAAGAAATAAAAAAGAGTCAAAATATAATGAATAATGCAATAAATGAGATCAGAAACACTCTGGAGGCAACAAATAGTAGAATAACGGAGGCAGAAGATAGGATTAGTGAAATAGAAGATAGAATGGTAGAAATAAATGAATCAGAGAGGAAACAAGAAAAACGAATTAAAAGAAACGAGGACAATCTCAGAGACCTCCAGGACAATATGAAACGCTCCAACATTCGAATTATAGGAGTCCCAGAAGAAGAAGACAGAAAGAAAGATCATGAGAAAATCCTTGAGGAGATAATAGTTGAAAACTTCCCTAAAATGGGGAAGGAAATAATCACCCAAGTCCAAGAAACACAGAGAGTTCCAATTAGGATAAACCCAAGGCGAAACACCCCAAGACACATATTAATCAAGTTAACAAAGATCAAGCACAAAGAACAAATATTGAAAGCAGCAAGGGAAAAACAACAAATAACACACAAGGGGATTCCCATAAGGATAACAGCTGATCTTTCAATAGAAACTCTTCAGGCCAGGAGGGAATGGCAAGACATACTTAAAGTGATGAAAGACAATAACCTACAGCCCAGATTACTGTATCCAGCAAGGATCTCATTCAAATACGAAGGAGAAATCAAAAGCTTTACAGACAAGCAAAAGCTGAGAGAATTCAGCACCACCAAACCAGCTCTCCAACAAATTCTAAAGGATATCCTCTAGACAGGAAACACGAAAAGGGTGTATAAACCCGAACCCAAAACAATAAAGTAAATGGTAACGGGATCATACTTATCAATAATCACCTTAAACGTAAATGGGTTGAACGCCCCAACCAAAAGACAAAGACTGGCCGAATGGATACAAAAACAAGACCCCTCTATATGCTGCTTACAAGAGACCCACCTCAAAACAAGGGACACATACAGACTGAAAGTGAAGGGCTGGAAAAAGATATACCATGCAAACAGAGACCAAAAGAAAGCAGGAGTGGCAATACTCATATCCGATAAAATAGACTTTAAAACAAAGGCTGTGAAAAGAGACAAAGAAGGCCACTACATAATCATCAAAGAAACAATCCAAGAAGAAGATATAACAATTATAAATATATATGCACCCAATATAGGAGCACCGCAATATGTAAGACAAATGCTAACAAGTATGAAAGGGGAAATCAACAATAACACAATAATAGTGGGAGACTTTAATACCCCACTCACACCTATGGACAGATCAACTAAACAGAAAATTAACAAAGAAACGCAAACTTTAAATGATACATTAGATCAGTTAGACCTAATTTATATCTATAGGACATTTCACCCCAAAACAATGAATTTCACCTTTTTTTCAAGTGCTCATGGAACCTTCTCCAGGATAGATCACATACTGGGCCATAAATCTAAACTTGATAAATTCAAAAAAATCGAAATCATTCCAAGCATCTTTTCTGACCATAATGCATTAAGATTAGATGTCAATTACAGGAGAAAAACTATTAAAAATTCCAACATATGGAGGTTGAACAACACACTTCTGAATAACCAACAAATCACAGAAGAAATCAAAAAAGCAATCAAAATCTGCATAGAAACTAATGAAAATGAAAACACAACAACCCAAAACCTGTGGGACACTATAAAAGCAGTGCTAAGAGGAAAGTTCATAGCAATACAGGCATACCTCAAGAAACAAGAAAAAAGTCAAATAAATAACCTAACTCTACAACTAAAGCAACTAGAAAAGGAAGAGTTGGAGAACCCCAGGGTTAGCAGAAGGAAAGAAATCTTAAAAATTAGGGCAGAAAAAAATGCAAAAGAAACAAAAGAGACCATAGCAAAAATCAACAAAGCCAAAAGCTGGTTCTTTGAAAGGATAAATAAAATTGACAAACCATTAGCCAGACTCATCAAGAAGCAAAGAGAGAAAAATCAAATCAATAAAATTAGAAATGAAAATGGAGAGATCACAACAGACAACACAGAAATACAAAGGATCATAAGAGACTACTATCAGCAATTGTATGCCAATAAAATGGACAACGTGGAAGAAATGGACAAATTCTTAGAAAAGTACAATTTTCCAAAACTGAACCAGGAAGAAATAGAAAATCTTAACAGACCCATCACAAGCACGGAAATTGAAACGGTAATCAGAAATCTTCCAGCAAACAAAAGCCCAGGTCCAGACGGCTTCACAGCTGAATTCTACCAAAAATTTCGAGAAGAGCTAACACCTATCCTCCTCAAACTCTTCCAGAAAATTGCAGAGGAAGGTAAACTTCCAAACTCATTCTATGAGGCCACCATCACCCTAATACCAAAACCTGACAAAGATGTCACAAAAAAGGAAAACTACAGGCCAATATCACTGATGAACATAGATGCAAAAATCCTCAACAAAATTCTAGCAATCAGAATCCAACAACACATTAAAAAGATCATACACCATGACCAAGTGGGCTTTATCCCAGGGATGCAAGGATTCTTCAACATCCGCAAATCAATCAATGTAATTCACCACATTAACAAATTGAAAAATAAAAACCATATGATTATCTCAATAGATGCAGAGAAGGCCTTTGACAAAATTCAACATCCATTTATGATAAAAACTCTCCAGAAAGCAGGAATAGAAGGAACATACCTCAACATAATAAAAGCTATCTATGACAAACCCACAGCAAACATTATCCTCAATGGTGAAAAACTGAAAGCATTTCCGCTAAAGTCAGGAACAAGACAAGGGTGTCCACTTTCACCGCTACTATTCAACATAGTTCTGGAAGTTTTGGCTACAGCAATTAGAGCAGAAAAAGAAATAAAAGGAATCCAAATTGGAAAAGAAGAAGTAAATCTCTCACTGTTTGCAGATGACATGATCCTCTACATGGAAAACCCTAAAGACTCCACCAGAAAGTTACTAGAGCTAATCAATGAATATAGTAAAGTTGCAGGATATAAAATCAACACACAGAAATCCCTTGCATTCCTATACACAAATAATGAGAAAGTAGAAAAAGAAATTAAGGAAACAATTCCATTCACCATTGCAACAAAAAGAATAAAATACTTAGGAATATATCTACCTAAAGAAACTAAAGACCTATATATAGAAAACTATAAAACACTGATGAAAGAAATCAAAGAGGACACTAATAGATGGAGAAATATACCATGTTCATGGATTGGAAGAATCAATATAGTGAAAATGAGTATACTACCCAAAGCAATTTACAAATTCAATGCAATCCCTATCAAGCTACCAGCAACATTTTTCACAGAACTAGAACAAATAATTTCAAGATTTGTATGGAAATACAAAAAACCTCGAATAGCCAAAGCAATCTTGAGAAAGAAGAATGGAACTGGAGGAATCAACTTGCCTGACTTCAGGCTCTACTACAAAGCCACAGTGATCAAGACAGTATGGTACTGGCACAAAGACAGACATATAGATCAATGGAACCAAATAGAAAGCCCAGAGATAAATCCACACACATATGGACACCTTATCTTTGACAAAGGAGGCAAGAATATACAATGGAGTAAAGACAATCTCTTTAACAAGTGGTGCTGGGAAAACTGGTCAACCACTTGTAAAAGAATGAAACTAGATCACTTTCTAACACCCCACACAAAAATAAACTCAAAATGGATTAAAGATCTAAATGTAAGACCAGAAACTATAAAACTCCTAGAGGAGAACATAGGCAAAACACTCTCAGACATAAATCACAGCAGGATCCTCTATGATCCACCTCCCAGAATTCTGGAAATAAAAGCAAAAATAAACAAATGGGATCTAATTAAAATTAAAAGCTTCTGCACAACAAAGGAAATTATAAGCAAGGTGAAAAGACAGCCTTCTGAATGGGAGAAAATAATAGCAAATGAAGCAACTGACAAACAACTAATCTCAAAAATATACAAACAACTTCTGCAGCTCAATTCCAGAAAAATAAACTACCCAATCAAAAAATGGGCCAAAGAACTAAATAGACATTTCTCCAAAGAAGACATACGGATGGCTAACAAACACATGAAAAGATGCTCAACATCACTCATTATTAGAGAAATGCAAATCAAAACCACAATGAGGTACCACTTCACACCAGTCAGAATGGCTGTGATCCAAAAATCTGCAAGCAATAAATGCTGGAGAGGGTGTAGAGAAAAGGGAACCCTTGTACACTGTTGGTGGGAATGCAAACTAGTACAGCCACTATGGAGAACAGTGTGGAGATTCCTTAAAAAATTGCAAATAGAACTACCTTATGACCCAGCAATCCCACTTCTGGGCATACACACCGAGGAAACCAGAATTGAAAGAGACACATGTACCCCAATGTCCATCGCAGCACTGTTTATAATAGCTAGGACATGGAAACAACCTAGATGTCCATCAGCAGATGAATGGATAAGAAAGCTGTGGTACATATACACAATGGAGTATTACTCAGCCATAAAAAAGAATTCATTTGAATCAGTTCTGATGAGATGGACGAAACTGGAGCCGATTATACAGAGTGAAGTAAGCCAGAAAGAAAAACACCAATACAGTATACTAACACATATATATGGAATTTAGGAAGATGGCAATGATGACCCTGTATGCAAGACAGGGAAAGAGACACAGATGTGTATAATGGAATTTTGGACTCAGAGGGAGGGAGAGGGTGGGATGATTTGGGAGAATGACATTCTAACATGTATACTATCATGTAAGAATTGAATCGCCAGTCTATGTCTGATGCAGGATACAGCATGCTTGGAGCTGGTGCACGGGGATGACCCAGAGGGATGTTGTGGGGAGGGAGGTGGGAGGGGTGTTCATGTTTGGGAACGCATGTAAGAATTAAAGATTTTAAAATTTAAAAAATAAAAAATAAACAAAATTCAAAAAAAAAAAAAAAAAAGAAAGCCTTCCTCAGTGATCAATGCAAAGAAATGGAGGAAAACAATAGAATGGGAAAGACTGAGATCTCTTCAGAAAATTAGAGATACCAAGGGAACATTTTATGCAAAGAAGGGCTCAATAAAGGACGGAAATGGTATGGACCTAACAGAAGCAGAAGATATTAAGAAGAGATGGCAAGAATACACAGAAAAACTACACAAAAGGTCTTCATGACCCAGATAATCATGATGGTGTAATCACTCACCTAAAGCCAGACATCCTGGAATGTGAAGTCAAGTGGGCCTTAGGAAGCATCACTACGAACAAAGCTAGTGGAGGTGATGGAATTCCAGTGGAGCTGTTTCAAATCCTGAAAGATGATGCTGTGAAAGTGCTGTACTCAATATGCCAGCAAATTTGGAAAACTCAGCAGCGGCCACAGGACACAAAAAGGTCAGTTTTCATTCCAATCCCAAAGAAAGGCAATGCCAAAGAATCCTCAAACTACCACATAATTGCACTCATCTCAGTGGCTCAGATGGTAAAAGCATCTGCCTACAATGCGGGAGAACCAGGTTTGATCCCTGGGTGGGGAAGATCCCTGGAGAAGGAAATGGCGACCCACTCCAGTATTCTTGCCTGGACAACCCCATGGATGGAGGAGCCTGATAGGCTACAGTCCATGGGGTCACAAAGAGCTGGACATGACTAAGCGACTTCACTTCACTTCACACACTAGTAAAGTAACGCTTAATATTCTTCAAGCCGGGCTTCAGCAATACATGAACTGTGAACTTCCAGATGTTTAAGCTCATTTTAGAAAAGGCAGAGGAACCAGAGTCAATATCAGCTGGATCATCAAAAAAGCAAGAGAGTTCCAGAAAACCATCTATTTCTGCTTTATTGACCATGCCAAAGCCTTTGACTCTGTGGATCACAATAACCTGTGGGAAATTCTGAAAGAGATGGGAATACCAGACCACCTGACCTGCCTCTTGAGAAATCTGTATGCAGGTCAGGAAGCAACAGTTAGAACTCGACATGGAACAAGAGACTGGTTACATATAGGAAAAGGAGTACATCAAGGCTGTATATTGTCACCCTGCTTATTTAACTTATATGCAGGGTACATCATGAGAAACGCTGGACTGGAGGAAGCACAAGCTGGAATCAAGATTTCCAGGAGAAATATCAATAACCTCAGATATGCAGATGACACACCCTTATGGCAGAACGTGAAGAAGAACTAAAGAGCCTCTTGATGAAAGTGAAAGAGGAGAGTGAAAAAGCTGGCTTAAAACTCAACATTCAGAAAGCGAAGATCATGGCATCCAGTCCCATCACTTCATGGCAAGTAGATGGGGAAACAGTGGCTGACTTTATTTTTCTGGGCTTCAAAATCACTGCAGATGATGATTGCAGCCATGAAATTAAAAGACGCTTACTCCTTGGAAGGAAAGTTATGACCAACTTAGATAATATATTCAAAAGCAGAGACATTACTTTGCCAACAAAGGTCCATCTAGTCAAGGGTATGGTTTTTCCAGTGGTCATGTATGGATGTGAGAGTTGGATTATAAAGAAAGCTAGGTGCCGAAGAACCAATGCTTTTGAACTGTGGTGTTGGGGAAGACTCTTGAGAGTCCCTTGGACTGCAAGGAGATCCAACCAGTCCATTCTAAAGGAGATCAGTCCTGGGTGTTCATTGGAAGGACTGATGCTGAAGCTGAAACTCCAATACTTTAGCCACCTGATGCGAAGAGCTGACTCATTGAAAAAGACCCTGATGCTGGGAAAGATTGAGGGCAGTAGGAGAAGGGGACGACAGAGGATGAGATGGTTGGATGGCATCACTGATTCAATGGATGTGGGTTTGGGTGGACTCCGGGAGTTGGTGATAGACAGGGAGGCCTGGCGTGCTGTGGTTCATGGGGTCGCAAAGAGTCGGATATGACTGAGCAACTGAACTGAACTGAACTGAACTGAACTTCAATGTAAGGGACAAGTGCAATCCTTCCACACACCTGATAGAAGGGACATATCTGTTGAACTGCACAAATTAACTATAATACACATATTATCACACTGAGTGGTAAGCACAGGTAGGGCTAGAAATCTTTCTCTTCAGCATAGGAAAAAAGCAAAGTCTCAAAAGCAATTAATGACTCTTCCAATAAAATCAAGCTAGTTACTAAAGATTAAAAACAATAGCCCTGTTTTCCTAAATCTTTTCATCACAGCATGTTCTCATCCATTGGTTGCAATAGCCAGACTTTTCTTCCTAACTAATTCATTTATTTATATCCTCCTGGTTTCAAAGAATATTTGTGACATTGTGTGATAGTTGCGCTGTTGCCTTATTTATTATGTACACATGGAGCTTCTGGCTGTGATTATCCTGCAGAAAGCACAGGTTTTATAATCATTTAAATTTTTTATTTGTTTTAAAGACCTATTTAAATGATATGGTTATTTTAATCAACAAAACGTTGAAAATAATTATTTCCTTGAAGGGAAAAAAGAAAGATCAATTCAGAGGTCTCTATGGGTGTTAGGACAGAAGCTACAACTGTACACCCCTGTGCTAAGAGGTGAAGGGAGAGAAACAGTCTCCCAATCTCATCTGTGCCTTTGAGAATTTGAGCAACAATGTCCCAGATTTCCATCAACACTGGGTTGTTGCAACATGAAAGGGAACCCTTTGGCCAGTAAAATGAGATGATTCTTTTCACACTTTCTAAGGCAAACTGAATTTTTCATTCTTTGACAAAAAAATACATGTCAGATGACAACAAAAGCTCTGCAACCCCAAACACAAGTAGCAGCTTAGATAATTTTATAAGAAATTTAGGCAATGTTTTCTCTCATCCTCATGCATTTTTTTTTTTCAGAGCTCAGAAGTAATAAATTCCTTAGACAATTTGGCATTCCGGCCTTTAGTTAAGAGATATATTTGCATAACAATAATAAACCCTTTCCCTGTGTGTGTGTCTGTGTGTGTGTGCGTGTGTGTGTCCCAACACATGTATACGAGACATGGTGTGTTAGCTAGTAGGCATGCATGTGTCTGCGTTTCTAGGGCCCCTGGGATGAAATTACAGTGGAAAATTCAGAGGCAGTCTATTTTTCTCAACTTGCCCAAAACTGATTTCACGCTTCTTCATTTTAATAGGAATCAAATGAAGGATGCTGACTCATTAAGAGGCTGAATGGAGAGGTGTGAATTCCTAGCTGATGGCTATGTATAGCTATGGGTTAGTATTTCAAAAAGGTGAGAAAATGATTTTGCCTAACGTTTAAGAAATTATATTTTAAGTTTAGACCTGGAAGGTCTGTTTACAAGTGCTTTCAAAATTGAGGAATATTTCAGGTTGTTGTCATAGCACTGCCAAGTATATATTTTATTCAAAGCACTACAGGGGGCAAAAGTGTGTGTGTGTATATATATGTATATATATAATTTTAATTTGTTACTAGTATAGTGAGGATAATAATAATACCTAACATACTCTTGTAGTATCTGCCATGTAATAATGGGTTAAAAGTCATTATCATCATCATTATAATATTGTGTTTTTCATTTTTAATTGTAAGACTTATTTATTCAATATCATCTTAAATGTAATTCCTGGGTACAAAGCATGTATATAAAACAAAATTGGTCTCATTGAAGAGAGAGTAGAAACCCTGAACCCCACTAGCTCTCCCACCTCCAACCCTATCCCCCTTTCATCGAGGCTCCATAGAACACATTTGGAAAACAATTGTTTTATTTTTATGTATTTATTTGGCTACACTGGGTCTTAGTTGCAACAAGCAGGATCTTCTTTAGTTGCAGCTTATGGGATCGTAGCCGCTGGACCACTAGGGAAGTTACATTGCTCTATAATATCTTTCTTTTGTGTCTGATGTGGGTAGAATTTCCAACTACATAACCCCCTCCACATACACACCCACACAGATAACTTGGGAACAGGTTATTTGGTAAATATACTAAATGTGAAAAACAAAAGTGTTAGTCGCTCAGTCGTGTCCAACTGTTTGCAGTCCTATGGACTGTAGCCTGCCCGGCTCTTCTGTCCATAGAAGTTTCCAGGCAAGAATACTGGAGTGGGTAGTCATTCCCTTCTCCAGGGGATCTTCCTGACCCAGGGGTCAAACCCAAATCTCCTGCACTGCAGGCAGATTCTTTACCATCTGAGTCACCAGGGAAGTCTCATACTCAGTATAGCGAATCTCTAATAATAATAGTACCTCTCACTGAGTGCTTCCCTTGTGGCTCAGATGGTAAAGCGTCTGCCTACAGTGCGGGAAACCCAGGTTTGATCCCTGGGTCAGGAAGATCCTCTGGAGAAGGAAATGGCACCCCATTCCAGTACTCTTGACTGGAAAATCCCATGGATGGAGGAGCCCGATAAGCTACAGTCCATGGGGTCGCAAAGAGTCAGACACCACTGAGCGACTTCATTTCACTGAGTGCTAACTCATTTTCTCATCACTTTGTATATATTACCTCTAATTCTCTTTTCAACTCTCTGTGATCGGTATTATTATATTTATTTCAAAAATGAGGAAAGAGACACAAAGAGATCACACAACTTGAAGAATGTGAACCTCAGTTTCGAGTTAGTCACTCAGTTGTGTCCGACTCTGCAACCCTAAGCACTGTAGCCTGCCAGCCTCCTCTGTCCATGGAATTCTCCAGGCAAGAATACTGGAGTGGGTTGCATTCCCTTCTCCAGAGGATCTTCCTGACCCAGGGACTGAACCCTGTCTCCCTCATTGCAGGCAGATTCTTTACTGTCTGAGCCACCAGGGAAACCCTTATCTTTCTCCAAAGCTTAAGCTTTACCAAGCTTCTCAAACTGGATACCCTCAACTGTCTGTGAGTTGTATTTAGTTCGTTTAAAACACTTTTTCATTTCTATAATAATTCAAAAACTTTACTGGCTGGATATTCTGAATCAGCTCAGTAACCACCTTATAACAGAGGTCTGCCACAAAATGTCAGCATTATTGGCTTTTTTTTTTTTTGCAATTAAGTTCTTGCCAAGGGCCACAGCTTTAATGGCTCCTACTAATGAGAAAAGAACAGAGGTGAACGGAACAGTAACTGATGTGTTTGTGCCAAATGATGGCCAAATGACATCACAGCAGGCTGTACAAGGTAGTTCAGAGGCGAGAAGCGGTGCAATGGAGTCAGTACACAGGGTCATACCCGGCCCTCCAATGTCTGAGGATCCGGCACTGCACAGCCAGTACTACACTCGTGTCGCAAACTACGGCTGAGTTTCAGCCAAACATTACTCATCACAGTACATTAATGGTGTTCATTTGAATTTTATTATGTTTGTATTTGAGTTTTTATTTAGTTGGTTAAGTTGTCTGGAGCATATTAGAGCTCTTACCATGAATGTTTATATTTAGTTTTATGTTAAACATATTTGAGCAACATAAAGACAATTGAACACAGGGATCCTTGAGCATTCCTCCCTTTAAAAGGGGTCTACATAGATTGCTCAGTTTGAGGAACAACAGCGCACAGAGTGAATAAATCCTGCATCTCTGGGTTTGCTCTCAGGAGCTCTTTGAGATAGGAAGTTCCATCTCCATTCCATCGAAATGGAATTTCAGCATGCGATTGGTTGACTGATGTCTTTTCTTTTTACAAGTTGCCTGAAATCTCATATGAAATCTTGAATATAAAATCTCGTAAACACAAATGTTGTGTTTGTGTCTTGGAGAGTGGTTATTCTGTGCCACAGAATTCTGGTAGATTATCTTCTTGGCTGTAATAATTAATATCTACTTTATTAAAGTTATCTAAAAATGTAATCCTTCTTTTTAAGCTTTTGAGCTGTTTGCAAGTCTTACTATTTTACCTTTAAATCTAACAAATCTTAACAATCATATTTCAGGAATGAGGGCTATTAATGTTTGGTTTGTAAACTTGGTTAAGCTCCTTTATAGATTTTAAACTGCACATTATAAATTTAATATATTCAATTTTCTCTTTAAATACGTCAATTATCTGGCTGAAAAACTTTCTCCATACTTAAATAATTCTTATAAATCTAATAAATTAGACTTTTAAATTCAGTGAAATTTAAGCTCTCTAAAATATTTTAACACTGTATGTAAAATTAGTGTGATTTCAACCTAAAATTGCAGGACTAAATCAATTACTCAGTCATATATTTTAAATTTAAATTACAAAGCTTAACTGTTGTTCTAATAGGTTATTATAAGTGTGTAAACATTACTAGTTACTAAAATTCTGAATTTTTCTAGATTTTTGGCATAAAGACATTAAATATTATGGTTCTGATCTTTTAAACAGTTCAATATTTAATTCTAAATCTTCTGAGTTTTGAAAAATGCTTACACAATAAAGAAACAATAGTGCTACACACATAGTTTGGGGAGAGAATATCTGATTCAGTTGAGGTTACATGATGACCTGGGGTTCTAACTGGGATGGTGACCAGATATCAGTCAGCAGTACTGATAGGGCTTGCCTAATTCCATCTACCATGCTTACACCAAAACCCTCCAATGGCTGGCCTCATAGAATGTTTAGTTCCATCAAATTACATGTTACATGATTTATTCCATTTACCCCAGGAAACTGCATTCCCAACTCTAGCTTGCTTGATTGGATTTTGCTTTTCTTTGTTTTTTAAAATGCATAAATGCATTTTCCAGTTAAGACTTTCAGACATGTCAGAATCTTTTCATATACTTTCTGTTTTCTTTTCTATATTCTTTTCATATACTTTCTATCTCTTAAAACTGAATTCTAGGTATCTCTCACAACTCACTACTATTCAATCATAACTTTAAAAGTCGTTTCTCACGTGTTTGTTAGCCATCTGTATGTCTTCTTTGGAGAAATGTCTATTTAGTTCTTTGGCCCATTTTTGATTGGGTCTTTTATTTTTCTGGACTTGAGCTGCATAAGTTGCTTGTATATTTTTGAGATTAATTGTTTGTCAGTTGCTTCATTTGCTATTATTTTCTCCCATTCAGAAGGCTGTCTTTTCACCTTGCTTATAGTTTCCTTTGTTTTGCAGAAACTTTTAATTTTAATTAGATCCCATTTGTTTATTTTTGCTTTTATTTCCAGTATTCTGGGAGGTGGATCATAGAGGATCCTGCTGTGATTTATGTTGGAGAGTGTTTTGCCTATGTTCTCCTCTAGGAGTTTTATAGTTTCTGGTCTTACATTTGGATAAGAAAGCTGTGGTACATATACACAATGGCGTATTACTCAGCCATTTAAAAGAATACATTAGAATCAGTTCTAATGAGGTGGATGAAACTGGAGCCTATTATACAAAGTGAAGTAAGCCAGAAAGAAAAACACCAATACAGTATATTAACACATACATATGGAATTTAGAAAGATGGTAATGATAACCCTCTACGTGAGGCAGCAAAAGAGACACAGGTGTATAGAACGGACTTTTAGACTCTGTGGGAGAGGGAGGGGGTGGGATGATTTGGGAGAATGGCATTGAAACATGTATAATATCAGGTAAGAAACGAATCACCAGTCTATGTTCGATACAGGATACAGGATGCTTGGGGCTGGTGCACGGGGATGATCCAGAGAGATGATATGGGGTGAGAGGTGGGAGAGGGGTTCAGGATTGGGAACTCATGTACACCCGTGGCTGATTCATGTCAATGTATGGCAAAACCAATACAGTATTGTAAAGCAAAATAAAGTAAAAATAAAAATTTTTTTAAAAAAGTCATTTCTCTGACATAATCTAGGATGCACAGAAATTGATTTAGAAGTCTAGCCCAGTTATTTCCCAATTTTTTTTGCTTGTTTGTTTGGAACTCTTTGTTCAGTCAGAATGTTATACAGAGCTATGAACAAATAAAGCAGACCAAAGCTTCAGAATCTATCATCTTAAAACAATGTGGCCCTCCAGACATGAGATCACAGGGTGAGCTATTGCAACTCCTATTTTTGCAATCTTGGTGATCAACCATGAATTGTCATGTCGCATCACCCTGGAGAGCAGGAGTGAGGATGCAGCATGTAGCCACGTGGCTTGCACACAACAGATGTAAATCATGCTTGTCGTGCTGAGGGTAACTACTGGGTCATGCACAAAGTCTAGGTAAAGTCTAAGAGTCAAAGGTGGTACCAGGTGGGAGGATAGTGGAAGACTGCTAGCTGTTACAGAGAATTCATGTTCTTGTCATTGGAGGTATAACATTAGACTATGTTTCCTAAACTCTCTTGCAATTAAATGTGGCCGTGTGACTGAGTTCTAGCCAATGGAATGTGAATACATGTGGTGTGTTCCACTTGCCTTCACATCTTATAAAAGCCTCCCTTACCCTTTCCTTTATGTTCTTTTCCCTTTTAACTGGCAGGAATGGAGATTACCCCTAAGGTGACCTTCACAGTCACAATTTGAACATGGCACAGCCTCCACCAGCCTGAGTTCCTGAATAATTACATGGGTGAGCATCACTCCAACAAACTGTTCTTCTACTCAGCACTATTACATATCAAAAAAACCACAAAAATCCAAAACCTCGTGTTGTGTTTGAATCATTCAATACTCGGTGACTGGTTATTATGGTGGCTGCTGCTGCTGCTGCTAAGTTGCCTCAGTTGTGTCTGACCCTGTGCGACCCCATAGATGGCAGCCTACCAGGGTCCCCGGTCCCTGGGATTCTCCAAGAAAGAACACTGGAGTGGGTTGCCATTTCCTTCTCTAATGCATGAAAGTGAAAAGTGAAAGTGAAGTCGCCTAGTCATGTCCAACTCTTCGTGACCCCATGGACTGCACCCTACCAGGCTCCTCCGCCCATGGGATTTTCCAGGCAAGAGTACTGCAGTGGGGTGCCATTGCCTTCTCTGATTATGGTGGCTAGCTCACCTTAATTAACAGAGCAATCCATGGGATCACCGACTTCTTCATATGGCCCTGTACTCTAACTTTTATGGCTCATTCATCATTAATCTCCCCATAGAAGGTACCCATTGACCATATCCACTCAGAATGATGCAAGTTTGAGGCTAGCCAACAGTGGAGCCTGATAAATTAACACAGATTCAAGCTTGCATTAATTAACACATACTGATTCCCTGGCATCCATCATCATTAGGTCTGGGGCTTCCCTGGTGGCTCAGAGATTAAAGCGTCTGCCCACAATACAGGAGACCTCGGTTCGATCCCTGGGTCGGGAAGATTCCCCTGGAGAAGGAAATGGCAACCCACTCCAGTATTCTTGCCTGGAGAATCCCATGGACAGAGGGAC
Organism: Capra hircus; assembly: GCF_001704415.2. NCBI lineage: Eukaryota > Metazoa > Chordata > Mammalia > Artiodactyla > Bovidae > Capra > Capra hircus. The sequence continues at coordinate 116,219,460 of NC_030810.1, forward strand.
CTGATGGGCTACAGTCCACAGGGTTGCAAAGAGTCGGACACGACTGAGTGACTTCACTTCACCCTTACTCTTAGACTGGAAGTGCATAGGAGAGAAGTATAGTTTCTGCGTTACCTATGTGTTAAGGCTTTTCCTGAGGATAACAGGTAATTCCTGAGGTTTCAGGGTGGGATGACCATGTACAGAATGGCCTGCTTCTTCAAAACACTGATGGGGTTACCCCCACTGATAGCACAGTTGTTCAGTAAATCAGCAAAGTATCCTTCCACCATGGAATAGGTCAGGATGGAATAGCCCATGCTGGGCAATATATTACTAAGTAGGAATTAGAACTTAATGGTCTTTCAGCCTCACAGAGCAAGATCATCAGAGTGAAGCCATCCCATTGTGGAAGGGATAATCAGAACTCTGCCTGGAATTGTGCACACATGAGACAGTAAAGAGTCTGCCTGCAGTGCAGGAGACCCAGGTTTGGTTCCCGGGCTGGGAAGATCCCCTGGAGAAGGGAATGGCTAAACCCCAGTATTCTTGCCTGGACAATTCCATGGACAGAGAAGCCTGGTGGGCTACAGCCCAAGGGGTCACAAAGGTTGGGCACAACTGAGCAAATAACGCACACAAGAGACACCCGTGTTCTCCATTAACAGAGCTTTCATACAGGTTATCTCTTCCCTCTGTGCCCCACCCCTGTTCCACAGCTATCTAACACCTTACTATCCAGGTCAACTTGCAACTACTCTGAGGAGCCTTTGATCCTACAGAATGGGTTAGCCTCTCTCTTCTGTAACGTTTCATAGTTTCCTGAGTACATTTTTATGTATTAGCCAGTTTTGCATTTATTTATGTGATCTCCCTTGCCAGACTGTGACTTTGGAGCAGAGGCTGTGTCTTTCCTCTAGATATCCACCTTATCTTCTTCACCATGTATGGGTCACTCAAGAAATATCTGTAAATTAATTGATGAGCATTTATTTGGCATCCTATAGACTGAACCCCAGATTAAATAGCTGGAACTTCAATCTCCAATTGTTCTGTCACCACATAGAACCTTTATTTACCAGTCACAACTTCCCTGAGGTTTGATTTCTCCCATCAGCAACCCAGCAATAGCTCTCTAACTTCTTCGGCCTTATTTCCCAGGATAATGACAGAACATCAAAGTCATTAAAGGGTTAAACATGCAGCAACCTGTTTGACATGAAACAAAAAAAGAGATGAAGAAATTTTAATAAAAATACAACCCTACCAGGATTTAGACTCATTACCTCTGCAATATAAGGAAGACACCAGGCTATGTGAATTTACAGGTGTTAATTAGCCAACAGAGGACTCCTGGATTGTTCCCAGAATACCATACAGACATAGAGAAATAGAAAAATTCAATCAAAGAGCATTCCCTAGCTCATAGGAAGGGCTGCATGCATGCACAATGTCATGCAAATCAGGTTTAATTTACTGCCTGTTTTTCTGCTTCCACCAAATTTGTTGAGGAAAATGGATCTTTCTCTACTTATAACTATAAACTCCTACATCATCAAAGCATGCTCAAATCAAGACGGTGTTTCCCAACTGATGCTTGAATAATAACAGAAGAAATTCTCTGTGCGAAAATACTAAGTGGATATTCCCATGGGCAGGATTAATTTGGAACTATTGCCCATTCCTCTGTGGAGCAGAGTTTATTTGGGTAACAGGAATGTGAGTAGGACCTTATTTTGAACCCAAATCATTATTCTGATAAACATTCTTGTTCCTTCCAGAGAATCAAGAATTAACCATTAATTATAATGGTTTGCATGAGGGTGATTTAAAATATACCCCTGCAGTGACAATTAATTAAACTATATTCACAATTAAACAGAAGTAGCAACACTTTGGGGGATAAGTATATCTACCCAGCATCAAACAACCAGTCTAATGTTTCTCCCGCCGCATTCATCTGGTTTCCTGGTGACTGTGGACACAAGCATAGGTAAATTCAGCCTGTTGGTGCAGTTATGATAATCCAGCCACATCCATTTCTCACTCAGCTGCTCAGTCATGGAGCCTCTGCCATCTTCCAAAATACTGGGTACTCTGAGTGTTCTAAAGATATAGACAGATTGTAATAGTTAGAGCACTTAAGTTTACACTCTTGTCATGCCTACTATGTGTGAAGCATGATGTGAATCAATGTTTGAATATTCATGTTCATCTATTCAATTGTCACATCAAACCGATGAGGTAGGAGCTAAGATGTCCAGATAGCAGATGAAGAAGCTGAGACATGGAGAGGCTCTGTAACTTCTCTAAGACTCCACAGCTGTAAATGGGAGTCCTTGCTCTTCACCATACCCTCTGCCACCTCAGTTCCCAGTAAATCCTTATTTAATGAAGGGTTGTGGCTCAGAGAATCAGACCAAAAAGGGTGCCATGGCTCATCACAGCAGAGTTGTGATTACTGACTGCTAACCAGTGGTTCTTAAAATGAGATCAGCAAGCTTTTTGCAGTTCATTAAGTTTCTCCACATGCCATGTGCTTTGTGACAAGGACATATTAGCATTTGTTTTCTGGTTTGTATTAATATTTCATGAAGTCCAGATATTGTCTCCTGGCACCTTATCCAAAGGAGTGGTCATTTTTTACGCATCATCTATTCTCGAGAATGTCGGGGTAGTGTTCTTGTGTTGATGAGTGGGTGGAGTCACTGGTTTGCAAGGTCTCTAGATGCTGAAGCTGATACTCCAATACTTTGGCCACCTGACTCGAAGAACCAGTTCATTGGAAAAGACCCTGATGCTGGAAAAGATTGAAGATGGGACGTGAAGGAGACGACAGAGGATGAGATGGTTGGATGGCATCACTGACGTGATGGACATGAGTTTGTGCAAGCTTCAGAAGTTGGTGATGCACAGGGAAGCCTGGCGTGCTGCAGTCCATAGGGTCGCAAAGAGTTGGACACAACTGAGAGAATGAACTGAGCTGAACTGAGCTGAACTGAGACTCTGCCAAAGTGGACAGTCTGAAAGTCTTACAGGCCCTTGATCTAGGGGATTTAAGGTTTGGGGAAAGGGGAGTCTGATCACCATTTGCTGTTTCTCTGAGGAACAGGGTCCTGGGACACATGCTTAGGACCCCAGTTGTCATGTCTGGGCCATGGCAAGCTCAGAACCCAGCAGCTGACTGAGAAGAAGCATCATTTCTGGGACTGGGAAGTTAGGGTCTAGCTGACTTTGAACATTTCCAAGCATACCCCCAGATCAATTGGCTGAGACCTGTTTAAGTAGATGGGGAGAAAGAGCTTGTATTTCTTCAATGATGAGTTGGTTTTGTCTAGTTATCTTTGGTTCCATTCACACCAGCATCAGATTAACTATGTGTAAGGCTGAATCACATGAAACTGTTGACATTCAATACATTTTTGACTCAGCAAAAAAATGGCAATTTTGTATAGATTAACCTAATAATAGCAGTTCTTAAATAGTACCCCAAATATTAGCATCATGGTATTTCAACTATGAGAGTGAGGTGGGCAATCTGCCAGCCTCTTTCACTAGTTCAGAAGTAGAGCACTTGTGTGTGAAAGGCATGATGAGATACAAAGTCTATCTTGATCAATGGCATGACAGGAAGAGCAGGGAAACACAACATGGGCAGCATGTGTGCCCAGGCACTGCCTTCTCCAATACTGTTGTTGATTTTAGGGAAAAATCCTTTGAATTAATATCGCTTGACATCCATAGGTTATTATGAAACTAGTAATAAAAATACAATTACAACTTAATGAAAATTTATTGAGCCCTTCCCATGTGTACTCTAGCAGATAGGGAAGGGACAAACAGAGGTCCTAAACTCAATGGCATTTTCAGTCATTCAACAATTTTTAAAAAACACCTACTGTGTGCCAAGATCTGGTCCAAGCGCTTTGGGATAAATCAGTGTTCAATACAGAATGAAATTCCTAGTCTTGAGGAACTTAGAGTCCATCAGAGGAAGACAGAATAAATCACAAACATTTATAAACAATAAGAACAAAAAATGAAGGGATCAATGAAGGGGATCAGGACTGTGGTGGAGTTGACGTTTTAAAAGGGGTAGTTGGAGCCATTCTCATTGGCACGGGGAGAGTTTAGCAAAGACTTACAGGAGGTTAGGCAGTCAGCTGTGCTGATATCTGGGGAGGAACATTCCAGGCAGAGGGAAGAGCCAGTGCAAAGGCCCTAAAGGAAGATCAGGAACAGGATGCAGGGGGCCCTTGTGACTGGAGCTCATAGTGAGCCCTCAGTAATCATATAATAAGGAAATACCCAGACTAGTGTTAGATTCAACAACAGAGAAGAGCAACCATGTTGACTATAAAAGGCTGGAAAACATTGTTTAAAAGTTGAGAAAATCATGCGATAGCATTCTCTAAGTGCACCAAAGCCAGGAGAAGTACACGTGCAAAGCCAAGCCACACCCAGGGTCTGGGATTACGCCAAGAGAAAGTTGTCTGGGACAGGGGCAAGCCCTCCTCAACTAGAGATCAAGAAATAAAAGTGAAGGCTGAAGAAAAGAAAAAAGTAAGAGAAATGGAAGTTTGGGAAAGTCTGTAAACTCACAGGATAAAACACAAAAAAGAAAAAGAAAAAATTTTAGACACCTATCAGTTTCCTTGGCTTGAGTATTGGAGCCGCCGGTGGAAGGCTGGTTTATTGGTGTCACAAGGAGATTAGCCTGAGCTGAGCAGCTGCCACTCATGAGATGGAGGGGCCAGACATCCTGTAGAGGGCACCCACGACTTTACGTCTCTTCCCAGGCTAGGCCTGCCTTTTTCTCAGACTTCTCTCCTCTTGAAACAGGCATATGCAGAGACTCACTGAATGTCATGAATGGTTTGCACCCCTCCCCCTTCCCACTCCCATCCTTCTCCCCAGGTAGCTTTATGTTAAATACTGGCCAAGATCTCCCTCCAAGGAAACTCCACGGGCTCTTTTAACCACTCAGTACTGTGAGCCTTCCAAATTATCTGTCTCCACGCAAGGGTGCATTAATCCTCTAACTTGTGGAAGGTATGTGTCTTGCTGTTTGCTGAACCCAGGATAGGCAAGGCACAAGCAGGGAAGCTGGAGGAAAATGCAAGGAGCCATTGGAACTGCAGACACGCTTTATTCTCTAATAGCTGATGCTGCAGCCACACAAGGGCTTTTCAAGTCGTGCTTATATACCTCTTACTTCCCTGGTGGTTCAGATGGTAAAGAATCTGCCTGAAATGTGGGAGACCAGGTTTTGATCCCTGGGTCAGGAAGATCCCCTGGAGAAGGGAACAGCAACCCACTCCAGTATTCTTGCCTGGAGAATTCCATGGACAGGGGAGCCTGACAGGCAACAGTCCATGGGGTTGCAAAGAGTTGGACACAACTGAGCAAATAACACTAAACAGGTATATAGAACAAAGGTGGCCTGTGGCCAAGTGAGTACATCATGGTGTGCACGCACATTGCTATAAATGATCTCAATTATTATATAACCATACAAAGCCATTGTTTATAGATCGTGAGTTGTGAGTGAGAGGACATGGGGTGAGAGAGTCCGACCACTGCTGTCTTGACTAATTGCTATTTCCCTACAGAATGCAATTATGGCTGGAAGATCAGGCACCACCCCCCCGCCACACATACAAACCTCAACCCCCATCCCCAGAAAACCTTGGTGCATACATCAAGCACTCCCAGGTAATTATTTCAAGATTCCGATTTGTGAGTTTGCTGACTAAAAAGAATGCCCAATGAGAGAGTTGTGAGTTAAGCTTTATTTGGGGCAATATGAGGGCTATAGCCTGGGAGACAGTATTTCAGACAGCTCTAAGAAACTGCTCCAAAGAGGTAGGGGGGAAGGTCAGTATCTATGTGATTTTGGTGAAGGGGAAATACAATCAAGCACACATTTTTGCAGGCTGTTTCTGCTGGTCTTGTGAAGGTTACTGTTAGTCATCAGAGGCAGACATCACCATGAAAGGTTTTAGTGCATTTCTAGATAGGAGGCAATACAAGAACTGGACTCATAAAATCAACTCCTGAAATTATCCGACTATCTGAGGACCTGTTCGGTCATTTTTTTTCCCAAAGCACGGGGTGCCTCTTCCCTGATCTCCACCCTGAACTCTTTTCAGGTGGTGTTGAAAGTCAGCAGCTATAGCAGCAGCTGAGCATCATTTCAGAGGTAGATGGCAAGTGCCAATGACAAGTGCCAATTTGTAAAGCAATATCGCTACATTTTTCAAAAGGGGGCCCTAAGACTGCATCAGAATCACCTGGAGTATTAGTTATAATTCACATTCCTAGGCTCAGACCTCCAGAAGCAAAATTCCCTGGATGAGATCCCAAGAGTTTAAATTTTAACATGTTCCCCAAATGCTTCTCATCCATGTCTTACTTGAAAACCATTGGTGTAAATCTTGGTATTGAGGGAATTCACATCGGTCTTTGGGAACTGTATGTTTGCGAATAGCTGCTTGATCCTAGAGTTAACCTCTGCAATTGAACGAATGAAGAGCAGGTGGGCATCTCACAACTCAAAATGTATGGGGTTTAACCTGAAGTTATTCCATAGGACGTGGAGTGCCGAAGCTTCTCTTTGCCGCAGGTATGTGTGTAAACACACATGGTGTACTTGTGCACACACATACAATGCTCGATAGACCACCCTTCCTGATATGTGGCCTTGATTCCGTAACGGAAACTCAAGATTGGAGAGAGTTCCCACTGCTTGGAAAGATGCACACCCAGGCCACACCTGCCCCTGTAAGAGTTACTGAATAGTGAATAGCAACTGGCATATTGGAAATTGGAAGAAAAAAGTATCCTTATGAATAAGAACAGAGCTAAGGCCAAGATACAAGATTAAGAAATGCAGGTGATGAGCCATCTCTAATTATTTTAGTATCTGTGATGCTTTTTTCATAGACTAAGAGGAGGTCATGTTTAGGATATTCTGCTCCTACAGGAAATTCAGCCCTTCAGTCAAGGATGGTGTAGCCATGGGGATTGGGAAGACACCTGTGGGCAGTGAAAGCAGGGTGGTGGAGGAGGTGTGGTGCCTCATACCCACCCCTGAGCCCAGGCATCCTGGGGGAATGTCTAGGAGCCTGGGGCAGCAGACAGTACCAGATGAAGGGTAGCCTGTAGTCATGATGAGAGAGACGGGAAGAGACATGTGTTGCCAGGCAAGAGTCAGAAAAGATGGAGGCAAATCTTCAATAGTTATAAGTGAGCAGGACCCCAAAGGACTTTCCTAGGCCAGACCCCTCCCCCATATCTTTTGCTTTAGCTCCTCTCTGAAGTGCCTAGATAATAGTACCTGTGCATATTTCCTGAGTTTTTCAGCTGCTAAAACCACCACCAAATGGAAGAAATTGACTACTTCAAACATGAACCTCCAACCTCCTGGCACCTAAGGACTGACGGCCATCAAGCAGTCAGAGAGCTGTGCATGAGTTGACCCCATACCCTTGGACATTCCTCCTTGCCTTACCTATAAAAATGCTTTGCAGAAACCCTTCACGGATTTGGGGGTTTTAAAGAATGAGCCACCCTTCCTCCTTGTATCAGCATCTTTACAATAAATGCTGTATATTTTCCTTCACTACAAGTTGCCCTTTACTGTGTGATGGCAAACAAACCAAATTTGGTTCAGTAACATAGTCACATACACAGAGCGGTGGTTTTCAAGCTTCCTGACTGTGGCCACAGTGTGACATGCATCTTTTGTTGCTCGCCAGTTCACCAATATGTATACTCGAGCGGAAGTCTCATGAAATAATACCTTTTGTTGTTGTTGTTGTCAGTTGGTAAATGGTCTTCAAATCTTTGTACCCCATGGACTGCAGCACTCCAGACTTGCCTGTCCTTCACTGTCTCCCTGAGTTTGCTGAAACTCATGTCCATTGAGTCAATGCTGCCTCTAACCATCTCATCCTGTCTCTCCCCTGTCTCCTCTTGCCCTCAATCTTTCCCAGCATCAGGGTCTTTTCCAATGAGTCAGCTCTTCACCTCAGATGGCCAAAGTATTGGAGTTTCAGCTTCAGGACCAGTCCTTCAAACATGTATAACACGTAAATGTCTCACCTTCACTCAGTGTAAACTGTACAGAATCAGTATCTGAGATCCTGGTCATTACTCCATACTTGAAAAAACGTCTGGCTACCAAGAAAGATACAAATCCCAAGGTCAGAACTGCCCTGATATCCACCTTTTTTTGTTTTTTTTTTTTTAACTATTTTAATTTATTTCATTAAGACAAATGCTGCTCTTGACTCACCTAATTAATTTTCTGAGTATATGAAACACTTGACCAGGGGGAAGAGACCCTTCAAAGAGCAGGAATGGACTCCATCCCACTATGTATGTCTGTTGACTAAACAGACTCATTTAGTTTTATAATGAAAAGATGCTCATTGACTCTAAACCAGGGGATGCTCTGCCTTCTGGATGCAGCTCTGAAGATGCACCTTACAAAGTCTCTCTGACCCCCCAGGTGAACTGAACACAATCTTCTTCCTGCCCCACACCCCTTGGGTTCTCCCTCTTTGCTGGTACAAATGTACGAAATAGTTTTCAATTGATGTTCATTTTCCTCTCTAAACTATTAACTTCCAAACAGATGTGGTGCCTTATTAATTTCTTTCTACCCAGAGCCTTACACAGTTCTGACACTCAACAATTAATGATTCCCTGTTACATATCTGTGGAGTTTGTTTGTGGAAAGGCTTGCTGGATTCAATTTGTGGAAAAGAACCAATAAAAAGATAAATGTATGTATGTATATACATACGTATATAACATATCATATATATTATAATATACATATATAATGCATATATTCTGCCTTCCAGCCAGTACTGTGCATTACCAAAGGTACTCACCCTGATTGGAAGGCAGAGCAAGGAACTGACCAGTATCACATGCTTGGACTTGAGTCTTGTCATGTGACTTGAACAAGTAACTTAGACTTTTGGAGTCCATAAAAAAGAAGATACTGAGAGCATTTATCTCACAGGCTGTTGTGAGGTTTAACTTCAGTAAAACACTGGTACATAGCACGTACTCAATAAATATCACAGTTATTATTCCGATCCCCCCTGTGACCTCTTGTTAGAGCTAACAGCCAACACATAAGTCATCACACAAAGAGTGAACCACCACCTGACTTGCCAGGAAGGCAAGGGGTGGACTTTATCAGTTAGAAAGTTTTGATCTTTAGTATAGGCCAATAACCTGCTCATCAGCTGTATTTATAACAACATTTTGGTGGTCGTCTCTGTCTTCAGTTGCTTGGAGATGGTCTAATACAATCATCACCAGGCTCACGTAGCAACTGCTGTTCAGTCGCTCAGTCATGTCCAGCTCTTTGAAATGCCATGCAACACACCAGGCTTCCCCGTGCTTCACCATCTCCTGGAGCTTGCTCACACTCATGTCCATTGGGTTGGTGAGGCCATCCAACCATCTCATCCTCTGTCATCCCCTTCTCCTCCTGCCTTCAATCTTTCTCAGCATCAGGGATTTTCGAATGAGTTCGCACTTTCCATCAGGTGGCCCAAAGTTTTGGAGCTTCAGCATCAGTTCTTCCAATGAATATTGAGGATGGATTTCCTTTAGGACTGACTGGTTGGATCTCCTTGCAGTACAAGGGACTCTCAAGAGTCTCCTCCAACACCACAGTTCAAAAGCATCAATTCCTTGGTACTCAGCCTTCTTTATGGTCCAACTCTCACATCCATACATGACCACTGGAAAAGTTGTTTTAACTATATGGGCATTTGTCAGTAAAGTAGTGTTCCTGCTTTTTAATACGTTGTCTAGGTTTGTCATAGCTTTTCTTCCAAGGAGCAAGCATCTTTTAATTTCATGGTTGCAGTCACCATCTGCAGTGATTTTAGAGCCCAAGAAAATAAAGTCTGTCACTGTTTCCATTGCTTCCCATCTATTTGCCATGAAATGATAGGACCAGATGCCATGATCTTAGATTTCTGAATGTCGAGTTTTAAGCCAGATTTTTCACTCTCCATTTTCACCTTCATTGAGAGGCTCTTTAGCTCCTCTTGCAGCAACTGAGCTTATCCAAATGGAAATGTGATGTCAATATAAAATATACAGGAGTCTGAAGATAATAGTGAGACATCCTGACTGGAGATGTTGTCCAGCAGGGCTAAGGCAGATGCAGCCAGAGGGGGAAGGCGGCACTGCCTTTACCAAGGATCAAGGAGCTGGTACAGAGTTCAATAAATGCTGTTGAGAGAATGAAGGCATACATATCTTTGTGGAAGATTAGGACAGACTCATAAACTGAGAATTTTCATCACTCCTGCTGTGGCAGGAGCATCAGAGGACTGTTCTGTAAGCATATTTGCCACGAGAGTTTCTAGACGGATGAGAGAAGGACCAAAGTACGGAGGGGTTCCTGTCCTCAGAGACGGAGACAAAGTCACATGGAGACGTGATGTTCTCTGAGCTCCACAAATAGCTCTTCTCTGTGCTATTTAAGTAGGGAGAGCAGTGAAAAGATTCTTATGCACTTGATTTCATTTTTTGTGAGCTCTTACCCTCTGTTCATTAGCTGATAGAGCCCTTACGGTGTGATGTCTGTTCGGGGCCATTGTAGAATGCACATTGTCACCAAGATCTGCTGTGTGGGGCTTGTTAGCACAGATATTATTTAGCTAAATAGCTCTTAACGGTTCCTTCAGAGCCTGCTGCATCTGTTGGGTGATTCATTTTATAGCTGGGGACTTTAAAAAATTCTGTTTTTTAACTTACTCAACCCTAGTGACCTGTCTCTCAACCAGGGAGGTTAATAGAGTATTGTTGTGTTCAGAAGAGATTTTAAATAATTCCTAATGGATCCTGGAGGAAGGCAAAGCATCAGAGTGCAGTATTATTTTATTCCCATTTTGTTTGAAGAGTCATTAAAAAATATATTATTTTTTCAAACAAACTGCTTCAAGGGAAAAGAAATTTGAATTACATCAAATGCCTGGTTCTTTTGAAAATTACCTGTGGAATTCAAACAACTGAAGGCTGATGTGAATTTATTTTCACAAATCAGTGGGTGCCTCTGGGGCCAAGTGGACTGAGGTTCTGAGAGGTCCATCCAGTGAGTTCCACTGCAATAAAGCGGGCTTGACTAGCAGATCAAGGCTTTCAGTTTGCTGCAGGCAATGCCATAATATGTCATTTAAGAACTCCCCAGCATCTCAGGGCTGGGCCAGCTGCAGCGGCCGCTCTGTGATGGCAACAGCAGCATCTCATCAGGTACATCATTTTGCTTGTGAAATGCAAATATTCAAATGATGACAGATGGGTCTTGGAAGGAGGGCCCCTTTAATAATTCTATATTTCCATCAACTATTCTGTCTTCAGTAAAGGAAGCTTTGAATATGGCGGGTATTGGACGCCCAAGTGGTCAAGGGATGTTTGTGTCCAGATTCCTTCACCAGGCATGCTTCAAGATAAAACTAAAATCTCTCAAAAATGAATCCCCAGAAGTGTGTCTGATGACAAAACCCATCCATGGGTCCAGAGGAAGTCTCAGAGCCCCGACTTCAGGTACCCTGTCTGGCTGACTTTTTGAAGAAGAGTAATTCTGTGTATTTGGAAGTACTTTTGTCTTGAGAACTGACAACTTCAGCTCCTTCCCAGGAAGCTACATACTACTTATGAACCCGACAGCCATTTTCCCTTGTCAGTTGGTTCTGATAGAAAATACGCAGGGGATTCAGTGAAATAGAGTGGTTAGTAGCCCAGGAAAGAGAGAGAAATTCAATCAGATTCTCATTTCTGCCACTTACAAGTTCCATGAACTTAGACAAGTTATTTTAACTTCTCTTCCATCTAAATTTACTCATTTGCAAATCGAGGATTTATCTATCTAATTTATCTATCTAATTCACAGGGCTGCTATGTGAGATAGTGTGTATAAAATGCTTAATGAAGCGTTGCTTATGGAGTAAGTGCTAAAAACTATTATCAGTCCTTTACAGGGTGTGACTTGACCAGCAGCAAAAGGCAGGGTTTTCAGGATGGCCATTAAAGGGCAAAGAGTATGTGTCTAGTTAGCACTAAATGTTCTTACAAAAAAGGAATATATAAGTAAGTCCACCTGCTTTCTAGAATGAGTCAGCAAACTTTCTCTGTAAAGGGTCAAATAGCAAATATGTTAGGCTTGTGGCTACCCAACCCTGTCTTCGGTAGTGGCATGAAGGTAGTCTTCGATGATACGTGAACAAACAAGGGCGGCTGTGTTCTCAAAAAACTTTATGTGCAAACCAGGCATCAGCTGGACTTCGTAGTTTTGATAACTCCTGCTATGGACTAGAAATAATTGTTTCTTGAAGGACAATGGCCAATAATTTCAGAAACAATAACCAAAATCACATCCTATCACAAACTCCATTCTTTCATCCACACTTTAACACATACGATAGAATATTTGGTTGATCCGTCACATAGAGGCTTTGTAGCCTAAATTTCCAAAGTTACTGCTAATAAGTAATAGACAGTATTACTGTTGACTACAGTCATACTTTAATGTACATACATTAGTACTGCTATGTAATAAAATTTAGTAGGCTAGGTATGAGCAGCTATAGAGACGACACAAAAAGGAAATAAAAACTTGGTTAAAAACCACCCTTTGCACAGGAAAATGAGATGGTCTATACCATAGAGAATTTATACAATGAGCTGTTGATTCTACTGACTTCGGGTGAGTATATTTTAAAAGTCCTAGAAAACTTAGAAGGCACAGTGAGAACTGGGAATTTTAACATCAAAAAACACACAGAGATAAATATTCAACTGATCTTCAAAAGAGGCATGACCTTAGAAATCACACTGGGATAAATTCCAGCTGAGTCTACACATACAAATGAATTTTGTGAAAAGGGAAATGATCATATTTAAATTCAGTCTCTTCGCTGAGTATGTCAGGAGGGAAAAAAAGAATGCAATGTTTTAATTAGGTTTTTACATTAATTAATGAGCTAGCTGTTTTTTTTTTTCTTTTTTAAAAAACCTGAAACTTATTCAACATTTTTTTTTCAATTTTATAGTTTGACAATTTATTACTTTGAAATGCAAATTGGGTCAAATCCCACTCCCCATATACTTCAATAGCTTGTCCTCACTCTGTTCTTGGAATAAAGGCCATACACATAACCTGGTGCACGGGTGTGCTTGGTCCCCAAAGACACCCTCCTCCAGCTTCAACTTCAATCATCCTCCCCCCGGCTCTTGGAGTCCCAGCCACACACACACACACACACGCACACACACACGCACACCGCACACACCACACCACACACACACACACAGTCTTGGTCTGTTGAACCTCTGCTCCTCACTTAGGCCTCTGCTCAAGTCATTCCTCTGTGAGCCTTTCCTGAGACCAGTCAACCGGCACAGAACGTGTCTCTAACTTCCTGCAGCTTTTCACTGTACATTCACTGTGTGTGTGTGTTCAGTCAGTCATGTCCAACTCTTTGTGGCCGCATGGACTGCAATCATGGTTCCTCTGTCCATGAAAACTTCCGGGTGAGAATGTTGGAGTGGGGTGCCGTTTCCTACTCCAGGGCATCTCCCCAACCTGGGAATCAAGCCTGCGTCTTTCGTGTCTCCTGCGTTGGCAGGCAGATTTTCTGCCAGTAGCGCCACCTGGGAACTGCACCGCTGTGTCTTTACTTCACCTTGCCTCTTTCCTTTCCACGGCGGGGGTTTCTCTTCTTTAAGGAGTGGGAGCTCGAGGGAAGGGGCTCCGGAACTGGCTTCTCAAATCTCAAAGCTCCAACTCTGGTCCTGAAGCAGCCTTCACTTTTTCTGACGATCCTCGGAAAGTGTGCCATGTGTGAATTTTGCACCTCTGAATGGGAGTGAAGACCTAGGCAAATTGGTTTTGTGAGACACAGAAAAACCAGAGAGATTGAAGTTATCTCTCGCGGCCAAGGCCTTTACAACATGCTAAGGCCCTGAAGATGTGTTGTATTGAGAAATGTTTTCCCTCAATAGTCAAGTAGATTTTTCACAAATATTGAGGCTTTTCCCCTTCCTTGGTCATTTCTCTGCTGTAACGTTAAGAGTCATATCATTTATACAGCTCTGTTGAAGAGAACTCTGTCTATCTGCCCCTGGGGCCGCATGGTAAACTTCGACCCAGCGTGTAATGTCTGGTCTCATTTTAAATTCTGCAAAATGCCGATTTATCTGATTTTTACCAGAGCAGAGAGAGAAGGCAGCTCGACATCTCTCTGTCTTTGATATTGAACCTCAGGGAAGATAGGCGCACGAGCCGCAGCACTGCACGCGAGAAGGCTGGCGCTGACACACATGTGAAAGAGAAACACAAGAGAGGAGACACACGCAATGTCGTGTGTGTTGTGCGTGTGTGTGTTGGGCGGGAGATGAATAATGTTAATAACAATTTGCATCCCTATTGATTTAACGCGGAAGAAAGAGGATTCTCCCCCGGTGCCCCGGATCCATTTAGGTGGGATTCTAGCGACCTCCAGTGGAGAGTTCATAGAATTGCTCTCATTGCCTGAACACAGACCTTCCTTCCGGGTGTCTTGTAATAAATATTTGAGGCTGTCTTTATAAGTTGGGTTTCCCTGGTGGTTCAGACAGTAGAGAATCTGCCTGTAATACAGGAGTCGGGGTTCAATCCCTAGGACGAGAAGTTACCCTGGAGAAGAAAATGACAACCCATTCCAGTATTCTTGCCTGGAGAATTCCATGGGTCGCAAAGAGTCAACACGACAGAGATACTTCCATTTACTTTTACAACTTGAATGGAATATAGTTAGCTTATGCATTTAATTTCAAGATAATTCATAAAAATCTTAATTTAAACTGTAATTTAAACTAAAAATCCAAGGTAAGTAGTTTTTAAATTAAAATATTTTAAAATAAAATAAGTAAATAAACATTTTTGCATGTAAATATATGCAAAGTAAACAAATTAAGCAAGTAAACAGATATATTTATATATCAAAATGCAAATTGTTTTGCTATATATATAACAAAACAATGTAAGTATATAAATGTCCAGGTCCAAGTGTTCTAGAAGATATAATTATCGGAAACTTGCATCTAGTCAGAACCAACAGAATATGACAGCCGTACAGGCAGTAGAGGGTATGTTCTACGTTGGTGTCATGAGTACCACCAGCAGCAGCACTACATGTTATGCAGAGTGGTTTTTGTTTGTTTTTAGTAAGTAGAAAAAAATCTGATAAGATTTTGAACAAAACTAAAGGACAATTTTCCCTTGGATTTGCATGGAACCTTCTTTCCTAGGAAATTTAGACTATATTACAATTTTGCAAAACATCCTTTATGTTCTCATGGTAAATGGAGTTAGGATGGAGGCTCCTCAGAGAACCGTTGATATAAATGGGCTGTTCTGGAGCAATTTTCCAAAGCGGAAGGTAAAACGTGCAACAATTATTTGTCATGCTGGGCGGAACAGTGTATTTCAGAATATTTAACAATTCTAGTCCCTATCCACAAATACCAATAGGGCCCCTCAATCACTGTGAGGATCAAAAATGCCCACAGGATACCAAAGGGGCTCTGGTGAAAAGAAGCATCTTTGTGAAGTATGACCCCAGACCTTCCTCTGATGCTGGGGAAACTCCTGCCACGTGAGAACCTCCAGCTAGGGCTTTCTCTAAGATTTTGCAATGTGATGTTCTGATCTTTGCCTCCCACTATGGGGGACTCTAGAGAACCTAGGCAGGGAATTCCAGAGGGAGTTGGAAGAAAGCCAGAGAGGATGAGGGCTGGTGAAGAGTGGAGCATGTTTAGGGTCAGATCCATCTGGCTCCAAGCTTCCCTGGTGGCTCAGAATCTGCCTGCAATGCAGGAGACCTGGGTTCAACCCCTGGGTCGGGATGGAGAAGGAAATAGCAACCTTATTCTTGTGTAGGAAATCCCATGGAGAGAGGAACCTGATGGGCTACAGTCCATGGGTCACAACAGTTGGGCATGACTTAGTGACTAAATCAGCACTACACCACCACCAGACTCAGATCTCACTTCTGCCTCAGTAGCCCATGAGGTGAAACGTCAGGTTCTGAAACCTGGTCCTGTACCTGCCAGCACCCACATCTTCAGCTCTGCACCAGAAAGGCACCGCTGGCCTCACACGCCTAGACGTCTTAGAATTTTTCCTTGAAGGCCTTTCAGAGCACACCTATCCAATTCTTAATTCTGAACACTCTGTGTCTGGAAAACCAAAGATAAACTCAATAGAGATGATTTGCTATTGATAATAAGTACGATGATCCAAGAGTAGATTTGTTAGCCTGTTTGTTTTATATTGATGGCCCATTTTAAGCCAGAATTCCCTAAAGTGTAGTAAAAAGAACACTGGTTTGAATGGCTATTCATAGATATTTATCAGAAAAAATAGTGTTCCTTTTCAAATAAGATCAGAAAAATGCTGGCTTAAACAAATTGTAGCAGATATAAGTTTCACAAACGGCTGTGCAAAATGTAATAGTTTTCTAAAACTGAATGTTAACTTTCTAACTCCCTACTAATTCTGACAGTGCAAGGGAGACATCATCACAGCAAATGTTCTCAATCACTTCAGCAATTTCCCCTTCTCTAGTTCATTTTCTGTGGGTGATTGAAAATCATAGAGGGGCCTTCCTTCTGCAGGATTTGTTGGAGCCAGAGTGGCCAGTCTTCAGACTCTGCCCTTGGTGACGTCCACTGCTGATGGACAGGTCCCGTCTGTTCTGTGGCTTCACTCGTCTTCTGGGAGCCTTGGCGTCTGCATCCTGTCATCTCTCTCTGTGCCCTTTGATTCAGAAACCCTGTCTCAACTTTCCCAAGGCTTTCCCCAGAGCAAACACCCTCAGCTCCTTTCCCCACCCCACAAGGAGACAGATTCTTTACCATCTGAGCCACCAGGGAAGCCCATGAGAAGCTCCAGGACATTCGATAGCTGGAACCCTCCCTAGGCTATCCCCTGCAATAGAGGCCCAAGGGCCTCTCCTCTGGAACCTCCACACGTATCTAGATCTCTGTTATCCCACCCTCCAGACCACGCTTCACATGGTCTTGGCCTGTGGCATGATGGACCGGAGTGTCCTTTCTCAGAAAAATCCTGCTAGTAGCTGCCTTTAATGTTGTCCCCTCAGACTGACAGGCTGGGACCTGGGACCCTTTGCTGCAGTGCTGCAATGCTTGGACCTGGACACATCTCTCCTCAAGCAACAAAATACAAAGAAACCATATGGGACTGAAAAATAACTACATGCACCCCACTCCAGTACTCTCTGGAAAATCCCATGGACCGAGGAGCCTGGTAGGCTGCAGTCCGTGGGCTCGCTGAGGGTAGGACACGACTGAGTGACTTCACTTTCACTTTTCACTTTCTTGCATTGGAGAAGGAAATGGCAACCCACTCCAGTGCTCTTTCCTGGAGAATCCCAGGGACGGGGGAGCCTGGTGGGCTGCCATCTATGGGGTCGCACAGAGTTGGACATGACTGAAGTGACTTTGCAGTAGCAGCAGCAGGTAGCAGTTGGGGCAAATTCTGGACCAAAGATACAAAAAAGATTGAAACCCCTTACTGCCACTTCTGAAGAGCCAGGAGCAAAACAGGGTACATGCCCTCTGCACTCAACACCAATAAAGGATTGGGCACACCACCCAAGCCACCGCTCCACTCCGAACCCCAGACACATCCCTACCATCACCTCATATAAGGAATAAGCTCACCACCCCCTCCAAGGGAGTGAGCAAGCAAGGGAACCTGTTGTTGGTTCTTGCTCCCTGCTGCTGCAGCAGCGGTCCAGTAAAGCCTTGCCTGGATTTCTTGTCTCATCTGGCCTCTAGTCAATTTCTATTGATTGGGGAAGGCCAAGAACCCTGGTGGGTATCAAGACTCCAAAAAAAAAAAAATCCTTTTCTAGTCCCGAAATGATTTTTAATCCCCTAAACCTGTGCCTGAAACTGGCTTGGCAGATAGTCTTTTTCCTTCCAAGCCAACTGATGAGAGTGGCGATTCAGATGATTTTGACCCTTGGGGGACAATGTTCAGAGACATTTTTTATTGTTACAACTTGTTGGAGGGCGGGTGCCACGGCCTCCAGTGAGTAGAGACCGAGGATGCTGCTCACCGTCCTTCAGTGCAGAGGACGGCCCTCCACAGGGAGTTCTCCTGCTCCCTGCCACTCAAGTGAGGTCGAGACACACTCTGGCTTAGGCTGAGAAACTTGTACTATATCAGAGAGAAAGGAATCAATTCGCTGTTTTAAATTTCTGGCCTAATATTTTGTTCTAGTCGGTGACCACACTCCTAGCTGCCAACTGTCATTTAACAGCCATGTTAACAATTTCCACTGGACCCTGGAAAACGCAGACACAAGCAGTTTGAGCAGAGACTGGGCTTTTCTAATCTTCCTGATCGCGTGCACCTGGGTGCTAACACGTGCTATCTCCTCTGCCGTCTTTGCGTGTCCTCAGTCAGGCAGCAGAGGCATGCTCTCTGAAACCTGGAAGCCAGGCCTGTGGGAACGGCAGTGGGCAGCCCTCAAATCAACCAGGTTTCTCTTTCAGGAGAAGCAGGCGAGAGGCTGTGTTCTGAGGCACATGGGCCTGGGCCTGAATCAGAGCTGTATCCTTAATGGTGTAACTGGCAGGTACCGAAAAGCTTCACACTCCCCTCAACATCCCCGAAAGGTGAATGGAGGTGGTTTGTCTGTGTGATGCAGAAATTTAGGGGCTTGCAGAAGTTTTGGAGGGTCTCAGTCTTGAACCTGCGAAGTCAAGTGGGCCTTAGAAATCATTACTACCAACAAAGCTGATGGAGGTGATGGAATTCCAGCTGAGCTATTTCAGATCTTAAAAGATGACGTTGTTAAAGTGCTGCACTGGATACACCAGGAAATTTGGAAAACTCAGCAACAGCCGCAGGACTGGAAAAGATCAGTTTTCATTCCAATCCTAAAGCAGGGCAATGCCAATGAATGTTCAAACTACCACACTCCTTTCACATGCTAGCAAACTAATGCTCAAACTCTTTCAGGCTAGGCTTCGACAGTATGTGAACCGAGAACTTCGATGTACAACATGGGGTCGCAGAAGAGTCGGTCATGACTTAATGACTGAAAAACAGCCCTCAACCAGACGAGTTCTGATTTCTAACTTTTTACATGTTGGACTTATGAGATCAAATTGAAAGAGTAATTCCAAGCATAAAGAAAGGCAGAAAGACAGTCTAGAAAATGTGGCTATGGCGTCACCTTCTGCAAAGGACACATGGAGGCTCATGCCCCCTCTCTTTCCTAGAGCACACAGCCCAGCTCGGAGGGGGCGTGTGCAATCCCCCTCATAGGAGCATGACATGCCAAGAGGAGAGACAGGAGAGCTGGGGAAGGCCTCAGGGCCAGAGCCACAGCCTCCGTCCCGGGCCCACCCAGGCAAGGTCCCCACCCATGTGTGCCTGCATCCTGAGCTTGTCTGAGCAGCCCTGAGCATCCTGAGGGAGTGTGGAGGACGGCACAGAGAGGCTCCTGGCCTTGGATGTCCTCTTGCCAGCACCTGCCACTTCTGCAGAGGCAGAGGACTCAGCCGTGTGGCGGCTATGGCTCCCAACGTTCAGGGCACACTGTCACCAGGAGCATCTGTCTCGGCCATAGCACGTTTAGGCTGGTGGTTTTGTTTACATGACCCCAAACAATGAGTAAGATCGTCACACAAAGACTGATGGGGTAGGGCAATCAGGGGACAGAAAAAGCTGACATCGTTTAAACAAAGAATGTGACACCGCCTTAGAGGGCTGGAGCCACACTATGAGTTAATTGTAAAACAATTTTAGAGACTGGGCTTCCCTGGTGGCTCAGAGGTTAAAGCGTCTGCCTGCAATGCAGGAGACCCGGGTTCAATCCCTGGGTTGGGAAGATCCCCTGGAGAAGGAAATGGCAACCCGCTCCAGTATTCTTGCCTGGAGAATCCCATGGACGGAGGAGCCTGGTAGGCTACACTCCACAGGGTCGCAAAGAGTCGGACACAACTGAGCGACTTCACTTTCTTCGCTTTCTAGAGACTTCCCATCGAGTGACGTGACAGCAAGAAAGCAGGCAAGGAATGAGTAGGGCTGCTTCTTAAATAAGATAGGTTTTTATGAGTACAGCGTTTACAGAATTAGCCGTAGCAATGGGAAAAGGCACAAACTGATGTTCAACAGCTCTGCCATAGATAAAACCTGCCCCCTCCTTAACAAACAGGGTCTTCTACTGGCGCAATTATACCCTTTGTGAGTTATCATCATCATCACTATTATTTTGGATGGTCCTTAATCCTGGCTGGTATAATAATCATGAAAGAGCTTTAAAAACATACCAACAACTCCAGGTCCCCACCCAACAACTGAATTAAAATTTCAGAGAGGAGAGCCCAGGAATTCGATATTTTTTAACCTTCCCCTGAGATTCTAATGTGCCACCTGGGTTGAGAAGCACTGTTCTAGCTTTGCATATAAACATGCTAGATGACAGCATTTTAGAAATTTTATTGTCCAGAAAAAAAGAAGATTCCTTCTTTTGTCCCTTGGTTTTGTGACTCCATTGCAGTGCTTCTCAAACCTGGCTACACATTAGAATCACCTAGGGAGCTTTAAAAAACTATCGCTGCCCTGGGCCCCACCTCAATCCAATTAAGTCAGAAACTCTGGGGGTGGGAATTGGCATCAGCATTTTTTAAAAGCCCCCTCGATGATTGTAATGTGTGGCCAGGATTTCAAACCACTGCTCTCCTTGCAGGGGTCTCAACCTCGGCTGCACATCGGAGTCATCTGGGAGATTTAAGAAAGTACTAAGACCTGGGTACCATCTCCAAAGAGCCTGATTTAATTGGCCTGCTGGGAGATCTGGGCAACAGAAATTGTTAAAGCACTCCAGGTGATAATGGTGTGCAGTTAAGCTTGAGATCACTGGGTCTTCAGGAGGGTAAGCCAGAGAGAGACAGAGACAGAGAGAGAGAGGGAGGAAGAATTCCAGCAGTGTAACATGATGAGAAAATGCAGAGGAAGGGCTGAACTATTTTTAAACCATAGCTGTTACTGAATGCAAATTCGTGTGCCCCACACACAGTGAGGCCAAACAAACCAGAATGTTGAAGCTTGAAACAGAAAAAGATTTATTGCAAGATCAAGCAAAGAGAATGAGCCCAAAAATTTCGGCTGGGGGCTGCAGATTATGTGACTTTCTTCTAATCTGCTGGTGGTGAGGTAACAGGGCAATTTTCCAGGAATCTTGCATTCAGTCTGAAGTCACTGTCCTCCACCTAGAAGAGGGCCTTAGAGCTCTTTTGCTCTCTTGCAGAAGAGCTCAAAGATACTGTTATGTGTATTCTTTGAGGAGGAGTGAGAGTGCTGCTTTATTCCTGCACTATTTTTTCTTGATTCCTCCTCCTTCATTTCTGCATTCCCTCACTTCTCTGTTTGAATCTACTCTTTGGAACTCAGGGAAGGTCTAGGAGGCTTAATGAAGCCTGTTTCTTATAGATAAGAAACAGGGGACATGGAAAGGATTTGAACCTGAGTGGGCCCCACAGGTTCCTAATCAGTTTCAAAGCCATTTCTTCTTTCTGATCTAATAAGTATGATTGACTCTGTGGCACCAGAGAACAAGGAATGTGATGTCCTTTCATTAAGTTTGGCTCAAGCTTGGGTTGGTGGCCAGTTTCATGCCCACTTGTCAAGGCTCCTTCCCACTTTTACCCTCCCTGAAAGATGCTGAGTACCAAAGACATCCATTTCAACAGGGTGGTCGGGGCATCTTCCCAAATAATGTTTCTGTTTACATAACCCATCCCCCTTGCTCTTTTCTCAGATTTCCAGTTCTACTCAGGATGGCTGTATGCCCCTCAAATCCTCTTTCCCAGCCTCTCCTAGAAGTGGCATGTGTCTACTCTGGTCAGTAAGGAAATTGTTAAGACATTTTCATTTTCTTATCTTGAGCTCTGGTAAAATAGAGAGGAACTGACCAGGGTTGTGAAGCAGGTCTAAAGCAACAATTTAAGAAAACCCACAGCCAAGGATGGCCAAGCAGAAGGGCTGAAGAAACTTGGAATGGGGTACCTTCATGGGCCACAGCGGCAGCCCTGGTCTGGAACACAGCCTGTCCCTAACTTTGTCATTGTTCCACACTGTGATGTGATGGCACTGGGGAGTGCTAGGTGTTCGCCCTCTGTCTAGTTGACAAGTTGCTTTCCATGTGGGGAATTTTGTTGTCTGAAGGATTCAAGCTCTTTCCATCATTTCAGCCCACCATCAGTGATGTATCAGGGATGTCACCCCTCATGATGCAAGATGGCTGCTGAAGCTCCACGCAATACACATTCTTATATTACAAAGTCCCAGTGTGGAAAAAGAAGGGACACTCTCAATATCCAGGTGAAAACTATTTTCTAGAAGTCTTCAGTAAACTTCCTCTGAGGCAGTGTTAGTCATAATTAGATTGTTTACACGGCCCTATGTCAATTGTTGGCAAAGGAACATGAGATTACCATGATTGGCTTAGACCAACAATGTATCTTCCACTGGGACTGCAGGGAGAACCCACCAACTGGGCACACTGCTGCTCCAAACCTTAACTAAGTTGGGTTCTTTTATTAATAGCAAGCAACAGGCTCTGCCACAAGGGGCCAACCTGGTGACAAGGGAAGAAAGGGTGTTAAAGGAAGAGAGAAAAGGATGTACCAAGATAAAGACACATTAAAAAACACATTAATTGCAGGCAGCAATAAGCTATTCACTTTGTTCACATAAAGTCACCCTCCCCCCACCGCAAGAAATATAGTCCCCAAGAAAGGGACTCATAGAAGTTTGGTCAAAGACATAGCATAGAGCTTCTTCATTGGACATGACAGTGACCTCTTTATCAGTTGTCATGCAGACCCAGTGCACTATACCTTTGTGATAAGCAAGGGGTCATTTAGATTATACGCCATTGTGTGGTCAGGACAGCACCAGCTCAAAGTGAAGCATGCTAGGTAAGGAGCCATTTCACCATTGTAACATCAGCTCAGAGGTCCTATAGGGCCCGCAATTTACTGATTAGGGCCTGACCCACACAGTCCCTTTCAAACTCCTGACACTCTCGGCCTTCCTTATTCTAATGGAATCCCTTCTCAGCCTTGGACAGATTCCCTTAAAACCAAACTTGTTAACATACTTTTTTGTCTAACAATGACTTCAATTAGCCACAGTTACATTTAAATTACTTCTGCATTTAAATTATTTATTCTAATAAAAAATCCAAAATAATTTTTAACTGCTTGGCTCAAAGATGTTTGCTGCAATGTTTTTATGATGCTGAAAAAATTGCAACGATATCCATAAAAAATAATGGTTAACTGAATTACATTTAACTATGGGATGGTTATTTAACTTACTTAACTTATATGCAGAGCACGTCATGAGAAATGCTGGACTGGATGAAGCACAAGCTGGAATCAAGATTGCTGGGAGAAATATTAATAACCTCAGATATGCAGATGACCCCACCCTTATGGCAGAAAGTGGAGAAGAACTAAAGAGCCTCTTGATGAAAGTGAAAGAGGAGAGTGAAAAAGTTGGCTTAAAACTCAACATTCAGAAAACTAAGATCACAGCATCCGGTCCCATCACTTCATGGGAAATAGATGGGGAAACAGTGGAAACAGTGTCAGACTTTATTTTGTGGGGCTCCAAAATCACTGCAGATGGTAACTGCAGACATGAAATTAAAAGACGCTTGCTCCTTGGAAGAAAAGTTATGACAAACCTAGACAGCTTATTAAAAAGCAGAGACATTACTTTGCCAACAAAGGTCCATCTAGTCAAAGCTATGTTTTTTTCTGTAGTCATGTATGGATATGAGAGTTGGACTATAAGGAAAACTGAGTGCCGAAGAACTGATGCTTTTGAACTGTGTTGGAGAAGACTCTAGAGAGTCCCTTGGACTGCAAGGAGATCCAACCAGTCCATCCTAAAGGAAATCGTTCATGAATATTCATTTGAAGGACTGATGCTGAAGCTGAAACTCCAATACTTTGGCCACCTGATTTGAAGAATGGATTCATTTGAAAAGACCCTGATGTTGGGAAAGATTGAAGGCGGGAGGAGAAGAGGACAACAGAGGATGAGATGGTTGGATCGCATCACTGACTCAATGGACATGAATTGGAGTAAGCTCCAGGAGTTGGTGATGGACAGGGAGGCCTGGTGTGCTGCAGTCCATGGGGTCACAAAGAGTCAGACATGACTGAGCAACTGAACTGAACTGATGGAATGGAATAATAACTTAGTTGTAAACACTTAACTGTTAAAATTTAACTGTATAGAACCATGAAAAGATATTTATGGCATATGGTGAAGTTAAACAAAACTTGATCATAAGAAAGGCCAAGATTGTTAGGCCTTCTCTGTTTACTACCGCAAGTGGAGGAGGTGGGAAAGGCCAGTACTCATATGCACAACTATTTTCAGGACTGTTATAACAAAGTATCATATAGACTGTGTCGATTATAAACTACAGACAGTTAATTCTCACAGTAGCAGAGATGCAAGTCCAAGATCAGGGAGCCAGGGTTATGTTCTGGAAAGAACACTCTTCCAGGTGCAGACAGCCAACTCTTTGCTGTGTCCTTATACTAAAGAATGGGCACAGGAACTCCTGGCGGGAGAGGGGCACTTCATAAGGGCACTAATCCCATGCAAGCGGACTCCATCTTAGCGACCTAGTCACCTCCCGAAGACCCTCTGAGTATCATCAGCTTGGGACTTAGTTTACAACATACAGATTTGGCAGGGACACAAATTTTCAGTCTTCAACAGCCCCATTCAAAGTCCAGGATCTGATGTACAAGATTAACACATTATTGTGGCAGAGGAAGGAGAAAGGAAAGAGGAGGGGGTGGGTCTGAGAGAAGAATCTGAAGTGACCTGTGACAAGGAGGCTGTTGTTCAGCTGCTCAGTTGTACCCACCTCTTTGTGACCCCATGGGCTGCAGCATGCCAGGCTCCCCTGCCCCTCACATCTCCAGAAGCTTGATCAAACTCATGACCTGATGTCATAATGACAGTAGATAGCTTTCCCTTGTTCAAGTGTACTGACTCTAAGTCATTGATATTGTTATACGGAGACTCACATAATCATTTGAAAAGAGCTTTCTGAAGTGAGCATGTTCTGTTAGCCTTAGAATCTTCCAGTTTCATGGAGGCTTGTCCATTCTAGATACTAGGGAAGGAATCTCAGTGTCTTGTTTGGTGGTGGTGGTGGTTTAGTCGCTAAGTTGTGTCCAACACTTGCGATCCCATTGACTGTAGCCTGCCAGGCTCCTCTATCCGTGGGATTCTCCAAGAATACTGGACTGGGTTGCCATTTCCTTCTCCAGGGGATCTTCCTGACCCAGGAATCAAACCCAGGTGTCCTGCATTGCAGGCAGATGATTTCCCAACTGAGCTATGAGGGAAGCCCCAAATGTCTTGTTTATAAATCAACAATAGTGAAATCTCAGAAATGCTTTGGAAATTCTAATATTATTATACATTATTGCATATTTGATTTAGGCCAGACCTGAATGGTCTAGTGATTTTCCTTACTTTCTTCAACTTAAGTCTGAATTTGGCAATAAGGAGTTCACGATATGAGCCGCATTCAGCTCCTGGTCTTGTTTTAGCTGACTGTATAGTCAGATATATTTTTGCATCTTCAGCTACAAAGAATATAATCAATCTGACTTTCGGATTGGCCATCTGGTGATGTCCATGTGTAGATTCTTCTCTTGTGTTGTTGGAAGAGGATATTTGCTATGGCCAGTGCTTTTTCTTAGCTAAACGCTGTTAGCCTTTGACCTGCTTCCTTTTGTACTCCAAGCCAAAATGTGCCTGTTACTCCAAGTATCTCTTGACTTCCTACTTTTGCATTCCAGTACCCTATAAAAAAAAGGACTTCTTTTTTGGGTGTTAGTTCTAGAAGGTCTTGTAGATCATCATAGAACCGTTCAACTTCAACTTCTTCTGCATTAGTGGTTGGGGCATAAACTTGGATTACCGTGATATTGAATGGTTTGCACTGGAAATGAACAGAGATCATTCTGTCATTTTTGAGACTGCATCCAAGTACTACATTTCAGACTCTTTTGTTGACTGTGATAGCTACTCCATTTCTTCTAAGGGATTCTTGCCCACAGTAGTAGATACAATGATCACTTGAGTTAAATTCACCCATTCCAGTCCATTTTAGTTCACTGAAATGTCGACATTCACTCTTGCCATCTCCTGTTTGACCACTTCCAATTTGCCTTGATTCATGGACCTAACATTCCAGGTTCCTATGCAATATTGCTCTTTACAGCATCTGACTTTACTTCCATCACCAGTCACATCCACAACTGGGTGTTATTTTTGCTTTGGCTCCATCTCTTCATTCTTTCTGGAGTTATTTCTCCACTGATCTCCAGTAGCATATTGGGCACCTACCAACCTAGGCAGTTACAAAAACACACACACATACACACAAGACAGGTCCAGAAAAACATCTACTTCTCCTTTATTGACTACACCAAAGCCTTTGACTCTGTGGATCACAACAAACTGTGGAAAATTCTTGAATAGATAGGAATACTAGACCAGCTTACCTGCCTCCTGAGAAATCTGTATGCAGATTAAGAAGCAATAGTTAGAGCTAGACATGGAACAACAGACTGGTTCCAAATCAGGAAGGGAGTACATCAAGGCTGTATATTGTCACCCTGCTTATTTAACTTATATACAGAGTACATCATGCAAAATGCTGGGCTGGATGAAACACAAGCTGGAATCAAGATTGCTGGGGGAAATACCAATAACCTCAGATAAGCAGATGATGCCACACATATGGCAGAAAGTGAAGAAGAACTAAAGAGCCTCTTGATGAAAGTGAAAGAGGAGAATGAAAAAGTTGGCTTAAAGCTCAACATTCAGAAAACTAAGATCATGGCATCCAGTCCCATCACTTCATGGCAAGTAGATGGGGAAACAATGGAAACAGTGACAGACTTTATTTTGAGGGGCTCCAAAATCACTGCAGATGGTGATTGCAGCCATGAAATTAAAAGACACTTGCTCCTTGAAAGAAAAGCTATGACCAACTTAGATAGCATATTAAAAAGCAGAGACATTACTTTACCAACAAAGATCCATCTAGTCAAAGCTACGGTTTTCCAGTGGTCATGTATGGATGTGAGAGTTGGACTATAAAGGAAGCTGAGCACCAAAGAATTGATGCTTTTGAACTGTGGTGTTGAAGAAGACTCTTGAGAGTCCCTTCAACTGCAAGGAGATCCAACCAGTCCATCTTAAAGGAAATCATTCCTGAATATTCATTGGGAGGACTGATGCTAAAGCTGAAACTCCAATACTTTGGCCACCTGACTTGAAGAATGGACTCATTTGAAAGGACCCTGATGCTGGGAAAGATTGAAGGTGAGAGGAGAAGGGGATGACAGAGGATGAGATGGTTGGATGGTATCACTGACTCAATGGACATGAGTTTGAGCAAGCTCTGGGAGTTGGTGATGGACAGGGAGGCCTGGCATGCTGCATTCCATGGGGTCGCACAGAGTCAGACACGACTGATCTACTGAACTGAACTGAACTGAACTGATCGTATATTTAAGTGGAAGAAAATAGGAATTGAAAAAAGTGAGCTAAAATACCTTGGATTATAAGATGCATCCCAATTTCAGACGTGCTAATATGTGAAATTATGTGCATCATAAAGGCAAAAAAAAAAAAAGAGACTACAAATGTTAGCTTTGACTAAGTCTATTACATACCAGACATTTTATATTCATTCTTTAAACACTCATGACATTTATATATGTTGTGCTCTGTTATGTTCATTTTATGAATCAGGAAATTAAAGTACAGAGGAATTAACATACCTTGTTAAATAGTGAGTGACGTATGAGACCATGATTCCAACCAAGTTCAGTCTGACATTTCTCATTATACCATACTGCTCTCAGTGATTTTGCAAATACTTTTCCTTTGGGGGAGAAAAAAGCAAAAAGAGTTGTAGAAAGTTCAACTTGCCCTTATAGATACTCAGCTGCACCGCCTGGACACTAAGAGATGGCTCAGGATCACCATTTTGCAGCACCTGGGAATCAATAGATCTAGGCAATAATCATCAAAAAAGACAGATACCAAATATTATGGACCCTCCAGTGGTAATACACAAATCACCTCTAAAGCAGTTTTAACAACAACAACAAAATTACATCCAAATTTGGTCAATCTTCTAGGTCTAGGCACTTATCTTAGAAAATATAGGAAACAGAGTAATACATTAACATTACCACAGGAATGAAAACAGAAGCCCAGCCCACGAGAAAATCTATAGGACAAGCAACTTGTTTTTTTCCCTACAAATTAGTTGTTAAAGGAAAAGGTAAGGCTACTAATAGAGAATTAAAAGACTTATTAATCAACTACAAAGCACGGACTTTATTTCTATCCCTATTCAAAACAAACTGTAAAAAAAAAATATTATAAGACAATTGAAGGGATGCAAACACTAATTGGGGTTTACAAATAGCTGTGAAAAAAAGAGAAGTGAAAGCAAAGGATAAGTGGAGAAATATACCCCTTTGAATGCAGAGTTCCAAAGAATAGCAAGAAGACATAAGAAAGCCTTCCTCAGTGATCAATGCAAAGAAATAGAAGAAAACAATCGAATGGGAAAGACTAGAGATCTCTTCAAGAAAATTAGAGATACCAAGAGAACATTTCATGCAAAGATGGGCTCTATAAAGGACAGAATGGTATGGACCTAACAGAAGCAGAAGATATTAAGAAGAGGTGGCAAGAATACACAGAAGAACAATACAAAAAAAGATCTTCACAACCCAGATAATCACAATGGTGTGATCACTCACCTAGAGCCAGACATCCTGGAATGTGAAGTCAAGTGGGCCTTAGGAAGCATCACTACGAACAAAGCTAGTGGAGGTGATGGAATTCCAGTTAAGCTATTTCAAATCTTAAAAGATGATGCTATGAAAGTACTTTACTCAATATGCCAGCAAATTTGGAAAACTCAGCAGTGGCCACACGACTGGAAAAGGTCAGTTTTCATTCCAATCCCAAAGAAAGGCAATGCCAAAGAATGCTCAAACTACCACACAATTGCACTCACCTCACACACTAGTAAAGTAATGCTCAAAATTCTCCAAGCCAGGCTTCAACAATACATGAACAGTGAACTTCCAGGTGTTCAAGCTGGTTTTTTTTTTTCAAACTGTTTTATATGTTTTATTTATTTTATTTTATTTTATGTTACAATACTGTATTGGTTTTGCCATACATCAACATGAATCCACCACGGGTGTACATGAGTTCCCAATCCTGAACCCCCCTCCCACTTCCCACCCCATACCATCTCTCTGGGTCATCCCAGGGCACCAGCCCCAAGCATCCTGTATCCTGCATTCAACCTAGACTGGCGATTCGTTTCTTACATGATATTATACATGTTTCATTGCCATTCCCCCAAATCATCCCACCCTCTCCCTCTCCCACAGAGTCCCAAAGTCTGTTCTATACATCTGTGTCTCTTTTGCTGTCTCACATACAGGGTTATCGTTACCATCTTTCTAAATTCCATATATATGTGTTAGTATAGTGTATTGGTGTTTTTCTTTCTGGCTTACTTCACTCTGTATAATCAGCTCCAGTTGGTTTTAGAAAAGGCAGAGGAACAAGAGATCAAATTGCCAACATCCACTGCTGCTGCTAAGTCACTTCAGTTGTGTCCAACTCTGTGCAACCCCATAGACATCCGCTGGATCATCGAAAAAGCAAGAGAGTTCCAGAAAAATATCTATTTCTGCTTTATTGACTATGCCTTTGACTGTGTGGATCACAACAAACTGTGGAAAATTCTCGAAGAGATGGGAATACCAGATCTGCCTCTTGAGAAACCTGTATGCAAGTCAATCAGCAACAGTTAGAACTGGCCATAAAACAACAGACTGGTTCCAAATAGGAAAAGGAGTACGTCAAGGCTGTATATTGTCACCCTGCTTATTTAACTTCTATGCAGAGTATCTCATGAGAAACACTGGGCTGGAAGAAGCACAAGCTGGAATTAAGATTGCCGGGAGAAATATCAATAACTTCAGATATGCAGATGACACCACCCTTATGGCAGAAAGTGAATAGAAATTAAAGAGCCTCTTGATTCAAGTGAAACAGGAGAGTGAAAAAGCTGGCTTAAAACTTAGCATTCAAATAGGTAAGATCATGGCATCCAGTCCCGCCACTTCATGGCAAGTAGATGGGAAACAATGAAAACAGTGAGAGACTATTTTCTTGGGCTCCAAAATCACTGCAGATGGTGACTGCAGCCATGAACTTAAGAGACACTTGCTCCTTGGAAGAAAAGCCATGACCAACCTAGACAGCTTATTAAAGCTGAGACATTACTTTGCTGACAAAGGTCCATCTAGTCAAAGCCATGGTTTGCTTTTTCCAGTAGTCATGTATGGATGTGAGAGCTGGACTATAAAGAAAGCTGAGCACCAAAGAATTGATGCGTTTGAACTGTGGTGCTGAAGACTCTTGAGAGTCCTTTGGACTGCAAGGAGATCCAACCAGTCCATAGTAAAGGAAATCAGTAGTGAATATTCATTGGAAGGACTGATGCTGAAGCTGAAACTCCAATACTTTGCCACCTAATGTGAAGAACTGACTCATTGGAAAAGACTCTGATTGGGAAAAGATTGAAGGGAATCATGGAAAGAAGGAGGAGATGGGGATGATGGAGAATGAGATGGTTGGATGGCATCACCGACTTGATGGACATGAGTTTGAGCAAGCTCTGGCAGGTGGTGATGGACAGGGAAGCCTGTCATGCTACAGTCCATGGGGTCACAAAGAGTCAGACAAGACTGAGCTACTGAATTGAATATATATATATATATATATAATAGGATATATGTCGCAGGGGTCAGGCACAGGGCTTGTGACGCAGACTACTTAACCAGCCCACTAATCTGCCTCAGGTCCTGCCCTGTGCTCTTGGCCGGGGAGTGACTGCCCCTGGAAACTGCTGCAGAGGAGCTGCAGCTCTGTGTTTGACCACAAGATGGCAGCTTCGCCTTTCACACTGGAAACCTTGGGCCATCTTGCTGGAAGGTACTGCAGGGCTAGCGAGGGCAATCCTGAAGCAAGCACCAGCATTGCCCATTGCTGTACAGAGCTGGGGCTGCAAGCTGCCCTCCGGAAGCAGCTGACGCTAATCACTTTTGCTCAGTTTACATTTCACTAACAAGGTTCAGACTGTCAGGTGTTTTTTGTTTGTTTTTCAATCCCTGCTGCTGTTTTCTGATTTGGAGGAGATACTTTTCTATTCTTCTTTCAGACCAATTTTCCCTCCATTTAAAAACAATGTATTTACTTTGGCTTCATATTTAAAGGCTGGTTAGGTAGAGAAAAATGTATCAAAAAGAAACCATCAGAGATACACTGAGGAACCCAGTGCCTGACTACATTTTAACTTTATACTAAGACTCCTGTCTTTTTGCTCTCAGGAGCAGACAACTGGTCTTTATAGAATCTGTTCAGTTAAGAAGTTATCATGGTACCTTCACAGACACACATACACACAGCCTCACATGTTCCCATAGTCTCACTCACACACACATGTGCATACTAATGCATACACACTCTCACTTCCACTCACACTCATTTTGCATACACACACACACATATGCGTATACACTCATATATACACGTTCACATAAATCTACAACCACAGATACACCCTCATGCACACACACTTGCCTGCACACATGTCCACATACATACACTTGTGCGTATGCACACTCACATATTTTATTTATATACAAAGTCCCATATACACACATACTCACACATTCACTCACCACTTATATACATCTGTTGTTCAGTCGCTCATTTGTGTCCGACTCTTTGCAACCCCACGGACTGCATGGAGTATGCCAGGCTTCCCTGTCTTTCACCATCTCCTGGAGCGTGCTCAAACTCGAGTATATATCCCAAGTAAGAAAACAGGAAATGTGAAAACATTTGTCTACATCTCCCATAGTGCTAGGTATCAAGTACAAGGAAAAGCAAAAACAAAGAAACAAATAAAACATTTGAAAAAGGAAGAAGAAACATTTTAACTAATAAACTCCTTCTGGTTAGATTAATTTTTGAAAGAGCAAACACTGGTCCATTTATCCCTCATCACAACTTTATTATAAATGTCAAAAACTGGAATTTACAGCATGACGTAAGTCCAGTAAAAGTGTCAGAAGTCAAAGTAAAATGCACACAGTTTGGTTGATGCCCTGTCCAAACAAGGGATGGCGTGGCTTTGAGATAAGCATTATCATTCCTGTTTTGCAAAGGAGGGCCCCGGTACCAACCCCTGGAAGAATTAAACAGCCCTTGTCACCAAAATGAGAACTCTGTCAGAGAGCACAACTCGTATCCCGAGTATTAGCAGAGCACCTGGCTCCCTATATTTAATTTAGGATATAAATGTAAGAATATGGTGTGAGTGCAGGAGTAAGTGTGTGCCTCAGAAGTACTGAGGTTGGCTAAAAAGACTGTTCAGATATCCCTGTAAGGAAATTGAAAACCCCAAACAAACTTTTTGGCCAACCCAACATTAGCCAAATAAAAGAATGTGGCTCAAAGGCACACAAATTAAGATGGCGCACTTGAAGTCAACACCAGCCTGACTTTCAGGTACATATTCTTTCCAGTATAACCATTGCCATTTGAGGTTCAGAACCCAAGGTACAACAGAGAGAGCAGGCAAAGTCAAGTGCCTTGGAATGTGATCCAGAGGTATCCTCTTGTCTCCCAAATGCCAGCTGTCTAAGGCTTGCAAGCCATAAACTCCAGGTCTAGGTCACAGCATGTTTATAAACTATTATAGTATTATATTAAGTGAAAGCTGCTCAGTCATGTATGACTCTTTGCGACCCCATGGACTACACAGTCCATGGATAAACAGTTAAGGGAAAGTGTAATATGCTTCCCTGATAGCTCAGTTGGTAAAGAATCTGTCTGCAATGCAGGAGACCCCAGTTCAATCTCTGGGTTGGGAAGATCCACTGGAGAAGGGATAGGCTACCTACTCCAGTATTCTTGGGCTTCCCTTGTGACTCAGCTGGTAAAGAATCTGCCTGCAATGCAGGAGACCCTGGTTCGGTCCCTGGGTTGGGAAGATCCCTGGAAAAGGGAAAGGCTACTCACTCCAGTATTCTGGCCTGGAGAATTCCATGGGGTTGCAGAGTCAGACACAACTAAGAAACTTTCATTTTTCATATAATTGTATATATTATAGACAATTTATAAACTACAGCAGCCACTCCTATGCATGGCTCCATTTGCTTAAGACACTTCCCGCACATCTTTTAAGCTACAAATTTCAGGTTTTGACATTGTAAAGTATCCTTTGTTAAAACTTTTAAACCACATTTTTACAAATTGTTTTTGTTTATTTTCCTTAGAGATTTCTCTAGAAACACAGATACTGTGGTGTTTAGATCCCAAGATCTAAACATTTGGTTAAGAGACTTCTTGTAAAAATAATCTCTTTTCCAAGAATTTTCTTATTCTTTCAGAGCCACAGATATCTCGAAGTCTTTATGAAAAAATGAATGACTGAACAAAATCAACTATTATTTCCATGGCTATTGAGAGAGAGGTTGAAAGTTCTCTCACTTATCTCTTTGTAGATTCCTTTATCCACTTAACCAATCAAAAAATTAAAGGGAATTTCATCAGAATCTTCCAACTCACTCTCAGCTGCTCTCCTACAATAGAAGGAAACTGACCCTGCTGAATGATTTCTGTAACTGACCTTTCCAGCTTTCATGTTAGGCTCTCTTCTACAGAGGAAGTCTGGGTGGTGGTCTGGTGGTTAGAACTCTGCACTCCCAATGCAGGGGGCACAGGTTAGAACCCTGGTTGGGGAACTAAGATCCCACATGACCTGCAGTGCAGCCAATAGAGGAGATAGAAAGGAAGTGTTAGGAGAGAGAGCTTCCGGGGAGTCTTAAAGAGAACTGACGTTTATCACATGCAGAGACCACGGGCAGAGAGCTTCCTCAGCAGAGGAAATGCTTGCAAAGCTGCAGTGCTGTGTTTGGGGAGAGAGGGCAAGAGATGACATTGAAATTGTCATTGAGGCCAGATGCCCAAAAGCTTCCATTCCACACACTAAGGATTAAGCGTTCAGGGCTTGATCTGATAGGCATACAGACTCATGAGTTTTAAAATTACAAGAAAAGAATATTTGATGATCTATATCCAAATGGATGCACATAACATGTTCCCATGTGGTATTTCATGTCACCTGGTAAAGGCCTGGCCTGTTTCAAGATTGTGAGTGATTAGGACAAGCTTTATCTTGAAGAAGGAAGGGATTTTCAAGAATAAACTATCCATCTGACTGCTTTGGCCATTTACTCTGAGCTTTCATAGAAATGCAGCGGACTTGACCCGAGATTTCCACAAAAGCAGTTGTAGGCCAGACAAAAGCCACTTACATGCTTTGCAGCTGGAGCTCAGCCGGAGATCCTCTTCTCTGACCTCAGTCCTCACCTCGTGCCCTGCTACCTGACGCCTCAGACTCGGCCAGGCTGCAGTGCAGTGCCCTGGGATGTGCTTACCTCCCCAGCAGACCTTGAGTTCCTTGAACATTAGCTCACTCCTTATTCAGGAATTTACTCAGCAAACACTGGGAAGTGCAAAGCTGGTACCAGACATTGTCCTAGGGACTGGAGCGGCAAAGGTGAGCCGTTCTGGCAGGGTCCCTGGGTTCAGTAAGTAGACAACCACAGCTTTGTCTCTTGACTGCTATGATTGGGAAAATTCAGAGTGAAGGGCACTCACTACAAAGCCACCCGCATGGACTTGAGAGATTGGAGCCAGATCCTGTCTAAGTCCAGCTTTAAAAGATATGCAGAAGTTAAGATTCTTCAGGGTTTGGTGCAGGACCTGGCCTGCTCTCTAAGTGTCTGAGGGTGAAAGGACAGGATCTAAACAGAGTGCCTGGGTTCGATCCCTGGAGAAGGGAAAGGCTACCCACTCCAGTGTTCTAGCCTGCAGAATTCCATGGACTGTATGTCCACGGGTCGCAAAGAGTCGGACATGACTGAGCGACTTTCACTTTCAGAGAGAGTGCACCAAGAGACTGGTAGAAGGAGGAAGGAGGTAGCACTCTAGGGCTTCCTGGTGGGTCTGTTTCCCGGGCAAATCTCTGAGCATCCCATAGACTCTGCAAACACGGGGCCTAGAGAGAAAGTCCGTTCCCTGACCGGCTCCCGCTCCATGGCCTCCTCCCACCGCAGTGCCCAGCTCTCTCCCTCCACGCCCCGGCATTCTGTGTAATGACTTAAGCTTTTCAAAAGTTTCCTCCCTCATTCCCACCCTTCCTTTTAACCCCGACAGCTTCCTTGAGAACTTGCCAGCAGCAGGCCTGCCAGGGCCGCTGAGCGCGGGGGCGACTGGGTGCCCGGAGCTCCCCCTCCACAGCTCGCTCGGCAGGTGCCTCCACGTGCTTCGCTCCTCGCAAAGCGCTGTCACGACTCGGTGGCGGAGGTGATTAATTAGCGGCGTGGCCGAGCAGGGACGCGTGCTGGCCTCCACATCTGCCCCGTGACAGCAGGGGTCAGTATATGGTGTCATTTCTTTCACTCTCACTCCCTCCAAAGCCTAATTGGCTGTGACACGCGGGCCAGCTGTTCTGAGAGGTGGAGCGCGGCGGGCGTTTTGAGGACAGAGGCTGTGGGCAGGTGGATGCGCCTGTCGACCGCTCACACTGCTTCGTGCCTGCCGACCACATCTTTGTTCCAAGAAGGGGCTAGGCGGAGGCTGTGGGCTTTGGCATCAGTTTCTTTCTGCTGATCACAGCCAGGGATGGGATATAGAGAAAAGGAGGAAGTTTCAGGTTTCATACGGGGCATCAGGAAGCATCATTGCCCACCCTCCAACACCCAGAAATCTCCTTCCCTTCCCAGATTGAAATCACTGTGCCTTCTTATTATTCTTACTGTGTAATACATTTAATCTGATTAATCCCTGCTAAGGAAAAAATGGAATATATGAGCTGGAGTGGGAGGCAGGGAGAAAGAGCATCAGGTATGGGGAGGGGGAAGATGCCAGGGTTGGGAGGGTGGTTTATATCTCCAGGAATTGACTTGAGTCCAGAAGGGAGAAAGAGAAGCATTTGGAGATGGGGATAAACCTGATGTTGGTAAAAGTGCATAGGTCTTTATCCAGTTTGTGGATCAAATGTGATTCAAGAAGGCATACACCTTTTTAAAAAGTCTTGCAAGCACACGTTAAAATCCATTCCTACTCAGTAGCAGATATGTTCTGAAGCCATTCTGGTTTTCTAGCAAAGTGATCAGTGCTCCTGCCTGAATTGAGGTGGGATCCGGGGGGCAGAGCTATGACATCTACAGAGCTTCCAACTGGTCCCAGGAAGGATGCTGAGCACTGCCAGACCCCTGGGGGTGTGGTGGGGATAGGCTCCTTGGCCCTTCCAGATCCTGCTTCTCAGCGTTGAGCTGAATAGTGAATTCAACTATTTGGTTAGTTTGTTTCATTATTCAACAACTTTTGCACAACTGGACACTGCCAGACACCATGATGGGAACCTTGCAGAAGAGCTGGAGATGACGACGAGACTGAGAAAGCAAAGGGGAGCGAACATGACAGCGCAGGGTGAGAGGCCTGAGAGAGAGAGCTGGGAGGGTTCTGGGTTAGAGGTGGGAGTCAAGGGAAGCCGGGGGAAGCCTCCTAAAGGAGAAACTCTTGAGCTGAGGGCTGTAGAGGAGCCAGCATCAGTCAGGAGTCACCGGCGTGGTTCAGGCAAAGGGAGCCCCGTGTGTGAGCCCGGGCTGATGCAGGTCGCTATGCTGGGGACACCACAGTGACCCTCTGCTCCCTCGCTCTCCTTCTGGAAGGACCCAGGGAAGGCTGTGAGCAGGAAAGCCAGGTGGGCAGATGGGGCACTTCCTCCTATTGGTAATAGGGGTCATCCTTAGACAATCCTCCTTTTAGAGAACCCAGGGCTGCCTGCACCCACAAGTGGGAAGACGGAGGGGTGGGAGGGCCTGGAGGCCTGCCGCCACTGGGCAGTAATAGCCTCATTAGGAGGGCAGGGAGCTGCGGTGTCAGCGGCCCGCGTGCTGTCAGCAGTTGAGCAGCTGTAATTGCCGCGCAAGCTCCTGCCTCACACCTCAGCTCTCATTAGCCCCCTGCTGGGCTGCTGCAAGGACAGATGAGGAAGAGCTTCTGCGTCCTCAGCCCCTCTGCCGCCCGGACCGCTGTCCTGCCACTCCCCTAACCACCGGTCCGTCGCTTTGTCCCTCTTTCTGGGTCCTCCAGCCTCTGAAGCAAGGACAAAGGGGCTAGGGGTGGAGGAAGAAGGAAATGGGCTTCATCCTCGGCTCCCTGGCCCAGGTGTTCTGACATCTCTGCTAAACCTGGAGGAACTAGATACCCCTGCTACAGACCCCCAGTGGCTGAGTGGGACCTGGTACTTCACTCCCAGTTGACTGTGGTTAGTTGCTCACATCTGTCAGGTTTGGACCCCACAGGATGAGCAAGACACCTCGATAGGGAACAAGGGTGCTCCTCGTATGCTTGCAGTCGAATGAGGAGGAGTGAGATCACAGTGTGTATGGAAAAAAAATAGTGTGGCAATGCCAAAGGTGTCCTGATGCTGAATGAGTAGCGAGAGGAACAAGGAAAGTGAATTCAAAAGCAGTGGAGGAGCCGTGGGCTTGGCAGTAAACTCTGAGCTGTGCTACTGACTAGGGCTTTAGAGACTACCAGAAGGTGTGTCCCCTGCCCCTGAAGAGCTCCCTGCCCAGCAGGGAGGTGAGGACTGAAGCCCAGGGCACTCCAGGCAGAGTGCACGGTGGGAGCAGAGGCAGCAGTGAGACAAGACTGAGCAGAGCAGAGAGCTGGTGGAGTGGGGGGGGGCGGGTGAGTAGGACAGGATGGGTGGGGCTGTGGGGGGGTGGGTGCGGTTCCCTAGACTGCAGCAGCTGAAGGATCCAGAAAGCCTGGACACCGTGTCCTCTCTAGGAAGGCTTCTCAGAACTTGCAGCCTCTCCTCTCATTGTGGTTTTTCCTTCTTATATGACAAGAGCAGGAGGTCCCAGGTTGGAGCCTTTCAAGGCAGATCAGGGCTTCTCAGTTGGAATTGGCATCCTTGTTACTCCTCACCCTCCTTTCTTCCTTCTGTGTCCATCACAGGGACTTTTCTGCAGTTCCTACATGGCAGCCCACTCATGCAAGAAGCTTTGATTTAACTGTAGAATGGTTACTCCTTTCTTTTAAAGGTTTGTGGTCAACCTGTTTGTCTTAGGAACTTTGTATACAGACACCCAGGAAACTTCTGGAAAGTCGAGGGGAAATAATGATCATCTATTTTTAACTCAGCATTATCAAGAAATAAGTTTTACCGATTACCAGTCATTCCACCCCAACCATTGAGACCGCTTCCCTGAGCAGAGCAGCCTAAATTTATTTCATGAGCTAAGCAGTCATTTTGGCATCTGATGGGCATAGCCTTCTCAAGTCCTGGGGCCAGGATCCTCATAGCTTCCCTCTGTTGGGCTGAGTGCAGGGCCCAGCATTCAGCAAGTGCTCCGGTGAAACAACACAGCTTTCTCTGAACTCTCAAGGTCACCCAGTGGAAGTGTGAGGACCGCCATTCAAAGCCGAATCAGCTGCAACTTTGTGAAAGGAAAGGTGATACCTGAGGCTGGGGCAGAAGTGGGATCCTCCGCCACCTGTTCAGTGCCTCCACCTGCCATGTGGAGTTTGGTGAGCTGCAGGAGGCAGCAGCCTGTCTTTGATACATCTTTGTACTCACCTCAGCCCTGCCTGCCTCTCTGAAGTTGGCGTTGGGCTAGCTCTCATGGCCCTCGAAAGCAGCTTTCCACAGAACATATGCAGTGAAAATTCAGACTCTTGGGACATTTAACTTATAACATACATAATAAAATAGTGGAGAAGGTTCTGGTTCTGTGGTCATATAAATTTGGGAAATGTGACTACTGCATTCCCCTTGCCCATTGGCCTATTACAAGTTCTGAAAAATCCTGTTTAATTTTACTTATGGTGGCTGCCCCAATTTTTCATCACAGAGACTCTATTCTTATGTAACACCTATCAGCCCCTTATTGAACCTGGGTTTTCTAGCATGCCCTTTGGTTTAATGATGATGGTCTACAGGATCATCAGTGATAATTTGAGGTATACAGTTTTCCCAGGCTACTCTCGAAGATACAAAGCCTTCTTGAGCCAGAGGAGTAATTCTTTCACAACAACCAATGGGTAAGCAGATGGTAGCTCCACTGGTATCTCTGAAATCACATCACATGGGTGATCTCCTACTCTATGCAGCCAACCAGTTCAGAGAGTCCGGTAACCATGGGGTTGTATAGAAGCACTGGGCATCTCTTCAAAAATCAAAAACATGGTTCTTTTGTGACAGAAGGCAGCAGATAAAGAATATCATCTCTAATAAATGAATACTTATACAATTTATTTAGAAAAACAAAGTTCCACATGTACACAGAAAGAGACGATCAGAGAAGGATGGGAGAGATCACCTTCTTTTTAACCAAAATTTGCTCTCTAGTACATAATTTGTAGCCAAAGCAAGCACTGTGTATGGACAAAAGGAAGTAGGGAGCAGTTATTAAATGAACAGTACATATCAGCTCTTCTTCATATCACATCTTAAATCAAAATAAGAGATGAGATCAAATTGTCGCAAGCTTTTTGTCATCCAGTCTTTCATTTAGCAAGGATATATTCAATACATACTGTGTGTAAGATAGTCTTGAACCAAAAAGAAAAACAGAATTTAGATAAGGTACCAGTCTTGCCCTAAAGAAGGTAGCAGGTTTTAGGGGAGATAACATGTAGGCTCTGGTTTATAATCATAGGGTTATAATTATATATCTCATAATTGTATAGTTATCATCACTGGGTTTTTATAGAAGGCTCCTTAGAAGCTATATGATTCAAACCCACCATGTTGACAAATGAGGAAACTGAGGCTCAAGGAGCCTGAGAGACACAGTCGAGGCCGCAGACTTTTGGGTCACAGAGCTGAAGCAAGTGCACTGTCCTCCAATCAGGTTCCTCCTCCTTCTCCACAAAGAGTATGATCAGAGCCCCAGAGAGCTGCAAGAGAAGTATTGTGAGGGCTCTATGGGAAGGCCCTTGACACAGAAGGCATTTAGGCTGAATCTTTAAAAATGTGTAGGACTTTGATGACACTTGGGGATGGAAGGGCATTCCAGGAGGGTGGAACAGAAAACAAAGGCTTAGAAACTGAGAGATACAGATCAAGTTTGAATAACAGGCAAATAGTTCAGCCCTTAGTGAGATACTTGATAGAGTATATTTGTGATGGATTTGACCCTCCAAAGTAGGTAGAGCTGAGACCTGGGTGGCCCAAAGGGTCAAACCAAGGGCTAGACCAGTTCAGTAAGAGCGGGTCTGAGTCATACACAGGAGCTGCAGAGGCCCTTATGTCATCCATGCCAAAGCAAGGCCTGCTGCAGAAGGGCGAGGGCAGCAGAGCAAGGGGGCAAGGACTGAGACGCTGGAGATTTAGGATACTCACTATGGTCCACTGAAGAGAGCATATTGAGATAGCCAGTGGTGTTAATCGGATGGTTCCTGCATTAGAAAACAGGAGTGATGAAATCTTCTTTCCATAAAAGCAAGTTGCTGGCATCAGTTTGTCTCTCCAAAGTGGCTGTAGTCTTGTTCTTGGTAAATACTGAACTTGAGGGAGAATTGTTATAAACCTTAAAATCTCTTCTAAGCCTCGGGATGATGTGAACCTTGTGAGCAGAATTACCACTGACAGGCCTGGAATCACCAGGGTAGGCAGAGGACCACTGAGTATTTTCCTCACTCTGGCCATTGGGGGCACGACAACAATGATTTCACAGTTTGATTTTTTTATGTAGTTGTCCCCAACCTTTTTGGTACCTATCACCAATTTCATGGAAGACAGTGTTTCCATGGACTGGGGAATGGGGGTGATGGTTTAGAGATCCTTGGCCCAGAGGTTGAGGACCTCTGCTTTAGTGCGTATTCTTTCTCTTTAAAAGAAACAAGTGTCCATCTTGGTGCTCAAACCACATCTGATCAATATTTCCATTTTCTGAAACTTCTTGGCATCTGTTTCAACATTGTTTGCTTAGTAGAAGCAGGGAGATTTACAAATGGATGTTTCAAATTCTCTTCCAAATGAATGATTTAGATCATCTTATATCTAAATATAAACAAGTAATCTCAGTTGAGTGTCGATTCTTTCAATGATTTAGACATCTGTTATTGTATAATCAAGATATTTATGTTTCTACATGACAAGTGCTATAGATACTTGGCATAGTGATGATGCAGGCTCAGAACTGGGTCCCAGCTTAACTTCAAGCTGGAACAAAGTCTGATCTAGACACTCCCCCTCAAAGTTATTCTTGTGATTCCTGCCTCTCTGCACGATACAATTCCACCCCAGCACACACACACTCTCCCAAAGAGGTCTTTACCTGAATGCCAGCCAGGCTGTGAAAACACCTCCGTTCCCCATGACTACCGGGTTTGCTGCCATCTCTGGGAGGGGAAGGAGAACTGAAGGACCCCGGCCTTATGCTCAAAGCAGAGAATCAATATGCTCATTCTCACAAATTAAGAAGAATGAACGGGAGGGGGAGAAAACAAAGTGGCAGGAAGGAGGGACATAAAGAGACAAGGAGAAAAGAAGGAGACGGATTCAGAATCAACTCGGTCTCTGCCGATACACACCCCACAAAATAAAGGAGAAACACAAAAATGCCCTGGATGTTTGTGTGAATAAAGAAATCACGTGTGTGCATCACAGTAGCAATTAAAACCTCTCAGTCAGATGCTATAGAGAGATTAGTTGTCACATTGTGTTAAAGGAATCCTTGCCTTATTCCCTAGAAGGGGACAGACTGCCTGCCGTCCTGTCATCTGTTCCTGTGCTAGATGAACCCTCAGCCAGGAGGCCTCGCTGGCAGATTCTGTGCTCAGAAGCCTTTAGCTACTGGGAGTGTTCTCTCTGCTAAATAAGAGAAACAGTGGACCGCATCAATGCACCCAACTACTCCAGCCCTGGACCCCAACAGCCACCCAGTTGTCCTTAGGTTAAGACCTTAAACACCATCCCGAGACTTTCACTTCCTAGCCTTACCTTTCAGGAAAGTGAATCATAAAGTTTAAGAGGCCACTGCAAAGGTCAGGCAGAGGGGCAAAAATAGAGGGGCGTAGGGAGAGAGACCACCTGCCTGAAACTTAGGGACAAGTTCTAGTTGTCCTCCCTGCCTGGCACCGTGAGACCAGGAATGAGTGACCTAATTTACCTGTGTATAAGGGGATCTGCTGGTTCCAAGCTGCAATTCTATTCAACTAAGCAAGCAGAGTAGACACTACAGTCAATACGTGGAATAAGCAATTGACTCAGTCAACATTTTATCAGCCCGATAGAAAAGAAAACCCAGCCAATCCAGTCTTTTTTTCTTTTTTTAAAATTTATTTTAATTGGAGGCTAATTACTTTACAATATTGTGCTGATTTTTGCCATACATTCACATGAATCAGCCATGGGTGTACATGTGTCCCCCATCCTCACCCTTCCTCTTACCTCCCTCCACATCCCATCCCTCAGGGTCATCCCAGTGCACCAGCCCTGAGCACCCAGTCTTATGCATCGAACCTGGACTGGCGATCTATTTCATATATGATAATATACATGTTTCAATACTATTCTCTCATATCATCCCACCCTCGCCTTCTCCCACAGAGTCCAAAAGTCTGTTCTATACATCTGTCTCTTTTAGTGTCTCACATACAGGGTTATCATTGCCATTTTCCTAAATTCCATATATATGTGTTAGTATACTGTATTGGTGTTTTTCTTTCTGGCTCACTTCACTCTGTATAATAGGCTCCAGTTTCATCCACCTCATTAGAACTGATTGAAATCCATTCTTTTTTAAAGCTGAGTAATATTCCGTTGTGTATATGTACCACAGATTTCTTATCCATTCATCTGCTGATGGACATCTAGGTTGATTCCATGTCCTTGTTATTGTAAACAGTGCTGCAATGAACATTAAGGTACATGTGTCTCTTTCAGTTCCGGTTTCCTTGGTGTGTATGCCCAGCAGTGGGATTGCTGGGTAATATGGCAGTTCTATTTCCAGTTTTTTAAGGAATCTCCACACTGTTCTCCATAGTGGCTGTACTAGTTTGCATTCCCACCAACAGTGTAAGAGGGTTCCTTTTTCTCCACTCCCTCTCTGGAATTTATTGTTTGTAGACTTTTTAATAGCAGCCATTCTGACTGGTGTGAGATGGTACCTCATTGTGGTTTTGATTTGCATTTCTTTGATAAGGAGTAATGTTGAGCATCTTTTCATATGTTTGTTAGCCATCT
Organism: Capra hircus; assembly: GCF_001704415.2. NCBI lineage: Eukaryota > Metazoa > Chordata > Mammalia > Artiodactyla > Bovidae > Capra > Capra hircus. The sequence goes on from NC_030810.1 coordinate 116,263,007, forward strand.
GTATGTCTTCTTTGGAGAAACGTCTGTTTAGTTCTTTGGCCCACTTTTTAATTGGGTCACTTATTTTTCTGGAATTGAGCTGCAGGAGTTGCTTGTATATTTTTGAGATTAATTCTTTGTCAGTTGCTTTGATTGCTATTATTTTCTCCCATTCTGAAAGCTGTCTTTTCACCTTGCTTATAGTTTTCTTTGTTGTGCAGAAGATTTTAAGTTTAATTAGGCCCCATTTGTTTATTTTATTTTATTTTATTTAAGATTTAAAATGTTTTATTTTTTATTTTTTTAAATTTTAAAGTCTTTAATTCTTACATGCGTTCCCAAACATGAACCCCCCTCCCACCTCCCTCCCCATAACATCTCTCTGGGTCATCCCCATGCACCAGCTCCAAGCATGCTGTATCCTGCATCAGACATAGACTGGCGGTTCAATTCTTACATGATAGTATACATGTTAGAATGTCATTCTCCCAAATCATCCCACCCTCTCCCATTTGTTTATTTTTGCTTTCATTTCCACTACTCTGGGAGATGGGTCATAGAGGATCCTGCTATGATTTACGTCAGAGAGTGTTTTGCCTATGTCCTCCTCTAGGAGTTTTATAGTTTCTGGTCTTACCTTTAGATTTTTAACCCATTTTGAGTTTATTTTTGTGTATGTTGTTAGAAAGTGTTCTAGTTTCATTCTTTTACAAGTGGTTGACTAGTTTTCCCAGCACTACTTGTTAAAGAGATTGTCTTTTCTCCATTGTATATTCTTGCCTTCTTTGTCAAAGATAAGGTATTCATAGGTGCACGAATTTATCTCTGGGCTTTCTATTTTGTTCCATTGATCTATATTTCTGTCTTTGTGCCAGTACCATACTGTCTTGATGACTGTTATTTTGTAGTATAGCCTAAAGCAACTAGAAAAAGAAGAAATGAAACACCCAGGGGTAGTAGAAGGAAAGAAATATTAAAAATTAGGGCAGAAATAAATGCAAAAGAAACAAAAGAGACCATAGCCAAAATCAACAAAGCTGAAAGCTGATTCTTTGAGAAGATAAATAAAATAGACTAACCATTAACCAGACTCATCAAAAAACAAAGTGAGAAGAATCAACTCAACAAAACTAGAAATGAAAATGGAGAGATCACAACAGACAACACAGAAATACAAAGGATGATAAGAGACTACTATCAGCAACTATATGTAAATAAAATGGACAACTTGGAAGAAATGGACAAATTCTTAGAAAAGTATAACTTTTCAACACTGAACCAGGAAGAAATAGAAAATCTTAACAGACCCATCACAAGCACAAAAATCAAAACTGTAATCAGAAATCTTCCAGCAAACAAAAGCCTAGGGCCAGATGGCTTCACAGCTGAATTCTACCAAAAATTTAGAGAAGAGCTAACACCTATCCTACTCAAACTCTTCCAGAAAATTGCAGAGGAAGGTAAACTTCCAAACTCATTCTATGAGGCCACCATCACCCTAATACCAAAACCTGACAAAGATGTCACAAAAAAAAGAAAACTACAGGCCATTATCACTGATGAACACAGATGCAAAAGTCCTTAACAAAATTCTAGCAAACAGAATGCAACAACATATTTAAAAGATCATATATCATCACCAAGTGGGTTTTATCCCAGGGATGCAAGGATTCTTCAATATTTGCAAATCAATCAATGTGATACACCACATTAATAAATTGAAAGATAAAAACCATATGATTATCTCAATAGATGCAGAGAAAGCCTTTGACAAAGTTCAACATCCATATTGGATAAAAACCCTCCAGAAAGCAAGCCAGTTTTTTGACTGAACTGACTGATATTTTCACTGAGAGGGCTTCCTGGTGGCCCAGACAGTAAAGAATCTGCCCGATGTACAGAAGACCCATGCTCTGTCTGTAGGTTAGGAAGATCCCCTGGAGAAGGAAATGGCTACCCACTCCAATATCCTTGCCTGGAAAATTCCATGGACAGAGGAGCCTGGAAGGCTAGAGGGGTTGCAAAGAGTCAGACATGACTGAGTGGCTGCCACTTTTACTTTTTGCTTTCATGGGCTAAATAGTTGGTCACAAAGAATTCACACAGACCACCTGAGAACCCCATGGACACTTGCTCTCCTAATCAACCACAACCTCTACCAGGGGTGATTTTTAAGCTGCTATATGATCCTGCAATCCTACTCCTGGGCATATATCCAGAGAAAACCATAATTTGAAATAATAGATGCACCCCAATATTTATTGCATCACTGTTCACAATAACAAAGACATGGAAACAATCTAAATGTCCATTGATAGATGACTGTATAAAGAAGATGTGGTATGTATCTGGAATATCACTCAGTCATTAAGAAAATGAAATAATGCCATTTGCAGCAATATAGATGGACCTAAAAATTATCATACTAAGTGTAATAGGCCAGCTAAAGGAAAACAAATAACATGACATAGCTTATGTGTGGAATCTAAAAAAAAAATGATACAAATGAGCTTATATACAAAACAGAAGTGGACCCACAGACATAAAAAATAAACTTATAGTTGCCAATGGGAAAAGCAGAAGAGGGATAATCTAGAGGTTTGGGATTAACACACTACTGTATATAAAACAGATGAACAATAAGAACTGACTGTATAGCAAAGATAACTATCATCAGTATTTTATAATAACCTCTAAAGGAAAAGAATCCTAAGAAAAGTATATATGTACATTATGTGTCTCTCTCTCTATATATATATATATTAAGCACTTTGCTGTACAGTTGAAACTAATACAACATTGTAAATCATCTCTACTTCAATAAAAAAAATTCATTATAAGCAAATTCTCCCTCTATTGTATCCACATAATTCCTTTATCTAAAAGTTAATTGGAGGCAAGAAACTTGTCTTCAACACCAGTGAAGAAAGTTTTGAACACCATTGAGAAAGTTTTGAAAAGATGACTCATAGAATGGGAGAAAATATCTGCAAATCATATATCTGATAATGAACTTGTACCTGGAATACATGAAGAATGCTTATAACTCAATAATAAAAAGACAAATAACCCAATTCTTTAAATGGTCAAGGCATCTAAATGGAGATTTCTCCAAAGACATACACATGTTTAAAAAGCACATGAAAAGGTGTTCAAACATCATGAACCCTCAGGGAAATGCAAATCAGAAGGAAATACCTTTACACCTACTAGGATGGCTATAACCAAAAAGATAGCAATCACAAGAGTTAATGAGGGTATGGAAAACAAGGATATGGACAAATTGGAAACTTTGTACACTGCTGGCAGGGATGGAAACTGGTGCAGTTGCTTTGGAAAATAGTCTGGCAGTACCTCAAAAGGTTAAACAGAGTTGCCATATGATCCAGCAATTCTATTCCTAGGTATATGCACAAGAGAAATAAGACTACATGTCCACACACAAATGAGTGCAAGAATGTCCATAGCATGTATTGTTATTAATCAAAGTTTGATCCTAAGACTTACATGTTCTAGGAACTAGACCCCATCAGATGAGCTGGGGGTGGTTAGACTCAATAGTGATGAATTACTGTAGGAGACTGTTAGTTGTTTCAAAACATCTGTTTTCCCTTTCTTCCACAGCAATCAACTATGAGCTGCATACCTCGCAGCTAGGTCTGGGTATTTGATTAAGTTCTGTCCAGCGGAATGGAAGTAATATACACCATTTCTGGGTACCTTTAAAATAATTGGCCATATGTTTCCCTGGGTCCTTCCCTTTTTAAAAATTCTTTCAGCTGCCTGAGAGAGAAGTGAACACTGGAGCAAACACCTTTGTCCACAAAGGGATGACACCTTTTATGAGAACAGAGCTGTTCTACCAGTCCTGAGCCCTATAATTACCACTGGACTGTGACATAAGAGAAAAATAAATTTCTATCAAATTTAAGCCATTGTGGTTTGGGGGTTTCCTTGTCATATCTACTCAGGCTGTCCTCTAATAGAATCAGGCTGCCAACTGTGCATATGATTGATGTGTAAATCAAATGCTACTTTGTCATTCCTGCTGCCTACTCTACATTTCCCCAAAGAGGAAAGTATAATTCTCTCTACTGAGTATCTTTTTCCTATTCAGTATCGTGGGAAATTGAATTAGAAGCTCTGTTAATAGATAATATTAAGATTGGTGGTTGGTTGTTAATTTAAATGAGTTGGTTAAAATGGAGAATCATTTTGAAATGATAGAAGCATGCTACATTCAACATTTCATTTTACTGTAAGTGAATACTTCATGGAAGTCTCTTTTAAAGAAAGTGGTAGGTGATTGGCACTCTGTGAGCCATGTTGGACAATTAGGATGACAGTCACTTTTCAAGGATAGTAAAGCAGAAACCTGGAGGAATACTGGATCCATAGCAACCTCATGAAACTGTCATTTGTGTCTGACTGCTTCCCTCCAAGCTTCTGTTGCTGGAAAGATACCATGGGCATCAGTCTGTAAGTTTTATGCAAGGAATGGAGAGTGTTTTTCAGTTCTACATATTTATTAAGAGCTGATCAATTAAGAGCATTTGCAGAGTAATCAGATTCTGGACTGAGCAGAAGTTCAGAACAAGCAAATTAGAGTTAAAAAACATGTTATTCAAGTTATAGAAAGGCTTAATAGATGTCTCTATTCCACAGTAAGTACATCTCTCTTGTGAATAGAATTCTTGGAACCACTGGATCCATCATTTTATTTTCTCTCTGGTAGTACTAAAAACTGCTGATGATTTTAAATTTCCAGTTCTGGTTTTTAAAGTTGCCATAACTTCAATGTATAATATGAGACAAGCTATAATCAAGTTGAATGGTCTGCAGTTTAATTGGTTTTCTTAGCCTCAAATAATTCTAGGGACACTTCTTCTATATTGGCTACAACCATTGCCTTGGTTTCAGCCAAGTCCCATAATTAGTTGAACTAAAATTATTACAAGAGAATACGTCATCGACTATGAGCCAAGCCAAAGCTATGTTTGTGTAACTTATAGAGGTCCAAGTTGGAAAGGATTTGAAGTCCATTTATCAGACCCCCGTATTAGTTCCTAAGGAAAATTCCACCTATGCTATCTTGAGACACAGTATAGAGACATTTGAAAGCTACCAAAATGATTAAATAGCTAAATGAATGCTTGCTCTGTATTATTTTAAAAAACAATTTAAAATAAGAAATAAAACTCTGGTCATGGAAATAATGAAATAATTATGAAATAAAATAGTCTCTACCATTCGTTCATTCATCCCTTTGTACATTCAGCAAATATTTATCGAGGGCCTCCGACTGACTGCGTTAAGTGCAGAATGTGACTGTGGCCACTACCAGATCATCAAAGACTGGTGTCTCTTTTCTAAATATAGAGTTGTTGCTGGATCATGGCTGCCAGCCAGGACTACATGCTTGAGCTCTTGTACAAATGAGTGACCAATTCTGGCCCAACCAATGTGAGTGTAAGTGATGTGTGCTACTTACAAGCCAAGTTTGTTACTATCCCTCCCCATTTTTCTTTCCTTCTGTTTTCACTTTGGAGACTCTGTTAAAGGTGGTGGCATCATAAGATGGAAGAAGCCTGGACCTTTGAGTCACCACTTGGTGGAGAGCCTGGCAGGAGAACAATTCAACCAGGAGCCCTGCCCTGGATTTTATGTGATCAAGAAAAATATCTTATTTTGCTAAATCACAGATTTGGGGGGTTGTTTTGCTCCAGCACTTAACCTATCCTGATTAACACTTAATATGTAGGATTTGGGGATAACAAAATTCTCATTTATTATAGATAACGGGTCCCACTATTATGATCTTATTACATTGTTATGTAACTTTATTAGAAAATATTGGGGGTTTGTGAGAGTCTCTGGGGATCTGAAAAACTTTTACACAACAGACTCTCACCAAAGAATGAGAACAACCCCAAATTAAGTGCATTTTGGCAAAGATTTTGTGCATAATTTGGAAATTAAAGTCTCTCAAAGGCAATTGCCTAGTTTACTGAGTGGAATGTTGGAAGAGATAGCAAATGCAGCCACTGGGGACATGTACATTTTTAATAGGAATGCTCTGTAACGTCTGGAAAATCCAGCACCAATAGCTTGACTGCTTAGTTCTTCCCACCCATGCCCTCCAAGCCTTCAGATGTTTGATTTATGAGAAGCTACACCATCAGGTTAGATGTGGCATGGCACAACCGAACAGGAAGTCCAACAGTCAAGGGATATGGCCCGGGTGTTGGGGCCTCAGAATGTAGTCATGACCTCTCAAACCCAACTCTTTCTAGAATTTCTGATATGCTTTTCCTTCCCAGACTCATAAACTAGAAGAGAATACCATACATATAGAAATCATATAAAAGTTTCACATTACATTCTCCACGACTGCACGCAACTCATTCAAGTATTTTCTATTCTACTTCCTTTTATAAAATGCTGATTGGAAGCTGGTAAACTATTTTCATGACCCACTAATGAATCAGAACTCTCCGTTTGGAAACTGTCCCATCATGACCATTCCCTTTTTGCATTAAAATCCTCTTTCCCCTTGTGCTCTCTCCTTAACTAAAGCCTGCACTTAAGAAGGTTTCATTCACTTTCAACCTATTGAGAATTTGAGTCAAATTTTTACCTGCACAGGAAATACTTGAATTTTTTAGACTTAGAGCTGAAAGAAATCTCAGATCTCTTTTTCTTTAATGAGTGAGTTGACAAATAAATCCAGAAAGGATACTTTCTTCTTTTATTTTATTATGGAAGAAAACTTTGTGGCTTCCTAAGTGGCTCAGCAGTAAAGAATCCGCCTTCCAGTACAGGAAACACAGGTTTGATCCTTGGGTCAGGAAGATCTCCTGGAGAAGGAAATGGCATCACATTCCAATATTCTTGCCTGGAAAATCCCATGGACAGAGGAGTCTGGTGGGCTACTGTCTGTGCTGTGTTTAGTCGCTCAGTCGTGGCCGATTCTGTGACCCCGTGGACTGTAGCCTGCCAGGTTTCTCTGTCCATGGAATTCTCCAGTCCAGAATACTGGGGTGGCTAGCCATTCCCTTCTCCAGGGGATCTTCCCAACCCTGGAATAGAACCAGGTTCTCCTGTACCGCAGGTGGATTCTTTACCAGCTGAGCTACCAGGAAATCCCGGGCTACAGTCTATGGGGTCCTGAAAGAGTCAGACACGACTGAGCGGCTGGGCACAAGAAAACTTAACTCTTAACAGAACTTAAAGTATATATCCATAAACTCTGAGGGATTTCAACTGCAAATATATCAGTATATTTCATTAATATACTGTCAGTGTGAAAGTATCTGAGTATATCTCATTAGCATAGTGAGTTCTTTTTTAGCATTAAACTAACTTTTTTAAAAAATTAGAGTTTAATTGCTTTATATGTTGTGTTAATTTCCGCTGTACAACATGAATCGGGTATATGTATACATATATCCTCTCCCTCTTGAGCCTCTCTCCCCCCAGCCCACCTCTCTAGGTTGTCACAGAGAACCAAGCTAAGCTACCTGTGCTATACAGCAGCTTCCCACTAGCTATCTATTTTACATATAGCAGTGTACATGGCTGGTGATGGAACTGGGGATCAGAACCCAACTCCCATGATACGGGTCGTTTTCAATTATTACTTTGCCACTTTACCAAATGAATAATTGTGCCCTTCATTACCAATTTCAAGATTAATGAAACGTGAAGAGTTTTGTGGGGACAGGGTATTGAATACATGGAAGAGGCTCAAACTATGTATATATTTATGTATCTTTGTATATATTTTTGATGATCAAATGAGATATCTCATTTATTGAAAAATCTATTCCTTCATATGCTATGCTAAGTCACTTCAGTCGTGTCCGACTCTGTGCGACCCCATAGACGGCAGCCCACCAGGCTCCCCCGACCCTGGGATTCTCCAGGCAAGAACACTGGAGTGGGTTGCCATTTCCTTCTCCAATGCATGAAAGTGAAAAGTGAAAGGGAAGTCACTCAGTCGTGTCCGACCCTTAGCATGGACTGCAGCCTACCAGGCTCCTCCATCCATGGGATTTTCCAGGCAAGAGTACTGGAGTGGGGTGCCATTGCCTTTTCCGTTCCTTCATATAGTTCCTTCTATATGTTCTTCCTATATAGTTCTTCATATAGTTCATACAGGGTTTTTCTTGTGGCTCAGCTGGTAAAGAATTCATCTGCAATGTGGGAGACCTGGGCTCAATCCCTGAGTTGGGAAGATCCCCTGGAGAAGGGAATGGCTACCCACTCCAGTATTCTGGCCTGTATAGAGTTGGACATGACTGAGTGACTTTCACTTCATATAGTTCTATGGAATTTTTAACTGTGGTAAAATACACATAACACAAAGTTTACCATCTTAACATTTTCAAATGTACAGTGGTATTAAGTACATTGTATTGTTATGCAACCATCACTAGCATCTGTCTTCAGGTCCCTTTTCATCTTGCAAAACTGAAACTCTATATCCATCAACAATAACTCTCAATTTTCCCCTGCACTTAAACCCTGACAACAACCATCCTACTTTCTGTCTCTACCTCAAAGTGTGTTTTCAGATAGCGTTTTAAATCTAGGCCACCCAGCCACAGATATGGAGTGGACAGGCAGGATAGCAGGCCAGCTCCATTTAGATGTGCACAGCATCCTAATTTTAAATGCTACTCCTGGGCTTAGCAGGTGATGAAGGTGGACATCAGTTGTCTCTGAAGCAGCTCATGAAATCAAGGGAAATGTTAACCTAAGAAAGGCGGAGCTGGTGCAGACGGTAGGCGAAGACAGCGAGAAAGCAGACATTGATGAGCACCCTGCACTCTGACATGGAAGCCAAATCTCTGGGGACAGGCAGGGCAGACACTGTGACTGACAGCAATAAAGATAAGAGCAGCTGGTGCACCGTTAATCATCACAGGCTCCAGGGAACCCATCCCCCTGCAGACGAGGACAAACAGTGCAGGATGTTGTCTGGGACACCCTTCAGTCACCCTGGAGGCATGACTTCATGTCCCTCACCTTTTCAACTTGCTTTTCTAGGTGCCTATGACATTTATTTCCTGACCTCAGGGTGAAACTCATAAAGGCAAAATTATCCCAACCCAGCAACGTCTAAGCCATCAGGCTTAATCCATGTACATCATTACTGTAAATGGCAATAGCGACAATGGACAGGGTCATGTGGGCCCTACAGTCATGATCCTATCTCCTTCCTGTTCATCCCAACCAAAATACATATTTTTTCTATCACACTCTTCATCCCTTATATTAATGGTAGCCTCGCCTTATGTAGGCAAGGTAAGCAATTTGCAAAAGTCATTCTATGAGCCACAGAGAGCCATTGCCAACAGTAAGCATAGTGAGGAACAGTAGCGATGGCCACGGATCGCCAGCATTACTAAGCAATTCTTAGAACAAGAGCCACATTCAAGCATTAATAAATGGTTGGGTAGGTATCTCGCCCCAAAAAAACCAAACATGAAATATTCAAGGAGAAAATAACAGGGCAGCCCCTTCAGTCTGTACTTCACATCAAGAAGAAACTCCAAAAGTAACAAGATAATAGAAGCAACAAACTCTTTAGGAATGTCATGGGATGTGAATTGCCAAAGAATGCACTAGGCTCCCTAAATATTATATACAAGAGAGCCCTGAATTTGGTGTGAGGCACTTGAGTTTCACTTTAGGCTCTGGCTTTCACCAGCTGTAACCTTGAATAAGATATAAACTTTCTGAATCTTTTTTTTTTTTAATTTGGCAAAATGGATATAATACCACTAGCCTCTGCCTTTTTCACCATACTGTGAAGATGAAATGAGATAATGTAAATAAAGCACCCTAAACCTAAGTGGTGAAGGCAAAGTATTAATATTTATATGCAGCTACCCACACATATAGGTAGTCACACATGTCATGTACACACACAGGAAAAGAATTTTGATTAGTTTCATTATTAAGAATTCTTCAGCAGTACTTATGAGAATTTCTACCTGGCTTCTGCCCTAGGAGTATTCATTCAAGTCTGTGAAATAAATTCAAGTTACAGCAAATACATTGCCATTTGCAGGGTTTTGGTACACCTGAAACAAAAGATGATGTGTAAGGGAGGTAATCACTTTGCAATGTGTGAGTGATGGGGTATATATACTGCAAAGGTGTATAGAAGAATTGTCCTAATATTCAGCATGGATGCTATGAATTCCCAGAGTGCAGTAGAGGGGCCTGGAATCATGCTTGTAAACTACAATGAGGACCCCACGTTCCTGCTTGTGATGGCAGTTCCATTTGTCACCCTCATGGACGTTGGCATGCATGCATTGCCCCTGTTTAGTGGCAGCTATGGAAGTTACATAGTGCTATGGTCTCAGCATCTGTGTCCTTCTCCAAATTCACATGTTGCAATCCTAACCCTCAAAGATAACAGTGTTAGTAGATGTGGTCTTTGGGAGGCGACTAGATTGTGAGAGTGGAGTTTTCATAAACGGGATTAGTGCTCTTATAAAAACAGACCACATAGAGGTCCCCTGGCCCTTCCATCATGTGAAGACACAGTGAGATGTCTGTGACATGAAAGAAGGCCCTTATCCAACCATGCTGACATCCCAGTCTTGGACTTCCCAACCTCTGGGACCATGAGGAAAAAAATGTTTATAAGCTACCCAACCTTCAGTATGTGTTATAGAAGCCCAGACAGACTAAGACACACAAGGAATAATTTTAAAAGAGAAAAAATGTAAATCAGGCCAGCTCATTCCAATCTGAAGGCTAAAGATTATATACACACACAGGATCTGTGTACACACTGTTCTTCACACAAGCAAGTTCATGACATGCCCATTAGAGTGTCTGTCTATGGATATTCCAGTTGCTGTTATTGCTCAGTTGCTAAGTTGCATCTGACTCTTTGTGACCCCATGGACTTCAGGATGCTAGGCTCCTCTGTCCTTCACTGTCTCTCCAAGTTTGCTCAAACTCTAATTCTAAAAAAATCTATCTTTCATAATTTGATGCCTTTTGATTGACTCGCAAATTGCCTCCAGAGGTCAATGGCATGGCGTTTTGTCCATCGTCTATTAAAAAATTTTTTTAATATAAATTTATTTATTTTAATTGGAGGATAATTACTTTACAATATTGTATTGGTTCTGCTATACATCAGCATGAATCCACCATGGGAGTACACGTGTTCCCCATCCTGAACCACCCTCCTACCTTCCTCCCCATACCATCCCTCTGGGTCATCCCAGTGCACCAGCCCCAAGCATCCTGTATCATGCATCGAACCTGGACTGGTGATTCGTTCCACATATGATATTATACATATTTCAATGCCATTCGCCCAAATCATCCCACCCTCACCCTCTCCCACAGAGTCCAAAAGACTGTTCTCTACATCTGTGTCTCTTTTGCTGTCTCACATACAGGGTTATCATTGCCATCTTTCTAAGTTCCATATATATGCATTAGTATACTGTATTGGTGTTTTTCTTTCTGGCTTATTTCACTCTGTATAATAGGCTCCAGTTTCATCCACCTCATTAGAATTGATTCAAATGTATTCTTTTTAATGGCTGAGTAATACTCCATTGTGTATATGTACCACAGCTTTCTTATCCATTCATCGCTTCCATGTCCTGCCTATCATAAACAGTGTTGCGATGAACATTGGGGGTACACGTGTCTCTTTCAATTCTGGTTTCCTCAGTGTGTATGCACAGCAGTGGGATTGCTGGGTCATATGGCAGTTCTATTTCCAGTTTTTAAAGGAATCTCCACATTGTTCCCCGTAGTGGCTGTACTAGTTTGCATTCCCACCAACAGTGTAAGAGGGTTCCCTTTTCTCCACACCCTCTCCAGCATTTATTGTTTGTAGACTTTTTAATAGCAGCCATTCTGACAGGTGTGAGATGGTACCTCATTGTGGTTTTGATTTGCATTTCTCTGATAATGAGTGATGTTGAGCATCTTTTCATGTGTTTGTTAGACATCTGTATGTCTTCTTTGGATAAATGTCTGTTTAGTTGTTTGGGCCATTTTTTGATTGGGTCATTTATTTTTCTGGAATTGAGCTGTAGGAGTTGCTTGCATATTTTTGAGATTAATTCTTTGTCAGTTGCTTTGATTGCTATTATTTTCTCCCATTCTGAAGGCTGTCTTTTCACCTTGCTTATAGTTTCCTTTGTTGTAAGAAGCTTTTAAGTTTAATTAGGTACCATTTGTTTATTTTTGCTTTTATTTCCAATATTCTGGGATGTGGGTCATAGAGGATCCTGCTGTGATTTATGTCAGAGAGTATTTTGCCTATGTTCTCCTCTAGGAGTTTTATAGTTTCTGCTCTTATTTTTAGATCTTTAATCCATTTTGAGTTTATTTTTGTATATGTTGTTAGAAAGTGTTCTAGTTTCATTCTTTTACAAGTGGTTGACCAGTTTTCCCAGCACCACTTGTTAAAGAGATTGTCTTTTCTCCATTGTATATTCTTGCCTCCTTTGTCAAAGATAAGGTGCCCATAGGTGTGTGGGTTTATCTCTGGGCTTTCTATTTTGTTCCATTGATCTATATTTCTGTCTTTGTGCCAGTACTATACTGTCTTGATGACTGTGGCTTTGTAGTAGAGCCTGAAGTCAGGCAGGTTGATTCTTCCAGTTCCATTCTTCTTTCTCAAGATTGCTTTGGCTATTTGAGGTTTTTTGTATTTCCATACAAATTGTGAAATTATTTGTTCTAGCTCTGTGAAAAATACCGTTGGTAGCTCGATAGGGATTGCATTGAATCTATACATTGCTTTGGGTAGCATACTCATTTTCACTGTATTGATTCTTCTGATCCATGAACATGGTATATTTCTCCATCTGTTAGTGTCCTCTTCGATTTCTTTCACCAGTGTTTTATAGTTTTCTATATATAGGTCTTTAGTTTCTTTAGGTAGATATATTCCTAAGTATTCTATTCTTTTTGTTGCAGTGGTGAATGGGATCGTTTCCTTAATTTATCTTTCTATTTTCTCGTTATTAAAGTATAGGAATGCAAGGGATTTTTTGTATGTTGATTTTATATCCTGTAGCTTTACTATATTCATTGATTAGCTCTAGTAATTTTCTGGTGGAGTCTTTAGGGTTTTCTATGTAGAGGATCATGTCATTTGCAAACAGTGAGAGTTTTACTTCTTTTCCAATTTGGATTCCTTTTATTTCTTTTTCTGCTCTGACTGCTGTGGCCAAAACTTCCAAAACTATGTTGAATAGTGGTGGTATTTATTTTAATCGGAGGATAATTACTTTACAATATTGTGATGGCTTTTGCCATACATCAACATGTCCCCCACAATCCTGAACCCCTCCATATACCCCCTCCCATCCGTTCAGGTTGTCACAGACTCTGGGTGCCCTGCTTCAAGCACTGAACTCACTGGTCATCCATTCTACTTGTGGTAGTGCATATGTTTCAAAGCTATTCTCTCAAATCATTCCACCGAGTCCAAAAGTCTGTTCTTTACATCTGTGACTCCTTTGCTATCTTTCAGCAGCTATCTCTGTGACTTTTATGTCTGAACTTGTAGTTACCTTCCCTGAAAACAACTCAATTCAGATTTCTAAAGTATTTCATATAAAGTCCGTGTCTAACTCTGCCCTATGCTCTTTGGTGTCATGAACAGTCAAGTGCCCACAATTTGGAGCTTGTAAAAGTCAAGTTTGGTCTTAGCTCTTTAGACACAACTTTAGCTTAACATCTCCCCAATTCCCAGCATCTAAATATCAAAGAAATCTCCTTCCTTCCCAGAGGGAAGACTCTCCTTAGCCCCAGAGGAAAAGCAGATCCTGGGGGACTGCAAGCAAAAGAGTAATGGGTCCTCTCATCCCTTGCTCTTGCTGAGTTATTTGCTCAGAAGCTCAGAGAAAAATATTCCCTGATTTAAAATCATGGTCATATTCTTTCTTTCCTATACTTCTCTTTTGTCAGATGTGTGCCTGCAGCAGGACCAAAGGGCCATGAAGCACTATCAATAAGAGCCTTGCTCCGGAAGCAGACAGACATGAAGTTAAATACCAGCCTTTTTGAGCCTTACTTTGCTTATCATCTGTAATATTCGGTTAACAGAACCCATCACAGAGGGATGTATAAGAATTAAATAACACCTGAAAGTCACTTAGCACAGTGTCTATAAAATAACAAATGTCAATTCATGTGTGCCATTATCATTTGCTGGAAATATGCCCCTCCCATGTAAAGGTTAGAGCTTGTGTCGGATAACTCAGCCTTACCTAAAAGACAGGTTCAGGCAACCCACCATGGAGCATTTGGCCCTTCATGTGACAAAAGAAGAAAATGAAAGGAACAGACTGCAGGGCGATAGATTCTGTGGTCCATTTACAGATCAACTTCAAATAAAAGTGGAGTTCATGAGACATGAGGGCCAGAGCTCAGCTTGGCTTTTTCTATGGAACTAGTAGTCAATCCATCAGAAAAAGTCAGTGATTCAGTTATGAATATTTGACTCCATTGCCCAGTTATTGCTGAGTAGTAAGTATATTGCCGATTCTGGTGGAAAATATCCCAGTTGCATTGGTTTGCACAGAGAGGAGGGAATGGTGAAGAGTGGCTTTTGTCTTTTAAATCTCAGCACACAGATGGATTTGAGGGGAGAAAAGAGTTGAGGAGGAGAGCAAACACAGATTCCCTTTGTCCATCTGTCAGAACTGGCACCAAGTTCTTGGCAATCTCTTGGGAGCCTCTGTGCCTGGGCTGGGTTAACTTGGCCCCATCCATTTAAGAATATTTGATTTGATTGCACAGCAAAATGCTTTTGAAAAGCTGGGCTATTATCCCTGAAATAGAAAAATTAAAAAAATTTGAAAAGCACCTTTGAAGTCAGCTACCCAAATGAAACTTGTGACATCAGAGTGATGGCAGATAAGTGGGAGGCAGAACAAGGCCATCATTGACCACTGAGTGGGCCAGGCTGATGCCACACTTTACACCCTACCAATATAAGTCAAGGATGAAAGATGCTCCGGGCAGCTCGCCTGACCCCTGTGCTCTGTTATCTTCAGTTGATTGCACAGTGTTTCACTGTGAACAATCCCTCACTGTCTACCTGGTGCAGGTGAATCTCAGCAGAACAGGGGCCTGGGCGGCTTGGCCAGGAGAGAGAAATGCCATGCATAGCACAGGGGGCCAGAGGAGGGCTTGCTCCAGTAAAGCACCGTCTTTATTACTCTTATCCCCTGGATGCTGAGGACAGAACAGCTAAGTGCAAATCAAGGGCAGCAAAGTAAGACCTGCGGGTGTGTGGTGACAGACAGGCAGCTCTCTCTCTCCAACTGATAGAACATCAAGAGACTGCAAACAAGCTCCAGCTGCCACACTGGCCCCTGCATACTTACATACAGAGTACAAGAACCATGTTATAGCAAGAGTGTGAACAAACCTGGATTGAGTTCTTGCATCCCTTAGTGCATAACAACTAGTTACTGAAAAAGTTCAACCAACTGTCAGTGGTTCTCCAATTTGAGCATGCATCAGAGTCACCTGGATTACTGGGCCCACTCCCAGAGCTTTTGATTTGTTCTAACAAATGTTCAGCTGATGGAGATGCTGCTGGCTCAGGGCCCATACTCTGAAGGCCACTGGTCTTTATGGTAAATAGTGTGTTGTGTTCAAATCACTATTAAAAATAAGATTCATTTGAGTTTGATACAGTACAACGAGAGTCAGGTGCTATATATACTAAGTGCTGAGGGTACAAAGATGAATAACAAACTGCAGTTAAACAGTTCAATACAATCTAAGTTCTATCTAGAAAGGTGGGAATTATGTAGCATCTGTGTTATTCACTAAGTCATGTCTGACTCTGTGACCTCATGGACTATAGCTCACCAGCCTCCTCTGTCCATGGAATTCTCCAGGCAAGAATACGGGAGTGGGTTGCTACTTCCTTCTCCAGAGGATCTTCCCGACCCAGGGACTGAAGCCCAGGTCTCCTGGGTTGCAGGCAGATTCTTTACCATCTGAGCCACCAGGGAAGCCCATTGAAGAGCAATACACGGTTTATCTTGGCTGAATCAAAGGGTTTGAACTACATACATCAGGTTGAGAAGAGACTGAGCAAACCGCTGAAGGCTGTCCTTAAGAATTCTGACATTATTTTCCAGATCAAGCAGGCATTTAATTCATTCATCTCTCTGATCCCTTATGGAGCCCATTCTGTGGGCCAAGAACGGGGTTCACTTGCAGGCTTAGAAATCGGTTAAGACTAATCCTTGCCCTGTAAGTGTTCACTGTCCAGTAGGGAATAAGATACCCCGTGGAATAAGATAATAATACAAAGTAGCAAATACGACGAGGGGAGTTTGCATAAGGACAGTGGAGATCAAAGGAGGCAGCAGGTGGCTGTCCTTGGGGGCACTTAGGAGAAGGTTCGTAAGACAGAACTCCTTGAACTGGGACTTGGAAACGGCAGACAGCCTGAAGACAGGCAGCAAAAGCAATCATTGCTGCTCAGTGTGGTCATCCAAGGCTGCTTCTCACTTTTCTCTTCCACCAATCCTGTGTCATGAGTGAATGAAGGAATCACCGAAGGAGGGAAGAAAGGGAGGGAAGTAGATGGTATAGGCTACAGGAGGGGAAGATGCCAGAAGAACAATTAGAAGGGTGACAGAGATGTCAGCCAAACATCCTGGTGTGTGCATCATGGCCTCCAGAGCTCAGAAGGGGCGCCCAGTGATGCAGCTATCAGGTGACAGCAAAAAAGACATTCTTTCAGAGGAGGAAAAATTCCCATATTCTTCCCAAGCACCCTGTTTGTGGCTGACCATCTGCCTGATTCTCTTTCTACTCAGGGACCAATGTCCCCTGGTTGGGAGACAGGATAGTTGATTGGTCTTTGCTCTGGCTTGAGGGGCACCCAAAATCCCCTCATCTCTTCTGCCTCCAGTCCAGAGGTTGGGGTGTGGCTTCACAACTCCACAGGTTTCACACATGGGTTAGGGAAAGATCAGGACTCCTTGTTTCCAGAAAGTCATAGTTAAGAGGTGTACACATCAGTCAGAAGCTCCATCATCCCTTCCCCTAAGCTTCTTAGCTAGCTTCTATAAGTTGAAAGAAATGAGCTTTAAAAGGGGAACTCCATAAGGAAAACTATCTTGCTATGAAAGTTAACCTAGGACCACCCTGCCAGTGAGTAATGGGAAAACCAATTTTTTTTTCAAAGCAACTAATGTCTCACAGCCTAGGAAACAATCTATCTGAGTAGACCATTTCTATGAAAAGCAAACTTTCAACAGCTAGAAGATCAAAGGAGTGATTCCAGTTCAGAAGTACATTTCAAATTTCTTTTGTCATTGGTGTTATTCCATTAAGCATCATTCTTCCATCTCTTTCCACCCACTCCTCCCCCATTCCTAAGTGTAATTTCACCTAAGAGAGGAGCTATGCTGGCCTGGGACTCTGAACTGAGGTAACTTGGGGGTTATGTGGCCTAAGCACACTCCATAAGCAATTTTCCCCGTCAATCAATTTCTTCTATTAGCAAGAAGGACCCCCAGTATGGCTGCTCCTGTGGTTGGATTCCAGGTCACCTCCGTGCCCCATGTAATTTAGGAGCCTCTTTGATTATGCAGGTGAATAGCTCTACTTGTTTCCCCAGCAGATGTTTGGTTGAAGTTCCTTCCCTGTGATTATGATTTTCTTTGGTCAAAAGGAGAGTAACTTGAGAAAGCTAGTCCAGGAATGAAGAACAGGGAGGCAGCCACAGGATGAATTTTTGAACTCTCCAGACTGCATTTCTGACTATACAATCCCGGAACCAACCTTATTATTAAGTGTAATTACCGGCCCCAGGCACGAGCTCCGGGGCCCCTACAGAGGACCCAAGTGTTTGCTGTAGGTACCACTAAGGTGAGCTATACTTTTTCATGCACAATCATCTTGGCAATTGGCAGGTTATGAATTCCAGGGTGATGGTTGGGTCAAGGTGGCTCCAAATGCCCAAAGACCTTGATAGGATACTAAAGAATATAAGACATCCATTGTTAAAATCTTAAAAGCTAAGCGTGCCCAGGCCCCACTTTAAAACACTAAAGATGTGTTTAATGCCAACATTCTTTCCCAATATTAATTATTGAAAAATAATTGAAGTTTCTCTCTGCCCCTAAAGAAAAAAAAAAAAAAGTGTGCATCAGCTCCAGGCTTGGTAATCTGATAATACTCTTGGGAGACGGGAATAGACGTTAGTTTAAGGATCACTAGACCCTATTTCATACAGTCACGAATTAGATAAACTGTTGACTGTGGACTGCTCTTTTTCACTAAATGATTGTGAAAAGCATTCATATTTCTACAGAAGCACATATTATCCCAATAATACACCTCAGATTGTTTAATTGAAATATTCAAAGAGCAGAAGAGAGAGAATATGTATCTCCGGGAAATGAGAAGGACTCCAGGAGCCTGGGAATGTAGGCTGAGCCAGCCCCACAAGTAAGACATTGTCGTGGAGATTAATATTTGATCTCGAACATTTATGAGGATATTACAGTCTACTTCCTAATATATCTGTGCTCCACTTCTAACAATGACTTAAATTACTTATTCCCCTAAAATTGATGCTCCAGGGGTGTTTGGAATGTTTGTCTGGAGTTAACCTTGTGTACCGCAGAGGATTGGTCCTCCAGCTTGAGAACCAAGGACAGAGTATGCAGTGTCTTGGCCAGAAAACAGGGCACCCGCCCCATTCTTCTACAGGGAAAGAGACCAGCCCAGAAAACTAATCTTAGACATTTGCGCCCCAGTCACTGTCTAATGAGGACAAACCACCTTGCCTCATTCTTACCGTTGGGAGAGGCAGTTGTAAGAAAGTGATATTAATTTGTTATCTCATTATATAAATCAGAGAGTTAATTTTTGTTTGTTTGTTTTCTATGCCATGCAACTTTTGGGATCTTAGTTCCCTGACCAGGGATGGAAGCGTGGAGTCCTAACCACTGGACTACCAGGGAATTCGCACAAAGATTCTAAAAGAGTGTTGAGAAGTTGAAAAGTTGAGAAGTGTGTGTGTATCCTAAATACGAAACGCATCAGTGTATCACAGGATAAGAGGTTAGTGGGGAACCTGAAGGAACCATAAACCCTGAGCAGAGAGGTAAAGGAATAGGGTGTAACAGAGGAGTCAAGAGCACCGTCTAGAAGCAGAAGTGGCGGGTTGGATGGGTTAAGCTGGGTAAAGAAGGAAGAGGAAGGAGTAAGTGTATTTTCCAGGCTGTTGCAACAGAGCACAGGCGATGAGGACACGACATCCAAAGGAAAAGTTATGGCGAAAAGTTGTATTTATCAAGCACTTTGTTTAATTGAAATATTCAAACAGCAGAAGAGAGTGAGAATATGTATCTCCGGGAAATGAGAAGTATCTCCGGGAAGTGCTCAGCACTGGGTTAAGCAAACGGAGAGCCGTTTCTAGATCCAACAACTCTATGAGGTAGGTATGATTCTTAACCTCATTTTTCAAATGAGATAACTGAGATTTGAGAGCGTTCATTTGCCAGACTTTGTTTCCTCTTCTTTTCTTCCTCCTTTCCTTCTTCCTTTACCGTTTCCTCGTTTTCTTTACTTTCTGTGTGTCAGTCACTGTTCTAGGCACAACAGAAAATGAAAAGACAGTCCCAGTCCACGTAGAGTTCACACTCCAGTGTGATGAACTAACTTTGTATAGTATATAATATGTATAGCCTGCTTCCATGTAGCGAGAGCTGCAGAGCACAGTGATGACCAAGAGAGGGAGACTGAGTGATGATGGAAGTGAAAGGGCTCCTGTTACTACAGGTGCCAGGGAAGGGCTCTCTAATAAGGTAACACTGAGCATCAACCTGAATGAAGGGCTGGAGGGAACTATTAATGTACACACATTGCTCAGCATAGAATAGATAACCAACAGAGGCCTACTGCAGAGCACAGAGCCCTCTACTCAATATCTTATAATAACCTATGAAGGAAAACAATCTGAAAACATTTACATATATAGTTATGCATGAGTGCATACTCAGTTGCTCAGTTGTGTCTGACTCTTTGTGATCCTATGGATTGTAGCCCACCAGGCTCCTCTGTCCAGGGGATTCTCCAGGCAAGAATACGGTTGCCATTTCCTTCTCCATGGGATCTTCCTGACCCAGAGCATAAACCCACGTTTCCTGTGTCTCCTGCATTGACAAGCAGATTCTTTACCACTAAGCCACCTAGGAAGCCCAATACAGCTATATATACATACATATATATATATATATTTATACAGATAGATAAGTATAACTGAATCACTTTGCTATATACCTCAAACTAACACAGCATTTCAAATAAACTATACTTCAATTTAAAATTTTTTTAAGAATATCTTTGGAAACAGTATCGTAGACAAAGAGATCAGCAAGTGCACACATGCCTTTGGGTTTGAGGAAGACCGAGGAGGCTGCTGTTTTAAGAGCAGAGAACAGGAGGGACAGTGATGAGAATGAGGCTGGAGAGTAACCACAGCACACACATGCATGGGAAGAGCCTGGACTTAGAGTGCAATGAAAATATATCAGGTTGCTGGGGCAGAATTGACTGCAAAAGGACAATAGTAGAAAGGGAAGGGGGATGTGGTGATGGTTCAGCTGGTAAACGGTATACTAGCCCATGGTAATGGCAGAAGCAGTGAGAACTGACCAGATTCAGGCTACATCTGAATGTAAGATCAATGGGACTGGTTTTTGGATACAATGAAGTCTAGCTCTATACCTAAGCATGTAAGCCATATCCCCACACTATCCCTTGGCCAATACCATAGGCTGCTCTGATTGCATCAGCCCTTCCAGTCCCCCTTTTCCTCCCCCAGCTTTCAGCTGCCACCCAGCATTCACAAGCTACCTCAGAATCTCCCCAGCTTCCCTGAGTGGGGTGCACATCAAATGTTTATGAAGAAGTGGTCTCAGTTTCTCCATCTATAACATGTCAGAGCTGGGATAATTGTCCTCTAAGGTCACTTCCAATCCTTATTTTCTATGATCTGTGATCTACTTCTCTATAATGTAGACAATAAAAAAGCTAACGTTATGGAAATCCATGGAATGATTTCTCCTGCTGGAGTATATTTTCAAATATTACCTGGATAGTTCTTGAGGATCCTACTCTATTGCTTAGAATGAATCAAGGTGCTATAGAATCATTAGTACTTTCACAAAATCAAGATTTAAATGATTTAATAACTATTATTTGCTAATTAAAATTACGTAAAGTTAAAAATTCACCTCCTCAGAAAACAGTTTGTTGAGGTCTCAAAGAGTTAAACACAAGATTACCATCAGTTCAGTTCAGTCGCTCAGTTTTTGGGATCCCATGACCTGCAGCATGCCAGGCCTCCCTATCCATCAACAACTCCCGGAGTTCACCCAAACTCATGTCCATCGAGTCGGTGATTCCATCCAGCCATCTCAGCCTCTGTCATCCCCTTCTCCTCCTGCCCCCAATCCCTCTCAGCATTAGAGTCTTTTCCAATGAGTCAACTCTCCACATGAGGTGGCCAAAGTACTGGAGTTTCGGCTTTAGCATCATTCCTTCCAAAGAACAGCCAGGACTGGTCTCCTTTAGGATGGACTGGTTGGATCTCCTTGCAGTCCAAGGGACTCTCAAGAGTCTTCGACACCACAGTTCAAAAGCCTGAATTCTTCAGCACTCAGCTTTGTTCACAGTCCAACTCTCACATCCATACATGACTACTGGAAAAACCATAGCCTTGACTAGATGGACCTTTGTTGGCAAAGTAATATCTCTGCTTTTGAATATGCTATCTAGGTTGGTCATAAGTTTTCTTCCAAGGGGTAAGCGTCTTTTAATTTCATAGCTCAGTCACCATCTGCAGTGATTTTGGAGCCCAAAAAAATGAAGTCAGCCACTGTTTCCACTGTTTCCCCATCTATTTGCCATGAAGTGATGGGACCAGATGCCATGATCTTCATTTTCTGAATGTTGAGCTCTAAGACAACTTTTTCACTCTCCTCTTTCACTTTCATCAAGAAGCTTTTTAGTTCCTCTTCACTTTCTGTCATAAGGGTGGTGTCATCTGCATATCTGAAGTAATTGATATTTCTCCCAGCAGTCTTGATTCCAGCTTGTGTTTCTTCCAGCCCAGCATTTCTCATGATGTACTCTGAATAGAAGTTAAATAAGCAGGGTGACAATATACAGCCTTGACGTACTCCTTTTCCTATTTGGAACCAGTCTGTTGTTCCAAGTGCAGTTCTAACTATTGCTTCCTGACCTGCATATAAGTTTATTAAGAGGCAGGTCAGGTGGTCTGGTATTCTAATCTCTTTCAGAATTAGTTTATTGTGATCCACAGAGTCAAAGGCTTTGGCATAGTCAATAAAGCAGACATAGATGTTTTTCTGGAACTCTCTTGCTTTTTCAATGATCCAGCAGATGTTGGCAATTTGATCTCTGGTTCCTCTGCCTTTTCTAAAACCAGCTTGAACATCTGGAAGTTCATGGTTCATGTATTGCTGAAGCCTGGCTTGGAGAATTTTGAGCATCACTTTACTAGCATGTGAGATGAGTGCAATTGTGTGGTAGTTTGAGCATTCTTTGGCATTGCCTTTCTTTGGGATTGAAACAAACACTGACCTTTTCCAGTCCTGTGGCCACTGCTGAGTTTTCCAAATTTGCTGGCATATTGAGTGCAGCACTTTCACAGCATCATCTTTCAGGATTTGAAATAGCTCGACTAGAATTCCATCACCTCCACTAGCTTTGTTCATAGTGATGCTTTCTAAGGCCCACTTGACTGCACATCCCAGGATGTCTGGCTCTAGGTGAGTGATCACACCATCGTGATTATCTGGGTTGTGAAGATCTTTTTTTGTTCAGTTCTTCTGTGTATTCTTGCCACCTCTTCTTAATATCTTTGCTTCTGTTAGGTCCATACCATTTCTGTCCTTTATCGAGCCCATCTTTGCATGAAATGTTCCCTTGGTATCTCTAATTTTCTTGAAGAGTTCTCTAGTCTTTCCATTCTGTTGTTTTCCTCTATTTCTTTGCATTGATCACTGAGGAAGGCTCTGCATTCAGATGGTTATATCTTTCCTTTCCTCCTTTGCTTTTCACTTCTCTTCTTTTCATAGCTATTTGTAAGGTCTCCACAGACAGCCATTTTGCTTTTTTGCATTTCTTTTCCATGGGGATGGTCTTGATCCCTATCTCCTGTACAATGTCATGAACCTCAGTCCATAGTTCATCAGGCACTCTATCTATCAAATCTAGTCCCTTAAATCTATTTCTCACTTCCACTGTATAATCATAAGGGATTTGATTTAGATCATACCTGAATGTGAAATTGGAGAGTGAAAAAATTGGCTTAAAGCTCAACATTCAGAAAACGAAGATCATGGCATCCGGTCCCATCACTTCTTGGGAAATAGATGGGAAAACAGTGGAAACAGTGTCAAACTTTATTTTGAGGGGCTCCAAAATCACTGCAGATGGTGACTGCAGCCATGAAATTAAAAGACATTTACTCCTTGGAAGAAAACTTATGACCAACCTAGATACCATATTTAAAAGCAGACATTACTTTGCTGACTAAGGTCCATCTAGTCAAGGCTATGGTTTTTCCTGTGGTCATGTATGGATGTGAGAGTTGGACTGTGAAGAAGGCTGAGTGCCGAAGAGTTGATGCTTTTGAACTGTGGTGTTGGAGAAGACTCTTGAGAGTCCCTTCAACTGCAAGGAGATCCAACCAGTCCATTGTGAAGGAGATCAGCCCTGGGATTTCTTTGGAGGGAATGATGCTGAAGCTGAAACTCCAGTACTTTGGCCACCTCATGTGAAGAGTTGACTCATTGCAAAAGACTCTGATGCTGGGAGAGGTTGGGGGCAGGAGGAGAAGGGGACGACAGAGAATGAGATGGCTGGATGGCATCATGAACTTGATGGACGTGAGTCTGAGTGAACTGTGGGAGTTGATGATGGACAGGGAGGCCTGGTGTGCTGAGATTCATGGAGTCTCAATGAGTTGGACATGACTGAGTGACTGAACTGAACTGAACTGAATGGTCTAGTGCTTTTCCCTACTTTCTTCAATTTAAGTCTGAATTTGGCAATAAGGAGTTGATGATCTGTGCCACAGTCAGCTCCCGGTCTTGTTTTTGCTGACTGTATAGAGCTTCTCCATCATTGGCTGCAAAGAATATAATCAATATGATTTCGGTGTTGACCCTCTGGTGATGTCCATGTGTAGAGTCTTCTCTTGTATTGTTGGAAGAGGGTGTTTGCTATGACCAGTGCGTCCTCTCAGCAAAACCCTATTAGCCTTTGCCCTGCTTCATTCTGTATTCCAAGGCCAAATTTGCCTGTTACTCCAGGTGTTTCTTGACTTCCTACTTTTGCATTCCAGTCCCCTATATTGAAAAGGACATCTTTTCTGGGTGTTAGTTCTAAAAGGTCTTGTAGGTCTTCATAGAACCATTCAACTTCACCTTCTTCAGCATTTACTGGTTGGGGCACAGACTTGGATTACAGTGATATTGAATGGTTTGCCTTGGAAATGAACAGAGATCATTCTGTTGTTTTTGAGAATGCATCCAAGTACTGCAATTCGGACTCTTCTGTTGACCATGATGGCTACTCCATTTCTTCTAAGGGATTCTTGCCCACAGTAGTAGATATAATGGTCATCTGAGTTAAATTCACCCATTCCAGCCCATTTTACTTCACTGATTCCTAGAATGTCGATGTTCACTCTTGCCATCTCTTGTTTGACCACTTCCAATTTGCCTTGATTCATGGACCTAACATTCCAGGTTCCTATGCAATATTGCTCTTTACAGCATCGAACCTTGCTTCTATCACCAGTCACGTCCACAACTAGGTATTGTTTTTGCTTTGGCTCCATCCCTTTGTTCTTTCTGTAGTTATTTCTCCACTGATCTCCAGTAGCATATTGGGCACCTAATGACCTGGGGAGTTCCTCTTTCCATATCCTATTATTTTGCCTTTTCATACTGTTCATGGGGTTCTCAAGGCAAGAATACTGAAGTGGTTTGCCATTCCCTTCTCCAGTGGACCACATTCTGTCAGACCTCTCCACCATGACCCGCCAGTCTTGGGTGGCCCCACAAGGCATGGCTTAGTTTCATTGAGTTAGATAAGGCTGTGGTCCGTGTGATTAGACTGACTAGTTTTCTGTGATTATGGTTTCATTGTATCTGCCCTCTGATGCCCTCTCACAACACCTACTGTCTTCCTTGGGTTTCTCTTACCTTGGACATGGGGTATCTCTTCACGTCTGCTCCAGCAAAGTGCAGCCACTGCTTCTTACCTTGGACGAGTGGTATCTTCTCACCGCCGCCCTGCCTGACCTTGAACATGGAGTAGCTCTGACCCAGCATTTCCAAATATAGCCAAAAAAGTTGAAAACAGCTATTTGAAGAGATCCCTGTACACATATATTCATAGAAGCACTACTTCCAATAGGTAAAAGTTGCAACAATCTGAATATCCATCAATAGATAAAAAGATACACAAAATGTAGTATGTATATTTAAACGAAAATTACCCAGCCATCAAAAATTTTGAAATATTGACAAAAGCTACAACATGGATGAGCTTTAAAGACATCTTGCTGTAAAAAGAAATGCATCAGCCATATGTGTACACATGTCCCCTCCTTCTGCACCTTCCTCCCAAGTGCCCCCTACCCCCCACATCTCATCCAGTCAGGTCACCACAGAGCACTGAGCTGAACTCTCTGAGCTGTATAACAGGTTTCCACTGACTGTCTATTTTACATATGGTTCATTGTGCAGCAGAGACTAGGACAGCATTGTAAAGCAACTATACGCAATAAAATTTTTTAATTAAAAAAATCATTATACTAACTGAAAGAAATCAGTCACACAAGATCGTTTACTCTATGATTCTTTTCATATGGAATATACAGGTTAGATAACCCATAGAGAAAGCAGATTGGTGGTTGCCAAGGACTGAGGGGGATGGTGGGAAAGGAGAGTTACTGCTTAATAACCACTGAAGAGTCTTTTGAGCGACTTCACTTTCACTTTTCACTTTCATGCATTGGAGAAGGAAATGGCAACCCACTCCAGCATTCTTGCCTGGAGAATCCCAGGGACAGGGGAGCCTGGTGGGCTGCCATCTCTGGGGTCGCACAGAGTCAGACACGACTGAAGTGACGCAGCAGCAGCAGCAGTCTTTTGAGGTGATAAAACTATTTTAGAAGTAAATAAAGGCTCTTGAATTGAACAATTTAAAATCATTAATTTTATTTTATATGAATTTCACTTCAATGCAAAATGAACCAGTTCCCCAGTCTCAGCAGCCGCATTCAAGGGCTCAGTAGCCAGTTCCAGCCATGCTGAGGAGCACAGCTAAGCGGTACACCTCCGTCGCTGCAAAAAGTGCTACTGCACAGTGCTGATTTAGACATGCATGGCTTCTGAAACTACTGTGGGGAGATCACAGGAGTGCAGAAAAGTGGGGAGAGCTAGATCCCACTCTCTTTGGCCCCTGCTCTTCACAGAAATCGGAATCCATGCACACAATTATCTGTCTGTTCTGCATCCCAAAGCAAGAAGCAGACTCAGTCCAACATTTCCAGCCAAATGCCCACCAGAGGGCACTCACATACCCCAGAAAATACTGAAAGAAGTGTGCAAGGATCAAGATATATTAGCATCCGGTGCTGAAACAGGAGTAACAAATGCATGGAAAGCGAAGATTTATATGACAGATTCCATGTGAATTCTCCCATTCCCACTTGTGAAACTGTTCATAATTGGGGGAAATTTCCCTTCTTGGTCATCTTGGATTTCAGCCCAATATGAATTTGGTGAGTATGTAGAAAGCTTAAGCTAAAGTAATATAGTATATTTTACATCAGTGAGAGACAATAGATGCATACAGCACATTTATGTGTGGATATACACAGGCACACACTTAAAGCAGATTAATGTATACAGACACAGATATCACCCAAATGTAAAAGCTGAAGTCCCATGGCATAGAAGTTACCCTGCCCTCCATCAGTAAATATGGTAAATCAAACACTGTGCTTCACAAGCATTTCAGAGAGATAACCCTCTCATTAAAGCAGCAGGCTCCTAGTAAACAAATCGTCCACCTCCAGGACAGGAACCATATCAAAAACATTTGGAAATCACCATCCCTTCTGGGACATTAGTCAGTGTGAGTATTTATGTTTCACTGTTTGAGTTTTCCTGTGAATCATCTCACATGAAGAGCCATCGTAATCAGAAAGTTGACCATTACTGTAGCTGGGCACTGGCATTACTGTCATTTTGCAAACCTCCGTGTGAAAAATCCATCTGTCAGCTTTACATTTGCGGAATAACATTGTCCAGGACACATTTATTGCCTCTACCATTTGGTGCGTGGAGGGACAAGATAAATTTGCTGTACTCCTGAATGTGGAAATGTTTGGGGTTAGAAATATAAACTCAACAGGCTTCTGTGCCCCCTCAGGACAGGGGTGTAAGTAGAACCTGCCCTGAGAGTAGTTGGTCCTTTTGTCTCATTGATGTCAGTGCGGGTTTTCCTCCCTCCCTCCTCCCATCCTTCTTCCCTTCCTACTCTTCTTTCAATGTGATATTGATTGCTCAAAATTGTAACGGTCTCTACTAATTCTCAGCTATCCAGGAAAAGTGGACAAAGCCAGACTTCAGCCTTGTGTTAACGGCAGGCAGTGGTATCATAAAGAGAAAAAATTACTAGACCATCTTCAGCTCAATATTTAGAAAGAGAGGTGTTTAAAATGTCCTTTTATGCAGTGTTTTATAATTTTTAATTTTTTATATGTATAAAAATTTTGTATTTACCTATTTCATTGGTATATTTGTTCTTTAGGACTTTAAAATCCAAGAAAAAAGTGCAATATCTAAATCTGAAGGACCACCACTCCCTCACTTTCTTCAGATAACCTGAAATATCTTCCACTCTCAAAGTATTACATCAACCAACTACATGCAGGCTAATCACTTGAAAAGAACTGTAAATCAGGGAATTATTGGCCAACCCCAAACCATTTACACAATCTTAACCTTAGGTCTCCTTAAACCCTTGAAATTTGCAAGAGAAAGCAATATGTAAGCAGCATTTCTCATAGAATGTTTCACAGAAAACCGGTAAGAGAAGTATTGAGGGGAAAAAATGGACTTCGTGTCCAAAAAGTTGAAGAACATTGAGTGAATTTTCTCCTGGCCCTTCACTGTGTGCCAATACAGTAAAGACATTGAGGAATTGCATTGTCAGTTCTCTGTCCAGACCTCCAAGATCCAGCCTCTGTCCCCCACAGCTTTCTTCAGAGAATTGCAAGGGGCAAGGTGGGACATGCTGAGAATAGGGCATCCAAGTTGGCATTCCCCTGGGAAGCCTGAGGCCAGTGCTGATCAGGACTGGAGTTTGGAAACCTAGCTCCTTGCCTTGGAGTGGGACAAATTCTGCCAAGTAACATAGGCCCTGGAGTCTTCCGGGGTTGAGACCGAGGCTGAGACATTACCTGAAACTATGCCCTGCCTCAACTTCCACTGTGTCCCAGCTCCTTCCTCCCTTATTGTTTTCTCCAGGGAGCACCTCCTTCATAAAATCCTGCCCTTAAGTCCTCACCTCAGGGTCTGCTTCTGGGGAACCGGACTCACCATACTACTTAACTTGTTTCACCCAGGATTTTGTTTATGCCTTCATTCAACAATCTTTTACTGAGTTTTTATTATGCGCCAACATATCCTGAAGGTGAGTGGCTAATGATTGGCTGGTTTGTTCCACCAAGGTAGGCAAGGTTTCTCTCCAAAGAAAAGTCTATCGGATTTGTGGGAAATGAGAACGCCTTTAGAAACCTTTAGGAAACAATGCCACACAGAATGAAGTTTGGCACACAGGGATCTCCTTCTCGAACTACATCATGTATTCCTCAAGGCAGAAATATAAGCTGTATTTCTTTGTAACCACATTATTGTTTATCCTGTATTAGGCCCTGAAGTTACTCTGGACACAGAGGTAGACGCACTGAGTTCTCGTTTATCTTTGTGAAGTGAGGAGAAATAGGAAGAGACAGCCTGGTGATTAAAATGTGACATGGTAAATATGGGAGGGAAGGGGGGTTAATGTCAACTTTGTAGAATGAATAAAATTTTGGCCAACTGGCAATCCTGGACAAGATTTTCAAAAGAGGGCTGAATAATAATTTCTCCCAAGAGGTCCCAGCTTCATTCCCAGATGGTGTGTAATCTATCTCCAAACAAACAACAAACCGAGGAAACAGGAAGTGCTTCAGAAGGTCACTGTGTAATTTTTAAAGGTGTGTCTGAGTTCCTAGAAGTCAGCATTCAATGTTGGTATTTGGCATCATAGAGGAAGACAATCCAGGTGTTTTGACGCTGGATTGACTGGTGGAAAAAAATCTGGAGGTGAAAATTGAGTTAGGAGACATGCTGTCTGTCTCCATCTTTTCTTTACCCAGCCTTCTCAAGGGAACAGAGAATTCAACACTTACTAGAAATCCAGTGAGATTCAGTTCAGTTCAGTCACTCAGCCATGTGTGACTCTTTGTGATGGGATAGTGCTAAATCAGGTCCATTGAGAACCAAGCTTGGCCAGGGACAAGCAGAAGGGGGAGGACTTCTGGCTGCTTCTAGGGTGGATGCAATGTCTACAGTACCCAGTGCTGTGGCCTGAAGCAAAATATTGGGATTCTTTATCAGGTAAAATGGTTAAAAAAAACAAAGACGACAAACCCAAGACCCACCACCTGTCTCTAATACTCTTAATGGAAAGGATTAAGAAGAAGGAGGTGATTTAAAAGACAGGTAAAACGGTGTGTGTGCATATATAGGTCCTGGTCACATCCTCAAAGGTTAGGAAGGCCTGCAAGATAAATGGCGGAGGAAAAGACTAGGGACAGGTAATATGTGACCAGAGTTAAATGAGGGCCACAGATGATCAGAAAATCAAAGATTCGAAACAGGAAGACACTGTGGTATGAACAGGACCATGAAAGGCTATACAGAAAAATCAAGCCTTGTAATGGGCCTTAATGGAATTAAATCTGGGAAGTTTGGTTACAAGCTTAAACAGTCTTATCCCAGGACATTCCCTGTCTCCTTTAGCCTTGAGAGAAAGCTCTCTGAAATTCTAATCTTGAGTCTTCTGTGCAGAAGAGTCTAGGACTATAGATTGAATATTTTCAAGACCTACACCTTAAACCAACCACCAAAGTCTGTTGTTGAGTTTCTCATTAGTTAATCTGTCCATCCTATAATACTTGTCCACTTGCCTAGGACCCTTCCTCTGAGGCAGAGTTTTATTACTTGGGATGAAACAAGTTGAAAGAAAGGAGCTGTAGAATTGAAGAAGCTCAGTGTATCCCAGGCTGCTAGTCTTTTACTTAATGAACAGCCAGAAGGTGTGGGCATGTGTGTAAGGGAAGGGGCCTGAATCTGTGTGGATAGGAAAGTTCAGGCTCTGACACTGGTATGACCATTTACAACAAGACAGCTATTAAAGAGCAGAATGCAGATGACACTGTGGGAGGGTTTCATCACAAGCGGGTGCAGCAACACAGGGCGGAGTGCCCCCAATCCCCAGAGTCTAATCAGTGCCCTCGATGCCTAATGGGAAGGGGGCAAGCATGCCCCTGGGGTCAAAGTAGGACCTCCGTGCAACAGGCAAGGTTGGCACTAAAAGTTGGAGTGCCCAGGTTCAAGTCCTGACCTCAGTGCTTTCTAGTTCTTTGACGTTGAGAAATCTACGTGGGGAGGAACGAGATGGTGGAGGAGTAGGTGGACGTGGCTACATCTCTCTCTATGGATACATTAGGAATACACCTGCAGACACAGAAGTGCTTGCAGAACACCAGCTGAGAGGTGGCAGGAGTACCTGGCCACCAGAAAAGAATATATAGAACCAAACAACTCGGTAGGATGAAGGAACTGGAGAGAAAAACAGAAGTGTTAGTAGGACCTGTGGGGGAACTAAAGCAGAGGTCTGATCCCCACATCAGGGCAATTGTCTGTGTCAGAGGAGAAACATTTGGCTGAGAATGAAGCAGCTGATCTGTAGCAGCCTAAATGGAATAATCAGACAATCCTTGCTGCAGCCATATGTACCCTGGACAGGGACGCAGGTTCCCTAGAAGTCACAACAGCAGGGAGCTGGCACATAGGGATTGTAGAGCAATCCCAGGGCAAGGGCTGCTGTTGACTGTGGAGAGACAGACCGAGGGGACATGAGGGAGGAGATTGTGGTGGGAAAAACCTGTGGAGGAAAGCCAGGCAGCCATGGAAGCAAGGCAATACAGCTGAGTCATGCATAGGGGGTGGAGCCATCACCGTAGCCTCTGTTTCCCTGCACACCAGTATCAGCAGCTGAGCAATAGAGAGGCTGGTCCATCACGCGCCTGGTGTGCAGAACAAGAATAGGACCCCAGCCAGGGGGCACCCTCTATGTGCCTGATGTGCTGAAAAACAGACAAGGACCCCAGGCAAGGGAGCTCTCTAAGTGCCTGAATGGGGGGAGCTACAGAGAAAGACAAACCATAGAGGCCTTCTGATAACCAGCTGCCAGCACTTGAAAAAAGACTTTGATATTGCCATAACTCCTGCAGCTGAGGTAGTCCCTGCACACTTGGCACCGCCATGGTCCCTGTGACCCAAGCAGCTGCGCCACCTTCACAATCAACCCTCAATGGAGCAGTGCTGCCACAGCCAAAAAGTGTCTTGTGTCGATGCATGCGGGATTCCTTAGAACGTGTCCAACTCTTTGCTACCGCATGAACTGTGGCCTTCTGCCTCCTCTGTCAGTGGGGTTCTCCAGGCAAGAATACTGGAGTGGGTTTCTATGTTCTTCTAGAGTACTTTATTTCCTGCTGCCCTAGCCACCAACTCCCCTGAGTACCTATTGCTGCCAGAGCCCCTGTTACCCAAGTAGCTGCACCACCTCCACACCTGGCCCTCACTGGGGCAGACCCAAGTCCTCCAGGGCAGACTCAGGAGAAAACCCCAGTGGACAATCCACATGCAGAGGTAGAAATAAAACCAGAATTGAAACCCAGAGGCAGTGTGGCTAAGGAAGAGGACCCAAAACCTTCCCACCAGCTATACAACCTGCAGATTTAATCCACTCTGCATCTATGGAATATATAAAAAGACATTGAGCGTTCCCACCAAAAGAAAAAAAAAAAAACACTAGTTCTGATAGCTGTGGACATTGGAGGCAAGAACACTCAGGAATAGAACCAGATTAGAGTCTGAGCTGCCCCCACAGTAGGTCCAGGGACAAGCGCAATGTTGGAGGGCCTTCTTTTCCTTTGTCCCCCACCTCTGTTGTAGTTGCCAATTTTATTAGCACTATGAAATAAATCTTTTTAAGCTTCTGATATCTTTTTTTCTTTTCAATCACACTTTTTATTGCTGTTATAAACCTCTGCCTCTATATTGGCCTTTTGAAGCTATGTGGAGTTTTCCTTTTCTTTTCTTTTTCTTTTTTTTTTTCTTTTTAAAATTTTAATTGAAAAAAATTTAAATATATTATTATTTTTTCTACATTTGTTCCTTTGTCTGTTTTCCCTACTGTTCTTTTCCCTTTGCAGTTAATCTTTAATATATGTAAATCTCAATTGGAATTCCATCACCTCCACTAGCTTTGTTCATAGCGATGCTTTCTAAGGCCCACTTGACTTCACATTCCAAGATGTCTGGTTCTAGATTAGTGATCACATCATCATGACTATCGGGGTCATGAATATCTTTTTTGTACAGTCCTTCCATGTATGCTTGCCACCTCTTCTTCATATCTTCTGCTTCTGTTAGGTCCATACCATTTCTGTCCTTTATCGAGCCCATCTTTGCATGAAATGTTCCCTTGGTGTCTCTAATTTTCTTGAAGAGATCTCTAGTCTTTCCCAATCTGTTGTTTTCCTCTATTTCTTTGCATTGATTGCTGAAGGAGGCTTTCTTATCTCTTCTTGCTATTCTTTGGACCTCTGCATTTAGATGCCTATATCTTTCCTTTTCTCCTTTGCTTTTCGCCTCTCTTCTCTTCACAGCTATTTGTAAGGCCTCCCCAGACAGCCATTTTGCTTTTTTGCATTTCTTTTCCATGGGGATGGTCTTGATCCCTGTCTCCTGTACAATGTCACGAACCTCATTCCATAGTTCATCAGGCACTCTATCTATCTGATCTAGTCCCTTAAATCTATTTCTCACTTCCACTGTATAATCATAAGGGATTTGATTTAGGTCATACCTGAATGGTCTAGCGGTTTTCCCTACTTTCTTCAATTTAAGTCTGAATTTGGTAATAAGGAGTTCATGATCTGAGCCACAGTCAGCTCCTGGTCTTGTTTTTGTTGACTGTATAGAGCGTCTCAATCTTTGGCTGCAAAGAATATAGTCAATCTGATTTCGGTGTTGACCCTCTGGTGATGTCCATGTGCAGAGTCTTCTCCTGTGTTGTTGGAAGAGGGTATTTGCTATGACCAGTGCATTTTCTTGGCAAAACTCTATTAGTCTTTGCCCTTCTTCATTCTGCATTCCAAGGCCAAATTTGCCTGTTACACCAGGTGTTTCTTGACTTCCTACTTTTGCATTCCAGTCCCCTATAATGAAAAGGACATCTTTTTTGGGTGTTAGTTCTAAAAGGTCTTGTAGGTCTTCATAAAAACATTCAACTTCAGCTTCTTCAGCATTACTGGTTGGGGCATAGACTTGGATTACAGTGATATTGAATGGTTTGCCTTGGAAATGAACAGAGATCATTCTATCATTTTTGAGATTGCATCCAAGTAGTGCATTTCGGACTCTTCTGTTGACTGTGATGGCTACTCCATTTCTTCTGAGGGATTCCTGCCCGCAGTAGTAGATATAATGGTCATCTGAGTTAAATTCACCCATTCCAGTCCATTTTAGTTCACTGATTCCTAGAATGTTGATGTTCACCCTTGCCATCTCTTGTTTGACCACTTCCAGTTTGCCTTGAATCATGGATCTGACATTCCAGGTTCCTATGCAATATTGCTCTTTACAGCATCAGATCTTGCTTCTATCACCAGTCACATCCACAACTGGGTATTGTTTTTGCTTTGGCTCCATCCCTTTATTCTTTCTGGAGTTATTTCTCCACTGATCTCTAGTAGCATATTGGGCACCTAATGACCTGGGGAGTTCCTCTTTTGGTATCCTATCATGTTGCCTTTTCATACTATTCATGGGGTTCTCAAGGCAAGAATACTGAAGTGGTTTGCCATTCCCTTCTCCAGTGGACCACATTCTGTTAGACCTCTCAACCATGACCCGCCTGTCTTGGGTTGCCCCACAGGCACAGCTTGGTTTCATTGACTTAGACAAGGCTGTGGTCCTAGTGTGATTAGACTGACTAGTTTTCTGTGAGTATGGTTTCAGTGTGTCTGCCCTCTGATGCCCTCTTGCAACACCTACCATCTTAGTTGGGTTTCTCTTACTTTGGGCGTGGGGGTATCTCTTCACGGCTGCTCCAGCAAAGCACAGCAGCTGCTCCTTACCTTGGATGAGGGGTATCTCCTTACCGCCACCGTTCCAGACCTTCAGCGTGGGATAGCTCCTCTAGGCCCTCCTGCACCTACACAGCCACCACTCCTCGGGTTGCTCCTCCTGGCTGCAGGCCCTGGCCTCGGTCGTGGGTGGCTCCTTCCAGCTGCTGTCCCTAGCCTCGGGCACGAGGTGGCTCCTCAGGGTCACCATGCCTGGCCTCGGGTGCAAGGTGGCTTCTCCCAGCCGCTGCCCCTGACCTCGGACGCAGGGTAGCTCCTCTTGGCCGCTGACCCTGATCTCGGACACAGGGTAACTCCTCTTGGCCATTCCTGCGCCGTCACAGCCTGGCACTCTAGGCCGCTGCCCCTGACCTCGGACGTGGGTATCTCCTCTCTCTGGCGCTTAGTGAGCCGGCTCTCGCAGCCACCTGCGCTTAGTGAGCCAGCTCTCACAGTGGTCACAGGACTGGAAAAGGTCAGTTTTCATTCCAATTCCAAAGAAAGGCAATGCCAAAGAATGCTCAAACTACCACACAATTGCACTCGTATCACATGCTAGTAAAGTAATGCTCAAAATTCTCCAACCCAGGCTTCAGCAATACGTGAACCATGAACTCCCTGATGTTCAAGCTGGTTTTAGAAAAGGCAGAGGAACCAGAGATCAAATTGCCAACATCCGCTGGATCATGGAAAAAGCAGGAGAGTTCCAGAAAAACATCTATTTCTGCTTTATTGATTATGCCAATGCCTTTGACTGTGTGGATCACAATAAACTGTGGAAAATTCTGAAAGAGATGGGAATACCAGACCACCTGACCTGCCTCTTGAGAAATCTGTATGCAGGTCAGGAGGACAGTTAGAACTGGACATGGAACAACAGACTGGTTCCAAATAGGAAAAGGAGTATGTCAAGGCTGTATATTGTCACCCTGCTTATTTAACTTACATGCAAAGTACATCATGAGAAATGCTGGACTGGAAGAAACACAAGCTGGAATCAAGATTGCCAGGAGAAATATCGATAACCTCAGATATGCAGATGACACCACCCTTATGGCAGAAAGTGAAGAGGAGCTAAAAAGCCTCTTGATGAAAGTGAAAGAGGAGAGCGGAAAAGTTGGCCTAAAGCTTAACATTCAGGAAACTAAGATCATGGCATCCAGTCCCATCACTTCATGGGAAATAGATGGGGAAACAGTGGAAACGGTGTCAGACTTTATTTTTTTGGACTCCAGAATCACTGTAGTTGGTGATTGCAGCCATGAAATTAAAAGACGCTTACTCCTTGGAAGAAAAGTTATAACCAACCTAGATAGCATATTCAAAAGCAGAGACATTACTTTGCCGACTAAAGTCCATCTAGTCAAGGCTATGGTTTTTCCTGTGGTCATGAATGGATGTGAGAGTTGGACTGTGAAGAAGGCTGAGTGCCGAAGAATTGATGCTTTTGAACTGTGGTGTTGGAGAAGACTCTTGAGAGTCCCTTGGACTGCAAGGAGATCGAACCAGTCCATTCTGAAGGAGATCAGCCCTGGGATTTCTTTGGAGGGAATGATGCTAAAGCTGAAACTCCAGTACTTCGGCCACCCCATACGAAGAGTTGACTCATTGGAAAAGACTCTGATGCTGGGAGGGATTGGGGGCAGGAGGAGAAGGGGACGACAGAGGATGAGATGGCAGGATGGCATCACGGACTCGATGGATGTGAGTCTGAGTGAACTCCGGGAGCTGGTGATGAACAGAGAGGCCTGGTGTGCTGATTCATGGGGTTGCAAAGAGTCGGACACAGCTGAGCGACTGAACTGAACTGAACTGAACTGAACTGAACTGATATGATATGTAAATCTTCTTTGAAAGTGAAAGTGAAAGTGAAATTTGCTCAGTCGTATCTGACTCTTTGCGACCTCATGAACTATACAGTCCATGGAATTCTCCAGGCGAGAATACTGAAGTGGGTAGCATTTCCCTTCTCCAGGGGATCTTCCAACCCAAGGATCAAACACAGGTCTCCCACATTGCAGGCAGATTCTTTATCAGCTGAGCCACAAGGGAATCTTCTTTATCTCTATTTAAGTTTGCATTTCTGTTCTTTCTTTCTTTCTTTTCTTTTTTCCATTTTTTTCTCACCATATTTGTTAGTTTTGTTTTCATTGCTTTATTCCTCAGTTGGCACCTTGCCTTAGGTTTTTTTTCCAGTTTGTGCTTTAGTTAGTTTTGTTCTTAACTGGTGGATATCATTTTTTGGTTTCTTTGGTTTGCCAGGTCAATCTATTGTACTTTATTTTTGCTAGACTGTTTGGAGTTTGCTTATGGGTGCATTTGCATACGTGTATATTCCATTATTTTAATTAGTATTTGCCTGATTTTGTAATTGCTATTTGTCTGGGATTCATCTTTCGTTTTTTGTTTTGGGGTATTTGTTTTAATCCCATTTAATGCCATAACAAACCACCTATGGAATCTCCATTCCTGGACAGAGATCAAGCCTTGAGCCTTTGGAGTGGGAGCACTGGCTCCAAGGTGCTAGACTGCTAGAGAACTCCTAACCCTAGGGAGTATCAAATAGTTAGAACTCCCACAAAGGCAACCACTTGTATACAAGACTCAGCATCACCCAACTGCCGATAGCACCCTGTGCAGGGCACTTCATCCAAACAAGACAAAAATGCAAACCCAATCATCAACAGACAGGATTACTGCCTCACTCAGCCCTGCCCATCAGAGAGAAAAAAGTAAACAAAACTCACGTCCTCCCAACAGAACACAAGCACAAATCTCACCCTACGTGAAGCTTACACAAACCACTTGACCAACCGTATGAGAGCAGAAACCAAAAGGAAGAAAGGATTCAATCCTGAAGCCTGGAAACAGGAGACCTCAAACAAAATAAGTTTAAAAAAAGGAAATAGTGAAAAAGCAGAGAAATACTGCAAAAATGAAGGAACAAACTAGAAACACACAAGTCCAAATAAATGAAGAGGAAATAAGCAAACTACCTGAAAAAGAATTCAAAATAATGATAGTAAAGATGTTCAAAGCTTGAAAACACAATGGAGAAAATGCAAGGATATTAACAAAGACCTAAAAGAATTAAATAATAAACATACAGAGAAAAACAGCACAATTATTGAAATTAAAAATACTCTAGAAGAAATCAATAGCAGAACATCTGAAGCAGAAGAATGGATCAGAGAGCTGGAAGATAAAATGGTGGAAATGACTGCTGAAGAGTAGAGTAATGTAAAAAGAATGAAAAGAAATGAGGATAGCCTCAGAGACTTCTGGGACAATATTAAACACACCAACATTCAAATTATAGGGGTCAGAGAAAAAGAGAAAAAGAAAGGGTATGAGAAAATTTTTGAAAAGATTATAGTTGAAAATTTCCTCAACATGGAAAAGGGAATATCCAGTCACTTCCAAGAGGTGCAAAGAGTCCCATACAGGTTAAGCCTAAAGATAAACACACCAAGACACATACTAATCAAACTAACAAAGATTAAACACAAAGAAAGAATATTAAAAGTAGCAAGGGAGAAGCAGTAAGTAACATACAAGAGAAAGCCCATACATTTAACAGCTGATCTTTTAGCAGAACCTCTGCAGGCCAGAAAGGTAATGGCATGATATATTTAAAGTACTGAAAGGGAAAAATCTACAACCAAGATTACTCTATCTGGCAAGGATCTCATTCAAAATTGATGGAGAAATCAAAAGGTTTTCAGACAAGCAAAAGTTAATGTATGGCAAAACCAATACAGTATTGTAAAGTAAAATAAAATAAAAATAAAAATAAAAAAGTTAAAATAATTCAGTACCACCAAACCAGCTTTACAATAAGTGCTAAAGGGACTTATATAGTCAGGAAAAACAACAGAAGAAAAAGATCTACAAAAACAAACCACTAACAATTAAGAAAATGGCAATAGAAACATTTATATCAATAATTACTTTAAATGTAAATGGATTAAGTGCTCCAACCAAAAGACATAGACTGGCTGAATGGATCCAAAAAAAAAAAAAAACCTATATATATATGCTGTCTACAAGAAATCCACTTCAGACCTAGAGACACATATAGACTGAAAGTGAGAGGATGGAAATATATATTCCATACAAATGGGAAGCAAAAGAAAGCTAGGGTAGCAATTCTCATATCAGATAAAGTAGACCTTAAAGTGAAGTATATTCCAAGAGATAAGGAAGGATGCTACATAATGATCAAGGGACCAATCCAAGAGGAAGACACAACAATTGCAAATATCTATGCACTGGAGAAACAGACGACAGAGGATGAGATGGCTGGATGGCATCACTGACTTGATGGACGTGAGTCTGAGTGAACTCCAGGAGTTGGTGATGGACAGGGAGGCCTGGCGTGCTGCGATTCATGGGGTCACAGAGTCAGGCACGACTGAGCGGCTGAACTGACTGACTAATTAATGCACTCAACATAGAAGAACCTCAATACATGAGAGAAAAACTAACAGACATAAAAGGAGAAATTGACAATAACACAATAATAATAGGAGACTTTAACATCCCACATACACCAATGGAACAATACCCCAAAAAGATGTCCTTTTCATTATAGGGGACTGCAGTGCAAGAGTAGGAAGTCAAGAGATATCTGGAGTAACAGGCAAATTTGGCCTTGGAGTACGGAATGAAGCAGGGCAAGGGCTAACAGAGTTTTGTCAAGAGAAAGCGCTGGTTATAGCAAACACCCTCTTCCAACAATACAAGAGAAGACTCTACACATGGACATCAACAGATGGTCAATACTAAAATCAGATTGATTATGTTCTTTGCAGCCAAAGATGGAGAACCTCTATACAGTTAGCAAAAACAAGACGGGAACTAACTGTGGCCCAGATCATGAATTCCATATGGCAAAAATTAGACTTAAACTGAAGAAAGTAGGCAAAAACCACTAGAACATTCAAGTATCAGTCAGTTCAGTTCAGTTCAGTTGCTCAGTCATGTCTGACTCTTTGCGACCCCATGAATCACAGCACACCAGGCCTCCCTGTCCATCACCAACTCCCGGAGTTCACCCAAACTCATGTCCATCAAGTCAGTGATGCCATCCAGCCATCTCATCCTCTGTCGTCCCCTTCTCCCCCTGCCCTCAATCCCTCCCAGCATCAGAGTCTTTTCCAATGAGTCAACTCTTCACATGAGGTGGCCAAAGTACTGGAGTTTCAGCTTTAGCATCGTTCCTTCCAAAGAACACCCAGGACTGATCTCCTTTAGAATGGACTGGTTGGATCTCCTTGCAGTCCAAGGGACTCTCAAGAGTCTTCTCCAACACCACAGTTCAAAAGCATTAATTCTTCAGTGCTCAGCTTTCTTCACAGTCCAACTCTCACATCCATACACAACCACTGGAAAAATCATAGCCTTGACTAGACAGACCTCTGTTGGCAAAGTAATATCTCTGCTTTTCAACATTCAGGTATGACCTAAATAAAACCCCTTATGATTATATGGTGGAGATACAAATAGATTCAAGGGATTAGATCTGACAGACAGAATACCTGAAGAACTATGGACAGAGGTTCATGACATTGTACAGGAGGCAGAGATCAAGAACATCCCCAAGAAAAAGAAATGCAAAAAGGCAAAATGGTTGTTTGAGGAGGGCTTACAAATAGCTATGAAAAGAAGAGAAGCAAAAGGCAAGGGAGAAAAGAAAAATTATACCCATTTAAATACAGAGTGCCAAAGAATATAAAGGAGAGAAAAGAAAGCCTTCCTCAGTGATCAATGCAAAGAAATAAAGGAAAACGATAGAATAGGAAAGACTAGAGATCTCTTCAAAAAAATTAGGGATTCCAAGGGAAATTTTCATGCAAAGATGGGTTCAATAAAGGACAGAAATAATGTGGACCTAACAGAAGCAGAAGATATTAAGAAGAGACGGCAAGAATACACAGAAGAACTATACTAAAAAAACCTTCATGACCCAGATAATCATGATGGTGTGATCACTCACACTCACCTATTAGAGCCAGACATCCTGGAATGTGAAGTCAAGTGGGCCTTAGGAAGCATCACTATGAACAAAGATAGTGGAGGTGATGGAATTCCCATTGAACTACTTCAAATCCTTAAAGATGATGCTGTGAAAGTACTGTGCTCAATATGCCAGCAAATTTAGAAAACTCAGCAGTGGCCACAGGACAGGAAAAGGTCAATTTTCATGCCAATCCCAAAGAAAGGCAATGCCAAAGAATTCTCAACTACCGCACCAATTTCACTCATCTCAAAATTCTCAAGCTTGGCTTCAACAGTACATGAACTGTGAACT
Source organism: Capra hircus (assembly GCF_001704415.2). Classification (NCBI taxonomy): domain Eukaryota; kingdom Metazoa; phylum Chordata; class Mammalia; order Artiodactyla; family Bovidae; genus Capra; species Capra hircus. Next base: position 116,303,863 of record NC_030810.1, read on the forward strand.
TCCAGATGTTCAAGCTGGATTTAGAAAAGGCAGAGGAACCAGAGATCAAATTGCCAACATTTGTTGGATCACAGAAAAAGCAAGAAAATTCCAGAAAAACATCTACTTCTGCTTCATTGACAACACTGAAGCCTTTGACTGTGTGGATCACAACAAACTGTGGGAAATTCTTCAAGAGATGGGAATACCAGACCACTTTACCTGCCTCATGAGAAATCTGTATACAGGTCAAGAAGCAACAGTTAGAACCGGACATGGAACAATGGACTGGTTCCAAATCGGGAAAGGAGTACATCAAGGTCGTATATTGTCACTCTGCTTATTTAAATTATATGCAGAGTACATCATGATAAATGCTGGACTAGATAAAGCAGAAGCTGGAATCAAGATTGCTGGGAGAAATATCAATAATCTCAGATATGCAGATGGCACCACCGTTATGGCAAAAAATAAAGAAGAACTAAAGAACTTCTTGATGAAAGTGACAGAGGAGAGTGAAAAAGTTGGCTTAAAACTCAACAGTCAGAAAACTAAGACCATGGTACCAGGTCCCATCAATTCATGGCAAATAGAATGGGGAAACAGTGGACACAGTGAGAGACTTTATTTCTGGGGGCTCCAAAATCACTGCAGATGGTGACTGCAGCCATGAAATTAAAAGATGCTTGCTCCTTTCAAGAAATGCTATGACCAACCTAGACAGCTTATTAAAAAGCAGAGACATTACTTTTCCAGAAAAGGCTCATCTAGTCAAAGCTATGGTTTTTCCAGTAGTTGTATGTGGATGTGAGAGTTGGACTATAAACAAAGCTGAGTGCTGAAGAATTTATGCTTTTTAACTGTGGTGTCAGAGAAGACTCTTGAGAGTCCCTTGGACTGCAAGGAGATCCAACAAGTCCATCCTAAAAGAAATTAGTCCTGAATATTCATTGGAAGGACTGATACTGAAGCTGAAACTCCAATACTTTGACCATCTGATGGGAAGAACTGACTCATTTGAAAAGACCCTGATGCTGGGAAAGATTGAAGGCAGGAAGAGAAGGGGACAACAGAGGATGAGATGGTTGGATGGCATCACCAACTCGATGGACATGAGTTTAAGCAAGCTCTGGGAGTTGGTGATGGACAGGGAAGCCTGGCATGCTGCAGTCCATGGGACTGCAAAGAGTCAGACATGAAAAGAGACTGAACTGAATTGAACCAGCAAGACTCATCAAGAAAAAAAGAGAGAAAAATAAAATCAACATAATTAGAAATGAAAAAGCAGAGTTTACAACAGACAATGCAGAAATACAAAGGACTATAAGAGCCTATTATGAACAACTATATGGCAATAAAATAGATAATCTGGAAGAAATGGAGATTCCTAGAAAAGTTCAATCTTCCAAGACTGAACCAGGAAGAAACAGAAATTATGAACAACCCAATTACAAGCACTGAAATAAAAACTGTGATTAAAAAAAAAAATCTCCCAAAAACCAAAATCCCAGGACCAGATGGCTTCACTGGAGAATTCTATCAAACATTTAGAGAAAAGTTAATGCCTATCCTTCTAAAAGTGTTTCAAAAAAATTGCAGAGGAATGAACACTTCCAAGTGCATTCTACAAGGTCACCATCACCCTGATACCAAAACCAAAGACAACACAAAAAAAGAAGATTTCAGGCCAATAACACAGTTGAACATGGATTTAAAATCCTCAACAAAATTCTAGCAAAGATAAGTCAACAACCCATTAAAAAGCTCATACACCATGCTCAAGTTGGGTTTATTCCAGGGATGCAGGATTCTCCAATATATGCAAATCAATCAATGTGATACATCTTATTAACAAATTGAAAGATAAAAAGCATATGATAATTTCAATAGATGCAGAAAAAGCCGTTGACAAAATTTAGCAACTGTTTATGATTAAAACTCTTCAAAAAATGGGTAGAAGGAATCTACCTCAACATAGTAAAGGCCATGTATAATAAGCTCACAGCCAACACTATTCTCAATGGTGAAAACCTAAAAGCATTCCCCCTAAGATCAGGAACAAGAAAAGGGTGTCCACTCTCACCACTAGTATTCAATGTAGTTTTGGAAGTCCTAGCTACAGCAATCAGAGAAGAAAAAGAAACTAATCCAGATCGGAAGAGAAGAAGTAAAGCTCTCACTGTTTGCAGATGACATGATACCATACATAGAAAACCCTAAAGATACTACCAGAAAATTACCAGAGCTAATCAGTGAACTTAGCAGAGTGGCAGGATATTAAATCAATACACATAAATCACTTGCATTCCTAAATATTAACAATGAAAAATCAGAAAAAGAAATTAAGGAATCAATCCCATTCACCATTGCAACAAAAAGAACAAAATATCTTGGAATAAAGAACTATATACAGAAAATTATAAGACATTGATGAAAGAAATCAAAGACACATGAAACAGATGAAAAGAAGTTCCATGTTCTTGTGTAGGAAGAATCAATACTGTGAAAATGAATATACTACCAAATACAATCTACAGATTCAATGTGATCCCTATCAAATTACCAATGGCATTTTTCATAGAACTAGAACAAAAAATTTCGCCATTCATATGGAACACAAAATATCCTGAATAGCCAAAGCAGTCTTGAGAAAGAATGAAACTGGGAGAATCAATCTTCCTAACTTCAGATTATACTGCAAACCTACAGTCATCAAAATAATATGGTACTGGCACAAAAACTGAAATATAGACCAATGGAACAAGATAGAAAGCCCAGAAATAAACCCCTGCACCTAATTTTTGACAATGGGGCAAAGACAGCCTCTTCAATAAGTGGTGCTGGGAAAGCTGAATAGCTACATGTAAAAGAATGAAATTAGAACACTTCCTAACACCATACACAAAGATAAACTCAAAATGGATTAAAGACCTAAATATAAGACCAGAAACCATAAAACACTTAGAGGAAAACATTGGCAGAAATCAAAGCAAGATTATCTGTGACCCACCTCCTAGAGTAATGGAAATAAAGACAAAAGTAAAGAAGTAGGACCTGATTAAACTTAAAGGCTTTTGCAAAAAAAAAAAAAGGAAACTATAAACAAGGTGAAGAAAACAACCCTTAGGATGGAAGAAAATAATAACAAATGAAGCAACTGAAAAAGGATTAATTTCTAAGATATGCAAGCAGCTCATACCATTCAATACCAGAAAAACAAACAACCCAATCAAAAAGTGGGAAAAAGACCTAAACAGACATTTCTCCAAAGAAGACATACAGATGGCTAACAAACACATGAAAAGATGCTCAACAATGCTCATTATTAGAGAAACAAAATCAAAACTGTAATGAGACATCACCTCACACCAGTCAGAAGGACCATCATCAAAAAGTCTACAAACAATAAATGTTGGAGAGGTTGTGGAGAAAAGGGAACGCTCTTGCCCTGCTGGTGGGAATGAAAATTGATACACCACTATGAAAGATGGTATGGAGCTTCCTTTAAAAACTAGGAATAAAACCACCACATGGCCCAGCAATTCCACTCCTAGGCATATACTCTGAGGAAACCAAAATTGAAAAAGACACATGTACCCCAATGTTTATTGTAGCACTATTTACAATAGCCAAAACATGGAAGCCACCTATATGTCCATTGACAAATGAATGGATAAAGAAGTTGTACATATACACAATGGAATATTGCTCAGCCATAAAAAGGAACATCTTTGAATCAGTTCTAATGAGATGGATGAAACTGGAGCCCATTATACAGAGTAAAGTAACTCAGAAAGAGAAAGATAAATGTCATATACTAATGCATATATATGAAATTTAAAAAGATGGTACCAAAGACTTTATTTACAGGAAAGTAATGGAGAAACAGACATAGAGAACAGATTTACGGACATGGGGAGAGGGAAGGAGAGGGTGAGATGTATGGAAAGAGTAACATGGAAACTTACATTACCATATGTAAAATAGACAGCCAAAGAGAATTTGCTGTATGGCTCAGGAAACCCAAACAGGGGCCTGTATCGACCTAGAGAGGTGGGATGGGGAGGGAGATGGGAGGGAGCTTCAAGAGGGAGGGGACATTTGTATACCTATGGCTGATTCATGCTTGACAGAAAATAACAAAATTCTGTAAAGCAATTATCTTTCAATTAAAAAATAAATTAAAACAAGAGAAAGAAATCTATGTGGGTTTCCTGTAAAATGCCTGCCCTGCTTACTTGGAAAGATTGTTGTGAGAATCAGATAAGGTTGACACATGTGAAGTGTCTTGGACACACTGAAATTGTATGCAAATGGAGTTTCTTTTAATGTCCTCGGTATTTAATTCTCCCCAAGCCAGTGCAAGATACGGCAAGAATAATCATCCTAATAGTTAAAATTTTTCTCTTGAAGGAAATGGCAACCCACTCCAGTACTCTTGCCTAGAAAATTCCATGTATGGAGGAGCCTGGTGGGCTATGGTCCATGGGGTCACAGAGTCGGACACGACTGAGCGACTTCACGACTTCACGATGTATGTTTTAACTTTTTATCTGATATAATTTCAAGTTATAGAAAAGATATAAGAAAGTACGAAGGAAGCTGTATGTCCTATACCCAGATGTATCAATTAGTAATAAGTTGCCTCATTTGTTTTTTTCTTTTTATCTGTCTCTCTCTTTGCAGATATCAGGTCCTTTTACCCCTAAATACCTTATTATATATTTCATTCTCTTATATCACCCCAGTTCAGTTCAGTTCAGTTCAGTCGCTCAGTCGTGTGCGACTCTTTGCGACCCCATGAATCGCAGCACGCCAGGCCTCCCTGTTCCATCACCAACTCCCGGAGTTCACTCAGATTCACATCCATCGAGTCAGTGATGCCATCCAGCCATCTCATCCTCGGTCGTCCCCTTCTCCTGCCGCCAATCCCTCCCAGCATCAGAGTCTTTTCCAATGAGTCAACTCTTCGCATGAGGTGGCCAAAGTACTGGAGTTTCAGCTTTAGCATCATTCCTTCCAAAGAAATCCCAGGACTGATCTCCTTCACAATGGACTGGTTGGATCTCCTTGCAGTCCAAATACAATTACCAAAATCAGCGGATTCAACCAACCGCAGACTGTGTAGTTCTGTAGTATGTGTTTACTGAAAAAAAAAAAAATGTGTATAAGTGAACCTGTAGAGTTCAAACCTGTGTTGTCCAAGGGTAAGCTGTGTATATATAAAGTGTGATATGCATATAAAGACAGAGAAGGCAATGGCACCCCACTCCAGTACTGCTGCCTGGAAAATCCCATGGACAGGGGAGCCTGGTAGGCTGCAGTCCATTGGGTTGCTAAGAGTGGGACACGACTGAGCAACTTCACTTTCACTTTTCGCTTTCCTGCATTGGAGAAGGAAATGGCAACCCACTCCGGTGTTCTTGCCTGGAGAATCCCAGGGACGGGGAGCCTGGTGAGCTGCCATCTATGGGGCTCCACAGAGTCGGACACGACTGAAGCGACTTAGCAGCAGCAGCATATAAAGAAAACACGAGTTTATACTGGCACTTCCATTCAAATCAGTACTACCAATGCATTCTAGTCCTTCCCCTTCCTGTATTTTTAACTTCTTTCCCTGAAAGTGAGCAACCTGGCTCCCATTCACAAAATACATATTTGCCCAGGCTTGGAACACTCGCACAGTAGTTTCAAAACTGCTAAACCTGTTTAGCTTACTTCACTTCGCATGATAAGTATCATATGATATTGCTTATATCTGGAATCTAAAATAATGATACAAATAAACTTATTAATAAAACAGAAATAGACCCACAGACATAGAAAACAAATTTATCAAAGAGAAAAGGGGAGGAAGGATAAATTATGAGTTTGGGAGTAACACATGCATTACTATATATAACGGATACTCAGAAAGGACCTGCTGTATAACACGGGGAACTAGACTCAGTATACTATAATAACCTATAAGGGAAAATATGAAAAAGAATACACACACATATATATTGTTTACTATATACCTGAAACTAACATAACATTGTAAATCAACTCTTCAATTTTAAAAAAGGAAAAAAAAAATGCCAACCCACACCACTATGAAAAACAAACCTACTAGGCAGAGTTTATTGATGGTTGTTTTCGACTTCAGATTGAGGTTATATAGTGAAAATACTGTGGTCAAATGTTACTTAGATTAGTTTTATTTGCTCCTTTGGTGTGATTATGCTTTTCATATGAAATGTGGATAGACCCATTTGTTTCTGTTTGTGTTCTATTTTATGTTTCTTCCCCATTCTTCCTGGTTAACTTTTTTTGCATAGTAAAACATTGACCTGGCTCCAAAAGTTAAAATCATACAGAAATGTATTTTTAAAGTATCACTCACCCAATTCTTTGCACTCTATTCCCACCACTCCCTGCAAATAACTAATCTCGCTAGTTTGGGGTTTATTCTTTCCGTGTTTCTTTTGGCAAAAAAAAAAAAAAAAAAAACAAGCAGATGCATGTATATTTCCTTAGAAAAATTAATATCAGGATTATTACTGATTTATAGGAAAGATACAGTACACACACTTTATAGTCTGATCAGGCTGCATTTCCTACTGACTCAGAGGAGCCTGCAGGAGTCAGCAGGGGGCACAGAGCCAGCTCTCATGAGCTGAGTGGATATTACAAGTTCACTGTAGTCTGAACCCACATCCATCAACTGGCTGTTAATCCTTCTTGACAGACATCCCAGAAGAAACTTGATGTGTTAACTAATTCCAGAGTTTAATGGTGTGAAAGTCAAGGTTTGTGCTTGAGAGGCTGGAAGTAAAGTGATTTATTTCAGCATTTGACAGACCAGAAGTCACTCATAAAGCAGATAGCCTCAGTAGCTTCAGAGCTCTTCCTCCACTTCACCCCAAGAAAAAGAGCCTACATATTATCCTTCAATTAAAAAAAAAAAAGAGTCTACACATTTAAGTTTCCCCATAAGGCTCTACTTAGGAGACCCAAGAGTCTCAAGCCCCAAGCCCTTCTTAAGATGCATTTGATATACCACCGTATGCCAGCAACAATGGCAGGTCTGTCTGCCCACCTGTCAGTGGGGCCTCTCAGCCCCACAGGTGAAGAAAAGGGACGATGGCTCCGCCTGACTGCACCTGTGCTCACCTGAGCAGAGTCAAGAATGTGAACAATTCAAGTATTCTCCAGCAGAGAAACTCAGCGGTGAGGCTGAGAGACTCTGGACGCACTTTTCTCTTTGGGAATTTCTCTTTTGTGTCCACTGCTTTTCTTGACTGAAGGGCACAGTCTGTGCTGGATGGCAGACAGAGAGCCTCGGGTAAGGCAAGCAGAGCTTCAGCAAAGGAGGCAGCTTCGGCTGTTCTGTACAACCAGGAGCCCACTTGGGCATAAGGGAACACCCCCAAACTCTGCCAAGTGTGCAGAGGAACAGAGCTTTCCTCTCCACCCCCAACTCTCCTTGTTTTCTCCTTTAGTCCATCTTACCATCCCATGTCAGTACACTCAGCTGAGAAGTGTAAAGAGATACATACCCTTAGGGCACAACAAAGTTAAATTCTCCCCCTTGATCCCTGCATAAACCCTCTTGGGTTGACAGCAACTCTCCTCTAGCCCCATAAGGCGGAGTATTGGGAATACTGTGTTGATGGATGGTAATATATATGTTAGTACAATAATGTTCTACTCCTGGGGCTCTTTCATAGAATCTTGGATGTGAAAGGACCTTGAGGTCACCCAGGACAGTTTCCCACCTACTCAGCAATCTGTCTGCAATGCCTTTGACAGGTGGCCATTCAGCCTCTGTCTGAACCCTTCCAGTGATAAGGAACTCCATACCACTGAATAGCAGACTCCTACTCATCCTTCAAGACCTTGATCAAATGTCATCTGCTTAGTAAAGCTTTTCCCAGTTCCCCTAGGCAGATCAGTTACTGTATAACTTGTGATCCCTCAGCACTTTTCCTTTAGTCTATAAGAGTCTATTGCATTGCAATTTATCTATTTACATGCATGACTGTCTCTCCTATGGCCTCTGAGCTTTTCCTGAGAGCTCGCCATATTATTCATAATTGTATCCTCAACTCTTAATACAACAGCTGACACTTAGATGTTCCAATAATCATCATTGACTATGAAGATGAGTGTATTCTCCTAAGATAGCTTATACCATATTTAAACAACAATAATTATTTAAATATCCATCCTTATGTTGAGCCCATGTCTTATTTCCTGCCTTTTCCACACAGTGGAAAAGGGACAAAAGGAAGCTAGAGCTTATCAAATTTCCACTTTTTGCTAGACACTCCTCTGGACAGCTTTACATAAACTTCACTGTTCTTTCATTTCCCATCCTTCTGATACTTGCAGTCCTCATGATTCCTGTGATCTTCTCCTGCTCAGGTGCAATACTTCCTCAGCAGATGTGGCTTTAGAACCTCAACTATCCATTCTTCTAGCTCTTCATGGGTTTACCTTGGGGAAGCTAAAGGAAACTCATGTGGTGAGGGCCATTATCTGCCCTTGGAATGCAATGGCTCACCAGCCAGGATGTGACAGCTGCTCAGTCTTTTAGACGGTGGTGGTTTAGTCACTAAGTAACGTCTGACTTTTGTGACCCCATGGACTGTAGCCCAAGAAGCTTCTCTGTCCATGGGATTTCCCAGGCAAGAATATTGGAATGGGTTGCCATTTCCTTCTCCAGGGGATCTTCCCAACCCAAGGGTCAAACCTGTGTCTCCTGCATCGAAGGTAGTCTCCTGCGTTGCAGGCAGTTTCTTTACCACTCAGCCACAAGGGAAGCCCCCAGTCTTACAGAGGACAGATAAAAGGCTTAGGAAAAGAGGTCAACATTTTTCCTAAGTACCAAGCACAGTACTTCAGTAGGAGATCTAATTTTCTTTCAAGCCTATCTCAAGGGAAGATTCTGTTATGCCACAACTAATGAAACATTAGACCTGAGGCCAAAGAGCCATACAATCAGCTTAGTGTCACCAGTGTTGAATCCTCGGGTCCAGGTTTTTATCCATAGGTCAGTTCAGTTCAGTTGCTCAGTTGTCTCTGACACTTGTGACCCCATGGTTGCAGCACACCAGGTTTCTCTGTCCGTCACCAACACCTGGAGCTTGCTCTAACTCATGCCCATTGAGTCGCTGATGCCATCCAACCATCTCATCCTCTGTCATCCCCTTCTCCTCCTGCCTTCAATCTTTCCCAGGATTAGAGTCTTTTCCAGTGAGTCAATCCTTCACATCAGGTGGCCAACGCTTCAGTTTCAGCATCAGGCCTTCCAATGAATATTCAGGACTGATTTCCTTTAAGACTGACTGATTTGATCTCCTTGTAATCCAAGGGACTCTCAAGAGTCTTCTCCAACACCACAGTTCAAAAGCATCAGTTCTTCGATGTTCAGCTTCTTTATGGTCCAACTCTCATATCCATACATGACTACTGGAAAAAACAATAGCTTTGACTAGATGGTCTTTTGTCAGCTAAGTAGTGTCTCTGCTTTTTAATAAGCTGTCTAGCTTGGTCATAGCTTTTCTTGAAAGGAGCAAGCATCTTTTAATTTCATGGCTGCAATCACCATCTGCAGTGATTTTGGAGCCCCCAGAAATAAAGTCTCACACTGACTCCACTGTTTCCCCATCTATTTGCCATGAAGTGATGGGACCAGATGCCATGATCTTAGTTTTTTGAATGTTGAGTTTTAAGCCAACTTTTCACTCTCCTCTTTCACTTTCATCAGGAGGTTCTTTAGTTCTTCTTTGCTTTCTGCCATAAGAGTAGTGTCATCTGCATATCTGAGATTATTGATATTTCTCCCAGCAATCTTGATTCCAGCTTCTGCTTTATCTAGTCCAGCATTTATCATGATGTACTCTGCATATAATTTAAATAAGCAGAGTGACAATATACGACCTTGATGTTCTCCTTTCCCGATTTGGAACCAGTCCTTTGTTCCATGTCCGGTTCTAACTGTTGCTTCTTGACCTGTATACAGATTTCTCATGAGGCAGGTAAAGTGGTCTGGTATTCCCATCTCTTGAAGAATTTCCCACAGTTTGTTGTGATCCACACAGTCAAAGGCTTCAGTGTTGTCAGTGAAGCAGAAGTAGATGTTTTTCCTCTGCCTTTTCTAAATCCAGCTAGAACATCTGAAAGTTTGCAGTTCATGTACTGTTGAAGCCTAGCTTGGAGAATTTTGAGCATTAGTTTGTTAGAAAGTGAGATGAGTACAATTGTGCGGTAGTCTGAACATTCCTTGGCATTGCCTTTCTTTGGGATTAGAGTGAAAACTGACCTTTTCCAGTCTTGTGGCCACTGCTGAATTTTCCAAATTTTCTGGCATATTGAGTTCAACTTTTCACAGCATCATCTTTAAGGATTTGAAATAACTCAACTGGAATTCCATCACTTCCCCTACCTTTGTTCGTAATGATGCTTCCTAAGGTCCACTTGACTTTGCACTCCGGACGTCTGGCTCTGGGTGAGTGATCACATCATCATGGTTATCTGGGTCACTAAGATCTTTTTTGTGTAGTTCTTCTGTGTATTCTTGCCACCTCTTCTTAATAGCTTCTGCTTCTGTTAGATCCATACCATTTCTGTCCTTCATTGTGCCTATCTTTGCATGAAATGTTCCCTTGGTATCTCTAATTTTCTTGAAGAGATTTCTAGTTTTTCCCATTCTATTGTTTTCCTCTATTTCTTGGAATATATCGCTGAGGAAGGCTTTCTTATCTCTCCTTTTTATTCTTTGGAACTCGGCATTCACATGGGTAAATCTTTCTTTTTCTCCTTTGCCTTTAGCTTCTCTTCTTTTCTCAGCTATTTATAAGGCCTCTTCAGACAATTTTGCCTTTTTGCATTTCTTTTTCTTGGGGATGGTCTTGATCACTGCCTCCTGGACAATGTCATGAACCTCTGTCCATAGTTCTTCAGGCTCTCTGTCTACTAGATCTAATCCCTTGAGTCATTTTTGTCACTTCCACCATATAATCATAGGGATTTGATTTAGGTCATACCTGAATGGTCTAGTGATTTCCTATTTTCTTCAATGTAAGTCTGAATTTTGCCATAAGGAGTTCATGATTTGAGCCAGTCAGCTCCCAGTCTTGTTTTTACTGACTGTATAGAGCTTCTCCATCTTCAGCTGCAAAGAATATAGTCAGTCTGATTTCATTGTTGACCACTTGGTGATGTCCATGCGTAGATTTATCTCTTATGATGTTGGAAGTGGGTGTCTGCTATGACCAATGTGTTCTCTTGGCTAAACTCTGTTAGCCTTTGCCCTGCCTCATTCTGTGCTCCAAGGCCAAATTTGCCTGTTACTCCAGGTATCTCTTGACTTCCTACTTTTGCATTCCAGTCCCCTATGATGAAAAGGACATCTTTTTTTGGTGTTAGTTCTTGAAGGTCTTGTAGGTCCTCATAGAGCCTTTCAGCTTTAACTTCCTGGGGATTAGTGGTTGAGGCATAGACTTGGATTACCATGATATTGAATGGTTTGCCTTGGAAACAAACAGAGATCATTCTGTCATTTTTGAGACTGCACCCAGTACTGCATTTCAGACTCTTTTGTTGATTCTTGGGGCTACTCCATTTCTTCAAAGGGATTCTTGCCCACAGTAGTAGATATAATTGTCATCTGAGTTAAATTCACTGATTCCACTCCATTTTAGTTCACTGATTTTTTTTTTTTTTTTTTACTTTATTTTACTTTACAATACTGTACTGGTTTTGCCATACATCAACATGAATCCACCATGGGTGTACATGAGTTCCCAATCCTGAACCCCACTCCCACCTCCCTCCCCATACCATCTAAAATGTTGATGTTCACTCTTGCCATCTCCTGTTTGACCACTTCCAATTTACCTTGATTCATGGACCTAACATTCCTGGTTCCTATGCAATATTGTTCTTTACAGCATCGGACTTGACTTCAATCACCAGTCATATTTACAATTGGGCATTGTTTTCACTTTGGCTCCATCTCTTCATTCTTTCTGGAGCTATTTCTCCATTCTTCTCCAGTAGCATATTGGGCAGCTACCAACTTGGGGAGTTCATCTTTCACTGTCATATCTTTTTGCCTTTTCATACTGTTCTTGGAGTTCTCAAGGCAAGACTAATGAAGTGGTTTGCCATTCCCTTATCCAGTGGATACATTTGGTCAGAACTCTCCACCATGACCCATCCATCTTGGGTGGCCCTACACGGCATGGCTCATAATTTCACTGAGTTAGACATGGCTGTGGTCCATGTGATCAGTTTGATTAGTTTTCTGTGATTGCATAGGGCAATGAATAGGTCAGTCAGCATCTATTTTTAGTTCTACCTGTATCCAGCCCTCACCTCTTCAGTTCCACCAAAATGCACCATAAAACCAATTACTTCCCTTCTTTACCATCTGCAAAGACAAATCTCTAAAGATGTTATATTTGATATTAGTAACTCTCTTCAAATATACTCTCCAGTCACTCTTGATCATATGTCTTTTTTTTTTTTTTCAGAAACCACCCCAGGATTCCTTCCTCACCACACACCCTATCAGCACTTGTTATTGATATTAGCTTTAAAAACAGACCTACTCCCCTCAGTTTAAGTCACCTCTGTACCTTCTATAAGGAAGGACCACTTCTACCTTGGGGGCTTGCTCTGCATATTTGAAAAGGCTTCCATCCTGACACATGATTAAATATATTTATTTACACCTATGTCTTCCACAGTAAACATCTCTGAGCTTCTATTTTTTTCCCAGAAATTGCAAAATTTATCTTAAATTTTATTTGAAAATGCAAAGGCTTTAAATAGCCAAATAACTTTGAAAGTGATGAAAAAGTTGGACGATTAACATAGCATACTTCAAGATTTTTTATAAAGCTGTCAAAATGAAATGTTGTGTGTATGAACTGCATATATGCGTGACTGATTTTTGACAAGGTATGTAAGATTTTCAACAAATGGCACTGAACAATTGGCTATCCACATGCAGTAAGATGAATTTCAACCATTACACCAAGTACAAAAATTAGTTCAAAATGGATCATAAACATAAATATAAAAAATAAAACTATACAACTTTTAAAAGAAAACAGAAGGAAGTCATTGCTAGCTTAGGTTAAGCAAAGAATTCCTGGATACAATACCAAAAGCATGAGTAATAAAACAACAATTTGATACATTGGACATCATCAAAATTAAACCATTTTGCTCTGAACTTCTTGAGATCAGGAATTTTGTCAGTCTTTGTGTTTCCAGGATCTGGCATAACCTCTGACATGTACAAAGTACTCAGTTGGTGCTAATTAACTGCTTTTGCAACAACCCCCAAACAGTGAGTCATTGTGTGACCTTACTCACTCACACCAGTGCCTTTAAATCAGCTAGAGAGTTTGTTAGAAATGCAAATCACAGAGCTGTTGACTCTTTTATGGGTAGGGTCTAGATGTATGCATTTGTAATAAGCATTCAGGTGATTCTGATGTTAATGTTCCTCATAATACACTTTGATGAACAGTGACTAACCTGCAGCCTTCTTTCCCATCATGCTCAGGGTATAGGGTAATTTGCCATTTCACATCTACACAATTATTAGCTTAGTAGATCAGTCACAAATTGCAAACATCAGATATCTGGTATTCAACAAGGCAAGTGTCAAAATATCTTATTAGCACAATTAGGTAAATTAATAGCTGGTTCAGTTCAGTTCAGTTGCTCAGTTGTGTCCAACTCTTTGCCATCCCATGAACTGCATCACACCAGGCCTCCGTGTCCATCACCAACTCCTGGAGTTCACCCAAACTCATGTCCATCGAGGCAGTGATGTCCATCGAGGCAGTGATTCCATCCAGCCATCTCATCCTCAGTTGTCCCCTTCTCCTCCTACCCTCAATCCCTCCCAGCATCAGCGTCTTTTCCAATGAGTCAACTCTTCGCATGAGGTGGTCAAAGTATTGGAGTTACAGCTTTAGCATCAGTCCTTCCAAAGAACATTCAGTATTAATCTCCTTTAGGATGGACTGGTTGGATCTCCTTGCAGTCCAAGGGACTCTCAAGAGTCTTCTCCAATACTACAGTTAAAAAGCATCAATTCTTCAGCACTCAGCTTTCTTCACAGTCCAGCTCTCACTTCCATACATGACCACTGGAAAAACCAAAGCCTTGACTAGATGGACCTTTGTTGGCAAAGTAATGTCTCTGCTTTTCAATATGCTATCTAGTTTGGTCATAACTTTCCTTCTAAGGAGTAAGCATCTTTTGTTTTCATGGCTGCAATTACCATCTGCAGTGATTTTGGAGCCCCCAAAATAAAGTCTGACACTGTTTCCACTGTTTCCCCATCTATTTGTCAGTGATGGGACCAGATGCCATGATCTTTATTTTCTGAATGTTGGACTTTAAGCCAACTTTTTCACTCTCCTCTTTCACTTTCATCAAGAAGCTCTTTAGTTCTTCTTCTCTTTCTGCCATAAGGGTGGTGTCATCTGCATATCTGAGGTTATTGATATTTCTCCTGGCAATCTTGATTCCAGCTTGTGCTTCTTCCAGCCCAGTGTTTCTCATGATGTACTCTGCATATAATTTAAATAAGCAGGGTGACAATATACAGTCTTGACGTACTCCTTTTCCTATTTGGAACCAGTCTGTTGTTCCATGTCCAGTTCTAACTGTTGCTTCCTGACCTGTATACAGGTTTCTCAAGAGGCAGGTCAGGTGGTCTGGTATTCCCATCTCTTTCTGAATTTCCCACAGTTTATTGTCAGACACTATCAATCAGCATAGGAGAGGGTCAGGCCAGGTCAGGTCAGGTCAGTCGCTCAGTCGTGTCCAACTGTTTGCAATCCCATGAATTGCAGCACGCCAGGCCTCCCTGTCCATCACCAACTCCCAGAGTTCACTCAAACTCGCGTTCATCGAGTCAGTGATGCCATCCAGCCATCTCATCCTCTGTCATCCCCTTTTCCTCCTGCCCCCAGAAAACATCTATTTCTGCTTTATTGACTATGCCAAAACCTTTGACTGTGTGGATCACAATAAACTGGAAAATTTTGAAAAAGATGGGAATACCAGGCCACCTGACCTGCCTCTTGAGAAACCTATATGCAGGTCAGGAAGAACAGTTAGAACTGGACATGGATCAACAGACTGGTTCCAAATAGGAAAAGGAGTACATCAAGACTGTTTATTGTCACCCTGCTTATTTAAATTATATGCAGAGTACATCATGAGAAACGCTGGGCTGGAAGAAACACAAGCTGGAATCAAGATTGCCAGGAGAAATATCAATAACCTCAGATATGCAGATGACATCACCTTTATGCCAGAAAGTGAAGAGGAACTAAACAGCCTCTTGATGAAAGTGAAAGAGGAGAGTGAAAATGTTGGCTTAAAGCTCAACATTCAGAAAATGAAGATCATGGCATCTGGTCCCATCACTTCATGGCAAATAGATGGGGAAACAGTGGAAACAGTGGCTGACTTTATTTTGGGGGGGCTCCAAAATCACTGCAGATGGTGATTGCAGCCATGAAATTAAAAGACGCTTACTCCTTGGAGGAAAACTTATGACCAACGTAGATAGCATATTCAAAAGCAGAGACATTACTTTGCCGACTAAGGTCCGTCTAGTCAAAGCTATGGTTTTTCCAGTAGTCATGTATG
The DNA here is from genome assembly GCF_001704415.2 of Capra hircus. Classification (NCBI taxonomy): domain Eukaryota; kingdom Metazoa; phylum Chordata; class Mammalia; order Artiodactyla; family Bovidae; genus Capra; species Capra hircus. The sequence continues at coordinate 116,319,517 of NC_030810.1, forward strand.
GATGTGAGAGTTGGACTGTGAAGAAGGCTGAGCGTTGAAGAATTGATGCTTTTGAACTGTGGTGTTGGAGAAGACTCTTGAGAGTCCCTTGGACTGCAAGGAGATCGAACCAGTCCATTCTGAAGGAGATCAACCCTGGAATTTCTTTGGAAGAAATGATCCTAAAGGTGAAACTCCAGTACTTTGGCCACCTCATGCGAAGAGTTGACTCATTGGAAAAGACTCTGATGCTGGGAGGGATTGGGGGCAGGAGGAGAAGGGGACAACCGAGGATGAGATGGCTGGATGGCATCACTGGCTCAATGGACGCAAGTCTGAGTGAACTCCGGGAGTTGGTGATGGATAGAGAGGCCTAGCGTGCTGCGATTCATGGGGTCGCAAAGAGTCGGACACGACTGAACTGAAAATCACTGCAGATGGTGACTGCAGCCATGAAATTAAAAGATACTTACTCCTTGGAAGGAAAGTTATGACCAACCTAGATAGCATATTGAAAAGCAGAGACATTACTTTGCCAACAAAGGTCCATCTAGTGAAGGGTATGGTTTTTCTAGTAGTCATGTATGGATATGAGAGTTGGACTGTGAAGAAAGCTGAGTGCTGAAGAATTGATGCTTTTGAACTGTGGTGTTGAAGAAGACTCTTGAGCGTCCCTTGGACTGCAAGGAGATCCAACCAGTCCATCCTAAAGGAGATCAGTCCTGGATGTTCTTTGGAAGGAATGATGCTGAAGCTGAAACTCCAGTACTTTGGCCACCTCATGCAAAAAGTTGACTCACTGGAAAAGACTCTGATGCTGGGAGGGATTCTGTAACATCAAGTCACTAGGACATTTTGGTTAATTGTTACTGCAGCCTAGGAGAGGGTAGGCTGCAGTAACAATTAACCACAGTATCCCAACGACTTGATGTTACAGAGTGTACTTCTTCCTCAGTGGGCTTGGCAGGGGACTTGGTTCATTTGTGGAACCAGTCTGGTAGAAGTTTTATATTAACACGTGCTTCCAGGGACCCACACCAGGGAGAAAAGGTGACAAATCTTGCACTGATCACAAGGCTTTGGCCTGGAAATGACATCCGATCACTTCCAGTGACCACGCCCAGACTCTAAAGGGTCATGTGATCCTGCTACCTGTCTAGAAGGACAGCAGAACTGAAACATTAAGGAATACCAATAATGATTATCCAAACACTCCCTCACATCTAACATAAAATGAGGAAGAGTTTATCAGAGAGGCTGCCACAAACTATGTGCTCAATAATTGTTTATTGGCTAAATAAAATGAGAACATGTAGCCCCCATGTGAGGAAACCACTATCATTATCTTTCTACTTGCAAAGCTAGTTCTATTCTGTTGTAACCTATGTTAAAAATACATGCTTTATGCTATTGAGTTGAGGACCAGTAGATTACAGAACATGTGTTTGGTGTGATTATGATCTCATCTAAGCAAAGTTATGGATGTATGCACCACACCAGACATAGTTACATGCGATACAAAGAGAAATAAATGTGTTCCACTAGAAGTTATTAGCAAGTTATTTCAGTCTGGTGAGCTTTCGCATGACTTTTCAAATTTTCTTTTCTTATTTCATTTGACATATTTTTAGTAAGCATGATAATCAAAAACAATAAAGCAACTTTCATTTTGAAAAAAACACACAGATGCTCACTATAAGGGAATGAAATAGACAATACTAACAAAAAGCATGCATGGGAGAAAATTAAAAGAAAATAGTCAGTATATACTCTGAAATAAGAGCAAGTTTAACAAGTGGCCTAAGATACAAGGATATTCCATAAGAACACTAATGATAGTGGACAATTTGAAATGTCCGTTAGAAAATAAATATGAGTTCCAAGAATAGTATGGATTTGTGAAAAGGACACAGGGACAGGTGGAAGGGGCTCCCAATGACCGAATCCGAACATTAAAATTAATAATAGTAGTGGGGATTTCCCTGGTGGTCCAGTGGTTAAGAATTCCCCAGCCAAAGCAGGGGACACAGGTTCACTTCCTGGTCTGGGAAGATTCCACTTGCCTTGGGGCAGCTAAGCCCATGGGCCACAACTGCTGAAGCCCTCAGTCTAGAGGCCATGCTGCTTAACAAGAGAAGCTATCCTCAGTGAGAAGCCTGCTCACTGCAATGAACACCAGCACAGCCGTAAATAAGTAAATAAAATAACAGTAATGGGCTATAATCTGTTGAATAAAATAGGAAGCGGAGATCCTCGGCACTCATTGCAGTTGTAGGCACGTGGTCAGCTCTCAGTCCTCACGTGACTTGATTCAACAGCATCATACAACACAGTTGATTTCCTCCTCCTTCCTTTAAACACTTAAAAAACTTTCTGACCTTCCAGAACACAACAGTCTCCTGGCTTTCCTTCTACCTCATTGCTTCCTCTTTCTTGGGCTCTTTTACCTGTTCTTCCGTCTCTCCTCCACCTCTCAACACTGGAATCCCCCGAGGATTCAACCCTCCATCCTCTTCTCTTCTTACTTTCTCTCCTCTGGTGATTCCAAGCAGGTGTATCACTTTGAGTACCATGTATATGATGATAACTTCCGAATCTCTATCTCTCCCCATAGCCTCACTCTCACTCCTGGATTGCAGAGTGCATATCCAACATCTTCATCTGGACACCCAGTAGACACCACAGACTCACTGTGTCTGAAACTGACCACTGATCTTTCCCCCAAACCTATTCCATCCTCAGCCTTCCCTCCTTTCAACTGATGTTTCTCCAAACTTCCATTTGCTCACTCCAAAACCCTGGAGTCTTCCACGACTCCTCTATTTCTCTCATGCCTCCCCATTCAATATGTCAGAAAACCTCGCTGGTCATGCATCAGACATGTATAGAAATCAATCACATCCTCCCTTCTCCTGCTGCTGCCACTGGTTGATTTCTCTGAGCAGCATGCTCAGACAACCACTGTCTAAACCTCTCACCTCCTTCAAGTCTGTGCTCAAATGCCATCTTCTCAATAAGGTCTTTGGTTAAATATGTAACCCAAATGCTGCTGTATTTTTTTCTTTGATCACGCATATCATCTTTTTAGATACTATATGATTTGCTTTTCATTATGCTGTTAGTTGTCTGACACAACACAGTGCACATTCCACAAGAAGTCTTATTTTAATTTGTTTAGTTTTATGATTTATTACAACACATAATAGTCAATAAAATTTGTTGAACGAAAAATTGATATTTAAAGTTATTCATAATATGTCATTGTTGGGGCAGGGGAAGCCAGTTACAAAACCAGGACAGCAAGGTGATGCTATTTCAGGAAAAATCATGCATCTTCATTTAGACGTGTATCTTCATGTATATAATAATAAAATATACATAATAGTATGGAAGAGCATACAACAAAATGTTTACAATGGTTTTCTTCAGTAGACAGGTCCTAATAATACCATTTTCTTTTTTTGGCCTTTTAGATTTGTGTTTTTTAAAAAAGCATAAATATTATGCCTGTGTTATTTTTGCAGCCAAAGAAAACTATTTTCTTTTTATGGAAAGAGTTATAAAAATAAAATGTCACTCAGAAGCCTACAGAGATTAAAAAGAAATCTAATGTATGTTTAGAGCAAATTTCCAACGAGAGGGAAGTTAGTGAGGATGCTGTCACATCATGGTTGTAAGTTGAGGGTTTAAATCCGGATAAACCTAGGCATTATGCTGACCTTTCTCCCTCATCCATAAAACTTTAATTCACAAGGTTAAATGAAAAAGCCATGAAAAGCATTTAACCAAGTACCTAAATTAGTACAATAAATACTAGCTATTATCACTTATCTCATTTAATCCTCTCAACAAGCTAATAAGGAAGCATCACTATTCCGATTTCCTAGATGTAGAAGTGAAAATCTCATTTATGTAACTCTTTGTGACCCCATGGACTATACAGTCCATGGAATTCTCCAGGCCAGAATACTGGCATGGGTAGCCTTTCCCTTCTCCAGGGGATCTTCTTAACCTAGGGATCGAACCCAGGTCTCTAGCGTTGCAGACGGATTCTTTACCATCTGAGCCACAAGGGAAGACCTTGTGAAAAGGGTGTGGAAGACAAGTCTAAAAAGAGTTAAGCACTTGTCCCCAGTAAGAGGTCAACCCAAGATTTTCAACTGAGTTTGTCTGATGAGTGAGTCCACGCTCTCGGCAATACACCACACTTTAACTCAAATCTGCACTGTAGATGGCACTACTTCTTTACTGAGCACAGAAGAAAGAACAAATTTTTAAGATTGATGAAGGGGATGTCTAGAATCACAGGAAGACAGAGGTGCAAGTGTTTAGAGACTTTAAAAATAAGGAAATCAAGATCCAAGAATGTCCATGGAGGTTGCTACGGTATGGTGGCTGCCTGTCCACCCCATTTCCACCCCACCCCCTAAGTCAAGGCCGCGTCCAGTACCCTACCATGTGTCTGCCCAGCCCTGTTGATCACCTCCACTGGGATCCCCTCTCTACAGGGCAAAGAGCATCAATTCTTTGTTTGTTCCTCCCCCCCGCCCAGGGCACCTATCCAAGCCTTTCATCGTTGACACAGGCCTCCGTTTTTTTTGTTTTGTTTTGTTTTAATCTTTAGTTTCTGAAGCCCAACTAAGGAGCAGTTTCATATAAAGAGTGACTCTTGAATTAGGAGAGAAATAAGCATGCATTTGCTCCTGGGCAGCTCTGGTGAGGGAAGAGGGAAACACATGCTAGCTGCCTCCCCCCCAGGTTATCCCTTCTGGTAAGGATCAGTGGGCATGAGGACTGGACACAGGGCGAGTGGGAGAAGAAATGAAATCTTAATTTCCAAAGAGCTTGGGGATAAGGCTGCTGGGAGAAAAATTTGATTCTTACAAAGATAAGACAGGCAGAGAAGAGTCACTAAATTGCTAGCTTACTGTGAAAACACTGACTACTCTGATGACTATACAGCCTCCTTTCAACATGCACTCATTTACCTGCTCCACCCCTACACACACACCAGCTGCTGATATCATTACCATAGTAACAACACATTATAGAGAAGACTCTCGCGGGTCCCTTGGACTGCAAGGAGATCAAAACAGTTAATCCTAAAGGAAATCAACCCTGAATACTCATTGGAAGGACTGATGCTGAAGCTGAAGCTCCGACACTTTGGCCACCTGATGCGAAGAGCCGACTCATCAGGAAAGACCCTGATGCTGGGAAAGATTGAAGGCAGAAGAAGAAGGGGGTGGCAGAGGACAAAAAGATTAAATAGCATCACTGACTCAATAGACAAGAACTTGAACGAACTCCGGGAGATAGTGAAGGACAGGGGAGCCTGGCGTGCTGCAGTCCATGGGGTCGCAAAGAGTTGGACACAACTTAGTGACTGAAACACAAAAACAACATGTTTCATTTCAAAGTACTTGAGAACTGCTCTCAGCACTGTTAACTTGGCAGCTCTGAGTTGAGCTGCACATGTGTTCCTGTCTGAAGAGCATGTCTACACACGTTTCCCACTACCCCTCCAGTCTTCTTTATATCACCCTCAGTGGAAAACCACTTGATAAAAAAGCTGGAAAGTTAGGTTGGATTAAACCAAAGATAAAGTGATGCAATGATTCACTGCTTAGTAGAAAGATCTTTGAACTGGAAATCACAAGAATCAAGCTTTATTTCCTCATATCCTAAACTACTGTAATCTCAAGCCTCTACAGGAAAATAAAGATGACGATGAAACTTTGCCTACCTGACGGCAGGTGGCCATGTCAAATAAATGGCTTTATGCATCGCTTCCAGTTCCACAGTTCACTTTTTCTATATCTAATTTTCATTCTTTTTTAAACAGTCTCACTGAGATATGATTGGCATGCAATAAATTGTAAATATTTAAAGAAAACAATTTGCCAAGTTTGGCAAGTGCATACAGCCGTGAAACAATCACCGCCATTAAGACAACACATCCAGCACCCTCAAAGTTTCCTCTTCACACTACTTTGTAATCTCTTCTTCCCATCAGCACAAATTATTTTCATTTCCTAGAACTTTACAGAATAGAATCACACAGTATGTACTCATTATTGTCAGGGCATAGTTTGTTTATAGAGTCAAAAGTATTTCCCAAATGTCTACAGCTCCAGACAAAGTCTCATCCTCAAGGTGATAGTGAGTGCTAGAAGGGAAAGAGGACAAGAAAGAGGAAGGGTGGTGAGAGGACACTGTTCTTGGGAGGATGGTCGCTCTAGAGCCACATGGATGCCTGGGGGAAAGGCAACCCAGGAAGCAGGAAAAACAGTACCTTCTCTGCATCCTTGGACTGCATTCTGTACACATTGCCAAAGGGGCAAGAGAGCCTCCCAAAGTCTGGTTCCTTTAGAAATTATAGACGTGTGAAGGCTAAGCCAGCTCCGTCTTGGAAAGATCAAGTATTGAGAGTTAGGAAAAAAAAGGATCTCTCCTTTTCTTCCTCACTCCTTCCAGGACCAGCTGGAATATAGCCATCTGTTTGTGTGGGCAGTGATTTTCCAAGAGCGCAGCTGCAAATGGGCCCTCTTCGTTCCAGTGGCTCTCTTGTGCAGAGCCCTGGAATGGCCCCAGTGGCCTCTTCCAGCTCCTTGGAAGATGACGATGTTTCTTCCAAAGCAACTCAGGGAGGCAAGGTTCCCACTGGCTACTCCCAACTTGGTTCAGGAGCCACATTCTCTTGCTCTCAGGCAACCCAGAAGTCCGTCTCCCCTAGAGCCTTTTGTAAGGCAGAGCACTGGCATGATCAGAAGCAAATAATCAACCAAGCAAAAACGTCTACTCCAAAAATTCTGAACAGGCCTGCCTATGAGGATGCGTGAAATGTCTACCATGCATGTGGGATTCTTTTGAATTAAAACAGCGAAGTTCCTTTTAAAAAATACAAACATGGCACAGTGTTGATAAACCATTAGAGTGTAATCTGCTTTTTGCACCAGTTGAATCCTGGCCCCACAAAATGTATTTTCACATCCTAACCCTAGAACCTATGAACAGAACCAGTGTCCCTATGAGAGAGATAAGGGGAGAAAACACACAGAGAAGAGAAGGCCAGGTGAAAACAGAGGTGGAGAGGGAGTGACACGGCCACACGCCGAGGATGCCCACAGGATGCTGGAAGGGGCGAAGAACTCTCCCCTGCAGCTTTCCAAATGTGAGCCCTGGTCAGCACCTTGACTTTGGGCTTTTGCCCTCCAGAACTATGAGAAAATTGTGAGAGAATAGTGTTTTGTTGTAATGGAGTTGGTGATGGACAGGGAGGCCTGGCGTGCTGCGATTCATGGGGTCACGAAGAGTCAGACACGACTGAGCAACTGAACTGACTGAACTGAAGCAAGTCTGTAGGGGCTTCCCCGATGGCTCAGCTGGTAAAGACTCTGCCTGCAATGTGGAGACCTGGGTTTGATCCCTGAGTTGGGAAGATCTCCCGGAGAAGAGAATGGCTACCCATGCCAGCATTCTGGCCTGGAGAATTCCATGGTCTGTATAGTTCACGGGGTCACAAAGTATTGGACATAATTAAGCAACTTTCACTTTCACTTTTTCACTAAGTTTGTGGTAATTTGTTTCAGCAATCCCAGGAAACCCAGATAACACCTTGCATTATATTTTTAGATTTAGCATTACATGTATTATGTTTGCTGCTCTTCTCATCTGGACCTCAAAACTCTGGGATGTGGGACATTTACATGTCTCATAGGGAAGGGAAATGCATTAGAAACTGTTGGTGAAGGGGACTGTGACAAGCAGACCCAGGTGAGTCCCAGAAGGTGGCACGGGGATCACAGAATACTCTGGGGAACAGGAGGACATGGGCGCAGGGGGAGTGGTGCCAAGAAGGGGCAGGGCCTGGACTCCGAGGGAAATGATAGCTGACACTGCAGCCTACACCATTTTTTTTTTAAATAGGGTAATGACAGTCTTTTACTTTCTACTTTTTAAATTTTTTACTTATTTAGTTTTTGCATTCCAAAAGAGCATGATAACTTTTGTTAGGGTACAAAGCATATTGCATGAATATACCAGTGCTCTTCATTCTGACTTCACACGAGTTCTATAAAGCTGTTATTTTCATTTTTACATATATCTACTCTTTTTCAAATTCTTTTTCCATTTATGTTATTACAGAATATTGAGTGGAGTTCCCTATGCTGTACAGTAGGTCCTTTTGGTTATTTATTCTATGTTTTTTTTTAATTTTATCTATTTTTAATTTAAAAATTTATTTTAATTGAAGGATAATTCCTTTGAAATATTGTGACGGGTTTTGTCATACATTAACAGGAATCATACATGTGTCCCCTCCATCATGAAACCCCTTCCAGCTCCCTCCCCACCCAGCCCTCCAGATTTGGGTGTCCTGCATCATACGTCAAACTCACACTGGTTATCTACTTTACATATGGAAATGTTTATGTTTCAATACTATTATCTCATATCATCCCACCCTCTCTCCCACTGAGTCCATTGGCAGATGAATGGATAAGGACATTGTGGTACACATACACAGTGGAATATTACTCAGCTATAAAAACAAAAGCATCTGAGTCAGTTCTAATGAGGTGGATGAACCTAGAGCCTATTATACAGAGTGAAATGTCAGAAAGAAAAAGACAAATGTCATATATTAATGCATATAAATGGGATCTAGAAAGATGGCACCACTGAGCCTATGTGTAGGGCAGAAAAGGAGACATAGACATAAAGAGTAGGTTTTTGGTTGTACCGTTATGGCAGAAAGTGAAGAGGACCTAAAAAGCCTCTTGATGAAAGTGAAAGAGGAGAGTGAAAAAGTTGGCTTAAAGCTCAACATTCAGAAAACGAAGATCATGGAATCTGGTCTCATCACTTCATGGGAAATAGATGGGGAAACAGTGGAAACAGTGTCAGACTTTATCTTGGGGGGCTCCAAAATCACTGCAGATGGTGACTGCAGCCATGAAATTAAAAGACACTTACTCCTTGGAAGAAAAGTTATGGCCAACCTCGATAGTATATTCAAAAGCAGAGACACAACTTTGCTGACGAAGGTCCGTCTAGTCAAGGCTATGGTTTTTCCAGTAGTCACGCATGGATGTGAGAGTTGGACTGTGAAGAAAGCTGAGCGCTGAAGAACTGATGCTTTTGAACTGTGGTGTTGGAGAAGACTCTTGAGAGTCTCTTGGACTGCAAGGAGATCCACCCAGTCCATTGTGAAGGAGATCAGCCCTGGGATTTCTTTGAAGGAACGATGCTAAAGCTGAAGCTCCAGTACTTTGGCCACCTCATGTGAAGAGTTGACTCATTGGAAAAGACTCTGATACTGGGAGGGATTGGGGGCAGGAGGAGAAGGGGACAACCAAGGATGAGATGGCTGGATGGCATCACGGACTCGATGGACGTGAGTCTGAGTGAACTCCGGGAGATGGCGATGGACAGGGAGGCCTTGCGTGCTGTGATTCATGGGGTCGCAAAGAGTCAGACACGACTGAGCGACTGAACTGGACCGAACTGAACTGAACTGTGCTAAGTTGGTTCAGTGGTGTTCAACTCTTTGCGACCCTATGGACCATAGACCAGCAGGATCCTCTGTCCATGGGATTCTCCAGGCAAGAATACTGGAGGGGGTTGCTGTAGCTTCCTCCAGGGGATCTTCCCGATCCCTGGATCAAAGCTGCATCTCTTCCATCTCCTGCCATGGCAGGCATGTTCTTTACCACTAGGGCCACCTGGGAAACCTTTTGGTTATCTATTCTAATTATGAGTGAGTGAATGAAAGTGGCTCAGTCATGTCTGACTCTTTGCAACCCCATGGACTATACAGTCCATGGAATTCTCTATGCCAGAATACTGGAGTGGGTAGTCTTTCCCTTCTCCAGGGGATCTTCCCAACCCAAGGATCAAACCCAGGTCTCTTGCATTGCAGGTGGATTCTCTACCAGCTGAGCTATCAGGGAAGCCCCATTCTAAATATAGTAGTGTGTATATGTGAACCCCAGACTTCCAGTTAGTCCCTGCCCTTCCCCTCCGGTAACCATAAGTTTGTTTTCTGAGTCCCCACACCCTGCACTTGATGTTCTCACAGTTGTATGTCTCTGCAGCTTCTCACCCAAGGTTAGCAGAATGGACCTCATTCCCAGGAAGGACTTTGGCTCTCCCCAAACAAGCCGTTGAACCAATTCAGTCTCATTGGAATAAGCCCTGGACCGAGCGAAAAGATTTATGAAAAGTGTTCTTAGGCTGCATTTGTCTGAAGCAGCAGCTTGAAGAACCGTCTGACTTGTGCCCGAAGGGAAATACACAGCTTCTGGCTTCAGATGAAGAAGTCGCAGGCAACCCAACCCTAGTTTGGAAAGCAGTTCGTCTGTGATTTGTCACACCAAGAAGGCTCCAGGGACTAAGGGGAAGTGTGTGAATCAGCAAGCTGGCACACATCCCGCTGTGGGCAGGAACACACACACCACGGCAGCTGATGGTCGAAACATCTTGCCCAGATTCCTTTCCTTGGTTGAATTTGATGGCAGTGAACAAGCAGCCTCCTTGGGAGCACCTTGAGGATACCAGGGAGAAGAAAGCTTCCTTTTGGGTTTCCAAAACACTCCCCTTTCATGCTTGTTTTTACTTGGTCATTGCCTCCCTCCTGGCCTCCAGCACCAGGCCTGCGTCATGCCTGCCCCAGGTAACCGGAGCCCTGAATGTACACAAAGCGCCACTGTACCGGAGTGATGTTATCAGGCGGGCCTGGCCTGCTCCACACGGTGAGACAGAAGCCAAGCCAGGGTGGCCAGACCCAGAGCTGAAACAGGACTCCCACGCGGCCGATCAAGGACAGAGTGGCCTTTGTGAGGGACAAATCATATTTAGGTGGGTTCCTTATTAACATTGCAGTCATCAGAGCATTTTCTTTCCTGACTTCCAGCGCCAAAATCCTGATAGGCTTCTATAGGATGCAGATCAACCCTGGAGGTGACATTGGATGGAGAAGGTGGTGTGGCTCCATTTGGCATTAATATCTGTGGGTCCCTCAGAACACAGAACGCACTGTAATGTGTGATGCAGAGCAAGCCTTGTGGCTGGACCATAGGACTGAAAGCTTGATGGAGGAGGGCTAGACCAGAAAAGATTTGGTCATCATAGGGGGAAATAGTGTCTTTCACAAGGTTTGGAACTATACAACCTTGGGTTATTGAGCCTTAGACTGCCTTTCCCACTTAAGGCAGAACTGAGCCTCCTACTGACAAAGATTACAGGTGTTGGCTTCAAGTCTCTGCATGAGAAAAGCCTCAGCATTCACATGGCTCATGGACAAAAGACTCACTATCTCCCTATGGCTATAGTGGACCCTGATGGCTGTTTAGAATCCTCTTCCTGCTGTAGGATCCTCTTCTGATTCTGCATAATGTGCTCATTGGTAAACTCATTGGTGCATAACTGTTTAGAACACTTACCAGAAAATCTCATCCTTTATCAAAGCCCAGCTCAAACAACACCTCCTCAGCAAAAGCTTCAACTTCCCAGGTCCATAATTGTCCAGTGTTTACACAATACAGGTGGCCAGAGCAGATTGTGTTGCCTAAGAGTAAGTTTATACAATTTAGGAGAGGTGGAAGGAAGGGCGGGACTTTTTAAAAGAAGGAACACAAAATTATAATTCAAATTTGATAGGAAGATAACTATTATATAGAATGAAAAAAGAAATAATAAACTATAAAAGCTTAAAAGCTGGTCAGTACAACAGACATTGCAAAAATTCAGAAATAAACTCAGTTTCATGAATTAACTGCCTGATACATTTTTATATTTTCCCTACCTTTTTAGCTATATATTATTTTGTATGCATACGTATTCTTGTAGTGTCTTCTACTAAAGAGGATAGACTTTGAGCATGGTTAATTAAAATTTGTTTGTTACTATTAATAGGTGGGATGCATAAAACATATAAACATACAGAGATTTACTCAACATTGTGCTACAGCTACAGCTTGTTCCTGCAAACACAGGAATCAGGAGTTCTGATAAATTCATTACTATGTAATTCTTACTACACACTCACACATTCTACCTACGTAAGTAGAGTGGGTGCGGATGTATTTGTAATTGTGTGTATTCCATCCTTAAGTATATTCCTGGCCTGGGAAAAGTTCCATTTTGATTAGTCATTGACAAAAGTCAAAACCTCCACTCCCAATTTGATGTCTGGAAGAATTTTTCAGACTGGTTTCTCAGTCCATATATTTCAAGTCTTCTTTCTCTCCCACAATCTACACATCCCTGGTGCCAGGTGTGATGTGACCTCTGACCCTGCATCTTTTTTTCATCAGTGAATTGGAATGTAGGTGATGGGTATATCTGTGGGAGCCTTTTCTGTACCAAGAGGAACTAAAAAGCCTCTTGATGAAAGTGAAAGTGGAGAGTGAAAAAGTTGGCTTAAAGCTCAACATTCAGAAAACGAAGATCATGGAATCTGGTCCCATCACATCATGGGAAATAGATGGGGAAATAGTGGAAACAGTGTCAGACTTTATTATTTTGGGCTCCCAAATCACTGCAGATGGTGACTGCAGCCATGAAATTAAAAGACGCTTACTCCTTGGAATAAACGTTATGACCAACCTAGATTGCATATTCAAAAGCAGAGACATTACTATGCCGACTAAGGTCCATCTAGTCAAGGCTATGGTTTTTCCTGTGGTCATGTATGGATGTGAGAGTTGGACTGTGAAGAAGGCTGAGCACCGAAGAGTTGATGCGTTTGAACTGCGGTGTTGGAGAAGACTCTTCAGAGTCCCTTGGACTGCAAGGAGATCGAACCAGTCCATTCTGAAGGAGATCAACCCTGGGATTTCTTTGGAAGGAATGATGCTAAAGCTGAAACTCTAGTACTTTGGCCACCTCATGCGAAGAGTTGACTCATTGGAAAAGACTCTGATGCTGGGAGGGATTGGGGGCAGGAGAAGAAGGGGGCGACCGAGGATGAGATGGCTGGATGGCATCACGGACTCGATGGACGTGAATCTGAGTGAACTCCGGGAGATGGTGATGGACAGGGAGGCCTGGCGTGCTGCGATTCATAGGGTTGCAAAGAGTTGGACACGACTGAGCAACTGAACTGAACTGAACTTTCTGTACCAACTTCACTGTACACAGTGAAAGCACTAATCTCAAAACAGCTATTATGCCAACTCTCCTGTCCCTTAACCCAATCTCAAAGCTGCTCTTGTAGCATCACCCATCCCTGGGAGATGGGATGGAAAGAAAGGCAGAGTAGAAGAAAAAGTCTTAACTGATTCCATTTAAGTGTCTTAATCATGTGAATTTTAAAAAAGTCCATGACCACTTGAACACATTCCTAGAACTTCTCCAGGCTCTTTGAAGGCACCATGGGGGTGAGCTGTTCTTAGACTGAAGATTTATCAGCTTTATGGAGCTCTGCCCCTTTATATTACCTTTCTTCATTAACCTATTACATTGTTGTTTACCATTATCCTGCATTTATGCCCTGTCTTTACCATTTACTACCTACCTATGTAACTTAATCAAGTCTATCAAACTTGATTGAGTTTCAGTAGGAAAATATATGAAATGGGGCTAAAATAGAGAATGTTCCTGGGGCTCTTGGGAGAATGGTGTGGGGCGATGGCCGGGAAGGTTCTTGGAAGCCACCAAACAGTTGCCATGCCCACAGCAGATCTGGTGATGGCGGAAGCCATGGAGGTGTCCTTCACATTCACTGGTTATGACATAGGGGACAAAGAAGCAAGTGAGTCTTTGAAACACCTTGGATTGCCCTCAGAATAACAGTCAACCTTTGAACAAAGGTTATGAGGTCCTTTGGGCTAGCGCTTCTTATCTCTCCTCCCTTACCTCATCTCTAAAACTTTTCTCTCCAATACCCCGTACTCCATTCTTGCTGTTGGACCACTAGAGCTATTCACCATGCAACCTTTGTCTGGCCTCTGGACCTTTTCTCACGTTGGTCCCTCTGTCTGGAAGACTCTTATCCCCACACTTCCTCCCTTTGTCTCACTACCTTCTGATGGTCCTGCAGGATGCAATTTAGCTGACACTTCCTCCAGGATGTTGTCTCCGAAGCCCTGGTCTGTGGCCCATGTGTTCCCTAGTCTATGGCACATCCCTAGTGGCATGGGTCCCCACAGCATCCGGCTTTTCTTCTGTCTCTGCTCTTGGCACACTGATTATAATTGTCTGCTCATTTATCTATCATCCGCCACTACTCTGTGGGCTCTTTGAGGACTCACAGTGTATAGTGCAGTGGCTGGCAAACACTAGGTGTTCAATAACCATTTGTCAATGGATATATAAGTGAAAATAGGAAGGAAAAGAAAGCTGACCCTGCAATCCCTCAGTGGCATCTGGAAGAGGCAGCATTAGGCAGCATCCTCTGGGATTGGTCTTGGGCAGTTGACTGGCTCAAGCGCAGTAAACTTTCTCCTCTCAGATGACAGAGGGTGAAAGCCTCACTCCCTAGAGACATCTCTTCAAGGAGCATGGATGCCATTTGCTGGAGTCATTGACCCCAGACCTCAAAGGATTTGCAGAGTGGGTGGACTAAGTGAAGGAAGCTTGCATAGATCAGGGCCACGTGCCCTGATTACAGAGACCTCTCTGATTGCCAGGTGACCAGCCACCTAAAGGATTGCAGGTGGCTGTACAAGGTGTGGTGCTCACTCAGGGGCCAGCCTGGGGCCACTCTGAACAGGAAGAAAGACTCTGCATGCTATGGGAACACAGGAATAGAAGTGGGGGGAAGAAATGGGTCATTAATCAGAAGACAATAGCCTGAGGTCAACCTTCTTTCAACCCGACAATTCATTCACCTCTAAGTTTCAGGATGTTGCCCACAAATCGACTTTTCTTCAGAAAAGTGTCTAACCTGTGCTTGGTTAAAGCCTCATTCTCCTCTATGGTAGGCAGAAGCGGAACAGGAAGCCTCTGTCATGGGATATTTTTCTTTTAGATGCAATAGGGAGGCCACTTTGCTTACTCTTAATTGTCCATGATGATCCGAAATTCCACAATTAGACATGCATTCCTTTGGCTTAATATTTCCTTCCCTTTAAAATGCAAACATCCCTGGCAGTCTGTGCTTTGAATCATATCTATCATTTACCCTTTATATTACTTGGTATAATCCACTCTGGACCTCAGGATTTGCTACCTGAGTCAGGATAGTTGGAAGTGCTCTAAACAGGGTTTCAAGTCCCTAAGTCCCTGTCACCTCCTTTTCAAATATTCCAAGTGCCTTTGTCCTGGCCCCAACTAGAAATATTGTAATTTTATGACACTCTTCACTATGAATACTACTTTTCTTTCTGTGCATTTTCTACCTCTCTCCCTCCATTATTTCTCTCCTTTCAATCAATTTCTTCTCTGCTTTTCTCTCTACTCCATCTATCCCCGGCTGCAGAAACATCCATACATATGTTCATGGGCATTCTTTAACATAAGGGCCAAGAGGTATATGAGGAACAGTACAAAGGCTTTGTTTACCTAGCTTCTATTGTTTAGTGGGTATGTGACTTTGGACAAATCACTAGTCTTATTTTTCTCCTTTGAAAAGTGAGAATAATAAGTTATACCAATGTTAGCAGAGAGCTGTCAAGACTCAGTGTAGCCTGGTTGATACCACTGGGTCACACAAAACCATTTCTCCTTTCCCCTCTATCTCTATCTCTATCTAAGCCTAACCAGAACCTTCAATGAACCCATGAGCACTGCTCAGCTATGGGGACTGGAGGACATTATGGGGACATTAACCTCTTTTGTTAGCCACTTTTACTATTATCTTTTCATTTTCCCTGGCTTTAATCTTCCCCCTATAATAGTGTCCCTAATGAGGTTGCAATAAGTATGTAACATGGTAGCCTGATCTTGAAAATACAGGTGCTTTTACTGATCAATTTGAACAGAAATTCCACAGCTTTAAAATAACACCTCCAAAAGCACGCCATTCAGTCTAGCTTCTTCAGAATCTCTAGGAATATTTGCTAAAACAGCAGATTCTTGGGCCCTATCCCAGAGCTCTTAAATAGAGATTCCTGGAAATGTGGCCTGGAAGCCAAGCACTCCAAGTGATTCTCATGAGAGCTATTGTCTTTTAGGTTAAGCTTAGCCTTAGAGGCTAAGTTTAGTACCTAAAATGACTATTGCAAGAGAGGATAGAAAAGCATTCATCAAAAAAAAAAAAAAAAGCATTCATCAGCTCTTGCTGACTATTCATAGCACTAAGGATAACCTTTTTCCACTGTCCATTGAGACCCAAGGAAATGATTTGCCAGGAAGCTCACAGCTGGTTAGTGGCAGAGAGAGGAGGAAAGCCAAGCTTCCCGCTTGCAGGGTCAGGTCTGTTTCTACCGCATCATGCTGTGTGATCCTTCAACCACCATCATTCTTTCCTTCCAAAGAGGTCTCACCACTGAACAAGAGTTCCAGAATCTTCACGCAAAAAGAGTGAAATAAGTGTGCGTGACAGGGACAGAGAGATACAGAAACAGAGATAGACAGACAGACAGACACAGATACAGACAGACAGAGAAGGATAGAGAAAGAGACAGGAGCAGAGAGGAAGCGAGCTCCCTTTTTTTGTACTTCCTGTGCTCAATACATTTTCTCTTATTTTCAAATTCACTGTGAAGTTTACATCCTTGATATGTTCTTTTCAAATTCTTGAAAATTCAACTTCAGGTGAATATAATCATAATTAAATATCATTATGGGGAAAGGAATTTAGATGACTAATAGTATTTTTTTCTTAATACTGAGATTTGATCTATATGCCCATTTAAGTATCTTTTGTGCTTCCTTATAGTTGAGACCTGTTCTATCAAGTTTCATGCTTCCACCTGATAAAAGATTTTTGGACCAAGGTAGTCTTTTAAAACATTAGCTATTATCTGGCAGATAAATTAGTTTAATGAACCCTCAGGAAGAGAGAAGTGGAGAGGGCAGTGGTCTGCACGTCAGCAGATTCGAGGTTCCAGTCCAAAGAATGAGTGTGGAGCACTGGGTGAGTCACTCATTCTCCTGCGTCTCAGTTCCCTCATTGGAAAAGTAACAGAGAATGTGAGTGCTTCATGCACTGCGTTCTGCCTTGGTATGCTAGTGATCATTCATGGGAAATGCTGCCATACACCAGATCCTGTCTCAGAGAATCTTGACAGATTGCTTGTAATAAAGGCTATGAAAGATTCTGAAGGAAAGATTCTAGTCTAACTATTCTCACGCCAAGTTTTCCCACGCCCATTTCACTATCCATTCAATAATTATTTATTGTACATCTACTTTAAGGCAGTGTTCCAGGAGCTAGGGATTAAGCAGGAAACAAAACACATTGATATGCTTTCCCACAAGGAACTTACGTTTTAACGGAGGAGACACTGAAAGCAAAATGAAAAATTGTAAAGTATATAGTATATGAAAAGTGATGAAAAGTATTATGAAATAAAATAAACCAAGGAAGAGACTTGGTCAACAGGAGGTGTGGATGACCAGTAATCTTTAAGAATAATTCTTACTAATATCTCTGGACTTGATGTTGTGCAAAAACATAACCTGGGCATCCCTCTCCTGGAAAGTGTCTAAGGGCTTATCTGCTCTTAAAGTCCTCTGTTTCACTACAAATAATCATACTGAGAATCATGCAGGTAAGCAGGGAAAGGCAGAGTTGACCTTTGGTGTCATAACTGATTACACAGCCAGATTCCTCTCGTGATATCACCTAGAGGATAATTCAGTCCACCCACCCCTTGTTCGCCTAACACTACTCTGGGTACTATTAGGATACACTAAAGTAGAAACCGTTGCCCTTGCCTAAGGCACTTGAGAGTCTTACTGGATAAAATAGCTAAGAGAATAATTCTAGGTCAATGTCTGCAGTGCAATAGGATACAGGGAAAGAGAGACGCGTGAGATTTGTTGCCTAGCAGACATGCTGCCCCTAGTCAGTGGTTTTGTGCCATGACTTCACCAACCTATGCTCAGTTTTGTTACATTTAAAACGCAGATGTTGGACCAGATGACCTTCAAGTTGTTTACATCGGTGAAATATTATTTTTTTTACATCTGTATGATACAGGTTTAAAAATTCACTCAATAAACATCTACTGAGTTCCCAGTGATATTAATACTTGGCTCTGAAGGCAAGACAAATAATACAAGAAAGTTTCTTTGAAAAAAATTTCACATTTGTTAATGCATTTTAGACTAACATTTTTTGAGCAATTACTATTCTGAATGCTTTTCGTATATAATTCACAACTCTTTGAAGAAGATACTATTACTGACCCCATTTCAGGAGGCAGAATCCCAATGGCTCCTGTCGTTATAGAATGTCCTCCTGTTGAATGATGGTGGAACCTGCAAATTTGATGAGATGTCACTTCTGCGATTAAGCTATACTACATGACAAAAGGAATTTGTAGACGGAGTCAAAGTCCTGAGTCAGGAGAAAGAGTGATGTCAACAAGCTGGAAATATAGAAGTTTCCACAATTTATCTTCTTACAAAAACATTAATTTGAACAACTAACCATGCATAAAAATACTTTCACAAGAACTAAAGGTGCGTATGTGCACAAGTCCAGAGGTCTATGTGCAAGTGTAATGACTATAGTTAATACTACTGTATTGAATACTGGAAATATGATAAGAGGGTAGATTTCAGGTTCTCTCATCACACACACACAAAAATGATACCTATATAAGGATAACTATCTTCATGTTGCTAACCTTGACTATATAAAATTTTTATTTTAAAATATGTTCAATTCAAAAAATTGCTCTGGTAAATGTAAAGCAGACTATTTTCCAACATCAGTGTTTAATGGTGCCAACAGACAGCAAAAACTCAGTGCCAGCAATTTCCCACCATTTAAAACTTAGCTGTTGTCTTATTTTTGCAGAACCAAACAGGCATCTGAAACCACAGAATGAAACCATTTTATTCTGCATAGTCAAATTGCCTTTAGTGAAAGTCTGTAAACCTAAATTTGCTCTCAGACTCAAATAAACTTATACCAAGCATTAAAAAAAAAAAAAAACGACAAACTAAAACAAAAATCAAGGTTTCTGATCAGTTGACTCTGATTATTATCAATGTGCCAGATGTAGTCAGGTAAGACATTAAAAAGAGACTGAGCAGCTCCTGGGGAGATTCAGAGAGTAAGAGATTTGATATAAAGGCAATTCTTCACTGCTGGCTTTGAAGACAAAAGAGGTCACTGGGTGAGAGAATGTGAGCAGTGTACAGGAGTTGAGAGCAACTTCTTGTCAATAGCAGGAAGGCAAGAACCTCAGCCCAATGAACAGGATTCTGCCAAAAATGTGAGTAAGTCTGGAATCAGATTCTTCCTTAGTCGAGCTTCTAGATGAGAACACAGCCCACCCCACCCCCTTGATTTCATCCTGGTGAGACTCTGAGCAGAGAAATCAATCATGCTGTGTTCAGACTTCTGATGGACAGAACTTTGAGCTAATATATCAGTGCTGTTTTAAGCTGCTAAATTTGTGGTGATTTGCTGTATAGCAATAGAAAACAAATATAACCATTTTATAGATTTGAAAACTGAGACATAGAGAGATAAGTAGATTGAGTAAGATTATACAGCCAGCAAGTGCCAGAACCAGGATTATGAACCCATATCACCTAATTCCAGAACCTGGTTTATTGCTTTATGCGCTGCTGTGCAGCAAGAAACTACATCAGTAGTCAAAACCTACAGTACAGTTTACTAAGTACAACAACTAGAATTAGGGTGATCAGCACCATCAGAGAACTGAATCAGTGATGTCCTCTGCCACAAACACATGGTAAGATACTCAGGACTTTGCTAACTGGTTGCTAAGCTGTTGGCAGCTTGAAATAGGCCATGATGGAAGTATTCACCTTGTGGAAACTGGCAAATACTACAAATCAGGTTTCTCTCTTTTAAAAGAGACAGCAGGTTAACGAGTGCACAAACTGAATCGATGGTTCCTCAGGCTTCCCTGGAGGCTCAGATGGTAACGAATCCACCGGCAATACGGGAGACCTGGGTTTGATCGCTGGGTTGGGAAGATCCCCTGGAGGAGGGCATGGAAACCCACTCCAGGATTCTTGGAGAAACCCCATGGACAGAGGATCCTGGCAAGCTACAGTCCATGGGGTCACAAAGAGTCGGACACAACTGAGTGACTAAGCACAGCCCAGACACGGTAAAAATGGAGACTGCTGCTGCTGCTGCGGCTGCTGCTGCTGCTGCTGAGTTGCTTCAGTCGTGTCTGACTCTGTGCGACCCCATAGACGGCAGCCCACCAGGCTCCCCCATCCCTGGGATTCTCCAGGCAAGAACACTGGAGGGGGTTGCTATTTTCTTCTTCAATGCATGAAAGTGAAAAGTGACAGTGAAGTCGCTCAGTCGTGTCTGACTCTTCGCAGCCCCATGGACTGCAGCCCACCAGGCTCCTCCATCCATGGGATTTTCCAGGCAAGAGTACTGGAGTGGGTTGCCATTGCCTTCTCCGAAATGGAGACTGAGCATCTATCAAATATGTCTGGTATTCAGAGAAAATGAAGAACATTGCAGGATGAGGTTCAAGCAGGGCCGCATCATGAAAAGCACGAGTCTGCAGGCGGATCATGAAATACAGCAGAGAGTGTGAGAAGAGCATTTCAGACAGAGGGGCAGCACATTTGCAGAGTGGCACAGAAGTGGCAAGGAATGTCATGTGTGTGCACCTGGAGAAGAGGGCCATGCTGGGCACATCATTCTCCATCATGAGAGGCTGGCACAGGATAGTGTCCTGAGAGCAGAGTGTGCTCTGAGAGGGAGGGGTCTGGATGGATCCCAGCAACCTACCAGATGGGGTGGGGGTGGGGTGCTCACAACTGTCCATCAGACACGACCCAGAGGCCCAGGGCACGGTATACTGGAATGGGAAGGTGGGGATCAGGGCCTCATCAAGAAAGAAGAGTGCTAATACGAACCCAGCTTGAAGCCAATTCAAATCAGCTGCCACTGCACCGGGTGTAGCCACTTAATAGAATGGATATATTCACTGGACAATAGAGGCAAGGACTTCCTTAAGGAGTTTGATTTAGTTACAGCAACCACTAGTGGGAAGAAAAATACAAAAATAGCAACATTTAGTTGTGTACCTTTTCTCAGAGCCCTGCTGCTGCTGCTGCTGCTGCTAAGTCGCTTCAGTTGGGTCCGACTCTGTGCGACCCCATAGACGGCAGCCCATGAGGCTCCACCGTCCCTGGGATTCTCCAGGCAAGAACACTGGAGTGGGTTGCCATTTCTTTCTCCATTGCATGAAAGTGAAAAGTGAAAGTGAAGTCGCTCAGTCGTGTCCGACTCTTAGCGACCTCATAGACTGCAGCCCACCAGGCTCCTCTGCCCATGGGATTTTCCAGGCAAGAGTACTGGAGTGGGGTGCCATTGCCTTACACAGTGTTAAAAGAACTGGTTAAAAGAAAACATTCCAGCCTTTTAATCCAGGTGTATTGTGTCCTGGGGAGAAGGAAATGGCAGCCCCCTCCAGTACTCTTGCCTGGGAAATCCCATGAACAGAGGAGCCTGGTGGGCTATAGTTCATGGAGTCACAAAAGACTTGGACATGACTTAGCAACTAAACAGCAACAACAAGAGTGTCTTCGGTGCAATAAAAGCATTTACTAAGATGTGTGCTTAATGCCCTCTGTTGGACATCTCCTTTAGTCTGTCTTCAAACCCTCTCCCCTGACTGCTGCAACCAGCTTCTTGTAGGTCTGACTGGATGGTCCTTACCTCCAACCCTCACCTCTCACTTTCTACCTCCTTCTCTGTTGATGCTGGACACCTCCCTGGAACTCCAACCCATATAACCCAGAAATGCAAGAGAGCTAATATTCCAAGGGCAAAACTTGGACCAATGATAGACAGGAGCCAGTGGGTAAATGTTCCCCCTTTATTCCCCATGTGGCTGGTCTAGAGATGCACTTCTGAGGGCTTCACAGACTGCCTAGTTGGATCAAGCAAGCAGTCACCTGGGTTGGTGACCAGCTCCCTCCTCCCATGCTCTGCTCTGCCTGAGTATTTTTATTTTTAGAAACCTTTTTTTTTTTTTGGTTTAGAAAATTAAGTTCCTAAGCAATTTGTGTTCTAATTCTGCAACTGAACTCCCTCTGCTTAAGATCATGTACATATAGGAAGGCCACAGATCTTGAGAATGTTAGAGAAAACTAATCTCTCTCCTATTTGTAAAAGTAGGAGAATGGAGGAATCTAATAATCTCTTTCTCTTAATCTTCCTAAAGAGCTGAGATCCGAGAATGTGTGGTTTTTCTTAGTTCTGAGAACACCCAACATTTGAACACTGGGCCTGTCGTGTCATGGATCTGATGAGGGGAGGGGTCCCCCACTGTAAACCTATTTGCTCAATAAAATATAGAAGAAAGGGCCCTGGACTCAGTTACAAGATTCCTGACTTCATGACGTGACAATGAGCGAGCAATGTAACTTCCCTGAACATCTCTTCTCATGCATGAAGTGACACAGGCTGTCAAAAGGATGGAATGAGATGATCCATGTGAACACTGTCAAGGGCTATAAACCTGCAAGGGGGAGACTTCGTGATAACCTCTTGTGCCCAAGACAGGATGATGTGCCCAGATAAGAAGCACCTTGGAGGGTATGGAAGGCTGAAGAGTGGCCCCAAATACAGCCTCATCCTAAATACCTGGAACATATAAATGCTACCATATATGGCAAAAGAGCCTTTGTTTAAGTTCATGACCTTGAGATGGGGAGATTATCCTGCGTAACCAGGTGGATCCTAAATGTTATCCCAAGGTCTTTACTTATAAGGGAGCAAAGGGAAACCTTGACTATCTACGTAAGAGATGTGACAATGGAAGTCATGGACTGGAGTGATGTGATGAGCCAAGGCGTGCCAAGGAATGAGTGCAGCCTCGAAAAGGTGGAATGAGGCATTCTCCCCTGGAGCCGCCTGGGAGAAACCATCCCTGCTGACACCTTAATTTTAGCCCTAGAAGACTCAGTGCAGACTTCTGACTGCCAGAACTTCTAGAGAATAAACTTGCATAGTTTTAAGCCACTAAGTTTGTGATCAGTTGTTTGGGTTTTTTTTTTAATGTATAAATTTATTTACTTGGCTGCATCAGGTCTTAATTTGTGGCGCTCAGGATCTTCAGCGTATCATATGAGATCTTTCACTGTGGCACACAGGTTCTGTAATGTGGCACATGGGTTCATTTGCCCTACAGCTTGTGGAATCTTAGTTCCCTGACCAGGGATTGAACCTGTGTCTCCTGCATTGCAAGGCAATTCTTAATCACTGGGCCACCAGGGATGTCCCTGTGATCAAGTGTTACAGAAGCAACAGGCAACTGATGCAAGTGCTTGCAGTCTGATTTCAGTTCCTACTGCTGCTTTCCTGCCAAAATGAGATACCCTACTCTCACATACCTTCCAAACATGGAGCTCATGTCATGCTTCCAAGCACACTTTTCTGGATATTCTATGGTTTTTCTAAGAAAAGTCATTATTCCATTTAATGCTAACATTGCATACAAGAATCCAGTCCAGTTTCTCTCAGTTAAAAGGAATTTACAACAGGTGTAAAGAGGAGACAGTTAAGAAAAACTCCAAAGTCCTGCCTGTGATACAGGTGGCTGGACCAAACATCCAGCCAATTAACCATCCATTTGTCAACAACTCTTTGAGCAGTTATATGTGTAGATGGTCACCAAGCAAGTTAATAAAAGATAGCACAACTTTCCTGAAGAAGGAAATGGTGTGAGAGGTTGTGAGTCAACAGTAAAAATACAGTGAAAAGAAGTCTTGCCTCTAACCAGTTATGTGGTTTTAGCAAGTTACACCCACTCCAGTGCTCTTGCCTGGAAAACCCCATGGATGGAGGAGCCTGGAAGGCTGCAGTCCATGGGGTCACTAAGACTTGGACACGAATGAGTGACTTCACTTTCACTTTCCACTTTCATGCATTGGAGAAGGAAATGGCAACCCACACCGGTAGTCTTGCCTGGAGAATCCCAGGGACGGGGGAGCCTGGTGGGCTGTGGTCTATGGGGTCACACAGAGTCAAACACGACTGAAGTGACTTAGCAGCAGCAGCAGCAACAAGTTACAACCTCTCTGGATTTTTGTTTCTTCCTTTTTTGAGAGTAGAGTTTACACTGTAGATGGTGTTTGTGCTTTTTAAGTGCCTTGCTTGCTATGTGAACTTCCCTAAATACCCACAGTTCAGCTCAGTTAGGTTCAGTCGCTCAGTCGTGTCCGACTCTTTGCAACCCCATGGTTGCAGCACGCCAGGCCTCCCTGTCCATCACCATCTCCCGGAGTTCACTCAGACTCATGTCCATCGAGTCCGTGATGCCATCCAGCCATCTCATCCTCGGTTGTCCGCTTCTCCTCCAGCCCCCAATCCCTCCCAGCATCACAGTCTTTTCCAATGAGTCAACTCTTCGCATGAGGTGGCCAAAGTACTGGAGTTTCAGCTTTAGCATCATTCCTTCCAAAGAAATCCCAGGGTTGATCTCCTTCAGAAGGGACTGGTTCGATCTCCTTGCAGTCCAAGGGACTCTGAAGAGTCTTCTCCAACACCACAGTTCAAAAGCATCAATTCTTTGGCACTCAGGCTTCTTCACAGTCCAATTCTCACATCCATACAGGAAAAACCATAACCTTGACTAGTTGGACCTTAGTCGGCAAAGTAATGTCTCTGCTTTTGAATATACTAACGAGGTTGGTCATAACTTTTCTTCCAAGGAGCAAGCGTCTTTTAACTTCATGGCTGCAGTCACCATATGCAGTGATTTTGGAGCCCCCAAAAAATAAAGTCTGACACTGTTTCTACTCTTTCCCCATCTATTTCCCATGACGTGATGGGACCAGATGCCATGACCTTCGTTTTCTGAATGTTGAGCTTTAAGCCAACGTTTTCACTCTCCTCTTGCACTTTCATCAAGAGGCTTTTTAGCTCCTCTTCACTTTCTGCCATAAGGGTGGTGTCATCTGCATATCTGAGGTTATTGATATTTTTCCCAGCAATCTTAATTCAGCTTGTGTTTCTTCCAGTCCAGCGTTTCTCATGATGTACTCTGCTTAGAAGTTAAATAAGCAGGGTGACAATATACAGCCTTGACATACTCCTTTTCCTATTTGGAACCAGTCTGTTGTTCCATGTCCAGTTCTAACTGTTGCTTCCTGACCTGCATACAGATTTCTCAAGAGGCAGGTTAGGTGGTCTGGTATTCCCATCTCTTTCAGAATTTTCCACAGTTTATTGTGATCCACACAGTCGAAGGCTTTGACATAGTCAATGAAGCAGAAATAGATGTTTTTCTGGAACTCTCTTGCTTTTTCCATGATCCAGCAGATGTTGGCAATTTGATCTCTGGTTCCTCTGCCTTTTCTAAAACCAGCTTGAACATCAAGTAGTTCACGGTTCATGTATTGCTGAAGCCTGGCTTGGAAAATTTTGAGCATTACTTTACTAGCATGTGAGATGAGTGCAATTGTGCGGTAGTTTGAGGATTCTTTGGCATCGCCTTTCTTTGGGATTGAAACGAACACTGACCTTTTCCAGTCCTGTGGCCACTGCTGAGTTTTCCAAATTTGCTGGCATATTGAGTGCAGCACTTTCACAGCAACATCTTTCAGGATTTGAAAGAGCTCAACTGGAATTCCATCACCTCCACTAGCTTTGTTCATAGTGATGCTTTCTAAGGCCCACTTAACTTCACATTCCAAGATGTCTGGCTCTAGATGAGTAATCACATCATCATGATTTTCCGGGTCATGAAGATCTTTTTTGTACAGTTCTTCCGTGTATTCTTGCCACCTCTTCTTAATATCTTCTGCTTCTGTTAGGTCCATACCATTTTTGTCCTTTATCGAGCCCATCGTTGTATGAAATGTTCCCTTGGTATCTCTAATTTTCTTGAAGAGATCTCTAGTCTTTCCCATTCTGTTGTTTTCCTCTATTTCTTTGCATTGATCGCTGAAGAAGGCGAGCCGGGGCACTTAAGCGCAAGCCGCTGCAAGCACTTAAGCGCGGCCGAGAGGAACTACCCTGCGTCCGAGGTCAGTGGCGGCCCGGAGGAGATACCTTGCGTCCGAAGTCAGGGGCGGCCGGGAGAAGCCACCTCACACCCAAGGCCAGGGGCAGTGACCCTGAGGAGCCACCCACACCTGAGGCCAGGGCCGGCGGCCAGGAGGAGCAACCCGAGGAGTGGTGGCTGCGCAGGCACAAGAGGGCCTAGAGGAGCTATCCCACGTCGAAGGTAAGGAACAGCGGCGGTAAGGAGATACCCCTCATCCAAGGTAAGGAGCAGCGGCTATGCCTTGCTGGAGCAGCTGTGAGGAGATACCCCACGCCCAAAGTAAGAGAAACCCAACTAAGATGGTAGGTGTTGCAAGAGGGCATCAGAAGGCAGACACACTGAAACCATACTCACAGAAAACTAGTCAATCTAATCACACTAGGACCACAGCCTTGTCTAACTCAATGAAACCAAGCCATGCCTGCAGGGCAACCCAAGACGGGCGGGTCATGGTGGAGAGGTCTGACAGAATGTGGTCCACCGGAGAAGGGAATGGCAAACCACTTCAGTATTCTTGCCTTGAGAACCCCATGAATAGTGTGAAAAGGCAAAATGATAGGATACTGAAAGAGGAACTCCCCAGGTCAGTAGGTGCCCAATATGCTACTGGAGATCAGTGGAGAAATAACTACAGAAAGAATGAAGGGATGGAGCCAAAGCAAAAACAATACCCAGCTGTGGATGTGACTGGTGATAGAAGCAAGATCCGATGCTGTAAAGAGCAATATTGCATAGGAACCTGGAATGTCAGGTCCATGAATCAAGGCAAATTGGAAGTGGTCAAACAAGAGATGGCAAGGGTGAATGTGGACATTCCAGGAATCAGCGAACTAAAAAGGACTGGAATGGGTGAATTTAACTCAGATGACCATTATATCTACTACTGCGGGCAGGAATCCCTCAGAAGAAATGGAGTAACTATCATGGTCAACAAAAGAGTTGACAATGCAGTACTTGGATGCAATCTCAAAAACGACAGAATGATCTTTGTTTGTTTCCAAAGCAAACCATTCAATATCACAGTTATCCAAGTCCATGCCCCAACCAGTGATGCTGAAGAAGCTGACGTTGAACGGTTTTATGAAGACCTACAAGACCTTTTAGAACTAACACCCAAACAAGATGTCCTTTTCATAATAGGGGACTGGAATGCAAAAGTAGGAAGTCAAGAAACACCTGGTGTAACAGGCAAATTTGGCCTTGGAATGCGGAATGAAGCAGGGCAAAGACTAATAGAGTTTTGCCAAGAAAATGCACTGGTCATAGCAAACACCCTCTTCCAACAACACAGGAGAAGACTCTACACATGGACGTCACCAGATGGTCAACACCGAAATCAGATTGATTATATTCTTTGCAGCCAACGATGGAGACGTTCTATACAGTCAACAAAAACAAGACCAGGAGCTGACTGTGGCTCAGATCATGAACTCCTTATTACCAAATTCAGACTCAAATTGATGAAAGTAGGGAAAACCACTAGACCATTCAGGTATGACCTAAATCAAATCCCTTATGATTATACAGTGGAAGTGAGAAATAGATTTAAGGGCCTAGATCTGATAGATAGAGTGCCTGATGAACTATGGAATGAGATTCGTGACATTGTACAGGAGACAGGGATCAAGACCATCCCCATGGAAAAGAAATGCGAAAAAGCAAAATGGCTGTCTGGGGAGGCCTTACAAATAGCTGTGAAGAGAAGAGAAGCGAAAAGCAAAGGAGAAAAGGAAAGATATAAGCATTGAATGCAGAGTTCCAAAGAATAGCAAGGAGAGATAAGAAAGCCTTCTTCAGTGATCAATGCAAAGAAATAGAGGAAATATCCACAACACTATAAATGAAGTACTGCTATTTCCATTTCAGTGTGAAGAGCCAAGGCCTGCGTCCACTGCACCTGTCAATGTCAATATCATTCTGACTGGAGACCCCACGCTCCTCTCACTGCATCACAACCCAGAACCATACTCAGCCTTCAACCTTCTCCTCACCTTACATTCATAGTTCTCCCTGCCTTTGCCCAAGGAGTTTGTTCCCTCTATTTAAAATGCACTAGCTAAACTTTGCTTATTGAGAGTCATCATTGAAGATGCAGTTGAAATAACATCCTCTCACTTGAAATTAATTCTCCCTTTGTCACACCCCATAAAAACTTGCATGACATGTGTGACAACATAGATGGACCTGGAGGGCATTGTGCTAAGTGAAATAAGTCAGATGGAGAAAAACATATGATCTCATTAATATGTGGAATTAAGCAACAAACATAACCACAAACCAAGCTCATAGATAGAGAACATATCGGTGGTTGTCAAAAGTGGGGAGTAGGGGTGGGAGAAATGGGTGAAGGCTGTCCAAAGGTATAGACTTCTAGTTATAAAATCATTAAGGTGGAGGGATGTGATGTACAGCATGTTGACTACAGTTAATAATACTATGTTGCATATTTGAAAGCTGCTAAGAGAGTAGATCTTAAAAGTCTTCATCTCAAGAAAAAAAAAATTGTAACTATATGTGGTGATTATAGTTAGGGCAGTCCTCTTGTGGTCCAGTGGTGGTCCAGGAGGTTAGCTAGACTTACTGTGATGACCATTCTGCACTATCTACAAATACTGAATCATATGTTGTACCCCTGACACTCATTTAATGTTATATGTCAACAATATTCCAAATTTTAAAAAGCATATCAACATTTTCCATTTTGTGCCCTTTATGAACAAAAACAATGTCAGAGACTTGTTCACCACTGGAAGTCTGAAAACCTAAAATGTGGTTGATATTTTATAAGGATGGCTCTACTCCGAAAAGTGAGACAAGGCCAGCATTTTGACAAGGGATAGCGTCTGGAAGGTGGGAATGAACATGCATGCATACATGCTAAAGTCACTTTAAGAGTGTCCGACTCTTTGCGACCTTATAGACTGCAGCCCGCCAGGCTCCTCTGTCCATAGGATTCTCCAGGCAGGAATATCAGAGTGGATTGCCATACCCTCCTCCAAAGGATCTTCCTGACCGAGGGATCAAACCCACGTCTCCTGTGGTTCCTGTATTACAGGTGGATTCTTTATAGCTGAGCTGACGGGAAAGCCTGAGAATGAGCATATTTACGAATAAAAAGAAATTATGTTAACTGGAACTCAAGGGAAGCCTCAGGAGAGCCATCTTGAGTTCTGACTCAATTTCTCCCAGACTCTTGG